>NC_136284.1:9719351-10433988 GCF_964198595.1 Lampetra fluviatilis | reverse complement strand
CAACAGGCTGTTGTTAGCGAACACTCCAACAGGCTGTTGTTAGCGAGCACTCCAACAGGCTGTTGTTAGCGAGCACTCCAACAGGCTGTTGTTAGTGAGCACTCCAACAGGCTGTTGTTAGCGAGCACTCCAACAGGCTGTTGTTAGCGAACACTCCAACAGGCTGTTGTTAGTCGAGCACTCCAACAGGCTGTTGTTAGTGAGCACTCCAACAGGCTGTTGTTAGCGAACACTCCAACAGGCTGTTGTTAGCGAGCACTCCAGGCTGTTGTTAGCGAGCACTCCAACAGACTGTTGTTAGCTGAACACTCCAACAGGCTGTTGTTAGTGAACACTCCAACAGGACTGTTGTTAGTGAGCACTCCAACAGACTGTTGTTAGCTGAACACTCCAACAGGCTGTTGTTAGCGAGCACTCCCAACAGGCTGTTGTTAGTGAACACTCCAACAGGCTGTTGTTAGTGAACACTCAACAGGCTGTTGTTAGTGAACACTCCAACAGGCTGTTGTTAGTGAACACTCCAACAGGCTGTTGTTAGTGAGCACTCCAACAGGCTGTTGTTAGTCGAACACTCCAACAGGCTGTTGTTAGTGAACACTCCAACAGGCTGTTGTTAGTGAACACTCCAACAGGCTGTTGTTAGTGAACACTCCAACAGACTGTTGTTAGCGAACACTCCAACAGGCTGTTGTTAGTGAACACTCCAACAGGCTGTTGTTAGCTGACACTCCAACAGGCTGTTGTTAGTGAACACTCCAACAGGCTGTTGTTAGTGAGCACTCCAACAGGCTGTTGTTAGTGAACACTCCAACAGGCTGTTGTTAGTGAGCACTCCAACAGGCTGTTGTTAGTGAACACTCCAACAGACTGTTGTTAGTGAGCACTCCAACAGGCTGTTGTTAGCGAACACTCCAACAGACTGTTGTTAGTGAGCACTCCAACAGGCTGTTGTTAGTGAACACTCCAACAGACTGTTGTTAGTGAGCACTCCAACAGGCTGTTGTTAGTCGAACACTCCAACAGGCTGTTGTTAGTGAACACTCCAACAGACTGTTGTTAGTGAGCACTCCAACAGGCTGTTGTTAGTGAACACTCCAACAGGACTGTTGTTAGTGAGCACTCCAACAGGCTGTTGTTAGCGAACACTCCAACAGGCTGTTGTTAGTGAACACTCCAACAGGACTGTTGTTAGTGAGCACTCCAACAGGCTGTTGTTAGTGAACACTCCAACAGGCTGTTGTTAGTGAACACTCCAACAGGCTGTTGTTAGTGAACACTCCAACAGGACTGTTGTTAGTGAGCACTCCAACAGGACTGTTGTTAGTGAACACTCCAACAGGCTGTTGTTAGTGAGCACTCCAACAGGCTGTTGTTAGTGAACACTCCAACAGGCTGTTGTTAGTGAACACTCCAACAGGCTGTTGTTAGTGAACACTCCAACAGGCTGTTGTTAGTGAACACTCCAACAGGCTGTTGTTAGTGAACACTCCAACAGGCTGTTGTTAGTGAGCACTCCAACAGGCTGTTGTTAGTGAACACTCCAACAGGCTGTTGTTAGTGAGCACTCCAACAGGCTGTTGTTAGTGAACACTCCAACAGGCTGTTGTTAGTGAGCACTCCAACAGGCTGTTGTTAGTGAACACTCCAACAGGCTGTTGTTAGTGAGCACTCCAACAGGCTGTTGTTAGTGAACACTCCAACAGACTGTTGTTAGTGAGCACTCCAACAGGCTGTTGTTAGTGAACACTCCAACAGGCTGTTGTTAGTGAACACTCCAACAGACTGTTGTTAGTGAGCACTCCAACAGACTGTTGTTAGTGAACACTTCCAACAGGCTGTTGTTAGTGAACACTCCAACAGGCTGTTGTTAGTGAGCACTCCAACAGGCTGTTGTTAGTGAACACTCCAACAGGCTGTTGTTAGTGAGCACTCCAACAGGCTGTTGTTAGTGAACACTCCAACAGGCTGTTGTTAGTGAGCACTCCAACAGGCTGTTGTTAGTGAACACTCCAACAGGCTGTTGTTAGTGAACATCCAACAGGCTGTTGTTAGTGAGCACTCCAACAGGCTGTTGTTAGTGAGCACTCCAACAGGCTGTTGTTAGTGAACACTTCCAACAGGCTGTTGTTAGTGAACACTCCAACAGGCTGTTGTTAGTGAACACTCCAACAGGCTGTTGTTAGTGAGCACTCCAACAGGCTGTTGTTAGTGAGCACTCCAACAGGCTGTTGTTAGTGAACACTCCAACAGGCTGTTGTTAGTGAACACTCCAACAGGCTGTTGTTAGTGAACACTCCAACAGGCTGTTGTTAGTGAGCACTCCAACAGGCTGTTGTTAGTGAACACTCCAACAGGCTGTTGTTAGTGAGCACTCCAACAGACTGTTGTTAGTGAACACTCCAACAGACTGTTGTTAGTGAACACTCCAACAGGCTGTTGTTAGTGAGCACTCCAACAGGCTGTTGTTAGTGAACACTCCAACAGGCTGTTGTTAGTGAGCACTCCAACAGGCTGTTGTTAGTGAACACTCCAACAGACTGTTGTTAGTGAGCACTCCAACAGACTGTTGTTAGTGAACACTCCAACAGGCTGTTGTTAGTGAACACTCCAACAGGCTGTTGTTAGTGAGCACTCCAACAGGCTGTTGTTAGTGAGCACTCCAACAGGCTGTTGTTAGTGAGCACTCCAACAGGCTGTTGTTAGTGAACACTCCAACAGGCTGTTGTTAGTGAGCACTCCAACAGGCTGTTGTTAGTGAGCACTCCAACAGGCTGTTGTTAGTGAGCACTCCAACAGACTGTTGTTAGTGAGCACTCCAACAGGCTGTTGTTAGTGAGCACTCCAACAGGCTGTTGTTAGTGAGCACTCCAACAGGCTGTTGTTAGTGAACACTCCAACAGGCTGTTGTTAGTGAGCACTCCAACAGGCTGTTGTTAGTGAGCACTCCAACAGGCTGTTGTTAGTGAGCACTCCAACAGACTGTTGTTAGTGAGCACTCCAACAGACTGTTGTTAGTGAGCACTCCAACAGGCTGTTGTTAGTGAGCACTCCAACAGGCTGTTGTTAGTGAACACTCCAACAGGCTGTTGTTAGCGAGCACTCCAACAGACTGTTGTTAGCGAGCACTCCAACAGACTGTTGTTAGCGAGCACTCCAACAGACTGTTGTTAGCGAGCACTCCAACAGGCTGTTGTTAGTGAACACTCCAACAGACTGTTGTTAGCGAGCACTCCAACAGACTGTTGTTAGCGAGCACTCCAACAGGCTGTTGTTAGTGAACACTCCAACAGGCTGTTGTTAGCGAGCACTCCAACAGGCTGTTGTTAGTGAACACTCCAACAGGCTGTTGTTAGTGAACACTCCAACAGGCTGTTGTTAGTGAACACTCCAACAGGCTGTTGTTAGCGAGCACTCCAACAGGCTGTTGTTAGTGAGCACTCCAACGGGCTGTTGTTAGTGAACACTCCAACAGGCTGTTGTTAGTGAACACTCCAACAGGCTGTTGTTAGTGAACACTCCAACAGGCTGTTGTTAGTGAGCACTCCAACGGGCTGTTGTTAGTGAACACTCCAACAGGCTGTTGTTAGCGAGCACTCCAACAGGCTGTTGTTAGTGAACACTCCAACAGGCTGTTGTTAGCGAGCACTCCAACAGGCTGTTGTTAGTGAACACTCCAACAGGCTGTTGTTAGTGAACACTCCAACAGGCTGTTGTTAGTGAACACTCCAACAGGCTGTTGTTAGCGAGCACTCCAACAGGCTGTTGTTAGCGAGCACTCCAACAGGCTGTTGTTAGTGAACACTCCAACAGGCTGTTGTTAGTGAACACTCCAACAGGCTGTTGTTAGCGAAGCACTCCAACAGACTGTTGTTAGTGAACACTCCAACAGCAGACTGTTGTTAGTGAACACTCCAACAGACTGTTGTTAGTGAACACTCCAACAGACTGTTGTTAGTGAACACTCCAACAGACTGTTGTTAGTGAACACTCCAACAGACTGTTGTTAGCGAGCACTCCAACAGGCTGTTGTTAGTGAACACTCCAACAGACTGTTGTTAGTGAACACTCCAACAGACTGTTGTTAGTGAACACTCCAACAGACTGTTGTTAGTGAACACTCCAACAGACTGTTGTTAGCGAGCACTCCAACAGACTGTTGTTAGTGAACACTCCAACAGGCTGTTGTTAGTGAACACTCCAACAGACTGTTGTTAGTGAACACTCCAACAGACTGTTGTTAGTGAACACTCCAACAGACTGTTGTTAGTGAACACTCCAACAGGCTGTTGTTAGTGAGCACTCCAACAGGCTGTTGTTAGTGAACACTCCAACAGGCTGTTGTTAGTGAACACTCCAACAGGCTGTTGTTAGTGAGCACTCCAACAGGCTGTTGTTAGTGAACACTCCAACAGACTGTTGTTAGTGAACACTCCAACAGGCTGTTGTTAGTGAACACTCCAACAGACTGTTGTTAGTGAACACTCCAACAGACTGTTGTTAGTGAACACTCCAACAGGCTGTTGTTAGTGAGCACTCCAACAGGCTGTTGTTAGTGAACACTCCAACAGACTGTTGTTAGTGAACACTCCAACAGGCTGTTGTTAGTGAACACTCCAACAGGCTGTTGTTAGCGAGCACTCCAACAGGCTGTTGTTAGTGAACACTCCAACAGGCTGTTGTTAGTGAGCACTCCAACAGGCTGTTGTTAGTGAACACTCCAACAGACTGTTGTTAGCGAGCACTCCAACAGACTGTTGTTAGCGAGCACTCCAACAGACTGTTGTTAGCGAGCACTCCAACAGACTGTTGTTAGCGAGCACTCCAACAGACTGTTGTTAGCGAGCACTCCAACAGACTGTTGTTAGCGAGCACTCCAACAGGCTGTTGTTAGCGAGCACTCCAACAGACTGTTGTTAGTGAGCACTCCAACAGGCTGTTGTTAGCGAGCACTCCAACAGACTGTTGTTAGCGAGCACTCCAACAGGCTGTTGTTAGCGAGCACTCCAACAGACTGTTGTTAGCGAGCACTCCAACAGACTGTTGTTAGTGAGCACTCCAACAGGCTGTTGTTAGCGAGCACTCCAACAGACTGTTGTTAGCGAGCACTCCAACAGGCTGTTGTTAGCGAGCACTCCAACAGACTGTTGTTAGTGAGCACTCCAACAGGCTGTTGTTAGCGAGCACTCCAACAGACTGTTGTTAGCGAGCACTCCAACAGACTGTTGTTAGCGAGCACTCCAACAGACTGTTGTTAGCGAGCACTCCAACAGACTGTTGTTAGTGAGCACTCCAACAGGCTGTTGTTAGCGAGCACTCCAACAGACTGTTGTTAGCGAGCACTCCAACAGGCTGTTGTTAGCGAGCACTCCAACAGACTGTTGTTAGCGAGCACTCCAACAGACTGTTGTTAGCGAGCACTCCAACAGGCTGTTGTTAGCGAGCACTCCAACAGACTGTTGTTAGCGAGCACTCCAACAGACTGTTGTTAGCGAGCACTCCAACAGGCTGTTGTTAGCGAGCACTCCAACAGGCTGTTGTTAGTGAACACTCCAACAGGCTGTTGTTAGTGAACACTCCAACAGGCTGTTGTTAGTGAACACTCCAACAGGCTGTTGTTAGTGAACACTCCAACAGGCTGTTGTTAGTGAGCACTCCAACAGGCTGTTGTTAGTGAACACTCCAACAGGCTGTTGTTAGCGAACACTCCAACAGGCTGTTGTTAGTGAACACTCCAACAGGCTGTTGTTAGTGAGCACTCCAACAGGCTGTTGTTAGTGAACACTCCAACAGGCTGTTGTTAGTGAACACTCCAACAGGCTGTTGTTAGTGAACACTCCAACAGGCTGTTGTTAGTGAACACTCCAACAGGCTGTTGTTAGCGAGCACTCCAACAGGCTGTTGTTAGTGAACACTCCAACAGGCTGTTGTTAGCGAACACTCCAACAGACTGTTGTTAGTGAACACTCCAACAGGCTGTTGTTAGTGAGCACTCCAACAGGCTGTTGTTAGCGAACACTCCAACAGACTGTTGTTAGTGAACACTCCAACAGGCTGTTGTTAGCGAACACTCCAACAGGCTGTTGTTAGCGAACACTCCAACAGACTGTTGTTAGTGAACACTCCAACAGACTGTTGTTAGTGAACACTCCAACAGGCTGTTGTTAGTGAACACTCCAACAGGCTGTTGTTAGCGAGCACTCCAACAGGCTGTTGTTAGTGAACACTCCAACAGACTGTTGTTAGTGAACACTCCAACAGGCTGTTGTTAGTGAACACTCCAACAGGCTGTTGTTAGTGAACACTCCAACAGGCTGTTGTTAGTGAACACTCCAACAGGCTGTTGTTAGCGAACACTCCAACAGGCTGTTGTTAGTGAACACTCCAACAGACTGTTGTTAGTGAACACTCCAACAGACTGTTGTTAGTGAACACTCCAACAGGCTGTTGTTAGTGAACACTCCAACAGGCTGTTGTTAGCGAGCACTCCAACAGACTGTTGTTAGTGAACACTCCAACAGGCTGTTGTTAGCGAGCACTCCAACAGGCTGTTGTTAGTGAACACTCCAACAGACTGTTGTTAGTGAACACTCCAACAGGCTGTTGTTAGTGAACACTCCAACAGGCTGTTGTTAGTGAACACTCCAACAGGCTGTTGTTAGTGAACACTCCAACAGGCTGTTGTTAGTGAACACTCCAACAGACTGTTGTTAGTGAACACTCCAACAGGCTGTTGTTAGTGAACACTCCAACAGGCTGTTGTTAGTGAACACTCCAACAGGCTGTTGTTAGTGAACACTCCAACAGACTGTTGTTAGTGAACACTCCAACAGGCTGTTGTTAGTGAACACTCCAACAGGCTGTTGTTAGTGAACACTCCAACAGGCTGTTGTTAGTGAACACTCCAACAGACTGTTGTTAGTGAACACTCCAACAGGCTGTTGTTAGCGAGCACTCCAACAGGCTGTTGTTAGTGAACACTCCAACAGGCTGTTGTTAGTGAGCACTCCAACAGGCTGTTGTTAGTGAACACTCCAACAGGCTGTTGTTAGTGAACACTCCAACAGGCTGTTGTTAGTGAACACTCCAACAGACTGTTGTTAGTGAACACTCCAACAGGCTGTTGTTAGTGAGCACTCCAACAGGCTGTTGTTAGTGAACACTCCAACAGGCTGTTGTTAGTGAACACTCCAACAGGCTGTTGTTAGTGAACACTCCAACAGGCTGTTGTTAGTGAACACTCCAACAGACTGTTGTTAGTGAACACTCCAACAGACTGTTGTTAGTGAACACTCCAACAGGCTGTTGTTAGTGAACACTCCAACAGGCTGTTGTTAGCGAGCACTCCAACAGACTGTTGTTAGTGAACACTCCAACAGACTGTTGTTAGCGAGCACTCCAACAGACTGTTGTTAGTGAACACTCCAACAGACTGTTGTTAGCGAGCACTCCAACAGGCTGTTGTTAGTGAACACTCCAACAGACTGTTGTTAGCGAGCACTCCAACAGACTGTTGTTAGTGAACACTCCAACAGGCTGTTGTTAGTGAACACTCCAACAGACTGTTGTTAGTGAACACTCCAACAGACTGTTGTTAGCGAGCACTCCAACAGACTGTTGTTAGTGAACACTCCAACAGGCTGTTGTTAGTGAACACTCCAACAGGCTGTTGTTAGTGAACACTCCAACAGACTGTTGTTAGTGAACACTCCAACAGACTGTTGTTAGTGAACACTCCAACAGGCTGTTGTTAGTGAACACTCCAACAGGCTGTTGTTAGCGAGCACTCCAACAGGCTGTTGTTAGCGAGCACTCCAACAGGCTGTTGTTAGCGAACACTCCAACAGGCTGTTGTTAGTGAACACTCCAACAGGCTGTTGTTAGCGAGCACTCCAACAGGCTGTTGTTAGCGAACACTCCAACAGACTGTTGTTAGTGAGCACTCCAACAGGCTGTTGTTAGTGAACACTCCAACAGGCTGTTGTTAGCGAACACTCCAACAGGCTGTTGTTAGTGAACACTCCAACAGGCTGTTGTTAGTGAACACTCCAACAGGCTGTTGTTAGCGAACACTCCAACAGACTGTTGTTAGTGAACACTCCAACAGGCTGTTGTTAGTGAACACTCCAACAGGCTGTTGTTAGTGAACACTCCAACAGGCTGTTGTTAGCGAGCACTCCAACAGACTGTTGTTAGTGAGCACTCCAACAGGCTGTTGTTAGTGAACACTCCAACAGACTGTTGTTAGTGAACACTCCAACAGGCTGTTGTTAGTGAACACTCCAACAGACTGTTGTTAGCGAGCACTCCAACAGGCTGTTGTTAGTGAACACTCCAACAGGCTGTTGTTAGTGAACACTCCAACAGGCTGTTGTTAGTGAACACTCCAACAGGCTGTTGTTAGTGAACACTCCAACAGGCTGTTGTTAGCGAGCACTCCAACAGACTGTTGTTAGTGAGCACTCCAACAGGCTGTTGTTAGTGAACACTCCAACAGACTGTTGTTAGTGAACACTCCAACAGGCTGTTGTTAGTGAACACTCCAACAGACTGTTGTTAGTGAACACTCCAACAGGCTGTTGTTAGTGAGCACTCCAACAGGCTGTTGTTAGTGAACACTCCAACAGGCTGTTGTTAGTGAACACTCCAACAGACTGTTGTTAGCGAGCACTCCAACAGGCTGTTGTTAGTGAACACTCCAACAGGCTGTTGTTAGTGAACACTCCAACAGACTGTTGTTAGTGAACACTCCAACAGGCTGTTGTTAGTGAACACTCCAACAGACTGTTGTTAGCGAGCACTCCAACAGGCTGTTGTTAGTGAACACTCCAACAGACTGTTGTTAGTGAACACTCCAACAGACTGTTGTTAGTGAACACTCCAACAGGCTGTTGTTAGTGAACACTCCAACAGACTGTTGTTAGCGAGCACTCCAACAGGCTGTTGTTAGTGAACACTCCAACAGGCTGTTGTTAGTGAACACTCCAACAGGCTGTTGTTAGTGAACACTCCAACAGGCTGTTGTTAGCGAGCACTCCAACAGACTGTTGTTAGTGAGCACTCCAACAGGCTGTTGTTAGTGAACACTCCAACAGACTGTTGTTAGTGAACACTCCAACAGGCTGTTGTTAGTGAACACTCCAACAGACTGTTGTCAGTGAACACTCCAACAGGCTGTTGTTAGTGAGCACTCCAACAGGCTGTTGTTAGTGAACACTCCAACAGGCTGTTGTTAGTGAACACTCCAACAGGCTGTTGTTAGCGAGCACTCCAACAGGCTGTTGTTAGTGAACACTCCAACAGACTGTTGTCAGTGAACACTCCAACAGGCTGTTGTTAGTGAGCACTCCAACAGGCTGTTGTTAGTGAACACTCCAACAGGCTGTTGTTAGCGAGCACTCCAACAGGCTGTTGTTAGTGAGCACTCCAACAGGCTGTTGTTAGTGAGCACTCCAACAGACTGCTGTTAGTGAACACTCCAACAGGCTGTTGTTAGTGAGCACTCCAACAGACTGTTGTTAGCG
This sequence comes from Lampetra fluviatilis, assembly GCF_964198595.1. Classification (NCBI taxonomy): domain Eukaryota; kingdom Metazoa; phylum Chordata; class Hyperoartia; order Petromyzontiformes; family Petromyzontidae; genus Lampetra; species Lampetra fluviatilis. The sequence continues at coordinate 10,424,467 of NC_136284.1, read as the reverse complement.
AGCACTCCAACAGGCTGTTGTTAGTGAGCACTCCAACAGGCTGTTGTTAGTGAACACTCCAACAGGCTGCTGTTAGTGAACACTCCAACAGGCTGTTGTTAGTGAACACTCCAACAGGCTGTTGTTAGTGAGCACTCCAACAGACTGCTGTTAGTGAACACTCCAACAGGCTGCTGTTAGTGAACACTCCAACAGGCTGCTGTTAGTGAACACTCCAACAGGCTGTTGTTAGTGAGCACTCCAACAGGCTGTTGTCAGTGAACACTCCAACAGGCTGTTGTTAGTGAACACTCCAACAGGCTGTTGTTAGCGAACACTCCAACAGGCTGTTGTCAGTGAACACTCCAACAGGCTGTTGTTAGTGAACACTCCAACAGGCTGTTGTTAGCGAGCACTCCAACAGGCTGTTGTTAGCGAGCACTCCAACAGACTGTTGTCAGTGAACACTCCAACAGGCTGTTGTTAGTGAGCACTCCAACAGGCTGTTGTTAGTGAGCACTCCAACAGGCTGTTGTTAGTGAACACTCCAACAGGCTGTTGTTAGTGAACACTCCAACAGGCTGTTGTTAGTGAGCACTCCAACAGGCTGTTGTTAGTGAACACTCCAACAGACTGTTGTTAGTGAGCAATTTAACAGACTGTTGTTAGTGAACACTCCAACAGACTGTTGTTAGTGAACACTCCAACAGGCTGTTGTTAGTGAGCACTCCAACAGACTGCTGTTAGTGAGCACTCCAACAGGCTGTTGTTAGTGAACACTCCAACAGACTGTTGTTAGTGAGCACTCCAACAGGCTGTTGTTAGTGAACACTCCAACAGGCTGTTGTTAGTGAACACTCCAACAGACTGTTGTTAGTGAGCACTCCAACAGGCTGTTGTTAGTGAACACTCCAACAGACTGCTGTTAGTGAGCACTCCAACAGACTGCTGTTAGTGAGCACTCCAACAGGCTGTTGTTAGTGAGCACTCCAACAGACTGTTGTTAGTGAACACTCCAACAGGCTGTTGTTAGTGAGCACTCCAACAGACTGCTGTTAGTGAGCACTCCAACAGGCTGTTGTTAGTGAACACTCCAACAGACTGTTGTTAGTGAACACTCCAACAGACTGCTGTTAGTGAGCACTCCAACAGACTGTTGTTAGTGAACACTCCAACAGACTGTTGTTAGTGAACACTCCAACAGACTGCTGTTAGTGAGCACTCCAACAGGCTGTTGTTAGTGAACACTCCAACAGACTGTTGTTAGTGAACACTCCAACAGACTGCTGTTAGTGAGCACTCCAACAGACTGCTGTTAGTGAGCACTCCAACAGGCTGTTGTTAGTGAACACTCCAACAGACTGTTGTTAGTGAACACTCCAACAGGCTGTTGTTAGTGAACACTCCAACAGACTGTTGTTAGTGAACACTCCAACAGGCTGTTGTTAGTGAACACTCCAACAGACTGTTGTTAGTGAGCAATTTAACAGACTGTGGTTAGCGAGCACCCCTCATGGTACTCATTTGAGGCTGAGTCGACCTAGGGGGGCGGGGGTGGGCAGGACCAGCTTCAGATGAGCATTAACTCGTGTTGGCCGTGAGCGGGAATCAAACTCGGGTTCGAAGCGCGGCGCGCGAACCGCGACACCACCCGAACCCACACGGGCACACACGGACACACACGGACACACCTAATATACGAGTACCAAGGCCGTAACTACAATATATATTGGGGGGGACACATCCCCCCCCCCCCAATATTCAAATATGCTCAAAATGTCCCCCCAATATATTGCTATAAAATAGATTTCTATTTATATGATTGTGGTCATGGTTGTACTTTATTAATCCCTAATCTCTGCCATTACACACAATGAAACAAGAAAAGGTAAAAAAGATTAAACAGAGCAATGTAATAAAATACACTATTAGACATTATTGTAAAAAAAAAGTCCATCCTATGTGTTAGAGAATTTTTTTAATATTTTAGGCAGGAAATTGGTTTTCAAATTTAGATTTTTTTTCTGGGGGGGGGGGGGGGACCCCCACACCCCCTGGAAGATTTGGTCCCCCCCCAATGTTGACTCCATGGCTACGGCCTTGACGAGTACACACATGTGTGTACACACCGTCACGTCATCGTCATCACACGATGACGATGACGTGACACTTGCAGGATGTTGGGGCAGCATCTGTCAGCGAGCATCTGTTGAGGCCAGCACAACGGCCCAGGCCGTCTTTCTCTGCCCAGTGCGGAAGATTCCACGCAAGCACTAGTTGCCCGTTTTAAGGCCGAGTTAACCTAGGGGGTGGCCCAAAACCGGTGCTGAGAATCACTCGCCACTGGCTGCAACTCGAATTCAGGTCAATGGCTTCGACTGGACAAAACGCTCCCTTATGCACAAACACACACACACACAATCACAAACGCACTACACACGTACACCACAGGTCTCCCTCGAACGGGTGACCTATGGTTCGACCAGGTTCTCTCGTGGTTATACAGGTCGTCTATTTATCTACGCACAACAAACAATATTTAGCCATAAATATAGACAAAGACCCCCCCCCCCCCCGTGTAACCTTAACAGAGTGTTAGGGCACGGGCTGCTATCTATGAAAGCCGCCACGTGACGGGGTGGGTGGCCAGCACCACGCTCTCCTGGACACGTGGTGGCGATGTTGACACGTCGCACCAGGTACTCATTTGAGGCTGAGTCGACCTAGGCCCAGGGCCTGTTAAAATATCCAACTCGGGTCGCAGGGTTCGTAGCGCAGTGCGCTCGCCACGATACGACGGCTCTCACGTGTATTGATATTTGTATTCACAGTCCTGTATACACACAAACAAAGACGAAGGCTGTTTGGGGCAAGTGCTGTTAACGAGCACCTATAAAGGCCGGCACGGCACACTAGCGGGTGGATGGCTCACACCACGCCCGGCCGCCTTTGTCTAGCGGTGATGTTTACACACACACCGCACAATGTACTGATTTGAGGCCGAGTCGACCTAGGGGAGGCCCAGGACCGGTTTAGATAATCGTCACTGGTGAGCGGGAAACAAACTCGGGTGGCCGGGTTCGTAGCGCAGCGCGTACACACACACATTCACACACACGCACAAGCTGCATGCCTCACCGCTATAACTTAATCTTTAGAAAGGCGACTTGAAGGCTTCTGATTTATTCCCATAATAACTACATACACATACACACACACGCGTGCGCACGCACACACACACACACACATTTCTCCGGATATTGGGCAGTGAGAATCATTATCGGGCAGTGGCTTTTAATTAATTGCGCCAACACAATCAATAGCAAAGCGGGCCCATTATGGCTCCGTTAATTGCCGCCCCTTAATTCCCTCCCAGAGCCAAGTTCATTCGCTCTCCCGTTCATCTCTGGTCGCGTGGTCGAGGCGCCACGCGCGCCCTTAACATTCACCATTGCTTATGCATTCGTAATCACCAATCACCCAAAGCCACGCTCAGAGATGGGACTCCTTCCAGGATTGGCCTGGGCTGCAGAAATATCCGTTTGAAATTGGCCAAATTGGACCAAAATATTGGTCACATCCACTGCTCAATCACCCCCCCCCACGCCTCATCCATTGCACGCATGTTTGTGATACGGTACTGCGTGAGGAGTGCTGCATCGATCTCGCTAAGCCACGTTCAGAAATGTGAATCCTTCCAGAATTGGAAGCGATTAGCGCGCTGCGCTACGAACCCGGCGATCCGAGTTCGATTCCCGCTCACGGCCATTAATTATTGTACTTTGCGTCACCACGGGTTGGCAAAGGTCAAAGTGGGAGCATATAAATACTGTACAACGAAATACAAATTAAACACGATCGTGCGGTATTATCATACTATCGTGGCTGGCTGGAGGGAAACGAGGGAGGGAAGGACGGTCACGTCTCCAGGGTCTTGCGGGCTCTTAGTTATTACTATTCTCGGTTGACCGCGTATACAGCGTCTAATTTCGCAGGCGACTGCGCGACTTTGGTATAAGCCTAACGAGAACTCGACGGCATATATTTATGAAAACATTACATCGGCCGTAACAGGAATCGAACCGTCGCGGCTCCGCGCGTTAAGTCGCTCGCTTCACTGCTGGAGCCGTGGGGCGTTATGGGCAAAAAAAAAAAGCAAATTTAATCCGAAACTCCATCCTGTGGCTGCGCAAAAATAAACACGAATCCTATAGAGTATTCGAAACGGGTCCAGAATGCAATTCACAGCCTGATATTAACTTCCATTTGTCGGCAAAAAGCCAATGGGCTGTTGCTGATGGACAAAACACATTCGTTCACTTATTTATTTTACGCCGTGGAGACACGGAAAGGATGGAGGTCTGCTCATATTTACCCTTATCCATTACTCCCACACGGGGGCGGAGGGGGGGCTGAGCTAGCCACGGCCGACGGAGCAGCAGTAATTAGCCCTGTGAGCTGTGTCCACGCGGCACTTGGAACGCGCGTGGGGAACGCGATTAATAGCAGCAGCACCACCACTATCATCATCAGCAGCACCACCACCACCACCATCATCATCAGCAGCACCACCATCATCATCAGCACCACCATCATCATCATCACCATCATCATCAGCACCACCACCATCATCATCAGCACCACCACCACCATCATCAGCACCACGACCATCATCATCACCACCACCATCATTATCAGCACCACCACCATCATCAGCAGCACCACCACCTCCACCACCATCATCAGCACCATCATCATCATCCGCACCACCATCATTATCAGCACCACCACCATCATCATCAGCACCACCACCATCATCATCAGCACCACCACCATCATCATTATCATCACCACCATCATCATCATCATCAGCACCATCATCATCAGCACCACCAGCAGCAGCATGGCCCCATGCAACCCTCGCGTGTGCGCGCACGGCAGTGTCGCGGTTAGCGCTACGCTGAGCTACGAACCCAGCGACCCCAGTTCGTCACACGAGTGACGATAATTATCTGAACCGGTCCTGCCCACCCACCTCCTAGGTAGACTCAGCCTCAAATGAGTGCCTCGTTCTATGTGTAAACATCGCCACGAGGGAGACAAAGGCGACCGGGCGTGGTGCTGGCCACCCACTCCTTCGTGCGCCACAGTGCCGCCCTTCGTAGGTGCTCACTAACAGCACTTGCCCCAACATTCTGTTCAGGCTATAACGGGGATCTTTGTCTTTTGGTGGTGTTACGGGTAGGGCGCTGCGGCTGCGAACCCGGTGACCTGAGTTCGATTCCCGCTCACGGCAAACACCACAGTGACGATTATCAGAACCGGCCATGGGACTCCCTAGGTCGACTCAGCCTAAAATGAGTACCTGGCGTCGTGTGTAAACATCGCCACTAGGGAGACAAAGGCGGTCGGGCGTGGTGCTCTGCTAGTGACGAATTGGCACGTTCTGTTTACGTGACAACCCCTACTAGTTGGCTGTGTCGGGTGGTGGCGGGTTTAACGACACCATCGTGACAGCTCGTACAGGGTGACGGTTTCAACGAGCGTGCCCGTGTATTTGTGAAACAGGGGCACGCGTGTTCTCTCTTGAGCAACAGCTCGAGGAACACCTGACGAACGTGGAAACGAGTTCAGGGAAGGACACGGGTGGTGACGTCGGCTGCCGTGCGGAGACGCACTCGTGGAGTCTCGAGAGAGAGAGAGGAGGAGGAGGAGAGAGAGGAAGAGAGAGAGAAACGGGACTCCAGCAAATCACCCGTCAAGCGCTCGCATCCTCGCCGTCACGGCTGGGGAATGTATCATCAGAGTCCCATCTCACCTGTCCATAAACAACGGACACGAGGAAGCAACGGACGTTATCTTCATGCTGCGCTGCTTAAGGGGGGAGAATGCACAAAGACAAAGACCACCACCCCCCAAACCTCCCCCGCCTGTTTCACCTTACAGACTGTAGGGGCAAGTGCTGTTAGCGAGCACCTATGAAGGCCGACACAGCACACGAGGGGGTGGGTGGCCAGCACCACGCCCGGCCGCTTTTGTCTCCCCAGTGCTGATATTTTACACACCACACCGGGTACTCGTTTGAGGCTGAGACATTACCGCTCCCCAAGACATACAAAGATCCCCCGTATAGCCTTAACAGACTGTTGGGGCAAGTGCTGTTAGCGAGCACCTATGAAGGCCGGAACGGTACACGAGGGTGTGGGTGGCCAGCCACACGCCCGACCGCCTTTGTCTCCCCAGTGGCGATGTTTACACACCACACCAGGTACTCATTTCAGGCTGAGTCGACCTAGGGGAGGCCCAAGACCGGTTCAGATATTCGTCACTGGTGTTGGCCGTGAGCGGGAATCGAATCCGGGTCGCGAGGTTCATAGCGCAGCGCGCTAACCGCTACACTACTGTTCCCCAAGACATCCACGGCCATACACACACACACCCATACCCAGATGTAGACACACACACGCGCACGCATATACACAACACCGACTCCATGAGAGACCCCCTTGGGTTGCTCGCTGCTCGCTCTCCGCGCCCTCCAATCGATTCCCCGACCTCGTCCCAGCCCCCCCCCCCCCGGCCCCTGGCACTTCACGCGCGCTCGCTGCCTCCCGTCGACAGCGAGCCCTGCCCGCCCCCCTCGGTCTGCGTGAACCCCGCAGCTTGGCGAGGATGCTTAGGGTCAGTGCGTGCGGGCCGGCAAGGACACCGTAACCCCCCTTCCTCTCCAACTACACAAACGCAAAGACGCATATCCCCCGTATAGCCTCAACGGGCTGTTGGGGCACGTACTGTTCGCGAGCACCTATGAAGGCCGACACAGCGCACGAGGGGGTGGGTGGCCAACACAACTCCCGGACGCCTTTGTCTCCCCAGCGCTGATGTTTACTCGCCGCACAAAAGCACTCGTTTAAGGTTGAGCCGACCTAGCGGAGGCTACGCCACACGTCTGCACGAACACGCATGAGCGTATACAAACACACGTGCAGTGACCCCGCGCGCCAGTCTGCGAGTGAGCCCACGAGTCGCTCTCTTCGTACCGAGTTTAGTTTTGGCTTTTTCTGACCGGCGGACCCAGGGAACAGTTCAATGGTATCGATTAAAAATGAGCCAAACCTACGTCATCCGTGACAGTCAAACGTCACGATGCTGAGGGAGATTCATAACGATGGCTCAAGCCACGACGGGTAAACCCACAATCCTCGCTCACTCTCACACGGGGGGACTACTAATTCAGACGCCAAAACATTCGCATCATCACCGTCATCATCATCATCCTCTCCGTTCGCTCCTCTCTGAGTGTGTTGCCATCCGCGCCGCATGCCGCATGATAAATCATTCACGCGCGCGCTCGAGTCGAGTTGTTATTATTTCTTCCCGGCTGTCAATTCTCATCAACGCGTCTGCAGCAGCAGTAGCGGCAGGCGGCGGTGATGGGTTTGGGCGCCTTCAAACGACCCAAATAATAAGAGAAGTTTGACGGTCCAGTGACCTCAGCCATTCCTGATACGCGCGGCGAGTGCGCGCTGGTAATTCAAATTAAACAGTTTATTTTTATTTATTTTACCAGGTCAGGCCCACTGAACTACGTCGTTCTTTTTCGGAAGCGACCTGGCCACAGATGACAGCGCGATCGAAGCGGGAGATTATCATCACGTGGAGATGTATAGCGGACAAATTCTCTGAACGCGTGATGATTATTCTGATTGTGGCGAGAAAAACCGGAGGATCCCGGAAAAAAATCCACGCGACCACGGGGAGAAAGACACCGCAAACTCCAAATATACAGCAGCAGGCGTCAGGGTCGGGATCGAGCACACGACATCATGTACATCAGGCGAGGTAGTTAACATCTCGCCACCGCGTCCATGGAGACACGAGCTCAAGGATACCGATGTAGACGATGCAGACCTTTGAGAGAAACGCTGTTAGCGAGCACCTATTAAGGGCCACGCTTCGCACCGCACCAGGTACTAATTTGAGGCTGAGTCGACCTAGGGGAAGCCCAGGACCGGTTCAGGTAATCGTCACTGGTGTTGGCCGCGAGCGGGAATCGAACTCTTGTCGCTGGGATCGTAGCGCAGCGCGCTAACCACTGCGCCACCGCTCCCCACCTAATAAGCAGACACAAACACATATCACCTGCATATGTGTTTGTGTCACCATAACGCTTGTGCCAGGCTAGGTGCACTTTGAGAGTACATGCATAGTACAAGAACAAATATCCCCCGTGTAGCCCACGCAAACCTTGAGGGGAAGCGCTGTTATTTAAAACACATTAAGGCCGATAGGGTTCGTGGTGCACCAGGTTCAGATATGGCCAGCACTACGCTGAGTACATAGATAAAGACCCCCCGTATAGCCTTAGCAGACTTTTGAGGCGAGTGCTGTTCGGGAGCACCAAATGAAGGCCGGAACGGTACAGGAGGGGGTGGGTGGCCAGCACCACGCCCGACTGCCTTTGTCTCCCCAGTGGGGATTTTTACACACAGCACCAGGTACTCATTTGAGACCGAGTAGACCTAGGGGAGGACCAGTACCGGTTGAGATAATCGGTACTGGTGTTGGCCGTGACACAGACACACATTCACATACGCAGACTCACACACACATAGGGCAAAGATCTCCCATATAGAGACTGTTGGTGAATAGTGATATTAAGCTAATGCACACATCACACATCACACACACACTAACTCAGCCCACATAGTTCTGCATCTGCATCCAGGTCACGTTTTTGTGCAGTTGCGGCACAATGACGGACCAATCAATATAGACTCAGATGGCCAAGGAGGTGTGGGCGGTGTGTGTGTGTGTGTGCGGGGAGGTTCGGATGATGCTAAGGGGTGAGGAATGTGTGGAGAAAAGTGGCGAGGTTACACCTGGGGAGGCGGTGAGTGAGCGTGGGTTGAAGGGCGAGTTCGTGACGGCCAGGTGAGCTCTTCGTGGAGGTGACGGACGGGCGAGATGCGAGTCGGGGTTGGAAGTCGGTGAAGATTAGCGTTCGCTAAGAGTGGCGTAGAAGCGAGCTGTGGCTTTGGTGGCTTTAGGAGTTAAAAGATTGATAAAAGGTGGCCTGGTGGCTCAGAGGGTCAGACAATTAAATCCTGGGATCCAATCTATAGGTTTCATCAAGCAGCCGTGTTCTCTCGCGAATGTATCATCTTAGTACGGTCACTATTGACTGGATACCTTAAAACAATTTTAAACACGTTTTGGCTAAATTCCAACTCATGGCAGAGAATACGAAAGATGTGCCCTCCACGTGTGCATAAAGACACCTCAGTCGTATCTCTGCGAAGTCATCATCACGGGCGGTTCTCTGGCTGTGAAGCTCTAAATGCAAATGTATCCGTGGTATGACAAGAGAACGACATTGCACAAGTTTGAACAAAATTTGGTCAAAGTAATGAATAAAATCAATCATGAAAGTGAACATTAAATTAATCCCACTGCTATGAATAACCAATGCACAGCCTTCGTCACTGTATGAAGACTCCCCACTCCGAGTCATTGATGGGGATTACAGTGGCCATTCTCCACCCCGGTAGTCAGAGCAGATTGGTGAGGGGTGGAGAGAGGGATGGGGTGCGTTGGCGTCCAGGAACTGTTCCGACGTCACTCGACACTGAGTGGCCGGGAATCTAACTCTGATCACGTTCGGTTTATATCGCTCTCAACTACGCCACGGCTTTGCAATAAGTAACAACGAAATTGGCATACTATCAATGCCATATGCAGGGTACACTCTTTGGTTCGTTCGGTAAAGTCACGTAGAAAATAAAATAATAATAGAATACGGCGTTTCGGTCGGACACACACAAAGTGCAGAGAGAGACACATAAAGTGTCTCTTGGTGTGTGTCTCTCTCTCTCTGCATGTGTGTCTACCTATGCTGTTCCCGTGTCTGTGTTTTATCATTCATTCTTACCTGATGATGGTTGCTTGTGTTGCAACCGAAACGTCGTATTCTAGTATTATTTTGTTATTTTCTACGTGACTTTACTGAAAGAACCAAAGAGTAATTCCTGCAGTCACGAAAGCTTCGAACCTAGTTTTATATACAGGGTGCTCAAATCATTTTTTTACTCTTATATGGTACTATCGTTTTCAATGGAAAAAGAACGGATAATATACACTTCAACATGATGACAAATGTCATGTTAATTACTTCAAAAAGTCAAAGAGTCTCCACGTGTTCGCCATCGTTGTCAACGCGTGGTCTGGAATATTCCCCAGGTGGTCTCCAGAGCCCGGAGGCTGCATATTTCTCGTATTATTGTTGCATTTTTTTGAAGCACCCAGTATATACGAGCGTTTCAATAATTTAATTACATTGAGCTGCAGGAGTTGTTTTTTTATGTAATAAAAAAGAGATAAACGAACCGTGGTCTGGTCACCGTACCATTACGTTAACACGGGACAGGCGGCTACCGCCACATCGTCTACACACTCACCACCACCCACCACCACCCACCACCACCCACCACCACCACCACCCACCACCACCACCACCCACCACCACCACCCACCACCACCCCCCACCCACCACCCATACCATCGCGTTGCCAAGCCTGGCCACTCGCGCGCCACATCCATCTAAACGGTATTATAGTTTTTATCCCACGCGACAAAACAGATTACCGCGGCTCCTAACGACAGGCAAATTCCCATTAACTGCAAGGCCACAAATCCATTCCCCCGGGTTGGGTTTGAGACTTGCGGCGGTGGCGGAGGGGGCTGTGGGCGGGCAAGAGAGAAGCGAGGAGAGAGAGAGAGTTAGGACAGGGGATGGCAGACATCTCGATAACGACCACGCGCACAGCAACTGTTCTTGAATTAGCTTGAAGTGCTGCACGCCGTGACGAATCAAATGATGATGGGATGTGCGCACGAAAAAATACGGGGTTTACACACCCCATTGTGATTAAAGTTACGTAATTTTAAACAAAAAAATATCGGAGTGACAGATAAATTAATGCTACGCATTGTCTGCTTATTTACGTTGTGACCAGTTAATCGACACGAGGTGGGGCTTTCGAGTGGCCCACCTTGCACGCGATGATGTTCTCGCGGATCCTTATCCCTCGACTTGATTCCCTTCGCCTCCACCAAGGGAACCTCTCGCCCCACACCGCTCACTCGCCCCCTTCTACTTTCGTCTCGCTCTCTATCACCCTTAAGCTGAGCTTTCTCTTCACATTCATAGATCACGGCCGGGGGGGGGGGGAGTGGAAATCAGAATTTGTGTTATCCATCTTCTTGGTTCTTTCGGTAAAGTCACGTAGAAGGGAAGTAATAAAATAATAAAAATAAAACATAATAAAATAATTCTCACGACGTTTCGGCCACAACGCAAGCAGCCGTCCTTCACCTAAGGATGGCTGCTTGCGTTGTGGCCGAAATGTCGTGAGAATTATTTTATTATGTTTTATTTTTATTATTTTATTATTTCCCTTCTACGTGACTTTACCGAAAGAACCAAGAATATGAACCCCTGCAGTCACGAAAGCTTTAAATCGAAAAAATGTTTTATCCACTCGCGAACCCTCCTTTCTGTATTTTGTCGGGTCTGAATTAGTTACCGCAAAGCGTGTATGGAATATTATTAAGTGGTCCACAGTGCCGCCACAAATAAGTCACTTGTGGCCCGGCAAGTGGTCCATAAATTGCCCAAATTGTGGCCACTTACGTGCCATGGGGCCAATTAAATGAAGGGTAAAATGGTTCCGTCCCCGTGGCCAATGAAACATAGTGTTGACCATAAAGTGGACTGATCTTGTGGCGAATTAAATCCGGCCAAAAAAAAATAGTGAGCATCGGTCTCATTAAAAAAAACCGCACGGTACTGCTCTTCCCAGTGATGCGTATCTGCACGGATGGGCCCGTCACACAACAGCAACCCTGCGGCACGGGAAGCTTTTCAGGTTAATTAAATATCTGTTAATTTATTGTTGCCATTGGGGCAGGCTAATGGGTCCACGTCGCGTAGAAGTGGCGTCTCTGCAGATGTGAGATTTCCAGAGGCGGACTTGGCAACCACCGAGCATTGGCGGCTGCTGTACTGGTGAGTCCTAATAAGGACGGGAACGGCCGCACAGTTTCGTCTCTGTCTCGCTGCTACCTGTCGGTTCGTGACGGTTTGCGCAATTTCATTGATGGCCACTTAACACGTGACGACCACAATGCAGTTCCTCGGGAACTGGTGGTTGGTGTAAAATACACGAGGCCGACAGCTTTTGTGCATGCGGTGCACGTTTGTGTGTGTACACCGGCGGTAGTGTAGCGGTTAGTGCGCTGCGCTTCGAACCTGGCGACCCGGGTTCGATTATCGCTCACAGCCAACACCAGTGACGATTATCTGAACAGGTCCTGGGCCTCCCCTAGGTCGGCTCAACCTCAACGAGTACCTGGTGCGACGTGTAAACATCGCCACTGGGGAGACAAAGGCGGCCGGGCGTGGTGTTGGCCATCCACACCCTCGTGTGCCGTGCTGGCCTTCATAGGTGATCGCTAACAGCACTTGCCCCTACAGTCTGTTAAGGCTACATTGGGGATCCTTTGTCTTTTTGATCGTTGAAGCCGGGTGTTCTCCGACGCGCGACGTGAATCTGGGAATTTAGAAGCAAACGCTTCGGTCACGTTACCCGTGGGCAGTTGCTGCTCCGTGGATGCCAAATAAATAGACGCCTCGTCACAGAACAGAGGCTCAGCTGGCCAACTTGACAGATCCCCCCCACCCACCCACCCCCACCCACCCACCCAACAAAAAAAGATCCCCCGTTTCGCCTGCAACAGACTGTAGGGGCAAGTGGTGTTAGCGAGCAGCACCTACGAAGGCCGGCACGGCACACGAGGGTGTGGGTGGCCAGCACCACGCCCGGCCGCCTTTGTCTCCCCCAGTGGCAATGTTTACACACTGCACCGGGTACTCATTTGAGGCTGAGTCGACCTAGGGGAGGCCCAGGTACCGGTTCAAATAATCGTCACTGGTGTTGGCCGTGAGCCAAGTTCGTAGCGCAGCACGCTAATCGCTCCACTACCGCTCCCTACTTGACAAATTCCCCCCCCCACCCATCACCCCTCGTCCCCCCTCATCCCCTCCCTCCCTCTCTGGGAAGGACCCTCGGTGAGGCTTTTTCCTGGGTAATCAAGCGTAGTAATAATAATGATAATCAATAATAATATTATTTCGACGAGATGGAGATGATTGATCGATGTTGGTTGATGATTGGTTTTGATGATGGTGAGGATGGTTGACAGTCGGGTGCGTGCTGATAACGATTCGGATCAGGTTGACAATAGCAATTGTAGTAATTATTTTTGATGATGATGGTGACGATTGCTGATTTATGGTAGCGATGATGACGATACTATTACGGCAGTGATGAGGTTAACGATAAAGTTGGTGGCTATGACAATAATGATGATATCGGCGATAATGCTGCTGATGAAATCGCACAGATATAAACAATTACCACGCAGTGGCTTTGGTGAGAGATAGCTTAGCGGGCGACTATTTATACCCTCTAAACCACCACCCACCCCCTCTATGGTGTTTCACTTCGCAATCCTTTCGTTTGAAGGGGGGTTGAGGGAATCAGTTCAGAGCGTGGAGCCTCGGGGTTTGTTTTTTAATCCACACTCTCTTCGGCTCTCTGCCTTCTCGTCTTGCGCGCGAGTGTCGTTGCAATTATGCAATCAGAAGGTGCGCGCGCAGTGCTGCCGAACACCGCTGCTTTAAACTCGAAGCAATTAAAAGATATTATTCGTAAGCGCGGTGAAGGGCGGGGTGAAGACCGCGGGGAGCCCGGAGCCGAGCGGGACTGGGTTTGGATGCCGTGGAGGGGGTAGGGGGGTGATGAGCGGAATTATGAATCGCATGCAGGAGACGTACTCTGCCCAAAAAACTAAATAACGCAGCTGCACTTTAAACCTGCTATTGAGGCGAGCACACGTGCTCATAGTCTTTGGTTCTTTCGGTAAAGTCAATATTTTTTTCCGCCTGAGGACGACCGCTTGTGTTGCGATCGAAACGTCTTGATATGCTATTTTTTGTTTTATTTTATTTTTCTACCTACGCGACTTTCCCGAAAAACCCCCAAAGATTATGGATTCCTGCAGCCACGAAAGCTTCAAATCAACACGTGCTCATGTTTCACAGATACGACGAGCCCAATGCCCAATCACCCAACGAGCGTAAACGAAGAGCCAGCTTCACCTGAGCCGTAACCCTCACCATCGTGAGCCATGCTCACGTTCATTAAGATTCTGCAATCTAATATTTATGTTATATTTATAGAGCGCCTTAGCCCAAGGCGCTTTGCCTCGTTCAAAAGCGGTAACAAATATTGGGTGATTTCGATGGCAAGGGGCGTGCCAGGGCCGATGAATGAGTGACCGTAACAGAGGGTACACGGGGATCACGAGAGGGCTACAGGGGAGGGACGGGAAAGAGTGGAGGGGCGAGGGGAGGGAAGAGGAAGGGAATGGGCGATGGAGAGGTGAGGCTTTGAGAGAGGAACGTTGAGGTGGCAACGAAGGGGGGCTGCTTCATGTACAGGGGAAGTTGATCGCAGCGTTCGGGTGCGTGGAGGGAGACAGATCGAACGCGATATTGACCACAGAGAGCAAGAGGAAGAGAGAGCTACATAGGTGTATATGTATTTTGAACTTCTTTCGCACCGTACGTAGCCAAACGTTCTAATTGGAGGTACGGAAATATATATATATCGATTTGACTACAAAGCGACGAATACAAAAAAACGATATTTCCAGCGTGCGGGAACATCCACTTAGTGTGGATACACGCGTACGCTGCTCGGTGGTGCTGCTGCTGCTGCGTTGGTAATCACAATTACCTCCCCCCTCCTCCCCATGAACCCCAGCGCACTCGTCAACAAACACCATGGCCTTAGTAGAAACATTGATACACAATCGATGCCGCTTCTAGGAATGGGCCCTTCTTCACGGTACTCGTGGCGGGGGATGAAGGTCACTTTGAAGGCATCTCGCGCAGAAGCGGCTGCTGCGAAATTTCGCGTCCGCGGGGGCCGATCCGAAGGCCAACTCTGTGTGGCGGCTCCGAAACGACGGCACCGCATTTCTGCACGTCGCCCCGTGCCAGCTCGCCGCTCGTAGCGCAGTCACATTGCCATTGCGCGCGGGGTGCGGGGGAAGACGATCAATATCAACAAGGAAAATCCACAAACTCACCGGGTGTTGTTCATTCTTGCATCCACACTCACCGCCCACCACACAGAGCCGGTCACCCCCCCCCCCTGCCCCCCCCCCGCCCCTCCTCCTCTACCAACTGGGACCGCGTGTCTCAGTGCGACTTCACATTTCCAGGAAGGAAACAGAGCCCTGGTTCACTCTGCAGCCCGTCCACGGCCACATCCAATTCCTCCACCCCACCGTAACAGCCTCCACCACCGCCCTTTAGATTTAATCACAGTAGGGGGGTCGTGGGGGCCCGAGTAGGGGAGGGGCGGGGGGAAGGAGGGTGTGGGGAGGAGGGAGCTGTCACAATTACATTATGGAAAGCATTACGCATTAATTTATAATAATAAATAAAGCCCGGTTGCAACCATTATCATCATCATCATTTCCTATTCAATTAACGCGCGGTAATTGACTCCATGCTGCGCGTCGCCCGAAATCTCGAGGCCTCTTGCTCCCCGGCGCGCGCGACTTTGCGAAATGAATACTTCGCGTGGAACAGGCGACGTGCGAATCCCGTCTTCAGCTCAGCGCCGGGGCCCTCTGGGCTCTCGTGTTGATGACCTCTCGGCTACAGTGGAGCGAGCTTCGGGATTTGAGTACGGGGGGGGGGGGAGGCGGTGGTGAGGTCGTTAACGCGCTACGCAACGAACCCAGCGGAGAGCCGAGTTCGATTCCCGCTCACGGCCACCAACACCACGGACGATTATTTGACCCGGTTCTGGGTCTGCCCCTAGGTTGACTCTGCCTAAAATGAGTACCTGGCAAGGTGTGTAAACATCGCCACTGTGGAGAACAAGGAGGTCGGGCGTGGTGCTGACCACCCATCACTACACGTGTACCGTGCCAGCCTTAATAGGTGCTCGCTAACAACACTTGCTCCAACAGTCTGTTAAAGGCTAGCCGGGAGGACCTTTGTCTCCGTGTTAGAGTGTCTGTGATGTTGTATGTGTGTGTATGTGTGTGTGTTAATGGGAGCGGTAGTGCAATGTGGTTATCGCACTGCGCTACGAACCAGGCCATCCGAGTTCAATTCCCGCCCACGTGCAATAACACCGGGCCGCCCCTAGGCCGACTCAGCTTCAAATGAGTGCCTGGTGTGGTGTGTAAACATCAGCATTGGGGAGGGGCGGGCAAGGGTGGGAGGGGGACCAAGGGGCCGGGCGTCCATGCTTCTCGCTCCACCAGTGCCCCTGGCCGACACCAAACCGTGGTAGAGCATCGTCATGTTATTAACCCTCATCCAGCAACGCATCGGCCCAACGGGCCGCCCGTCGTTGTCCTTCCCCCGCACCTCCGATTAGCACGGGTTGGCTACGTACGGTGCGAAAAAAAGCTCAATATAGTCCGTACATCAGCACCAAGAAATCACGATTTGGTGCCGTGAACCAATGCCGATTGCACTCAACGCCTCGCAATCATCCGCAGGCCCTCCCGCGGCACGGCGTGGCGACCGACTGCTCTGGCCGCGCGCTTCCCCCATTCGAATGTCGACGTGGAGCAAACGGCCGCCACAAGTCGCCGGCTGAGCCGCGTGAACGAAAATCGTGGCAAGGGTTCGTGCCGGGCGAGAGACTGCCCGTAGCGCCATCCCGAGCGAGTAGAGCCGCGGGTTCTTCTTAACCTCGTGCGAGATGTCCCTTTCTGGGGGTGCGAGACATCGGCAGATATTGTTTTTTTTAAGAAGCTAAATTGCCTAAACACACACATTAAGCACGTGCACGTACGTACAACGAACTTTGTATTTATTAACATTATATATTGTGTTACCGATTGAGAAGCGAAGGGGGGGGGGGGGTGCAAGGCTGCAGTCAAGGTTAAGAACCAGAGGTGTGGACTCGAGTCATGTGACTTGGACTCGAGTCAGACTCGAGTCATGAATTTGATGACTTGCGACTCGACTTGGACTTGCATAACAATGACTTTGTCCCACCTATGAGATGTGGACTCGAGTCATGTGACTTGGACTCGAGTCAGACTCGAGTCATGAATTTGATGACTTGCGACTCGACTTGGACTTGCATAACAATGACTTTGTCCCACCTATGTTAAGAACCACCGGAAGAGACGAACAGTCAACCCATTCGTTCCGATACACGATGCCACACACGGCGATCTATTTATAGAGATGGATAACCCCGCGCGAAATGAATCGGGATAAATAATTCAATCGTAACACTATCGTTGAGGGCTGTTAAGCATTACAACGACAATACATAGATCACCGCTGACAGCCTCGAACATACTTTTGGGGCAAGTGCTGTTCGCGACCACCTACGAAGGACGGCACTGCGCACCAGGGGTGTGGGTGGCCAGCACCACGCCCGGCCGCCTTTGTCTCGACGAGTACCTGGTGCGATGTTTACACGCCTCGCCAGGTACTCATTTAAGGTTGAGTCGACCTCGGGGAGGCCCAGGACTGGTTCAGACATTCGTCACTGGTGTTGGTGGCCGTGAGCGGGAATCTTGTGCACGCGCATTCGTTGGACGATAACACCTTGATATATAGAGGACCGCAGAGCTTGGAGGGAGCGAGGATTTGGCGCCGGCTCGCCGCCTGGCTGCTGCTGGTTTCCTTCCCGCTTGTCCATGGCTCCTCCACACGCCTCTGAGTCGTTCTTTCTCTCTCTGTCTCCATCGGAGAGTAAGCGTTACAAGATGACGACATTGTTGCACGCAATACATCGTCACCGCTGATCCCGCGTCTCCTGCCCAAGCAACGACGCACAGCGAGACGTGTCTACTCTGACACGAATCCAAGCGTGCACCGTGAGCCGACAGAGTCGGCGCACATCGATTACTCTGCGCGCAAGGCACAATCGCCCTCGTTGACCGGTCACAATTGAGCAATGAGGTGCAGATTGTTGCTGGCCGTTTGGCGTTTTTGGGGGGCCCTTTGGCCTTGTGCTTAAAAAGAGAAACGTGCTTTAATCAGAGCAATATATATATTTTTTTAAATGACATATAAGGACCACAGAACAAGACGACGTTGTAAGAGAGGTGAACCCGCTTTTAATGGGCAATAACTCACAACGGGTCGCTCATGCACCATCAACATTGCCGCCGGAGCGCTTGCTGCAGATGCCCCCCGACGCGGCTTGCGAACACCGCAGCCTCACCACGACAACTTACGCGGGGGGTGGGTGGGGGGGCACGGCAGGCCGCGCACATCGCCCGCGATCCGCGATGGACGTGGAACAGGACCCTGCGAATTACTCAGTTGGGATATTCACTCGATCGGGCAAATCGGAGTCGGCAGACATTGTTGACCGCTATATTTACCCAAGAATGTCAGTGTGTAACGCGCGTGACGTCACTCCACGTCGACCAGCCCCCCTCATTAATAATCATGAGCAGGTGACGTCACTCCACGTCGAACAGCCCCCCTCAATAATAATCATGAACAGGTGACGTCCTCCAAATAGACACCCCCCCGCCATTAATAATAATTAGCGGGTGACGTCACTCCACATGGGGGGGGGGGCGAGGCGCCTCCTCCCCCCTCCTCGGCGTCAACTCACAACCCTCACTACAAAGGCAGAACCCTCACGTCACGCGATCTCCGTAACGCTGTTGAGACATCGAAGTAAAAAGGACTTCATGACGAACAAGGGATTATAACCTTAAAATGAAATAAGTCTGTGTCACCGCGCCCTGACAAATTGCACACGAATTGATGCAATGGATATCACGTCGCGGTCTGCTTTTCGCTTGCAAGTTTCAGATTTACTGCAATACACCCGTTCTTGGACGGGCAAGAGGCGAGTTTGTATATTCAAGTCTCTTTAAACTGAGCCTCCCCTCTCGAGTTTGGTCGGTTGGCCCTCATTATGTTTTTGTTTCCAGATGTTCATGCATTGCGCATTTGGATCCTAGAATGGAACGCGCATTATAATAATTATCAATTAATATACACGAGCAGTAACCACTCACCCCACTGCACAACACTTTGGCAGGGCCCTCATGTAAACGAGTCGTGAGACTCATTGAGGCTTTCCTTGGCCCACGAGCGTAATAATAATATAATTAAGTAGCTAGCCTTCCTCCGTTCAAATACAGGTCGGGTCAATGGCCATGGCACGCTGCATGCGCCACGTGACTGTTGAACGATGGCACCGCGTGGCAGAGAGCCCTTCTTCATCACGACGTCACAACGCCTGGCACACGGAGATCGCTGGCCCTCACGGACACTCACCTATCACCTATCACCTGACCCTCACCTATCACCTGACCCTCACCTGACCCTCACCTGCCACTCACCTATCACCTCATCTCCACCCAATAGTCAAACATTCACACCGATCGTTCTCCTTAGACGCGGCTCCAATCACACAGCGTTGAGGTCAAAGCGTACAACGGACGGTCTCTCCTTGCGATCACCCTGCTCCCAATCGCATTGTCATGCGGCTAATCGTACCGTGTGTCCCCAGAAGCATCACCGAGTGTGTCTCAACGCTTTTTTTTCAGCTGGGTCGATGCACCGTGATGTTCGGGCCGATTCCACTCACGTGCGTTTTGCAAATATAAGGAAATCAGCAGACGCCGAGAGCTGCCCTGCACCCAATCCCTTCCCCCTAACACACATAAAATGCACGGTTCTCACATATATGGGGGGGCGGGGGAAGGTCACGATCCCACTTGCTGTACTGCCACCTCTATGTAGAAACGAGAAAACTCCGTAGGCTACAGCCAGCCACGCCATCCAGACACGTGTGTGTCCATGTTGTTTATTCGTTAAAGCCGTCGCGAGTGTCTGTCCGCTGTCGTCCAACGGGGCTCGGTTTGGGAAGTTTGGCCGATTCCCTTTTTTACAAATGAGAAATTTCACACGTGGGAGGAAACCAGAGGAACTGGGGAAAAACAACAACAACAAAAACTCCACCACGCAAGCGAGGAGACAACGTTCGAAACTCCGCACAGATGGCTTCAAGAGCTCATCACTGCACATCCATCTCGTGGTCACCACCTCGCAGCCAACTAATTTTTTTTATAACCGCTTGGCGATCCACCAACACTCGCCTCCAGAGCACTGAATCACATTGCGCGTGCCGCCATCACCGCTACCACCACGCCTGATCGCTCCAACGCATCCAGCAATCGGCGTTAAGCCACGCATACAACAACAATCAATACACTGCTGTCCGATTCTTTAGTCAGTGCAAGTGGCTTCCTTCTCAAGCCGCCCGCGGTGGTGGCTGACGTGGCCATTTGACACGTCCGCGTTTGGCGAGTTGGGTCGGTGAAGCGACGCCATGTCTGGGAGGCTCAACCTTGGACACACGGTGATGCGGAAAGCCCGGCCCACTTCTACATAGCCACGCCCACAAAACTACTATCTCCCCCCCCACACACACTTGACGTGTGGCCCATCCATGACTCGTAGGCCACACCTCCTCCTCTGGAAGCCCCGCCCACTACTAAGCTAGCCCCGCCCATGATCAAGCTAGCCCCTTCCACTCCCAAGGTAGCCCCTCCCACTACTTAAGGTAGCTCCGCCCACTACCAAGGTCGCCCCTCCTACTACTTAAGGTTGCTCCGCCCACTACCAAGGTAGCCCCTCACTACTTAAGGTAGCTCCGCCCACTACCAAGTAAGTCCCTCCCACTACTAAGGTAGCTCCGCCCACTGCCAAGGTAGCCCCTCCCACTACTTAAGGTAGCTCCGCCCACTACCAAGGTCGCCCCTCCCACTACTTAAGGTTGCTCCGCCCACTACCAAGGTAGCTCCTCACTACTTAAGGTAGCTCCGCCCACTACCAAGGTCGCCCCTCCCACTACTTAAGGTAGCTCCGCACACCACCAAGGTCGCCCCTCCCACTACTTAAGGTAGCTCCGCCCACTACCAAGGTCGCCCCTCCCACTACTTAAGGTAGCTCCGCCCACCACCAAGGTCGCCCCTCCCACTATTTAAGGTAGCTCCGCCCACCACCAAGGTTGCCCCTCCCACTACTAAGGTCACGCCCCTCTTGTCCGCATCGCCAGTCGAGCACGCACAACAGTGACACAATTTGCAAGTGCTGGACGGTCCATGGCGCTCGATCAAATCCCTCGGCAACCCAAAGAAAAGCTGCGGATCACATCACATCTCACCGCGGCCGTTCAAATCTCCCCTGCCGCAGTCTCGCCAGAGGCCAGATCTTACATTTTATTTTTAAAACCGGGACACGATTCCCTCTAAATAACGCGAACGCCTCGGTGGCGGTGAGAATGAACGGGAGAGAGCCAGCCCCCCCTCCCCCGGGGACTTATTCGGCTAAGACCGACGCGTTTTGGTTCGGTGCCGGCTTGTTTGTCGCCTCGGCGAACGGAGGCGTCACCGCTGGCTGCAGGCGCACAGGCTGCGGAAAGCGCTGTTGTAGTTGCGGTTGAAGGCGGTGTATATGAGCGGATTGAAGAACGAGTTGGAGTAGCCGAGCCAAAGGAACACGCTCTTCCACTCCAGCGACACGTCACACGCTGGTCCGCACAGAGGACTCACCTGCGCAGAAAAAGACGTCGTCATCATCGTCGTAGCATCATCAGCAGCGGCAGCCGCCACATCAGCAGCAAAACCATTCGCAGCAGTAGCAGCAGCAGCAACAGCGGCCGACGAATGGTTATCGTCAGAAGTAGCAGCAGAGTCAGTATCACCGCATCGTCACGAACAAGCAGCAGCAGTAGCGTAGGATAAATGATCAACAGCAGGGTCACAACTATCAGCAGCAGCCGCATCTGCGTCAGCAGCGGCAGAAGTACCATCATTATCGTCGTCGTCAACAGCAGCAACTGCAGCAGTATCAGCAGCAGAGATAACAAATGCAGAATCATGGTCAGCGGCAATTGCGGAATCATCAGCAGTAGCAGAGATAACAGATGCACAATCATAGTCAGCGGCAACTGTGGAATCATCAGCAGTAGCAGCAGCAGAGATAACAGATGCAGAATCATAGTCAGCGGCAACTGTGGAATCATCATCAGTAGCAGCAGCAGAGATAACAGATGCAGAATCATAGTCAGCGGCAACTGTGTAATCATCAGCAGTATCAGCAGCAGAGATAACAGATGCACAATCGTAGTCAGCGGCAACTGTGGAATCATCATCAGTAGCAGCAGCAGAGATAACAGATGCAGAATCATAGTCAGCGGCAACTGTGGAATCATCAGCAGTAGCACTGAAGCAATGTTACCAGCGTCCACAGCAACGCCAACAGCAACGGAGTTATCATCAGCCGCAGTAGTGGCAGCAGCAATTACCGCAATGGGTATCAGCAGCAGGTTCATCATGATCATCAGCAGACGGATAACTATAGCCATCGTGAAAAGTACTGTCTTGTGAGGTTTACATCCAGAGGGAGACACATTTAAGCTGAGTACTGTATTATAAGGGTTTGGTAAATTTTAGCTCATTTTTCAAACAGACTCGCTGCCATTTGCATTTAAATAAAAAGAGCCGGTGAAGATAAATGCTGACAATAATCTACTGCTGGTGGAAGGCCGTATCAACCGAGGCTACATTGGAGAAAATCCGGATAACGAATGGGTGGAAGATTCAACTCTGTGCAAATTCCCTCTCTCTCTCTCTTTTCAAATAAAGGGTCACAGGACGTCACCCGCTGGGGGCTTCAATTCCCGTCACGTGCCACACCTCCCGGTCTGCCAGTGACTCGGCAACTTATTCCGTGAGAAATTAACCCCTGGTTCACACACATCAGATCGAATAGCGCAGTGAGTGTCGTCTCTTGATTGGTTGAACGTAATGAGACGTGGTTGTGAGCCCTTTCCCAATTACGGAACGCACTTCACAAACTTCCAAACTATTCACTTGAGGTGCTTCAAGTCAATACCCATCCGTGCAAGGCTGCCTGGAAAGTCGAGGAAATCTGCTGTGGTTGAGCCGGCAAAAAGCAACCAAATAAAATGCACAGACTGTAACCCCCTGGCTAAAATTTCTGAAGTGTTTTTTGGCGAGACTAAGCCTAATAGAATTTTAAAAGACACACTGACTAAATTAATAATACCGCAGTAACTGAATCAAGGCCCTCTCTGACATTGCCGCACAGATTTGCCTGAATCTGCACCCCCATCTGGGCAGATTGATCAACATTCGACAAACGTCTGTTTACAACTGTTTGCATTTTCATTCGACTTCCTGACATCGTTTTTATAAAATTTTCGTCCTGCATAACGTTCTGGCAACAGACGTGTGGATTAGAAAATGTGAATATCGATGTAATATGTCGTTTGAAATGTCAATACGTATATTAAGAAAAATAGCACCGAGGCTATTTTTTTTCAGGACATCACTCTTGGGCAAGAGAGATTTATTGCTGCAGACAAGGAATTGGCTTCGACGAAAAGCCAATTGCCTGAACTGTCACTCCTGTTTTCCCTAAATATCACTTTAAATTAATGTCCTGTGTTTAACAAGGTGAAGAAACTTGAATTTGCATCATCTCCAGTAAGGGGACATCTCATACAAGACTTACGTTGGACTGGGAAAATATCTAAAACGGGATGGATCAAATTAAAATCTACGTACTCAAGAGGGGCTTTAACGAATACATTATATGAGCGATGTCCAGCAAGTAACACCCCATATGTATTCCTACTCAGCAATATCTTGTGAACTATTAATTATTGTCCAATGACTTTTGATGATTTTCTTCACCAATATCATCATCATCATCATCCATAGTCAATCCACTGCTGGACGAATGCCTCTCCCCAAGCCACTGCCACTTCTCAAGATCCTAGAACCTGCACACTGGCTAGTTCCATAGCTCATGCTCCTCATTCGACGTTCTCTCCAACGCGGACCGTTCGTTGCCTGCCACGATGTCATTATTATTCAGCCATCACCGCATCTTTACTTTTCCAAGCAGTTTGGAAGAGGTCATGAACCCGTGTATGGTGAATAATTATCCACGTGTTCGTAATTCTGTCTCTCACCATAACACCAAGCAGTTACTTTCTCGGTAACTCCTTTAACTTAACTGATGAAATATATATTCATTCATGAGATAGGTCTTGCATGCCTGACCTCCTCGACCTTGCCAGAGAGCACTCGACCCTGAGAACATCAGAGGTCACCGCAGAGCCCCAGTGCGGGTGGGGCTCTGCAGCCCCGTCCACCAGAGCCCCGAACTGGGCTACGTGAACAACTACTTGAGATCATGCTGCTGCTTGTTTCGGACGCCTTTTGTAGTAAGTTGCGTGACAACCTTGTTGATGCTACTGATACGGTCCATTGTGTTGATACTGTTGTTGCTGCTGCTGAATATTTATTACGCTGCTGCTGATGATAATGATGCTACTGCTTCTGTTACTGCTGTCTCTAATGATTATACTGCTGCTGCTGAAACTGTTTCTCTTATTTCCGCTGCAATTTATTTTTGCAGCTGCGGCTGATAATAAATAAATATGATTATTTTAATGTGAATGCTGAGCACTGGCACAACACGGCCAGCAACAAGCAGCGCTTTCAAATTTGTGAAAAAAGCATCAACATGTTGATGATGATGATGCTGATGACGATGCTTGTGCGAATGTGGCTGCAGTTGTTTCTGTAGCTGCTACTGCTGTTGCTGTTATTGCTGCTACTGGCGATGATGATCGCCATCCTCTAAAGCAGTGTTCTTCACTGTCTTTCAGAGAGAGAGGGGGGCATCTTTCGTCGATAAGACATCATCAGTGTGAGGGGCCACCACACCGCCTCCAAGGGGTCTTTTCACTATGTTGTGTACTGTCGGGGACCGCACGTCAGGGGTTGTACTAAAGGCCACTTGGGGCCGCCAGTGACCCGCGGGCCTTCCAATGAAGAGCATCGCTCTAAAGTCTCGGCGTAGCAGCCGCCCTCACCAACTCGGCGGCGAAGAACGGAATCCAGCAGAGCGCAAAGACGCCGATGAGAAGTCCGACCATGAGCGCCGCCCTTCGTTCCTTGCGCTCCCTCCACGACTCCCCCTCGGCCACCTGGAAGGTGACGGCGGCATGGCGAGCCGAGAAGACGGCCTCGGGCTTGCGGGAGCTGGCCGACTCCTGGTGATCGTCCTGCATCAAGAGCAACACAAACGCGGCCTGGATCACGGCGAGACGGCGGATCGAGGCCACGCGCCGGATCAGAGCGGCGTCAAGTTTTGCTCCGGTTTGTTTTGTTTGTTTGTTGTACAGCTGCTGCTGCTGTTGTTGTTGTTGTTCAAGTGAGTAGAGTCAGCCACGCGAATAGCCGACCGTACGTAACCACACACACACACAGGTACGCTCAACCACACCCAGCCACACCGAGCAATGGTAAACTGGATTTTTATGGTAAACTGGACTTCTATGGTAAAGTAGACTCCCATAGTGAACTGGACTCCAGCTTAAATATACGCTCCAAACCTGGGGTGTTTCATTCAGACGCTGTCTTCCCGACAGACCTGTTCTTCACCTGAGGACGGCTGCTTGCGTTGTGGCCGAAACGTCGTGACAATTATTTTATTATGTTTTATTTTTCTTATTTTATTATTTCCCTTCTACGTGACTTTACCGAAAGAACCAAGAAGATGGACTCCCGTGGTGAACTGGACTCCCATGGTGAACGGGCGTGTATGCTGTGCGTCCCAATGTCGCCTTGCGTGCTGTATACCAGAGCCACAACAGTTGCAAACAAATGACGAAATACGGGACTGACGTTCATTGTCCACGGACGGCCGCGGCGGTCTGACAATTCTTAACGATGCTCCGCAAATTTCGATTTAAAGCTTTCGTGACTGCAGGGATTCATCTTCTTGGTTCTTTCGGTAAAGTCACGTAGAAGGGTTTGGCTGCTGCAGCTCCTTACTATTGAAATTTACCTCCCTTTTAATACAGGAGCATAATGTAACTTTGAGACCCCACCCCCCACCACCACTTACACATTCCACAAGGAGTGACTAATCCCATATCTGCATTTCCCATAAATATGCTAAATTCTTCTGTTGATATGTAAACTCCTTTGTCAAGGCGCTCTCCTCCTCTAACCCAGCTTAAATATACGCTGCCAAGCTTGGCAGTGTTCATTGGGACGCTGTCTTTCCGACAGCTCTGTTTCTTCACCTGAGGACGGCTGCTTGCGTTGTGGCCGAAACGTCGCGAGCATTTGATTTAATTATGTTTTATTTTTATTATGGAAATAATAAAATAATAAAAATAAAACATAATAAAATAATGCTCACGACGTTTCGGCCACAACGCAAGCAGCCGTCCTCAGGTGAAGACAAGGTCTGTCGATAAGACAGAGTCTGAATGACACGTCCTGGGCTTGGAGCGTCTATTTAAGCTGGGAGGGAGGAGGGAGAGCGCCTTGACAAAATAATTTGCATATCAAGAGAATTTTTTTAGCATATTTATGTAATATTACAATATGTATTATTCTACCCACTCTATTGTACACCACACTGCTGCATATTCACCATACAACTACGAATTTTAGCATATTTATGGAAAATGCAGATATGCGACTAGTACTACTTGTGAAATGCGTCTAACCACCCTACTGCACACCACACTGCTGAAGATTGGTTTCACTCGATGAGCGTGTCCAAGTCTCGTGCTGAGCACAACACTCTGGCGAAGCAATTGGTCTCCCGTCGAAAAAGACACCACGGGCAAGGCGATGCCAAGCGGGTCAAGTCCCGATCCCGTTGCCAACACAAACTGCGACTTCCACGTGAACCCTCGGCAACATGCTCAACAAGCTGACCGCACGTGCCGATCAGACCGCCCACCTTTAGAATCAATCGAAGCTCTCCTTTGAAAATAAATAACCCCTCCTCCTCCTCCCCGCTCGCTATACAATGGGAAGCGAATTTTTCATGAAGTCGGTCTTACTCCCTCGCTCGTCCCTCCCTCCCTCCCTCCGCTCGACATCGTCTCTCGTTCCGCTGTCTCTCCGCGAGTGTGTCGCATCACTCATCGATCTCCCTTGACACGTGGTGTTCCTCTCGTCCCGCCGCCCCCTCTCCCCACCCCCTTGGCCCCACACTCACCTGATGGAGTCTCAAAGCCGCGCGCGATATCCGCTCAGTCTTCGGTAAATGAGTGCGGGGCTTCAGGGGATAACGCTTCTCTTTGGGGGGTAACCCTTCTCTTTGGGTGGTAACCCTTCTCTTTTGGGGGTAACCCTTCTCTTTGGGGGGTAACCCTTCTCTTTTGGGGGTAACGCTTCTCTTTGGGGGGTAACCCTTCTCTTTGGGGGGTAACCCTTCTTTTTGGGGGGTAACGCTTCTCTTTGGGGGGTAACCCTTCTCTTTTGGGGGTAACGCTTCTCTTTGGGGGGTAACCCTTCTCTTTGGGGGGTAACCCTTCTCTTGGGGGTAACGCTTCTCTTTGGGGGATAACCCTTCTCTTTTGGGGGTAACGCTTCTCTTTGGGGGGTAACGCTTCTCTTTGGGGGGTAACCCTTCTCTTTGGGGGGTAACCCTTCTCTTTGGGGGTAACGCTTCTCTTTGGGGGATAACCCTTCTCTTTTGGGGGTAACGCTTCTCTTTGGGGGGTAACGCTTCTCTTTGGGGGGTAACCCTTCTCTTTGGGGGGTAACCCTTCTCTTTGGGGGTAACGCTTCTCTTTGGGGGATAACCCTTCTCTTTTGGGGGTAACCCTTCTCTTTGGGGGATAACCCTTCTCTTTGGGGGGTAACGCTTCTCTTTGGGGGGTAACCCTTCTCTTTGGGGGTAACGCTTCTCTTTGGGGGGTAACGCTTCTCTTTGGGGGGTAACGCTTCTCTTTGGGGGGTAACGCTTCTCTTTGGGGGGTAACCCTTCTCTTTGGGGGGTAACCCTTCTCTTTGGGGGTAACGCTTCTCTTTGGGGGATAACCCTTCTCTTTTGGGGGTAACGCTTCTCTTTGGGGGGTAACGCTTCTCTTTGGGGGGTAACGCTTCTCGTTGGGGGATAACCCTTCTTTTTGGGGGATAACCCTTCTCTTTTGGGGGTAACCCTTCTCTTTGGGGGATAACCCTTCTCTTTGGTGGGTAACGCTTCTCTTTGGGGGGTAACGCTTCTCTTTGGGGGTAACGCTTCTCTTTGGGGGTGGAGTGTGTGTGTGCCTGTGTGTGGAGCGTGTCTGTGTGTGTGTCTGTGTGTGGAGTGTGTGTGTGGAGTGTGTGTGTGTGTGGAGTGTGTCTGTGTGTGGAGTGTGTCTGTGTGTGGAGTGTGTGTGTGTGGAATGTGTGTGTGTGTGGAGTGTGTGTGTGTGTGGTGTGTGTGGTGTGTGTGTGTGGAGTGTGTGCGTGGAATGTGTGTGTGGAGTGTGTGTGTGTGTGGAGTGTGTCTGTGTGTGGAGTGTGTCTGTGTGTGGAGTGTGTGTGTGTGGAATGTGTGTGTGTGTGGAGTGTGTGTGTGTGTGTGTGTGGAGTGTGTGTGTGTGTGGAGTGTGTGTGTGTGTGTGGTGTGTGTGGTGTGTGTGTGTGTGTGGAGTGTGTGTGTGGAGTGTGTGTGTGGAGTGTGTATGTGTGTGGAGTGTGTGTGTGTGAAGTGTGTCTGTGTGTGGAGTGTGTCTGTGTGTGGAGTGTGTGTGTGGAGTGTGTGTGTGTGTGGAGTGTGTGTGTGTGGAGTGTGTGTGTGTGTGGAGTGTGTGTGTGGAGTGTGTGTGTGTGTGGAGTGTGTGTGTGTGGAGTGTGTGTGTGTGGAGTGTGTGTGTGGAGTGTGTGTGTGTGGAGTGTGTCTGTGTGTGGAGTGTGTGGAGTGTCTGTGTGTGTGGAGTGTGTGTGTGTGGAGTGTGTCTGTGTGTGGAGTGTGTCTGTGTGTGGAATGTGTCTGTGTATGGAGTGAACCGGTACTGAGCCTCTCCCAGGACGACTCAGCTTTACCTTAGTACCTGGTGTGGTGTGTGTGCTCATACGCGTGTGTATCTATACGCATTGGGGAATCAAATTACATCTGGTGACAATTACCATGAACAGAAGGAGCATTCCCCAAAGGAAACTGCCATTGATTTTTACGTCGGATTAATCTCACTGGGTACATATTTGAGCCTCAACAAAACCTGACCTCATCCTCACTCATCGAGCTTATCTTCTACGCGCCGTGTACTTACCTGTGCACATTACAGACACACACAATGCGAGCAACGATGAAGGCCGGCACGGCACACGAGGGGGTGGGTGGCCAGGAGCTCAGCGCCACGTGCGGCGGTGACGGGTCGTGACCTCGGCTAAGGATGGTGTTCTCGTGAAGGAAAACCTCGCCAACTTATTGGCCTTCCCGTGAAAGCGACAAAACTCTCTTATCTACCCAACGGGAGGCATCTGCAAACAAAACAAAGCACTCCAATGCTGTCCCCATGACCCTGAAGTCTCCACTACACAATCGCTGTGCCACTGCCAAAAGCCTCAAGAACAATTAAAGATCTGTCGACACGACTCAACAAATGAGCCAATGCAACCAAGACACCGCATACTGTCCAATAACAACAACCACATATTCTTAGTTTTTTTCGGTAAAGTCACGTAGGTAAAAAAATAAAATTAATAAAAGTAAACCACATACCCACCTACACGATTAAGTGCAATGTAACAAACAAAGTGTGTCGGCTGTGGACCTTGCTATGTTTGCACAGTGCCACCTCGCGGTGTGACATCGTCACTACAGCCATGGTCGCCTTTCCCATCGCCCTGAACGGGTCTCAAACGGGCGTGGCGACAATGCGAAGCTGCTCATCGCAACGATCGAAGGGGGTGAATCTCTCACTCGGACACCTCACCGACGCCCCGAGACCTCCCCGAGGCACAAATCAGACCGTGGTGTTGCAGCGGTGGTGGTTTCTAATACGAACAACTTAAAACGTTATTTCTAGATTTGAAGCTTTCGTGACTGCAAGGATTCATACTCTTAGTTTTTTCAGTAAAGTCACGTAGGTAAAAAAATTAATTAAGATTAATAAAAATAAAATAGTAATAAAAAATTATTTTTATTAATTTAAATTTCTTTTTTTACCTACGTGACTTTACCGAAAAAACGAAGAGGATTAAAACGTTCTCTTCACGAGCCAATTCGCGTTGAAACACAACAGAACTATTTTTAGAAAAGATTATTATCTTTTTGTTCTAAAAATAATTTCTCATCTCCGGTAGCTTGGTGGGGCGGGCGCCCCCAAACGCCCCTGCAGCAGGAACGGCGCCTGGCGCCCACGACGGCTTCGTCTCGCGAGCGGGCGATGTTGAACGCACGGCTCCATATACTCGTTTAAGGCCGAGTCGACCTAGGGGAGGGCCCAGGATCCATTCAGTTAATCGTCACTGTTGGTGACCGTGAGCGGGAATCGGCTGCAGCACGCTAACCGCAACACTACCGCTGCCCCCCCCCCCACACACACAAAGATCCCCCGCATAGCCTTAACAGACTGTAGGGGCAAGTGCTGTTAGCGAGCACCTATTAAGGCCAGAACGGTACACGAGGGGGTGGGTGGCCCAGCACCACGCCCGACCGTATTTGTCTCCCCAGTGGCGATGTTTACACACCGCACCGGGTACTCATTTGAGGCTGAGTCGACCTAGGGGAGGCCCAGGACCACATCAGATTATCGTCACTGGTGTTGGCCGTGAGCGGGAATCGAACCTGGGTCGCTGGATTCGTAGCGCAGCGTGCTAACCGCTACACTACCGCTCCCCACACACGCACACGTCCACACACACACGCACGCGTCCACACACACACACGTACACACACACACATCCACACACACACACACACGTCCACACACACACACACGTCCACACACACACACACATGTCCACACACACACACATGTCCACACTCACACACGTACACATCCACACACACGTCCACACACACACGCACGCACGTGTCCACACCACACACCTCCACACACACACACGTCCACACACACACGTCCACACACGTACACATACACACACACACACGTCCACACACACGCACACATCCACACAGACACACACGTCCACACACACACGTCCACACACACGCACGCACGTGTCCACACACACACACGTCCACACACACACACGTCCACACACACACACGTCCACACACACACACGTCCACACACACACACACACGTCCACACACACGCACACATCCACACAGACACAGGGCTCTTGACGTCCACACACGCACACCGACCACACCGTCGCACACGCGCAGCAGCGATGCGAGTCGCGCTGTGCTGCTGCTGCTGCTGTGCGGTCGGAACGGGCTCCTCGTACAGGCTTCGTACCCGGTGGGGGTGGAGGGCGGTGGGAGGGGGGGGGGCTCTGGGAGGGGGGTGGAATGGGGGGGGCTCTGGGAGGGGGGTGGGAGGGGGGGGGCTCTGGGAGGGGGGGGCTCTGGGGGGGCTCTGGGAGGAGGGGAGAGTTGTGGGAGGGCTCTGGGAGGGGGGGGGGGGCTCTGGGAGGGGGGGTGAGAGTTGGGTGCTCTGGGAGGGGGGGGGGCTCTGGGGGGCTCTGGGAGGAGGGGATGGTGGTGGGAGGGCTCTGGGAGGGGGGGGGGCTCTGGGAGGGGGGGTGAGAGTTGGGTGCTCTGGGAGGGGGGGGGGGCTCTGGGGGGCTCTGGGAGGAGGGGATGGTGGTGGGAGGGCTCTGGGAGGGGGGGAGGTTCTGAGAGAGAAGGGGCTCTGGGAGAGGGGGTGGGGGGCTCTGGGAGGGGGGCTTTGGGAGGGGGCTCTGGGAAGGGGGTGGGAGGGGAGCTCTAGGGGGGCGGGAGGGGGGCTCTGGGGAGGGGGGTGGCAGGCCGGGCTTACGTCTCGGCGCGCCGTAGGAACAGCTTCGTCCTGAAGTGAATCGAACTTTGAGTTCAATGAGAAGCGGTTAATTCGCCTCCTCGACTTCCTCCTCCTCCTCCCCGCTGTTGGGGGAACGCTTCTATAATCGCGGCCGTGGTGCCGACCCCGCTGGTCGCTGTCGCTCAGTGCAGATCATCAACAGCAGCCACGGTCAATCCACTGACGGACGTAGGCTTCTCCAAGCCAGCGGATGGGGGGCAATTTCACACCGACGCACCCTCATTTTTGAAAAAGAAAATGTGCCCAAGGGCAAGTACATTATATTTAATTGATGTATACTGTGTAGTATATATATGATTATAATAAATTATAGTAATTAATACAATTCTTCCAGGAAAACCACACTCAGTCGCAGGAAATTGTTTTCAGGAGGCTTCTGGGACATTTTATTTATTTAAGATGTTTGCGGCCAATTATAAATGAGTCTTTGTACACGTGGGACGAAACCGGAGCGCTCTAGAGAGAAGCCACGCGCGCGAGGGAGCAACGCTCTATCCCGCGTGCAGATGCCAACAGGGTTCGACTACTTGCTGTACTGCCTTCTCCTGGCCGAGCCAGGGTATGCGGCACCTCCTCGACGCCCACGGGAAGGGAGTTTCACAACATTTGTGCGATCCACTAATCCTCGTCTCCACATTGATAGATTCTCGACAACCGCATATATATATGCAATGGGATGCGTTTCCCACTGTGAGTGACATTCTATTACTCTACAGTGGAAACAATTTGGCGGCCATCCGAATCAGTTTTTTTTCGGTCTTTCTTTTAGTTGGGTGCGCCCAGCTTGATGTGAGGAATAACCATGTCCTGAACAAGCTGCCAGCACGTGGAGAGTAAAACGTCGAACTTCACGCCTTTGAACGAGTAGCCCAAGAAGCTCCCCGGCACGTGCAGCGAAAACATCGGACACTCCCCTGAGCAACAGACGCTAACAGCCAGGACGTGTATCTCACTCGGTATCTTCCGGTGTTTGTCTGGCGCGGTGTCAAGATTATTGGCGTAAGGCACTACCACTAGAGTGTAAAGTTACGTCTCTCCACAATGACTCGTTATTATTGTTCGTAAAAATCATATGAACGGGTCCATAAAACATCTCGGCAGCATGGACTCTGCCAAACAAGGGGGGCAATGGATGTGGCGAGACCAGAACGATCGGCAGGGACATCGTTCCCGGACTGTTCCGGCTCAGATCAAAGCGGCTCGCAACAAAACAAAAACTCTCTTGCAAACGACGCCGTCATCCTGGTCTCTCGCAGCTCAGTGAGACGACATCGACTTGAGCTCGGGCGACCTGGAGACCCCTAGCGCCTGCAGCACGACCGGGGCCGTGTAAGCCTTGACGGACGAACGCCGGCCGGCGGTGGCGGGGGAGGCGGGGGTGATGGTGGGGTGGTGGGTGGTGGCGGGGGGGCGGTGGGTGGTGGTGGCGGGGTGGTGGTGGTAAGGGTGGGTGTTGGTGGGGGTGGGTGGTGGCGGGGGGGGAGGCGGTGGTGGTGGGGGTGGGTGGTGGTGGGTGGTGGTGGTGGTGGGTGGTGGTGGGGGTGGATGGTGTTGGTGGGGGGGGTGGTGGGTCAATCACCTGCACGGGGTTGCAGATGGGGGTGACCGCGTTCTGTCGGCATCGCCTGCCGAAGCGTAGCCTGGCCGCGCGGTAGATCTTCCAGTAGACGAAGAGCACCACGCCGAGCGGCAGGTAGAAGGCGCCCACGGTGGAGCACACGGCGAGGGGCGGGTCCTGGCTCACCTGGTGAGACAGCACGGGGAGGGGGGCCTCATCACCTGGGCGGGTGGTTGAGCGGAGGAGGTGGCGTCAGCGGCGGCGGCTACGCATTACGAGGATAAAGACCCCCCGTGTAGCCTTGAACAGACTGTTGGGGCGAATGCTGTTTGCGAGTTGGACTTACGAAGGGCGGCACGGCACATCAGGGGGTGGGTGGCCAGCACCACGTCCCTGCAGTGAGCAGCTGCTGTCCACTCGTTAGGAGGAGGAACCTTTCACCTGCAGGTTCATTTCTCCCGAGGGGAACTTACTCATCCGGTCGAGCTATTCGACGGGAGGAACCACTCACCTATCAACAGGGGCACCGGCGCAACGTGAGCTTATCCTTCCCCAGGAGGATCCACTCATTCGCAGGACCTGCTCACCCTGGCGCTACTCACTCGCAGGGCCTCCTGAATAAAGGCGCACACGCCCCAGGAGAACCGACTCACCGGCAGCCCCAATTCGGCCACGTGAGTCATTCACTCGGTGGACCCGTGAGGTCGCTCAATCGTCTCATTCTCCTCTGCTGCCCCCAATGCATGGAATGCCCCCCCGCCCCCAGTCCTTCGTGCTACCA
The DNA here is from genome assembly GCF_964198595.1 of Lampetra fluviatilis. Classification (NCBI taxonomy): domain Eukaryota; kingdom Metazoa; phylum Chordata; class Hyperoartia; order Petromyzontiformes; family Petromyzontidae; genus Lampetra; species Lampetra fluviatilis. The sequence continues at coordinate 10,390,170 of NC_136284.1, read as the reverse complement.
AACCCCTGTCCCCTCTTAAAGTCCAGGCTCAAAGACTCTTCTCTTTTCTCTCTGCCCGTGAGGACTGCCTGCGTCCGTCTCTCTCTCTGTGCAATAAATGCGCGTGCGCTGATTCCGCACAGCGTCGTGCGCAAGCGACGGCATCATTCAGACACCGCCGCCGTGTGCATCCAAATCACAGCACACTCTGCTGAGCTGCGCATTCTACTCGGCACCAACAACTCAACATGAGTTCCCGCACTCACCCGAGCTGTCGGTTCCACGCACACCCCCACCGCGTCACGCGGAATCAGAAGTATTCATTTATCCTGGAGGGATCCGATCAGCAATGAAGCTCTTTTGTCACACACCGCAACTCTCCCCCACGCACCCACACCACCGCCGTCACCACGCGGTTATTAACCCCCCCCACGCCCATCCACCTCTATTAAGCAAGACACGCAGAGCGCACCACCGCCACCCTCGCCCGGGTGTCGATGAAACCCTCACCTGGCATCTCAGCGTCTCCTCCGAGTACCCGCGGCCGTCCTGCTCCCGCCCGGAGGCGAGCGGCGCCACGGCGATGAGCGCCGACATGAACCAGGCGAGCGCGACCATCGCCGCGCACAAACGCCTCCGCGAGCGCAGCGTGTACTCCAGGTGGCTCGCCATGGACCAGTAGCGGTCGAGCGCGATGGCCGTCACGTTCCAGATGCTCGCCGTGCAGCACAGCACGTCGCACGAGGTCCACACGTGGCACAGCGTGCGCCCGAGGCGCCACCTGCGCCCGTGCAGCTCCCGCACGAAGCCCAGGGGCATGACGAGGGCCGCGACCAGGAGGTCGGAGACGGCGAGCGAGGCCACCAGGGTGTGCGGCGCGCGGTGGAAGCTGCGAACGCGCAGGATGGCTGCGAGCACGAGCGAGTTCCACGCCAGCGTGGCCAAGGTGAGCGCCGCGAGGAGGGTGAGGGTGAGCACGGCCAGGAGGGAGGAGTGCGGTGAGGCCGCGGTGCTGGCGATGGTGGAGGCGAAGGTGGCGGCTGCGGCTGCGGCGGCGGTGGTGGTGGTGGTGGTGAAGGTGACGGCGGTGTTGGCTGGACTTGCGCTCGGTTCCCACTGTGAGACGTTGGCGGACGCGCTCGATGCGATGCTGCTGCTGCTGCTGGCGGTGGCGGTGGTGCCATCCGCCATGGTGGCGCGAGTGTGGAGCAGCAGCAGCAGCAGTAGTAGCAGTAGTAGCAGCATTAGTTCCCGCGATGATCTCTGCTCGCTCGCGCCCGTGCGCAGATGTCGCTGAGATGCAACTGCGGAGAGCAGACACGGACGAGCGCGATTGGCTTTGGTCGCTTGCTGCGAGGTGAGATGGAGAGCCCTAACTCTGTCCCGCGACCCACGGCATTCTCCGTTCGCGTGCAATTACGCACGCGCGTGTGACCACATTGAGTATCCCGTGCGGACGCCTTCGGCACCCACCCGACCGAGGCACGTCCTCCTACACCTTCCCACCGTTTAGGTGACACATTGAAGGCGAGGGGGTGGGGGGGGGTTACGGGGGAATCAACGGTCTACGGTTTGTGATTTTTGTAACGCTTAAAGCAACTCAACTTCACACCCTTCGCTCGCGATGGGTTCTTCTGGCTCCGCGCGTGTCCGACCCCTGTGTGTCCCCTTGATTGTCAGGAGCGCGAGCGCGCGCGCGCGTGCGTGCCTCCGCGCGCCGCTCGTGCGCCAGCCGAGCCGGGCGCGCGCGCGACACCGCGCGAGGCGAGCTCCAAGTTTGTGTCTCTGCAGGCGCGCGATCCCCCCTCACCCCACCCCCCCACGTACTCCTCCTCCTCCCACAGAACCCCGCCTCCTCACACCCACACTCAACACCACCCAGTACACTTTCTTGGTCCGTATCTCTCTCTCCCTCGCTCTCCTCTGTCGCTCCTCTCTCTCTCTTTTTTTACGATGAGTGGAAACAAGAAGATGCTCGGTGTAGTCGGTACTTTGCTTCGTTCATCATTTCGTAATTTTTTTTTTATAACTTTGCTTTATGTAAACCCCCACCTCTCGCTCACTCTCTCGCTCACTCTCTCGCGTCTCTTCCCTCTTCCCCTCTTTCGTCTTTCCTCTCACTCCTTTCTTCCACTCTCTCTCTCTCCCCTCGTTCCAATTTCAATCCTCTCTTTGCTATTTCTTTCCCTTCTCTCTCCACTTTCTCCTATGCCTCCCGTCTCCTGTACGGTAGCTATTCTTTCCTCTCTCTCGTCTCTCGGCTCGCTCTCCTATATCTCCAGACTCTTTATATCGCTCCCCATATCTCCCCTCTCCTTCTCACACCTCTCTCTCTCTCTCTGCGATCTCTCTCACTCATCTCTATGATTTCTCGAACTCCCCCCCCTCTCTCTCTTCTCGGTATCCTATCGCTCACCTCCCTCCGCTCTCGTCCTCTCACCTCTCTCGCTGTTTGTCTCTCGACTGGCTAATATGTTGACACGCACGCAGACAGACCATCCATTGCCGAACCACTTGGGAGCCCGTTGACCCTAATGAACTGCTTTTCACGGGAAAACTTGGATAACAAGGTCAGGCACAGAACTATGACAAATGTGCGAAGCGATTTGTATTTATTTATTAATACATTTATTTTGCTGTGACTTTAGCAAAGGTTGAATGATCCGGCGATTCGATGTATTGCCGCGATTAAATGCATTAAGCGATTACTTGCTGACATTTGTGTGAGTCCATAACGTGCAACGTATACGAATGATAAATTTAAAAAAAACACATAGCGTCTTACGCGCGTGATTCCAAGCATCCAAAGCGACGTGAATATCCGATGTTGAAGAATAGATGCATGGTACATTGCCATTAATTGGTCACGGCGAGAATAACAAATAACCACGCGATTACGTAAGTCGCTGTGACAAGTAAACAAATGCATTGCCTTGCATTTCGCATGAATGTGCCAAACAGCCCATTGGGGCTCTGTGACGCTTTCATGGATAAATTAATGCAATAAAAACCATCCGTTTCTTGTTGGTGATGTAGCGGCCACTAGTGGCTGCAGAGGTAATGCGAATATTTGCCGTCACAACCGATTTCCAATCCAATAGATCTCTCCAGTAACAACAACTTAGAATTGTGAGCGCTCTATTGTCTACTGTATATGCTCTTCATCGAGTCGCATTACATCGTTATGCATTAGAACATCAGCATCGCGCCGCGTGCCGCCCACACAGTCTCGAACCAGTCACACGCACACACGCATCACAAACAAAGACAAAGATCCCCGTATAGCCTTAACAGACTGGAGGGGCAAGTGCTGTTAGCGAGCACCTATGAAGGCCGGAACGGTACACGAGGGGGTGGGTGGCTAGCACCACGCCCGACCGCCTTTGTCTCCCTAGCGGCGATGTTTACACACCGCACCAGGTACTCATTTGAGGCTGAGTCGACCTAGGGGAGGCCCAGGACCGGTTCAGATAATCGTCACTGGTGTTTGCCGTGAGCGGGAATCGAACCCGGGTCGCCAGGTTCGTAGTGCAGCACGCTAACCACTACACTACCGCTCCCCACACTCACACACACACGCATCACACACACACACGCACACATACGCACATATGCATACACACGCAGCACAACGCGCACACACACGCACACATACACGCACACACACACACACGCACACACACACGTACACACACGTACACACACATGTACACACACACACGTACACACACACACACGCACACACGCACACACACGCAGAACAACGCGTACACACACACACGCACGCACACACACGCAGCACAACGCGCCCGGACGCACGTCGGTTGACACCCGTCCTGGTTTTCCGAGGAGGTCACCCTGTCGATTGGCTGCTTGTCCTGGTGAATCTCTAAGTTTTCCCGGGACATGAAAAGGGTCCACCTTATTGTATGTTGCGTCATCAACACAATCCCTTCACATGCAGTTATCCCCTCTTCCGCTGTTGTGAGATATATATTTGTTGTCTCATCACGACACGTCCCGGTTTTGTGCACATCGGAGGTGGCAACCCACACGGTACACGTGCTCACAGAACGCACACACAGACACGCGCTCGCGTCCACAGCACACACAAACACAAGTCACACACACGGGCACACAGAAACAAATGAAAAAAACAACAGGCGCCATTCGCCAATGAGTGGCGGTGAGGTCATCACTGCGGTTGTGCCAGGCTAGGTGCACTTTGAGGCCACGTCAAGGGCGTAACGGGACAGACCCAGGTGTCATGGGTTGATTGACTGAGATGACTGGCAGATGCACAAGCTATGCTCCCCACTGTGCCAAGTCAACACATACACACACACATACACACAGCCTTAACAAACTGCTGGGGCAAGTGCTGTTTGCGAGCACCTATGATGGCCGGCATGGCACACGAGGAAGTGGGTGGCCGGCACCACCCCCGGCCGCCTTTGTCTCCTTAGTGACGACGTTTGCAAACTGCACTGGGTACTAATTTGAGGCTGAGTCGACCCAGGGGAGGCCCAAGACTGATTGAGATGATCGTCACTGCTGCTGGCCGTGACTCGGCTCTCTGTCGGGTTCGTAGCGCAGCGCGATAACCGCTGCGCTAGCGCGCGCACACAGACACAAACACACACACCACACATGAACACACACACCACACATGAACACACACACACACGCACACACACAAACACACACACACACACACGCACACAGACACAAACACACACACCACAAATGAACACACACACGCACACAGACACAAACACACACACCACACATGAACACACACACCACACATGAACACACACACACACGCACACACATAAACACACACACACACGCACACATACACAAACACACACACCACAAATGAACACACACACGCACACAAACACAAACACACACACCACACATGAACACACACACCACACATGAACACACACACACACGCACACACATAAACACACACACACACGCACACATACACAAACACACACACCACAAATGAACACACACACGCACACAGACACAAACACACACACCACAAATGAACACACACACGCACACAGACACAAACACATACACACACGCACACATACACAAACACACACACCATACATGAACACACGCACACACACACAAACACACACGCACACAGACACAAACACACACACCATACATGAACACACGCACACACACACAAACACACACGCACACAGACACAAACACACACACCACAAATGAACACACACACGCACACAGACACAAACACACACACCACAAATGAACACACACACGCACACAGACACAAACACACACACACACGCACACATACACAAACACACACACCACACATGAACACACACACACGCCCACACACACAAACACACACATCACACATGAACACACACACGCACACACACATAAACAAACACGTAGCCGCGTACACCCGGGGGGTCGACACGTCCCAGCAGTGGCGCGTTCGATAGTTTTTTTGTGTTGCGGATGATCGCAGTGCGTATCCGGCAGGCGGCCCTGGTTAATACTGCGAGCGTCTTAACCGTTAATTACGACGCGCCATCTGCTTTGCAGTGGACGTTGGCAATCTTCGTCCTCCCCACCCACCCACCCACCCTCCCCACCACCTCCTACCAGCTCCTGTGAACGAGACGTGGGCCACCATTCCGCCGTTATTGCTCAACGGGAGCGCGCATACGTTGTCGTCTCAAATACGCGACGCTTCCCCCCCCCCCTCCCTCCGTGCACCGCGCCACCGCATTAATCAGTCCGGAGATTTCCCACGGGATTCGATCTTTCCTGGATGTCCCCTTCTCCCCCCCGCCTGCCCGCCACAACTGTGGGAACCTCCTGCTGACGCCCTCCGCGAAAATTGCGAAATGACGAGGCGCAGGATGATTTGGAGGTCGTTACCCCCCCCCACCCCACCTTCAGAGGAGCAGGGGTCACGAAGGGCAAGGGGTGGGGGAGGCGGAGGGGGGTGAGGCGAGAAGGGAGGAGAGGGGGGGTAGAGGCAGAGAGCGATAAGATTATCAGCTGGGGAGAGGAGATAGAGAGGAGGAGGCGATGCCGACGATGATGGTGAAGAGGTGATGGTGGTGGTGGATGATTATGATGAGAATTATGAGATGGACGGGAGGAGGAGCAGCAGTAAGCAGCGTCATCATCATCATCAGCACCTTCATCATCATCAGTAATAGCAGCAGCACCTCCGTCATCATAAGCAGCAGCAGTAGCAGCACCAGCTGCAGCTTAATCACAATCACCATTAATCAATCACAGTAGCGGTATCTAGAGCACTGTTGTAATAATAATGATGCCATTTAATGAACTGCAAGAGCTTCGCCGAGTTTAGAAACTGATTTTTTCCACCGAGGAGTGTGAGGAAAGCGGAGTCCCTAGCACGGAAAACTCATCCGGGGTGCGCACTCCGCACAGACGCATTCAAGAATCCGTCGGTGAACAGCCACACCGCGCAGCTCCGGCTCACAGCACTTGGTATTCACGGTCAGTCTCCCATCCAAGTGTTAGCCAGAGTCAACCCTGCTTAGTTTCCGTGATCGTGACGAGATGGGGGCGAATCCAGGGGTCGATTTGGAGGAGGGAGCGAGAGGGAGAGGGAGTGGGTGACGGGGAGGAGGGCGCTCCGGGCATTACGTGCCACTTTGGTGTTCTGGGTGTCTCTGTGTGTGTGTCTCTCTCTCTGTCAGTTAAACACGTAGAGGCTTTCGCGACCAATATAATCCATAATAGAGTTTCTTTCGGGTTAGATCGCGTAAATATAAATGTGTCGTTAAACCCACCACCACCCGACACGGCCAATGAGTAAGGTTTGTCACGTAAAACAAAACCATGCCAATTCGTTACTAGTTCAGCGCACCGTTGTGTTGGAGAGGAAACCCACAATATTTACAATCTGAGTACGACGTTTCGGCAGTAATTACAACTAGCATCATCAGGCGACAGCCAGATTTGTGGAGACACCCTCATGTGTGGGTCTTGAATAGAGGGATAAATGTGATGTCACATTTTTGTGTGAGTGTCTCTCTGGACGCGTGTGGCTCGGTACAAGTCAATGCCAATTGCGTCGAAATCCAAAGCCAGTGCAACAACAACAACAACACAAACCTCTCTTTGACAGCCGTTGCTGTGCAATTGAAACGAATGAGATCATCATCACATCCTGTGCCAAATCTTAGACACTCGCATCAGCTATTTACGCAATGTGCTTGAGTATCGATGTCTTTGCCAAGGGACGTATATACATCATCATCATCATTCGGCATACCAGTACATCAATCGACGCATTCAATTCAGTTCTCGCGCTCGAGAAATGTGCAGCTGAATCACCAATCCGGCACCCGATTCGAATCTTTCATAAATGAGACGCCAGGAATTGGAACGCTCCGCTTAGAGTTCGGCAAGCGGTGCGGTGCGGCCAGAGCCGGTACCGACGAGACGACGAAAACAAAGCAAACGATAAAAACACCAACAAAAAAGGAACGTGAAACTATCGAAACGAGACGGTAAAAAAAAAACCGAACGAGGTGATTCAAACGAACGCGAATCGATTTGTTGATTCTCAGTGTGACCCTGAAAGGTGACGACGTCAATGCAAAAAGTCGACAATGCGGGTCGCCGTGGCCCAGTGATTCACGTCCCCCAGTCATCACGATCATCACGACGCAAGGGTGATGATGCAGTGAGTTACATGTTGTGTGTTTGGGGTGGGGGGGCGAGGTGGGGGGTTGGTCGGCGATGGAGGAATTCTGTGCACGAGTCACGGCTTAGGGGCAGGGCCTAATCTCTCTTGGAGCAGAGATTACCGGCGTAAGGCACTACCACTGGAGTACAAGGCATGCCTATCAACACACAATAATCCGACATTATTTATTGTGCCACGTGTTTTATGCCATCCCGAAGCACTCGTCACGCACGCCGTGTGCTCATCGCACGCAGCAAGCACCACGGGGACAACGTAAGGCAGCGAGATGGATGTGAAGTGGAACAGCATCATCATTTCTGGCTAAAATTAAACTCTGGTTATGGGAGCAGATCGTGTTGCCTTGACGCCCCCCCGCCCCTGCACCCAGTCACCCACCTCCACCCGGCTCCCCTCCCGCAGGCAATACAAACGTAACTAACAGGAGCTCCCTCCATGACCCCCGTGTTACCACAGCTACCGTTATGGATTCCACTGCCATCAGCTAGGACGCGTTGTACTTTTAAATGTCCCAGTTTGTGAGCGGGCACGCGCGCGCATGGCCCATTGTTGTTGATGGCGCCGAAGCGGCGAATTCAAGCGCCCACGTGGGCCGCGTGGTTGTGAGTGCGCGCTCTCTTGGCAAAAAAAAAAAAGGTAACTGTCCCAGGCATCACCAGACACCCTCAGAAATTGTATTTCAAAGGATGGATTTTAAAAAAAAAATCAGTACTAAGAGACAGACACATCTGATTTTATTAATATAATGTCAATGTGATATTTTGCACGATGAGCATGGAGGCGGTACTGTGAGCCCATCATCACCATTATTGCCATTATCATCACCATCACACCATCCACCTCCTCATTATCCTCACCATCATCACCATACTACCATTCATCTGCTGCCTTGCCATCATCATCATGGTGTGGCTAATCATCACATTCGTCAACTTGGTTTCGAGGCATTACAGGCGAGAGAGTTCGTTGAGACTCGACGTGTTTCTTGCAAGGGAGAGCTGAGATACGGAGCAAATACGAACTGCATTTGAAGCAACAAGTGACATAAACAAATGTCAGAATGTTAAATAACTTGAACAGTTTAGGTTAGACAGTTTTTAGGTTAGACAGCAAAATATGAAAATTCCACACTCATATGGTGGGGGACGAGTCTCCATGAAGGACCACCACTGTTGACTCCCCAACAAAGTACTAATTTTACCGACCCCGGAGGGATGATGGACTGAATCAACTCCCGATCAGGATTTGAATTAAATTGCGAGCCGCTCGCTCTGCCGCTGAGCCGCCCGGCTGTTTTTTTATTTACCCAGAAAATGACCTCGCTACGTCAGAAGAATCATTTTCATTGTTGAGTGTGCTGTGTTAGAGTTATAATAAACGGGTGTTTGGGGCAGGATCAGTGTCTGTTTTGCTGAACGGGTTGAGTGAGTTGGACTTTTACAGTGGAATTGCAACTGAAACATCTGGGCTTTCAAGCTTCAAGTTTGTTCTTGTTGTTGTTTTATTTAACCAGGCAAGAACTCAAGAAACCAGGACAGTTGCATTTGCAAACGTGTCCTGGGTCATCAAACAAGTGACCCAACAACTCACGTGGTTCTCAGCTGGTTTTCAGCTGGTTCTCAGCTGGTTCTCAGCTGGTTCTCAGCTGATTCTCAGCTGGTTCTCAGCTGGTTCTCAGCTGGTCCTCAGCTGGTTCTCAGCTGGGTCACCAACATCACTCGGATAGATGGCGCGAGAAACTTGAACGTTCGGCTAGAACGTGCCAATCGAGTGTTGTTGAGTACAGATACAAAAGGGGAGGAGGTGCTAACGGGTGGGACATGCGTACAAGATGGGCGAGGATACAGTGAGCGACTTGACAGTTGCGAAACGAACGTTGCGTTGCGATGATGAGGATGATGATCTCGTCACTCTATCGCACAATTTGCACAGGGCCTCGAAGCGCCTTTCATGACGCTTAAGCGGTGATGGAGACATTTCGTTGTAAAAACAGCCGAGTTTGACGTATGTCAACTCCATGACGAGATGAAGATTTAAGGTGGGGGCGATGAGACTGTTAAAGAGCAGCACTCGGAAGTAGTCGAGTGTCGACTTTGCAACAACAATGGTCCAGCAGAAGGCGGTGAGGTGGCAGTGGCGGAATTTTCCTTGATGACCCCTAGGCTTTTACCTTTGTGGCAAGCAGATGATGATCGCCATCATCATCAACACCATTATGATCATCATCATCATCACAACGACCACCTTCATTATCATCATCACCACCACCATCATCATTACCTCCATCATCGTCACCACCACTATCATCATCACCACCATCATTACCACCACCATCATCACCACCATTAGCACGGTTGGTTACGTACGGTGCGAAAGAAGTTCAACATACATAGCAGTGGAGGTATAAACCCGAGTTAACACGAAACAAGTAAAAGTTTTCCAATTGTCCTTTCATATGCCAAGCGATATTTTCTAAGATACTTCTACATTATTAATGCGCCGCCGTTACCACTGGAATACAGCGACCTTAAAACAAACCCCGTCGACAGAAAGGTAAATTTTTGCTTTAACTTTCAGCAAATACATCTACTGTGAATAAACCATGAGCCTTTTCCTGGAAATATTACATCTCAAATGTCGCTCTCCGCCCACCGCCATCGCCACGGAACAAAAAAGTGTCGGCCTGGTCCAAGCGCATCAGAAGGAACAACAATTTTCTTAAACAACTCCATCAGCTCATCTTCTTGGTTGTTTCGCTAAAGTCACGTAGAAGGGAAATAATAAAATAATAAAAATAATTAACAATATTTATATTTATTTTAATTATTTTATTATTTCTCTTCTACGTGACTTTACCGAAAGAACTAAGAAGATGAATCCCTGCAGTCACGAAAGCTTTAAATCGAAATGTAACCACCTCATCTTCTTTAAACTTCCTCCTGATCGTCATCCTCATCACGCCGTCCTCCCTACTCTTCCTTGATTAGCATCAGCATCATCACGTCACCCTGTTCCTCATTGTCATCACGATCAATGATGATCATCGTCATCTTCTCATCATGATTATAACCATCACCATCATCATCATCATACCCCTCCTCTTCACAACATCCTAATCATCGACTTCATTTAGAAGCCGGTGAGAATTCGTTGGTGTGGCAGCCAAGGAATGGACCTCGTTCGAGAGAACGTCAAACGGGGAGATGGAGCTATGAAATCAGCTCGCGTGCAGCTGGTGGACGGATTTTTTTTTTATCGCAGGATCGTGGGGGTGGTGGCGGCGTGGGGACAGGCCTTCATGCAGAAGTGGATTGATCATGGCTGATGATGGTGATGATGATGATGAGGGTCCGTTGAGACTCAGAGATGCAGTATTCTTTAAAGTTTGAGGACCAGTCATCGGCAAGCCTAATCATCTCCACATACTTCCGTACCGCATCAGTCAATCCCTTCTCTAGCTCGTGCCGCACCCGTTCAGCCCCCTCTATCCGACCAAACAGAAGATGCTTGGGCATGCGGTGGCTGGGCATGCGGGCTCCATGACCCAGCCAACGCAGCCTCGCCTGCCGGAGGAGCTCACCAATGGGTCTGGATCTGCGAGCTCCTCACACAATCCAGCTTGGTTAAAACACAGGATGGATCGTAGGCAGGCCAGCCTGAATGTTTAAAACGAGCGCATATGTCCCTTTGAATGATTGCACGTTTCGCAAGCATAGGGAAGGGAGGGCACAATTGTGGCCGATATGACCCGGAGGCTCGCCTGGAGCCAGCATTACGCAGCTGATGAAAAGATAATGCCGCTCGACTGATTCGCAGTGACACACGTGACCCACGCACGCCGCACGTGCCAAAGCCGCATGCGGTTGCGTTTGGACAACGCGAGCAAGACAGCGACAACGGAATCAGCTGGAGGCGCCGGCTTGGGCCGTGTGCGCGCGATTCTCTCTACTCGATCAATACCCCCCCCCCCCCCCACAGAGCGCGAGGCTGCTCAGATACATCTCGGAAGCAGCGGGAGCTGCGCACCTCTTCCTATGCCAGCAACATCACCGTGAACAACACCAGCACCTCGTCCACCAATACCACCAGCACCGACACCACCACCACCACTCCTACCGTGAACAACACCAGCACCTCGTCCACCAAAACCACCAACACCGCCACCACCACCACCACTCCTACCGTGAACAACACGAGCACCTCGTCCACCAATACCACCAGCACCGACACCACCACCACCACCAGCACCTCCTCCACCAATACCACCAGCACCACCACCACTCCTACCGTGAACATCACCAGCATCTCGTCCACCAATACCGCCAGCACCGACACCACCACCACTCCTACCGTGAACAACACCAGAACCACCTCCACCAATAACACCAGCACCGACACCACCACCACCACGACGACGACGATTACTACCACTGTGATCAGCACCACCAGCACCGCACCATCGCAGCCGCGTCTCCCCCCCCCCCCCCCCCTGTGCACGGAGCTCGGAGCGGATGTGTTGTTTGTGTTTGAGTAGCTGCTGCGTGCCAAGTGGCAGGTCGCATGCCATTTGTAATAAACGAGTGCCGTGTACACGTCGAATGAAATGTCATTTGTGTTTGCTTCATCTTGGTTCTTTCGGTAAAGTCACGTAGAAGGGAAGTAATAAAATAATTTTAAAAAAAGTAATAAAATATATATAAAATATATATTATATATTATTTTATTACGTTTTGTTTTTATTATTTTTTTTATTATTTTATTACTTCCCTTCTGCGTGACTTTACCGAAAGAACCAAGAAGATGAATCCCTGCAGTCACGAAAGCTTTAAATCGAAAAATTGTATTTGCTAATTTAGCCAAGGGAGGCTCAGTGAGTCTCGAGAATATTTTACAGGGGAGTCACTTTACATTTGGTTGGCTACGTTCAACATACATACATCTACAGCAGCAGCTTGATCATCAAGTGCAACCAACAGTATCGTCACCAGCAGCAATTTTACCAGGAACGTCATTAATCAATCGCTGTATCTCAAGTCGCAATAATAATCACGCCCTCTATTGACTGAGACGAATCAACGCCATTTGTGGCTTTCAATAATCCTTCCACGACAAGATTGCCCTTTCCTTTTTCGATTTAAAGCTTTCGTGACTGCAGGGATTCATCTTCTTGGTTCTTTCGGTAAAGTCACGTAAAAGGGAAATAATAAAATAATAAAAATAATCAAACAATTATCACGACGTTTCGGCCACAACGCAAGCATTTTCCATCGATATGCAAAATTCCTCTTGATATGCAAATTCCTTTGTCAAGGCGCCCCTTCCCCCCTCCAACTCAGCTTAAATATATGCTGCCAAGCATGGTGGTGCCCATTCAGACGCTGTCTATCCGACAGACCTGTTCTTCACCTGAGGACGGCTGCTTGCGTTGTGGCCGAAACGTCGTGAGAATTATTTTATTATGTTTTATTTTTATTGTTTTATTATTTCCCTTCTACGTGACTTTACCGAAAGATCCAAGAAGATGAACCAAGAATATGCCCTCTCCTCGTGGCATCGTCTACGTCGAGTGATGGAGTGCTGGCGCACCGGTGGTTGATAATGATCAGGATCTGCGTTCAACAGAGCGCTGTTCCATCGCCCCCGGCGCGTCTCGGAGCGTTTCACACCTCAGCGCATTTTGAAGGAGCACCCCCAGTAGCATCTGTCCCTACGGGGGCATTCGTCTGTCAGTAAGGGGAGCGATGATTGCTACGTGTAATCCCACTAAAGCAACAGTCGGCACTCTTGAGTTCGATTCACGCTCACGGGCCAATACCCAGTGACGATTATTCGAACCGGTACTGGGCCTCCCCTAGGTCGACTCAGCCTCAAATGAGTACGTACCTGGTGCGGTGTGTCGTAAACATCGCCACTGGGGAGACAAAGGCGGGCGCGTGCCGTTCCAGGCCTCCGCAGGTGCTCGCGAACAGCGCGTGATCCTACAGTCTGTTTCAGGCGACACGTGGGTGATCTTTGTTTTTCATTGTCCGTGCGAGCGAGATCGAGTCGGAGTGTTTAGCGAGCAGTGATCTCACACAATGGAGGCGCGCTGCCGCTGCGTCCGTTACGGTGACAGACGCGCCGTGTAATTGTTGCCGAAGGGACGTCTCGAGGCGCACACTGCGCCTCCCATGTGGCTGTGGTGCACACGATGAGTTCATCACTCGCTGGCCATGCCGCCCCTTGTCTTGGGGCTCCGAGATGATGCTCAGGAACAACGTTATTTGCAAGTAATGTACAAAATCAGAGGTAAAGCCCATTGAGCGGATAAAAAAGCGATTTTTTTTTTACAAGGGCGACTACATCAAAGCATTATCCGTAATTGCAACGGTGTGGAGCGGTGGCGCAGTGGTTAGCGCACAGAGTGTATGCGCCCGGCGACTTGAGTTCGAGTGCCCGGCTACGGCTAACATTGGTGACCGGTTGAGATCTGAACTCTTCCCGAGTGATACCTTCACCGACCCGCACTGCGTGGTGAAGTATGGTCAAACAAAGCCCATCACTGGCACAGCGGCTTGCGGGGGAGGCCTTCTTCCAGCAGTGGAGCGATGAAGGCGACTGTCAACGTCTCCCGTGTCAGTCCTCATCATCGGCAGCACGCTTTGTCTCTTCTCATCCCACATGAAGCCCCACTATCGTGAATGTATGCGGACAAACATCCCAATGCGAACGGGGCAGGACACTCCTGCAGAACAGAATCTTGAGACTCAGCGATGCTTTGTTGTAGAAATAAATGACATTACTCTTATTTCTACAATAGAACTGTAGTTACTGTGATTGATCAAATATGATCATGATGACGGAGTTGCCGCTGCTGATGATCACAACTGCTGTCGCTCATTGTGGTTATGAAACGTGTTTTGCTGCTGCTGCTGATGCTGCAGCTGCTGCTGATGATGATGCTGAAGCATCCGTACAGCACGAATTGAACACCCACTCCGCGCCGTATTAATTAGCGAGTTAACATCGCGGCGTGGGAAAACCAATTAGTCTCAATTAACACACAGTAATGGGGCACTTCAAGCTCTCGACGAGATCCAATCAATAGAAGTGTGTAGCGCCTGGCCATCAGATCTGGCCGCACGATGCATGTAAGAGCGTGCACGTGACGCAGCATCCAGGCGCGGCTCATGGCTGGGGGGGGGGGGGGGACACACCGCTCCCCAAGCGAAGATCAAAGACGCGCAGTGCATGGCACTTTCCGTTACCTTTTAATTCTAGATTTGAAGCTTTCGTGACTGCAAGGTTTCATATTCTTAGGTTTTTTTTGTAAAGTCACGTAGGTAAAAAATTAAAATTCATAAAAGTAAAATAAAAATAAAATAAAAATCACGACGTTTCGGAGGCAGTCACGCTGCTCAGAAACGAGGTGTTTGTCTGCCACGTTCAAATCTTGCCCTCTGGTATACCCGATTAGTGACTGACTAGTGTTTGTTGGTCGGTGGGAAAAATAAAAAAAAACGGTTCCCCGCTTTGTACCAAAATGAAAGCGGTGAAGACGCTCGCTGTCGCCGTTCAATTGATGACATCGTTTGCTGACCGTTTCGTAGTGGTGATGACTCGTGAAGCCGTGAGTCGGATGGAGTGAAGTTAACACCCACGGGCTCTATGTTCCCCAGCCCTGCTTCTAAGGTGAGACATCTGTGGGGGGAAAAGAGCTTCATAGCTCATCGGATTTCTCCAGGATAAAAAAAAAAGATTCCGATTCTGAACTATGCCTATGCGTGACACCAATTTCAAAAGCGCGTGCACGTCAATGCTTTCGTAAATGATGCTTTTCCGACAACGCTTAAGCGAGCAGACCCAGAAACGTTCTTTAGTTACCCTTAAGAAAATTAGTTCAGGATTCCTGAATCAACGAGTGCCTCCCTTCACGTTTCGAGGGAACCGGTGCACCCGGAGAAAAACCCACCAAACCATAAGAGGGGATACACACTCGAAGCACCACACGCGCGCATAGATTCCAGAATCCGTTGCTGTTCTGCCACGCATTCATAGCCACGGCGACTTCCTCCAAGTTCTTGCACTGTATCATCCGGCAAATCCCGCGCTCGATGCCCGTACAAGTACTGCACGAGCCAGGCTCACAACCTGCTGAGCCTCCGAGGCTTGGCGAGATGGAGGTGAAACGTTGGCGGCGGGTGCCACCTGCCGTTAGTCGCGCGCGTTAAACAGGCGCCGCGGACGCGAGATGTTAACTACCTCGCCTGGTATACAGGAGGTCGTGGGTTCCATCCCGACCCTGTTGACGTCCTGCGGTATGGAGTTTGCGTGTCTCTCTCTCTCTCATCATCATCACGATGGCTAGGAGATGTTAACTACCTCGCCTGGTATACAGGAGGTCGTGGGTTCCATCCCGACCCTGTTGATGTCCTGTGGTATATTTGGAGTTTGCGTGTCTCTCTCTCATCAGCATCATCATCACGGTGGCTAGGAGATGTTAACTACCTCGCCTGGTATACAGGAGGTCGTGGGATTCATCCCGACCCTGTTGATGTGCTGCGGTATGGAGTTTGCGTGTCTCTCTCTCTCTCATCATCATCACGGTGGCTAGGAGATGTTAACTACCTCGCCTTGTATACAGGAGGTCGTGGGTTCCATCCCGACCCTGTTGACGTCCTGCGGTATATTTGGAGTTTGCATGTCTCTCTCTCTCATCATCATCATCACGATGGCTAGGAGATGTTAACTTCCTCGTCTGGTATACAGGAGGTCGTGGGTTCAATCCCGACCCTGTTGACGTCCTGCGGTATATTTGGAGTTTGCGTGTCTCTCTCTCATCATCATCATCATCACGATGGCTAGGAGATGTTAACTACCTCGCCTGGTATACAGGAGGTCGTGGGTTCCATCCCGACCCTGTTGACGTCCTGCGGTATGGAGTTTGCGTGTCTCTCTCATCATCATCACGATGGCTAGGAGATGTTAACTACCTCGCCTGGTATACAGGGGGTCGTGGGTTCAATCTCGACCCCGACGCTTGCATATTTGGAGTTTGCGTGTTCTTCTCGTATTTGTGTGGATTTTTTTCTGGGTCCTCCGGTTTTTCCCTCCGCATTTCGAATCAACATCACGCGTTTACAGTATTTGGCTGCTGCTGCTGCTGCTATAAATGTACACGTAATGATAAACTACTTCGTTGAGCTATCGTTTGCGATAACCAGGTTGCTTATGAAAAATAAATTTATCTAGCTCAGTGGAGCTTCACCTGCTGAAATGAAAATAGCTTCGTATTAGTTTAGCTCGCAAAATGCCACGGTGTTCAAAAACGAATTACGATGTCGTTGTTACCGCCTCCGCCGCGTTTCCTCTTTATGCGACGTTAATGAGTGGATGCAATAAAACATTGGCTCCATTTACACGCGCGCGAGAGAGCCCTCGTTCATCACAGTGCATAATAGGGGGCACGACTCTGATCATTAAAACATTAGCCCCTCCCCCCATTACCCCCCCCATCTCCCCCACTCTTCTCACACCCCCCACTCCCCATTTCCCCTCCCCATCCCCCCCCCCATCTCTCCGCTCCCCCATTCTTCTCACACCCCCCACTCCCCATTACCCCCCCCATCTCCCCCCCCCCATCTCTCCCGCCCCATCTCCCCCACTTTTCTCACACCCCCACTCCCCATTACCCCCCCCCCCCCATCTCCCCCCCATCTCCCCGCTCCCCCATTCTTCTCACACCCCCACTCCCCATTACCCCCCCCCCCCCATCTCCCCCCCCCCATCTCCCCGTTCCCCCACTCTTCTCACACCCCCCACTCCCCATTACCCCCCCCCCCATCTCCCCCCCCCCCATCTCCCCGCTCCCCCATTCTTCTCACACCGCCCACTCCCCATTACCCCCCCACATCTCCCCCCCCCCCGACTCCCCCACTCTTCCCACCCCCCACCAACCATCTCCCCCCCACTCTTCCTCCCACCACAATTAACACCCCCCCCCATCTCCCCCCACGTCTTGATCACGCCCCTTGCTGACGGAAGGGAACCTCCGACGACACGAAGCTCGCGAGACCCCCCCCCCCCTCTGGGCGGTATTTTGGTCTACTCTTCCACGAGGTGGGAGTGCCCGCACTGCAGCCCGCCGCACTGCAGCCTGCATGCAGGTCGACCAACCGTGGCAGTGTTCCTCACTCATTCTCGGGGGGGGTGGGGCACTTTCGCCGATGAGACATCATCAGTGCGAGGGTCGTCAACACATTTTAAACCATTGTTGGGTTTGACAGCAGCACGATGATGATGATGATGGGGGGTGTTGTCACGTGTTGTTGTTGTTGTTGTTGTCTAACTGTCGGGGCCGCACTAAAGGCCACCAGGGGCCGTCAGTAGCCCGCGGACCTTGCAATGAAGAGCGCCGAACTGCGGTGTTGCGCATTGTTCTACTACTGGGTGGACAGCGGCAGTGGAGGCAGGGCTGGGAGGGGGGGGGGGCGACGGTGGGTGAGTGGTGGGTGGAGGGGGGTGAGGATTGAACGAACTTGCCCATTGTTTCAACTGCCGAACCGGGAGATCGCAGCATCCAGAGTGCACCTCGCCTTGACGAAGCTTGGCAGCACCACGCTCCTCGCGCGGCCGGGCGCACGACCTGCACGGGCGGGGAAGGAGCCGTGGCGGGAGGACAATCGAACTTGGGTCGCCGTGTTCGTTCCACTGCACGAATGATCGCCGCGACAACCACACACACGCATTCACACACCGCGTGCACAGTTTTAAAGGTCAAAGTTTATTTATTAGGTATAGCCCTGTGAGACATTCGGCTCTTGACTCGGGTGCAACCGCAACAAACAAAAAACAAAAACATGAACAAAATAACATCTTAAAGTGACAGAGACAAAGATATCACGTATAGCCTGAACAGACTGTTGGGGCAAGTGCTGTTAGTGAGTTGTACCTATGAAGGCCGGCAGGGTACACGGGGGGGGGGGGGGGGTAGTGGGGATGGCCAGCATCTCGCCCGGCCGCCTTTGTATCCCCAGTGGCGATGTTTTCCACATCGCACCAGGATTATCTGAACCAGGACCGGTTCAGACAATCGTCGCTGGCGTTTGCCATGAGCGGGATTTGAACTCGGCTTCGTAGCGCAGCGCGCTTAGGCCACACGCCCAACACAGACCCATCATCATCATCATCCCCGCGTGGCCCAGTGACACGCGTCTCAAATAAGACACGGGACGGCCATGCGATCGACATCCCATTAATGTAGCAGTGGAGCTCAGCGCTGCGCGGGGCAACGGGGCTGGCCAGGAGAAGCCGTTCACTTTATATGGTAATGGGCGATAGTTTCTAGCAGCCGTCACGCCGGCTTGCGTGGGGCTATCCCCCCCACCTCTCTCTCTCTCTGTGCTCGATTGAAAAGTCTCAGGTGAGCGCTCACCGATATGCCCATCTCGGAGACCGAGGAAAGTCTTCAACGTCAACAATCCGTCCCTCTCTCTCTCACACAGACACCCATATCCTCTCCTCCGAGTGCATTTAAACTAAACTAAAACAGTTTTTATTTTATTTTAACCAGGTAAGGCCAACTGAGCTGTATAGCTCTATTTCCCACGAAGCGGCCTGGTCATAAACGATCGCAAATTATTGCTCAACGAAGTGGCTTGCGTGGGGCCATTCTTTGCCCGTCTCTCTCTCTCTACTCCATTGAAAAGTCTCAGGTGAGCGCTCACCGATATGCCCATCTCGGAGCCCGAGGAAAGTCCTCAACGTCAATACTACTCCCAGCCAGATCTCTGCGGAAGCGCTTGGAGGCCAGTTCTCTCTTCTCTTTCTCGCTCTCAACCCCTATTCTCGCCTGTGAGTGCATTTAAACTAAACTAAAACGTTTAATTTAAGCAGGTAATGCCCACTGCGCTATACAGCTCCTTTTCACAAAGCGACCTGGCCACAAATGATTGCTCAACGCAGTGGCGTATCATCACGTGGAAATGTAAAGCAGACAAGTCCTCTAAACGCGCGATGTTCATTCGAAACGTGGGAGGTTATGAACTCGGAGGACCCGGAGAAAAATCAAACACGAGCACGGGGAGAGAGAGAGAGATAGTATTTCCAGGAAGTCGTGCTCGCGCCTAAAGTCGGATTCGTCACGCTTGTTGTGAATGCACCCAGGAAGGAACTCACTGAGTCTCATGATTCTTTTTTTTCTTTCTATAAGGTCCTATCCAAGTTATTCGCAGTCCTGGGCGCGATGATTGCTATCTGTATGTCTCAATTGAGTGTTTTGTGCGGGGTAAGGACGACAGAGAAAACTAAAAAAGCAGTTTCAAAGAAATGAGTTTTATATATAGATGATTTAAAAGCACACAGCACCAGTGGATTATTAATATCGGAATTGAAGAGCGTTCCAGACGGCCGTAGAAGCGCATCTGATGTTTAAAATGGTTAAGAACGTTGGACCGTGACGCTGCGAATTACGTCATGGGATCTTAAACGTCCGCTGCGAAGCAGCGTAGTTTTTTATTTTTGAAACTAACAAACTCGCGATATTAATCCGGGCTTCTGCTGCAATCGAACCGTGCACCTCTGCTACAAGCGACGAACGCGCTACCTCCAGGCCGCGTCATCGCCCATGGCCTTGGTCGAGAATCGAACTCAGTTCTAGATTTGAAATTTTCGTGACTGCAATGATCCATACCCTTTGTTTTTTTCGGTAAAGCCACGTAGGTAAAAAATAAATTAAAAATGAAAACAACTCAAATAAATCACGACGTTTAGGGCGCAACACAAGCGTCCGTCTTCAGGTGGAGACAACGTAGCGAAAGCTCAACCACTTAAGCGGTTGTTGCTTTCGCTACGTTGTCCCCACCTGAAGACGGACGCTTGTGTTGCCCCGAAACGTCGTGATTTATTTGAGTTGTTTTCTTTTTTAATTTATTTTTAACCGACGTGACTTTACCGAAAAATTGAACTCAGGTGGCGGAGTGCACAGTGTACATCGACGCCCACGGCAAGGGTGTTTCGTAATAGTTGTGCAGTGATCAACCAACCCCTCGCTCTCACAGTGCTGGCTTACAGGCCATGTGCACAGCCACCACCGTCACTGTCTGTACTCACTGACATACAGATCATTTGTAATATACGCTGCTGACTAAAAGGAAGAGTTTTCTGTAAAATCACACCGCTCCCTCCCCCTCTCTCTTGCCTCTCTCCGTTCCTTCACTCCCCTTCCACTCTCCCATCACTCTCCTCTGTCGTTCCCTTCACTCCCTCCCTCTCTCCCCTCCTTCTCTCCTCTCTCCCATCTCCCTGTCCCTCCCATCTCTCCCCCTTCACTCTCTCAATACTCTCCCCTACAAATCCACCCCTTATCTCTCCTCTATATCTCTCCCCCTTTACTCCCCCCCCCTATCTTCCCTTTGACCCCCCCCCTCTTTCTCCCTCTGCACTCTCCCATCACTCTTCCCTCTCTCCCCTTCCGCGCTCCCCCCTCTCTCCCTCTTCACTCTCACCTAACTCCCCACCCATCAGATCTCCCCCTTAACTCCCCTATCTACTCTTTATTCCCTAAATCTCCACTCCTTATCTCTCCCCCCCTCTCTCTTCCCTCTCTCTCTCTCCTCTATCTCTCCCCCTGCGCTCTCCCCTTCTCTTTTCCTGCAGCTGCTGCTGCTTCCACCGCGCTCCATCAATCGGCTGCTGAGTTCACAAGGCCAGATTTGACGTCTGAGAAGTTGGATTTCATGATTTTTGGGGGGTCGGAGTTGTATACGAGGCGGAGGAGGGGGGTGGGGGGAGATTCCCCAGACGTATAATTATAACCCAGAGGTAATTTCAGAAGCAATTATAAAGAGACGTTGGGCGAAATGTGTTCAAGCGTTGTCACCTGACTCCCAGATGTCGCAAATCAACACGTGTGTATACACGTGTTATAGCCCTCGTGTTACACGCGCTGTCATGATCAAGACGTGCATGGTTGCAGTGGTTCAAATACAGGCAGGGTAGCAACAGTAGCAACACAACCATCAGCAGCAATAGGAGCACGAGCAGTAGCAAACGCATTCGTATCAACGTTATCATCATCATCGTGGGTAGCAGCAGAAGAATCCGTTAATAACAGTCGCAGTATTGTCATTATCAGCAGGATCATTATTATCGCATCATCGTCATCATCATCAGCAGTAACAGCTTTATCATCATCAGTTACAACAGCAGTTGTATCATCATCAGCAGCAGCTTTATCATCATCAGTAACAACAACAGTTGTATCACCATCATCATCAGCAGTAGCAGCTTTATCATCAGTTACAACAGCAGTTGTATCATCATCAGCAGCTGTAGCAGCGTTATCATCATCAGTTACAACATCAGTTGTATCATCAGCAGCAGTAGCAGCGTTATCATCATCAGTTACAACAGCAGTTGTATCATCATCATCAGCAGTAGTAATTTCATTATCATTGTCATAGCACCATCAGCGTTATCATCATCATCAGCAGCAGCAAAAAACTTCATCGCCATCATCAGCATTAGGAGCTTTATCATCATCATCGCCATCTTCAGTAGCACCATGCAGAGCACACACAGTGGTGCAGCTCGAATGGCCCGCGCGGCCAATGAAGAACAGCAAAACAATGAATGTCAGAGGGTTTTTTTTCAAACCATGTCAATCAATACCGGCAATCGAGACCACGGCGCGCTCTCTGCGAAGCAATCAAACCCCCGCAAGAACAACGCAGACGTCCAGTGGCTTTGTTAGTTGACTTAGAACAAATCTTTACATTGAGGTGCTCATTGTGGTAACGCTCAATAACCCTGTAAGCTTGCGTGTGCGCGTCTGTGTTAGTATGTGTGGGGAGCGGTGGCGCAGCGGTTAGCGCGCTGTCCTAGTAAACCGGCGACCCGAGTTCGATTCCCGCTCACGGCCAAAACCAGTGACGATTATGCCAACCGGTCTTCTGCCTCCCCTAGGTCAACTCAGCCTCAAATGAGTACCTGGTGCGGTGTGTAAACATCGCCACTGGGGAGACAAAGGCGGTCGGGCGTGGTGTTGGCCACCCACCCCCTCGTGTACCGTTCTGGCCTTCATAGGTGCTCGCTAACAGCACTTGCCTCTACAGTCTGTTAATGCTTTCGGGGGGATCTTTGTCTTTGTGTGTGTTAGTGTGTGGGTTTGTAGCGCGTTTGCGCGTTGCGCTACGAATCCGTCGACCCAGCCGGATTCGGCCAATATCATTGGCGATTATCTCCACGGGTCCTGGGCCTCCCCCTAGGTCGACTCAACCGCAAAATGAATACCTTGTGCGTTGTGTAAACATCGCCACTGGGGAGACAAATGCGGCAGGGAGTAGTGCTGGTGACCCACGCCCGAGTGTGGCGTGCCGGCCTGTACAAGGTGCTCGCTAACAGGAATTGGCAGTCTGTTAGAGGCGATACGGGGGAGATTTTCAAGGTGCGACGACAAAGACGTGGGCGAGAGTTCAAGCGGGTGGATCGTCTCGGCCGGGAAGGCGCCGGCACGAGGGACGCAGCGCGCGAGCTGCACACGCAGCCAAGGTGAGAGACGTTCCCAGTGACGGATTCCTCCACCACACGTCACACACACCACGGCACAAGTCACACACCACACGTCACACACACACCACGTCACACACACCACGTCACACACACCACGTCACACACACCACGTCACACACCACGTCACACACACCACACGTCACACACACACCACACGTCACACACACCAAACACGTCACACACACACCACGTCACACACACCACGTCACACACACACCACGTCACACACACACCACACGTCACACACACCACACGTCATACACACACCACACACACCACGCGTCACACACACCACACACACACCACACGTCACACACACCACACGTCACACACCCCACACGTGTCACACACACCCCACACGTTACACACACACACGTCACACACACCACACGTCACAAAGACCCCCCTCCCAGCCCCCCTGTGCAGATTAACATTTGACCGCGTGACTCACAGTAACCCTCCGCCTCGTTGCGCGAGACATAAATAACAAAAGAGATAAGCAGACATTGTCTCCTCCACAAGATATACTCTTCATACAAATGTGTGCGCGTGTGCTTCATGTTTACACATTCCATCTGCGTCCACGGCCTTCTGGGAGTGCATCATTTCATCAGGATTCATTCAGTACCAGCAAAACTCGAGACCTGTTTCGACATTCGGTGTCACATTGGAAAAGTCAGGCTCGCTCGAATCGATGCTGGTGAACTGCCCCGGTGTTAGATGCACTATATTAACAACGTATGTACAATGGTTGAGGCGAGTGCTGTTAGCAAGCACCTATTAAGGCCTGCCCTCTTATACTCACCCAGTGTTCATGTTTGCACACAGCACCAGGTACGCATCTGAGGCTGAGTCGACCTAAGGGTTCGACGCACTTGCGATAACCTCCTCCACGTATTGCCACTCATGATACACACACGTTCTCACATTAGCGCACGTCGTGGGTGCTGCAGGCACCTACCGATATGTTAACTGAACGCTGAGTCAACCTACAGGAGGGACAAAACAGGTTCAGGTGTCGTAATTTATATTAATCGAGTACAACGTCAACTTGTGTCGTGCACTCTCCTCCACCCGACACAGCCAAATAGAGAATGCTTTTGCGCCGAATTGTATTTCTTCAACACACCGGTGATGTTGGTGGGCCATCCGCACCATTTAACAATGAGGTTCCGACTTTTCGCCCGAAGTCACAGCCAACACAGTCCGTGAAAACCAAGCGATGTGGGTAATAGCATTGGTCGTGAAAGGCTTCACGTTAAATAAAAGATTCAGATTCCACGTGCCACTGATATTAGCAGTGGCCCGGAATCGAACGCAGGTGGGGGTCTTTTATTTTTGGTGGGGTTTACACCTTCCAGTGGCAAGCTGTAGGTTGGTTTAACAGCAGAGTCCGCAACTGAGCAATTACCAGGACATCAACATGCATGCCATTGTTTATCGTTAAGGAGCCATCATTCAACAGCAGTATCGGTATCAGTACAAGATGGATAGTTCACTGATACGGTCAATGGAAGTCTTTTCGAGTTACGTGGTCATAAAGATGTTGAATAGTGTTGGAGCCAGAGGGCATTCCTGTCACACAGGAAATGGCTGTGACTCACGGCCACGAACACCCGAAGCCCCAGACTGTTGAGCCAAATTCTGCTATAGCGAGCACAGGTTTATTCAGACTGATGTGGCAACCTCCACGCTCCACCGCCCTTGTCTTCTGAGCACTGAACAGATACTCCCCGTAACGTCGCCCCACCCTTTTCTCCATCATAATCATTCCTTGCCATCCCTTCCCCTCCCCAACACTCAAACCCCATCCCTTTTCCCCATCGGTCAATAAGCAATATACCGTTGATAATTCTTGTAAAGCTCTTTCATAAAAGCGCTATATAAAATCCTAGATAAGGTTGAGTCGACCTCGGGGAGGCCCAGATCCGCGGTTCGGAAATCCCTCTCCAAAGTAATGTTCGCCTTGGCAGGAATTCAAACACAGGTAACCGGCTTTAAGTTCAAGTTCATTTATTAAGTATGGCCCTGTGAGCTATTCGGCTCTTGAATCGGGTGCAACCGCAACAAACAAAAAAACAAAAACATGAACAAGAAAACATCTTATAGTGACTATGTGCAAACAGAAAATCCAAGAAAAGACAGCAAAATATTGCAGAAAAAGCACCGTACACCAACGCTGTGTGCAAAAATCCCAGTGGGACGCAAGTCAAACAACAACAACCACAAGACAACTTAGATTAAGGCCATCAGCTTCGTAGCGCAGTGCGTTAACCACAGCACCACGGCTCTCCCGGTCACATCGGGCACACACACACACAACATCCATAAGGAGCCCTCTATTTCCTCCGTGTTTCTCCGGAGCCAGCGGGGAACCGCAAAAAACAAATATCGAGACCCAAGAATAGCGACGCGCCATCCTCGCGAAGCAATTGGCCGCGAGGTGATGTGACAAATTGTTGCGTGCGGACGTGCGAGTGGTGGGGCAGCGGTTAGCGCACTGCGCCACGACCCCCAGCCGCCCGAGTTCGATTCCAAGCTCACGGCCAACACCGGCGATGATGATCTAAACCGGTCAAATGAGTAACCGGTGCGGTGTGCAAATATCGCTACTCGGGAGACAAAGGCGGCCGAACGTAGTGCTGGGCCCGCCCACCCCCTCGTGTGCCGTGAAGGCGTTCATAGGTGCTCGCTAACAGCACTTGCCCCAACAGGAATCTGTGCGTTGTCTGCGCAGGACCAGCACGGGTTTGGCTGTACATTCGTAGCTTTTAACGACCACAATCCCCCCCCCCCCCCCTTCGTAGGCCCAGAAAAGACTCATTGAGCCTCAAAGATTGTTTTTAAAGGGGGCCCTGAACTCGGGGAGCATAGAAGTGCAGTGCAACAATGCATGTTGCTTCACTGCCCTCTGCCTCGCCCACGACGTAGTCCCGCAACAGCCTGTAGCACCTGGTATGCAAAGTGTTCGCCCATCCATGCACGAGCTAGGCTCAAGGCCGCTTAGCTTCAGAGATTTGACAAAATTAGTTGCATCACGCGTGATTTGAACATCCGGTAGGTGCATCCTACATGTCGTCATACATGTCATCATATATGTAATTATACATGTCATCGTACAGGTCCATCAGTCGATGAGCGTTTCGGACACATGTAATCAGGCAAACGCCTAAGCGTTTAATCAAGCGGTTTCGACTTGATGAGTCTCGCCACTCGCCAGTAAGCCGCTGCCTGTCTGTATTGCTGATCAATGTATTGCCCATATTCTCCCATGGCGGTGCATACCGAGTGTTGTGTTACGAGGGAACTCAAATCAATCGGTCCGTGCAATGCATCATTCCCCTATTTTACATTCGAGCCGACAAGAGTGGTAACCGTGATGGAGCGAGGAGCGACATCTTCACGAGGAATCCAGCGCCTTCACACCCGTAGATCAGCGTGCAGCCATGATCTGTACAAACAAAATTAGCACCGGCGACCGATAGCTTAGTTAATGTTGATATAATCACAGCGTTGATTTAGGAACAAATTAGACCTCCCGTACAGAGAGCAACGCGCAACCTTTATGAAGCCGTCTTAGTTATCTTCATGTGCCCCTTGAAGTGCAATGCATTTGGTCAATTACCATCGTAATTGGCGTCATCATCATCAATGTCCAAAGGATGTGATCCCTGCACGGGATAACTCTGTCTCGCTCCTCACCGCAGCTCACATTTCTTCATTGTCACTCGAAAATCGCTTCCGCGCAAGTACTCAGTGAACTGTGTGGAGCGGCTATGGCAGGTGACTTGGGTTTTCTTCAGATTTTTTGCAGGTGACTTGGGTTTTCTTCAGATTTTTTTTCCAACACTGTCTCTGATTTTTTTTCTGCCATATTTTCCTAGTTTCAGATTTTTTTTTTCTCGAGATTTATCTGAGATTTCTGCAGGCTTTCACCAGGTTTATCTAAACGCTTCATACACAGTTTATAACTTAACACAAACAATATTACTTGGAACATTTGACAAAAATGCGACTTAATCCTTTGCTATGCTATGTGGTAGTTCTTCATAAAATGTACTTTCAACTTAAAATTCACCCTTCATTGCAAAACCACAACTTCTAGGTTAGACCACAGACTATTCGATTACCCTTCGTAGGAATTACAACCAACCATATCACGTGTGGTTAACCCGAGGCGAATGTTGATACAGCTTCCCAGCTGGAGTTGGATGCATTATCGAGTGGTAATTCTGGTTGTTATACAGGATGGACAAGGCAACACACGTATGGCCACGTTGTTTATTTTAACACTTGCATTAAACCATTGTCATTGCTTATTTTTTTAAGTGAATATTTTACCTATCGGTTATGTTTGTTGTTCTTCATGTGGGGTCACCTCAAATCCGTTGTTTACAAAACTCTAGCAAGAACCCCGAGTGAATTGAGACGAAACATAAGTGGTGAATGTTCAAAGATTACACCATTGTAAACTTTAAAAAGTCCTAAATTCAGCTCAAAATAGAATTCATGTGTGCATTAACGTTAATGGCAGTCAGTTTGAACATTTGTTTAAATAAATACAATAACCCTGCGTGTCCAGACGTTCGGACCACCATGTATATAGACATAGGGTGGAGTGGTGGCCATGTGGTTGGCACACTCTCTGCTGTGGAACCGGCGGCTCGAGTTCGATTCCAGGCCATAACAAAGTGCTGTAAATTATCGTTTTTTTATTGTGAGATGACACCAACAATGATGGAAACCTGGAAAGATGTTTATTAGAATTGTTATACATATGTATAGAGACGCAGGACACAGAAGACATATATACACTGCAATGATTAATCACACATATATCGCATCACAGTGAAATAGTAAAAAAAAGCACATTAGTTTAGCAATCCATCCCCCTCCCAAAAGGGCAGCACGTGTAACAGTAATATTTTAAAGTTGCAATCAAATTCTAGACTAATTCACCAACTCAATGATTGTTACATTCTGCAACATTATATTTTTTACCACATTAATTAAGCCTTTTATTTTTTGTTGTTGCAAGATTACACTTTTTGTGCTGTTCGCATTTTCCCCATAAAGCATTGGGTGGGGAAAAAATACAATTATCTTCGTATCCACCAAAGCAGCCTTTTAAAGAAACTCCCCCCCCCACCGGCCCCCTCCACCAAGATGTATTTATGCAAAAAAATCAACATCAGTGATTGTAATATAAATATTTACATGCAAATGCAATCAGCGCACAGTTGTATGTTTTTATTGCCATTGGGCAGTAGCAGTTGCGATAAAAAATAAACGTAGTTATCCTGCTGCTGCTGTTTCTGCTGCGGGGCAAACAGCAACACGAACCATCTGCAGTCAGTCGGAGAAACGGGGCCGTCATAAGCCGGCGAATCCCAATCGCTTCATTGAAAAAGGAAGTTGAAGAGGTGTTATTATTATTATTATTTTCACCTACGTGACTTTACCGAAAGAACCAAAGAGTCGTAGGAGAAGAAGTGCTCTGCCCGTCGTATACCAGCAACCCGGCATGAGGTGGCTGACCACAGCAGCGTCCTAGTGAAGTCATGAACAGCCACGGCCATCATCGGATGGAAAAGACAACATTACTTTGCCGCTGTGCAAGGCGCTAACTCTTTGCATTACAACTGAAACAATCTTAATCTGGACGCAAGTGTGTGCAGTGGGATTTCTCGGGGAACTCTTGCATTGGCTTTGATATCCATACATAAAACAAATGCTAAACATCGTAAGCAAGCAATGTTTCTTGATATAAAAAAAAAACATCTCCACACTTAATGAGGTTTTTTCGGGAAACGGCATTTGTTAAGAAACTATTTAATAATTCAGCTGTAAAGTATTAATGAGGTTTAGAAAATGTCAGCAAGAATTTTAACGCCACTGACAGTAAGCTCCAGTTTTAATACCGAATTAACATGCAAGGGGTTTGATTAATAGATTTAGTTTTCGTTATTACCATGTTTAGCATGGTAACAGCATTGAATTGCTTTGAACTGCAGGACACATACGTAGATAAAAACTGCAACAAGTTGTCGGTTTGTTAACCTTGCCATAAACAGTAAAATCGGCATTCTGCAGTTTGACATAATGAGTGCAAGTGACATCTAAATAGTGCCAGCACGTGGTTAACCACGTGATGTTCTGATCATGCCTCATTTAGGGTGCCTTAGTTCGGCTCATTAGGTTTGGATCAACTCTACGAAATGACTTCAACCCTACAAAACAGCAAGAAAACACCCTCTGCTGAGTATAACGAAGTACATCACCATTGCAACATGGTACAATGCCAAACAGGAATGGAATTGACCAAACACGGCAATCAATGCAGGTCACTCCTGAAAAAAAAATATCTGGAGACTCAACGGGGGCTTTTCCTGGATACGTAATTTGCAATGTTGACATAAGCGAATGTTGACTAAATGCTCATAAGCTGCAGCTCGTATGTAGGGGAGGCATGTAACGATTCGCATCTCAGATGCAACACATTGCCACGATCCGGGGGTCACGATTTGATTCAAGTGTCAATTGTTTGTATGTATATAAAGTGAGAGCAGCTCTACCATGGCTGCAGGAGTCACACAAAACCAATTACATACAACACATACGAAATGACAATAATCCATGCCGACACGTACGGTTCGTTGCGCACGTCGCAAAACGATCAATCGGTCCAAGTCCACGAATCGATGCGTCGTTGCGCGCCGGAGCGTCAAGTTTACACGCGAGCCAAGTCGCAGCGGTCAAGTTCAGCGGACTGCGGCGACCGAACTGCATCGGTGAAGGGGCGCGCAGCCAAGTGCTGATGAGAACGCCGAGGGCTTGGCTGGCAACACGGAACCGCCACACCTACCCGCGCTGCATTTTTCTCATTATCGAACGCAGCACAGACATGTTAATGTCCAGCTATCTCTCCGCAGCCCCGTAGGGCTCGCGAGTGGTTGGGAACTAGGTCAGCGTGTTTGCCTCTTGTATAATCCGGTGAAAACTTTCTTACAACAGCCCATCTAAAGCCATTTGTCTGCGAGACCACATCGCCACTACTCCCTCAGCCCCAACACGAGCCGAGGAAATGGCATTGCACACCCATCCATTCCTCCAGCAATATTAGACTGATATGGCTCAATGAACACTGATTAAAACACATTTATTTATTCATTTTTTGCCAAAAAAAACCGTGTACAATTTCAGGCGCCCTGGAGCTTTTTTTTTTTTGCAAATTCACAAGATAATCTGGATTGTTTGCAGAAGATAATTTCATTCATGCCCGAAAAACCCCAGCTTTCGATAGATTTTTTCCCCTTCATTTCCAAAGGTTGCTCTGGTCAAATTCGCGATGATGTGTATTGTATTATCACTCATCATAACTCAATGACTATCCCCGCTCAATCCACTATAAAACCAACCTGTCAACCTGCAACCCACCAAGACGTACAGCTTGGTGGTGGTGCTGGTGGCGCGGCATGGTTAGCCGGTTCGTTTAGCGCTTGGGACGGCGGAGAGAAGACAAATGAAATCCGGAGCATCAAGTTCATGTTCATCTTTAAAATGTTAACGCAACACGACACTCTAAAAGTTTACTCTCATTCCAAGACCGCCACACCCAAGACACATATTGCATACATTTTTTTTATACATACGAAAATAACGGATGACGAGGTTTCAAAGTTTGCCACAAAAAAATGTGCACATTCCACGTCACTGTCAGGCAGAATAGAAGGGGAAATTATTTCACAATGTATAGACGTTCAACAATGATACACTTGGGCACTGAAAACCAATGGCAAGAGAGGGCCTTGATATATATATTGTTTAATTCCTTCGCAAATTCAGAATTTTCAGAATACAACAACGAATTGTGTGTGCAGCGGGCATAACAATTTGAAGGAAATCCAATATTCAAACTTTTTGGGATATTTCTATTTCAAACGCTTGCGATAGGTTTTCAATCCCAGACTCTGTGGCAAAGGCTTGCAGCACCATAATTTGATGTAGGCTATTGTGGTTTCTGTACATTCCAGCCACCAATTCATCATCATTATTCTTGAATACTGGTCCACAATGGGCACAGTTCATGCGGACTGCCAAAACACATTCTCGGCATTCCCATTTGCACGTAGCATCTGCCGGCCCAGCGCCGTAACCGTGAGCGCACATGATCGAAACCCTGGGTTAGTGTGAGAGCTCAAACTCACGAGTCTATCGAGCACAGCTCAAACGGCTAGGAGAGCCATCAAAGAACTTGCGATGAGAGGAAAATGGGGAGAAATAAAACTCATTTTGCGTCAACCTTTTTAATGAATCAAAAAAACAACATTTAGAAAATACGAATAATAATTATTTTTGTAAAAACGTAAGCATATGCAAAAATTTTAATGGGACAGTATTATGTTTATTTCAAACACGTTTTTATTGCGTGATGTGATTCAAATCGAACCTGATCCTAACAAGTAAAAAAAAAAGGACTCGGATCAAACATAACCAAATGCAATGGCATGTGTTTGCTGACGGCAACAAAAGATATATATATAAACTGTATATATATGAACTGGACAGTGCATTGCTGTTTTTATTTTTCATGGAGCGTCTGCCAAAGATGCATTCCTGTCCCCGTGTGCACTTGCAAGGCAGCTTGCAGAGCCCCAGATGTGCGAGTATGTGCGAGCGAGCGAGCAAGCGTGCGTGCGTGAGAGCGTGAGTGCGTGAGTGGAGCTCTGATGCCACCCGTTAGGACATGACGCCAAAAACCGGGTTGTGGCGACAGATGCTGGGCCCGTACTCCTCATAGTCCTTCTTGGTGTGGCAGACCTGGTAAAACTCGGGCTGGAGGAGGAGGGGAGATGCAGAGACAGCAGGGTGGGGGGGGGGGGAAGTGTTTGGGAGGTTACTAAACACATTTTTTTTTATTTTACCAGGTAAGGCCCACTGAGCTATAATCGCTCTTTTTCAAACGCAACTTGGCCACAAATGATAGCTCAATGAAGTGGCTTATCACGTGCAAATTTTGAGAAGCCAAATAATTTAAAACGAATGTTTCTAAATGCGGAGGGAAAAACCGGAGGACACGGGAGGAAAAATCCACGCAAGAACATGCCAACTCTAAATATACGGCGTTGGGGTCATGGTGGAACCCATGCCCTCCTGCATACCAGGTGAGGGAGATAACATCTCACTACCACGGCGTGGGATGCGTGGTTGGGCAGGACAGCAGAGGACAGAGAAACCCAAGAGGGAAACGAGTCAGGAATACCGCAGCACAAAGGGCAGTGAGAAAGACGAATCAATGGGCAGATGTTGCTTTATGTGAAATACATTTTGCACCGCATTATTCGCAGGCTGCTGTAATGAATGGGTTGCTAATAGAGCTCAGCAGATGGGAAGGGACTGTAACCGATACGTCCTGCATGCTCGCCATAAATTAATTAATATTACACAGAGCCTTAAAAAAATCCTGACAAGGATCTTGCAAAAAGCATAGCTCATTGCTTTTTTAAGTTGCTATTCGAACAGACTTTCCATGAATACAAATCATCATGAAAGAACAAATAGTTTAATTTGCTCTGTACATTCTCAGCACCGAGAGACAAACAAAACCAATGGGCGAAACAGACGAGGGCAAACATTCCAAGAGTTACACAATCATTTACAGCGTTTTGTCAATCTACTGCTGGATGAAGGCCTCCACAAACGGTGTGTATCATCGGGGGTTGTCTGGCCACATCTCACCAGGCCGCTCAGTGTAGTTTGGTGAAGGGGCATCCAGGACAGACCACTCTCTCCATTGACGTTAACCGTGGCCAAGAATGAAACTCAGGTAATCAGAGTTCATACCGCAGTGCGCTAACGACGGCGCCACCATGACCCCACATTTCGACAATAAAAATTGAAAAGTCACAAAAAAACATGAGTTAAAGAGTGAAAATGAACTGATATTTTGCCCCAGGGTGCTGTGTATGCAACAATATCAACAGTGTGTGCGGATTGGCAAGGCACTTACGGTGGAAGCCAGCATCGAACCTCCGAACCACACGGCGTAGCGCTGCATGTGATGGGTAACTACTTGCACATCGATCGGTTTTGGCTGCGGGAGAAATGCATTAATATTTTATACATAGACAAACCACGGCACGCACAGCTAAGGTATACGCCAAAACACCGCCCAGTGCCACCCGCGGGCCGGCATTACGAGCCGCGGCTAACCCCCAAAATGGCTTTTTAATTAGCTTGCTCCGTTTCTATTTTTAACCCCCCCCCACCCCTTCTTTGTTCTTCCATTGGAGGGTATATTTATTTATTATGAAATGAAATCAATGTCGTGCTTCTCGGTGACAGACTCACTTACTGCAGTGGTCTTTACAGAAGCCGCTCAGAATTAATTTATTTTAAATGGACATCTTAAGTGTAATTTAATATTGCAAACAAGGACATCGCTCTGCTTACCGTGCTGTGTACTGCATATGAATGCACATGCATGCGCATACACGCAGACACACACACACGGGGCGGTAGTTCACATATTTAGGAATAGAATAAAAAAATTGCAAACTTGTAGTTTTACATCTTAGTGTATAACTATTTACCCCCCTCAAAATGTAACCATTCGGAGTTGTGATACGATTCAAGAAGATATATTTTTTTAAATTGCAGTCCAATGTTGCGACTCTCGTGTCTGCTGGGGAACGGGGTGGGGGGGTCACGGGAACTCATTGCATGCAACATATCCGTATAGAAAAATAACGGATTCTCAGCAGCACAATCCGATTAATTTGCTTCAACCGTAACCGATTTTAATCTATGAATTGATGCATCAGTATACCACTAAATAGTTTAACACCAAAGACGGACACTGCTACGCGTGCTTTTAGATGCACTTCTGCGGCTCTTCCTTGCAATATTAGAAAGCCACTGGAGCTATGCACTTTTAAATAGAGGTTGAAAACACATTTCTTTAGAACGTCTTTTTGTCTTTAGTTTGTTATAATTCCCCCGTACATCCGATTAGCAAGGTTAGCTACTACAGTTTGAAAAAAATCAGCATACATACACCCGTCACAACGTGCGATTAGATGGTACTTTCAATGAAGCCTGATAATAGGTGGGCGAGTTATTGCACAGTGCCTGATCCAAAAACCCTTTTGATTTAGATGTCCTGAAAGACACAAAACACCGATAAAAGCCCAATGACTTGACACCGACTTACAAATTTAAGAATAAGATTTCTGTTTGTCTGAGAAATTTGAAATAGATTTCTGGAAGGTCGATTATATTTATTATTTTGGTGCCTGAGAAGAACAAAACCCGCATTGTTCGTCGTGAACGCAGCAACGCTAATGAAATGTAATTCTAGTGCGTCATAATGCTGACAGCAAAATCATGGTGACGGAGCTGGGAAAGAATGGCAACAAGCTGGAAAACAATCATGTGGCTATTAGCTCAATATATTGGCTTCATTGAAAAGTCAATATTACATTATAATAAAAATTGAGCAAACAATGCATCAAATTTTTGCAGTAAGCTTGGAAACATTAAGATTTATCACACATTCGTTCACTTGGGGACCGACCGCAGAGCAATTTCATATATATACACACGCACACAAAGATCCCCCGTATAGCCTGAACAGACTGTTGGGGCAAGTGCTGTTAGCGAGCACCACGGCACACGAGGGGGTGGGTGGCCAGCACCACGCCTGGCCGCCTTTGTCTCCCAAGTGGCGATGTTTACACACCGCACCAGGTACTCATTTGAGACCGAGTCACCCTAGGGGAGGCCCAGATAATCGTCACTTGTGCTGGCCGTGAGCGGGAATCAAACTCGGCCCACAGGGTTTCATAGCGCAGCAAGCTCACCGCGACACTACCGCTTCCCACACACACACACATATGCGCACGCGCAAACAACAAGCCACCTTACAAAATGGCCTGCTATATAAAGGCATCTCTAAATATAGATTTTGTCCCTTGTTTATTTTATGCCAGCACAGAGACTCATCTCTATTTTTCAGGCAGCGAAGTCAGTTTAAATCTAAGTGTTATTACTGTTTGTCCGTGTGGGAAGATGCATTAGGGTGGACTGCCCTCCCGTGCAAATGCACACCCAATACTCTCTGTGCCAAGGAAAGCTTTACAAAAATAACCACTTTTTCCATTACAACGAAATGCTAACTGCTCGTGTTAGTAGCCAGTGCCGATTTCCTGCTTCGTGTATGGCCGCAGAATGCTAATAGCGGACTGAATGAATTACTTTACATGTGTTTAAATGAGGCGAATTATTCCTTTCTTTGTAATGCAATAATCCGATAGTGAAATAATACCCAGCCATCTACAAAATTAATTGCTGGTGTGGCAGTCCTCTGCCTTTTTATTTAATTTTGCCCAAGCTGTGGTGGATAATAGATACACACTGGGCACAGCAGCGTAAGCCTGTGACATCCAGGGCTTTTATAGGCAAGGGTTGGTGGATCGTGCAGACTTGTGAAACTTCCAAATCAGCTGGGCCACCATGTGGCCAAATGACAGTGAACCAAATGCATTAGTTAATGCATTTGTACGAACCGTGGCGTGATATCTAATCGTACGCCTGCACTTTCCATAGATACTACAATAATCTTGCACATACAAGATACTTGTTGTAAAGCAAATGGCCAAACGTCGAAATGGAAGACGGTGCTCAAGTATCGGAGGGGCTTTCCTGAATGAATAAATGAAGGGTATCTTTGAAAACTTTATAACCCACAAAAGGCTCAATGTCCAAAACGTGTGGATATGTTGAGAATGGGTCCAATAAGTGGATGGAGTGAATTGTTATGTTTCATGTGTGGTCTATGGGGAGACGATAAAATAAAAATAATGAAAAGTAGTATTGTAAAGTGTTTCAAGAATGCCCCTCAAGTGACAGGGGCGGTGGAGGCGATGCACGCACGCCTGTAATCAAGCGCTATGCAGTCGATGGTTGGTGGACCGCACAAATGTTCTGAAACTATCTTCCTGTGGACGTTGAGAAGGTGCCATACCCTGGCTTCCAGAAGGCAGTACAGGAGAGTGCAACTTATATAATCTGTCCCTTTTTTGTATGGGATAGTGTACTGCCCCCTTCACAAGCGTGAAATCTCTCTGGGAGCTTCGGGGTCTCCCCACATGTATTAACAATCATTAATTTGATGAAAACATCTGAATATATAGAGGACCACAGCGCTTTGGCAATTGTTGGTAGCGCTGGCTCACCCCCTTGGCTGCCTTGTCTGTGGTTTCTCAGCCAATTAAATTCAATCGAAAAATGTAAGATCCAATATAATACAAAACATTATTACTGTGGTATGTCTG
Organism: Lampetra fluviatilis; assembly: GCF_964198595.1. Lineage (NCBI taxonomy): Eukaryota > Metazoa > Chordata > Hyperoartia > Petromyzontiformes > Petromyzontidae > Lampetra > Lampetra fluviatilis. Next base: position 10,353,555 of record NC_136284.1, on the reverse strand, counting down.
CCTCCCCCCAAATGATATTGCAAATGCAATATTGGTGGCATATAAAGAGACAAAGAACTTTAAATTGAGGAAATGCTCCACGCTGATTTACAGAGCAACAATGGAAGAAGGAAATCACAGAACTACTTTGAAAGTAATATCAATCGGACTCTTTACGCACACCAGGGACACACCTGTTTTATGTGCTGCACGGAATGTTCATCGCATGAAAAACCAAATCTCCTTTAATCCTCTCAGCTGGAACATACCGAATTATGCAAAAACACCCACCTTATTATCATGGGTTTGTTTCTGTGCAGTGAACTGGCTGAGACTACCAACTTGCTAAAAAAAGGCCAGATGATGACCCTGGGGTCAGAGAACACTGAGACGGCAATGCTGAGAACCTGGGTTCGAATCCAGATTGCCATCCATGATGGAACAAAGATCTCAAGTGAGCTGACCGACTCATCCCAATTACCAATAACTAGGGAACACATTCCATGTTCAATTTAGTGCTTCACTTAATTTGGCAAATGTTTAATCTCTGAAAGTTGAAAACTAAGATTTTGGTTTGAATGCCATGCAATGTACAAAACTACATAGCGGAGTGTGTGGAAAAGGGCAACACAACAAATGTGGATTGTTATTGTTATTACACTTGTTCGCCCAGGAAAGCCAAACTTGCAACTCTTTTTCAGGACGGTCCTGCCAATTGTTTTGCAGCTGTAGGCGACGTTGTTATGAGTAACCCCACCTTAGTAATTTGCATTGGGATGTTAGGCCAATACCAGTTACAATGTTTCTTAGTATCTATTGGCATCTCAGAAGTAGCCCTGAAATATATTCTTCCATGGGCCATTCTCCACCACAAGGTGATGTGATACTCTTTAAGAATTCTAAACGGACACTTCACCCATGTGACAAGACGCCGATAACACAATTGGAATACAATTGGTGAAAACGTCCAAAAATAATAAGGAATCCATTTGAATCACGGGTGGCTGAAACCTAAATTCAAACCCAGGATTCTCAGTGGTGCTCGCTCAATGCTCTTACAGCGATTAGCCACTTGAACCATCCAGCTACCTCAGCAGGTGTGTGTGTTTGTACTTGCCTGTGTGAGCATGTGTGTGTGGAGGTGATTTGACTTGCGGATGACTGGTACAAGCATTGTTAAGATCGACCTCCGTGGTGGATGCTACTGGGCAGTATCATCCTTCAAGAGCATCGCGAAAGAGCGATGCTCACAGCAATGAATGGATTTGCCGGCCAGTCAAAACGTCACTTCCTGCCAGAGTAACTTTCGACACTTCACATGGCCTCAAGGTACACCAATCCTGGCACAAGCGGCTGTTGTTGTTGCTGTGTTTGTGTGAGCGGCGGTACCTTGATGCGACCGCCACTGAGTTCCTCGCTGATCCGGAGCCGGCTGTCGACCGTGCGCTTGAGGTCACGCTGCAGTCGCCGTCCAAAGTCACGGAACATGGTGGAGCCTCCGGACAAGACCACATTCTGCATGCAACCACATGCACAAAGATTGGGAGAAGTGCTGTTAGCAGGCGACGATAGGCGCTGGTACGGTTGCATGAGGTGGGTGTGGTCGGCACCACACCCAGCCACCTGTGCGTCTCCCCACTTCTAATACTTTTGCACCCGTACCCGGCACTCATTTCAGAATGAGTCGACCAAATGGCGGTCGAGGATAAGTTCAGGTACGACTTTCCACCGATTTTATTCATCGTCGACAGTCGAACGTAAAAGGTCCACAGCATAGTGCAGGGTTCTTGAGATATGCGTTCCAGTGGGCCACAGAATAAACTTATCATTTGCCGGTGGGTGACGTGACATAATATCTCATGTAACTACTACTCTGTATCTCTTGCCTCGAGGTCTCTCATCTCTCTCTCTCATGTTTATCTTGATTTCACCTCACTAATCTGTTTCTCTTCAAGTCCCGGTGAGCCATATCCCTGTGTGGGCCATAGCTTGGCAGGCCACTCCAAAGGCCTTCATGGGTCAGATGTGGCCTGAGGGCCTCCGACTGAAAAACCCTGCTGTCGTACAACAGCCACAGTCACAGTTTCTCATTATGTGCAACCACAAAGACAAATATTCCGCCCCCCCACGCGTTTCACCTTAACTGTTGGGGCAAGTGCTGTTAGCAGAAGCACCTATGAAGGCGGGTGCAACCACACATTCACACACACAACAGCAGCAGCAGCAACTGCTGCCGTTTACCAGCAAGTGGAGAATACATCACCAAGTTGCTTGTACCAGGCTAGGCGGAATTTTCAGCCACGTGGAGTGCTGAAGACATGCTTGCAAGAGGTTCGGTAAGTGTTTCAAGCGTTATGGGTTAACTAGCAGGGGTGACTGAAAGACAAGCCTGTGTGTAATAAACGTAGTGCCTGGGCCCCACATTGTTAGAAATCATTGCCTGTAACATACTGTATATAGCACATTGTGAACAATGTTCAGGAATGCATGCGTTTAATATTTAAAGATACCTTCGAATGGTCTATTGACATACGCCGTTGATTTATTGATAATATTAGGGTAGGACTCAACAACGGTTTAATGAGTCCACAACGTTCTGAGATGACCTGGTACAGGTCAAAATAGGTTCACAGTGACCTTAATTGACACAAACACTCCTGAAAAACACCAATTCGGAAGGACCATAGGCAGATAAATATGTATTGCTATCCTTCAGCAATTAAACAAACCCTTAGCCTAGTTATGTTCATAAACATAATTCTCCACTTGCGAATGAACACAATACAAAAACAACCGTGCGACACATACAAAAGACAAAGAACCCCCATATAAAGTATCATCGGGCAGGTGCTGTTTGCGAGCTCCTATTAAGGCTTGCAAGGTGCAGGAGGTGGTGATTTGGCCAGTACCAAACCCGGTGGTCACCTTCCCCCACCCCCCCCCAGCATTTTGTCCACGCACCACACAAGGACGCGTCTAGGACCGAGTCGACCCAGGAAAAGCCCTGACCATGTAGTCGAGACAGGCTGCTCGGGCAAATGCTGTTAAGCGAGTACTTGCAAAGGCCGAAATGCCACATGAGGGCATCGGTGGCGAGCGCAATGCCTGGCAGTTGACTCTCACCAGTGGTGATGTTTACACACTAAACCAGGTACTCATTTGCGGCTGAGTTGACCTAGCGAGGAGGCTTAAAGACAGTTTCATATATTCGTCACCGATGTTTGCTGCGAGTGGAAATCGAACTCATGTCGCCGAGTTTGTGGTGCACTGCACCACCACTCCCCACACACGCATACACACACACACACACGCTCTCACCGGTTACTGTGGAGTCACTTAAGGGGGGGGGGTGTAATTGGAAAGAGAGCTGATGTCAGGAGCACACGGCTGCCGGTGAACCCGAATCAGGACAGGGGATTTGTCGAGCCCTCGCCAAGAAAAGCAGTCAATTGGAGGCCCATGGGACATTTTTAATTGGACAGAAATTAACCTGGGTCGCCAGAAATATTAATGTGTAGATGCATCGGCCAAGGCGTGTGCATGGGACAGAGTAATGTTTAAAGCGCCGCACTATTTTAGGCGGTCTTCCAGGGCTTGCAGGTGGTGGGGTTGGGGTTGAATTTCCTTGCGCATTTCAGCTGAACCAAATGACCCAAATAAAACACCTCGCGCGCATACGGCAACGCCGGGCCCTCATTTAACCTTGCAGGAGTTTAAATGCAGCGGGAAAACTTTGAATGCATGGAATATATCAGGCAGGAGGGCGCGTGTACGGCACACACAGATCTGGAGAATCGGGAGCATGTGGGAGATATGGCGAGGTTCCCACTGCATGGCTATCCCTGTTTTTGGGTTGTAACGCGCACTGTTCATGTTCAACGTTTCGCTCCGTGTGCCGAGAGGTTTTCTTTCTTTCAGGAATTAAAAAAAACCGTTAGCTGTATTAGCCATTTGCTAATACAGCTAACGGTGGCTGTGTTAGTAAATGTAACTCAGAGTCGAAAATAACTGCTAACATAGGTAGGTAGGGAGGGAACATCACAGCCAGTTATGATCTAAATTGGTTAATAACGTACTTCCAATTGTAATGTGAGGATAAATCCGGCTCACTGACGTATTGCAACTCGTCATGATGATTGGCTCTGCCGGTCCTGGTCTATAGCCAATGGGGGGAAGCCTAGGGGCGTGGCCCTGACGTAATGGAAAGGTGACAGCTGTAAGTAGAGGATTGGTTCTGCTGGCTTTGGCCACAGTCAATGAGGAGATGAGTCAAGGGCGTGGTCCCGGGAGCTTACAAGGGAGCCTGGAATATTCCATGGAGGCTAACCAGGATTGGTGGAAACGTACCACGTGACCCGGGTATTAAATAGGGGTGGAGACAAATGACACGTGGTCTGAACGGGAACGAACAGAGGAAGGGGGCCACGCGGGAGCGGGGCTCCGGGTTGCCACGTGGCGGTGCGTCTCTCTCTATCTATCCCTCTCACGCTGCCTGTCAGCTGCGTGAAGGAAAGCTGTAATACAAGTTGAATAAAATACGGATTCCAGAAGTCGCCTCAACGACCTTCATTACACAATGATTGCTCAGTTTGTACCCATCTTCTCGGTTGAAATTGTGTCTGTGTTTTTATATCTGGATGGCTTCATGAACGAATCTTTGCTGATAGCCAGTGGGCTTGCAAAGTACCCTCGTCTTGGCAAAATCAATTTCGTGTGTGCCCACAGTGTTAAAATAATGATCAGCCACGGCTGAGGTATTAGTCCAGTCGTGTTTCAGACCTGCCTTATGTTCACGAACCCGCTCAGAGACATGTCGCTTAGTTCCCCAATGTAACAGTTGCCGCAGACACAGCTTAGTTTGTAGACACCGGGGAATTGCATGTCAGGGATCACATCCTTCATAAATGGGATCAAATCACGAATTTTATGTACTGTGTTGAATTGTACCTGGATCTTGTTTGGTCATGATTGTTAGAAATCTATTTGGTGACCCCTGCTATGTATGGCAATATTTGATCTATCTACATTGCTTTACCGAAACACCCAAAGAATATAAGAACTATAATACTTATATTTTACTAGGAAAGGCGCACTCAGCTATTTGCTCTTTTTCAGACACGACCTGGTCACAAATTACATTTACAGCAGCCAAATACTCTGGAGGCATGTCGATTCTAAATGTGCAGGGAAAAACCGGAGGACCCAGATAAATATCTACGCAACCATGCAGAGAATATGCAAACTCCAAATATACAGGCGTCAGGGTTTGGATCGAACCCATGACCTCCGGTACACCAGGCGATGTAGTTAACATCTCGCCACTGTGGCACCCATTCTCCGGGGTGGTTCCCCGCTGCGCCGCAGCCAAATCGCTCACAGGGGCCGTGTGGAAGCACGAACCTTGTACAGAGGCCGGCGCACGTCGATGGGGCAGTTCTGGATGACATCGTCCACAACCTCAGAGATGGGCTGCGTGAAGTCGGGGTTGCAGAACTGTGGGGAGAGGAGGGGGAAGGGTAGGGGGGTCAGCGACCGGCGATAGCGTCATTCAACCCTGGATAATCCGTACGCCAGGGTCAACACACATCTAGACCCGCTGCCTTTTTTACAAGCAAGCAATTCGGCATACCCCTTTGTTGTTATGCAGTATGTTTTGATATTCAGGAAACGTAGCTCATGATGTAAACACCCGCCCCGCCTACGACTACTGTGTGCAACAAGCGAAGCGCGTAAGACTGCTGGAGTAATCGCAGGTTTTCCGTGATTACTGACTATCAGGTGCATGCAGCCGCTTGCATTGCATAATTAATTTTGGTTAACCAGGTGAGAATGCAAGAGACTAGGATGAGTCTCAATTGTAAGAGTGACCTGGGGCATTCGTCTGCCAGTAGGAAGTGATTATTGCTATGTATAATCCCAACAATTCGAATTTTGGTAATTTAGACCGTGATGCCAGCACACAATGGCCCATTCTTGCGAATGAGGTCAGGGAATCTTTAACGTGCACTGAAAAAAATCAGACGGCACAAAGTATTAACGTGGCTGCTAGAACTGCACTATTAATTAGGGCAGCCGCCAGAACGAATCGTGGAAGCTCTGCAACAAGCGGCGAGCATGCTACCACGAGACTGTGTCACCGTGTCACCGCCCCAGGTAATTTGACCATGCTTCACTCCGCTGGTCAGTGTGGGTTGGTGAAAGTGGGGAGCACAGACTTTAGAGCAGGGATATTTCTGCACCAACCTCCGCTGGCAAGGTAGCCCCACAACAGTCTGTGAAATCCTGTGTTTAATCCACAGCAGTCACCCTGATATCTGATACGATCGGGCACGTTCCAGGTGATTTGCATGTGAATGGAAAATATTGGTAATCAAGGAAAGCTACACCGTGCGGGGTAGCAAGGACTGGGGTGTGAGAAAGCTTGGTTAAAGAGGATTATAAAGGGACCATAATTTACTGAGCCGTGAACACACAAACTGCACTGCTGAACACAGGCTGCAGCACACGTATTCATGTGTACATCTGTAGAAATCGTCGACAAGCGGTTTAACAATGACCAACCAGATGCAAGGCTGAACACAACTGTGGGTTCATACTCTTAGTTCTTTCGGTAAAGTCACGTAGGTAAAAAATGAAATTAAAATTAATAAAAAATAATTTTCATTTCATTTTTTACCTACGTGACTTTACCGAAAGAACTAAGAGTATGAATCCTTGCAGTCACGAAAGCTTCAAATCTAGAACTAAACAACTGTGGGTGCCCAAATCTAAACAAAAGTTAAGGTATAATGTCAGTGATTAGTGGTTTTTAAATGGCTCAATGCAGATCAGTGTAATGATTGCTAAATGCAACATATTCCATTTCCCTCCCTTCATTTCAGTCCTCGCATGTTTTTTTTTATTTGTGAATCATTTGAAGCTGCACCGTAAATATTGACATTTCAAATGTCACTTTGAAAATGCAAATCATTGGTTGAGATGTTGGATGTACGTGTGTCTATGCTCCAAAAAAAAATTTAGATATAAAAAACCCACCATATTGAGATATAGTCGCTCCCTTACAAACACACACACATCCCTCCCATAGGAATGTGGAGCTTCCACAAAGGGGAAGACGATCGTCATCCAAAGCTAATGTAATGGGAAACCGCTTAGACCATTCTGAGATTATATATGAACGTCAATAAAAAAAAGAAATAAATAAACGTTGCAAATATAAATTAATTTGTCCGTGTCGTTTTCTTTGTTGCTTATTGATTGGCGCCCGTTTGATGTGATAATTGGTGCGGGGCTCAACAGTGGCCCTGCGGGCACAGCCGATTGAGCCGCGCGGCTACAGCTCCACCTGCTGTTCCAACCACGTGCACAGCACACAACGCGACAGCTCCCACGGACTCGCATCAAAATGCAGTGCGCGGGTACCACCAAGGAGCATTCCTAGCCAACAGCCAAGCACAGACTGTACACGATAATCAATCTCTATTCCTCCTTCTCGTTGCGTTCAATCCACGCTTTTGCTCTTTTTCCCTTCTTGTCCCCCCCCCCTTCACTGGAACAAACTTCCCCTCCACATTAAACATTCGCTCACTCGTTTCCGCTCTGCACTCAAAAATCACTTATTATCCCCAGCTCACCCCACGACCCCTTAATCTCCCCCTCATATGGTTTTCACTCATTTCCCATAATTCTATCCATTCATCATCATTTACTGCCATCAATTTCACTTTCACTGAATAAAAGCATCACAGATTTGCCCATTGCTTCCTCTCATCTATTGAATTCACTTCATCTCCACCATTACATTCATATGCACTATTGTTAATTCTGTGTAATGCGCCTTGGATAAAGCGCTATATAAATTTGTTCAAGATAAGATAAGATTTCTTGACAATAGTCCATCAAGTGGGGATTGGTAGGAAGACATCGCCAGAAGGGATTGTTGATGGCTGGCGGTCGAGACTAACTACGGATGGGCAGCTAAAGAAGGGAAGACGGAGCCATGAAATCGGCTCGTGTGCAAGTGCTGGGTGGATCGTTTCATCGCGGGAGCGCGAGAGGCCACACAGCGCTCGGATGTGTCCTTGCTCTATCCACTGCTGCAGCTCGTAAATGCAGTCTCCTGGTGCTGGTGCTTTCTGAGCAGCCGATTGAATGCATTTATATAGTTCAATGCAAGGTCCTTTATTTAGACAGGTGGAAACCTATTGGGGTATATTTTGACCTTTTTGCAGTGAAACATAACAATTCTATTAGAGACTAATGCACAAAATATCCACCAAACAGATTAAGGTCTACTTAACGAGGCAATTCACATTCAGAAGGCACTTTGTGTGACAAATGTGCTTCTTACCTCATTACCCACGCACCAGTTATTACTCGTTTCATTGCCACTGAATGATTGATCATGAATGCGTGTGCACACAAGATGGGACGTGAAAAGGGGGCAGTGATGAATGTGTTTGACATAGCAGTGAACAAGGCTACAGCGACGACGTATTGTAACAATGCCGTTTGTACAGCCTGTTTGTAAAACAGCTGACCTGCATGGCTGTTTATTCAGGTTTTTGTCTGTTTTTACAAATATTGTTCCAGTCCCGTTATCAGCATCAAGCCTTGAGACTTGGAACTCTCGCAGAGCAGGGCACCACTCCATGCGTTAGAGAAGGGCCCCGCGTAATCATCACTTCTTTAAGAAATTCTTTGGGGACGCCTTCTGCTACAGGGAAATGTTTGTCACACTCTTGAAGTTGGAATGCAGCCAGAGTAGATGGAAAAAATGTACGTGTTTTTTTTTGTAGCCAGTGGTGACTGGGCCGAGACCAATAACTCATTACACTTGAACACGTAGCAGGCTTACGCAACCAATATTATCCACAACAGCTTTTTTTGGGTGAGATTTCGTAATTCTGGCAGTCACCTGATGAGGATGGTTGCAATTACCAGCGAAACGTTGTACTCGAATTCTGAATGTTGTGGGTTTACTCTCTAACACACACCGGTGTGCTCAACTGGTAACGAATTGGCATGTTTTGTTTACGTGACAAACCTTACTGATTGGCTGTGTCGCGTGGTGGCGGGTTTAACGATACATTAATCTTTACGTGATCTAACCCAAAAAAACCTCTATTATGGATCAATACACTTTATAATCCATTATAATCACATTTAACTATTCATATTCAACTGAAAGATAGTTTAACACAAGGGCGCAGCCCTTGGTCCAAGACAGATGGCAAAATGTCTTTGGTATCCATTTTACATTGAAAGATCATATAGAGGGATTTCTGAGGTGAGGTGTATATCTAGGAGGTAATTATCCAGAGCATCTGATGCATGGCTTCCTTACTCCGAAACCGGAGGAACAAGGGGAACCACCGTGATATTTACCCAAAGAAAGCGGTGTAGCGCAAATGCAGATTAACGACGGAGAAGAGGGAGAGGCGTAGACATGTGATGCTCATCGACAACCCTCGAGAAAGAGGATGACACGAATAGAGAGTGTGTTTCTCATGTCCCCCCAAACCCCGTCTCCCACCAACCTCCGGGTGAAAGAAGATCTCGGGCCCCAGGAAGCGCTCGTAACCCACGTCGATGGTGAACTCCTTCTTGGTGATGGCGTTGACACCAGTGTACTGCTTCATCCACTTGCCAGGGTCCGAGTCAAACTTGCTGAACTCTTTGACAATGTCCGGGCAGATGTAGGAGAAGCGCTCCTGGTGAAGGGAGCAACATCGGTATTAGAAATAAAAACTACTGAGATGATAACACCAATAAATATAAGAGCGGTCATAACATTTAGCAGTGGCGTTCCATTGGCAGATGCATGCTGATTAGGCATATCATCCATACATCATTTGAGAGACACCCAGCCCAATCGCATGCAGGTCTACAAGATGATGATCTTCAAGAGATAGTAAAGCTGGTAAGCCACTATCAGTGTATGTAAATATGATTTTCATTGCCATGCAGTGACTATCCCATCTTCAACCAATGGGTTCAATGTCAACCACAAGAAAAAATATCAAGCTTCAATCAACAGCCAATAAATTATTCGACATCAATCCACACGTCGGTGTCCAATAATGCACCTCCTATATTGGCCACTATTAAAGCTCTCCATGTGCCTTTTAATAGACACAAGCCAGTAAAAGAACTGTTATAGTTTTGTACACACGTACCCCAGGCTGTATACAAAATTATTTTAAGCTGCGCTAAAATAAGTTTTGAGCTGCGTTAACAAGCAAATGTTTTGAGTAATATTACTTTGGAATTACTGCCATGCTAAACGTGTTGTCTCATTTGTTCAGAATATTTTCTTAAAGGATAAATTTGCACACAATTTAAAAAATTGAATTTGACCAATTCTTAAATGAACGGTTCAATGGATGATATATCAACAGTATAGAATTCACAGCTCTGTAAATCCACTGCTAGATGAACGTCTTTCACGCCACAATGGTGAATGTAACATGCCATACTTCACCACGCTGGTCAGTGCCGGTTGGTGAATGAAGTGGGAGAACCAGGAACGGTTGAAGTTTGCCATGTCCGGAATTCAAACTCGGGTCACCAGGTGCATAGCTCAGTGTGCCAACCATTGCATCACCGGCACACCCCAACGTGAACATAAAAATACATTTAACCGTCACATACCCAGGTTAAAAAGAGATAACGGTGGTCGTGCTCTTGGGTTACGCATTCTTATAACACGAGAGGTGGGTTTGCTCCGTGGCACGTGCCGTACCCAGGTGCGCATCGTCCTGCGTGAGACCAAGTACCTTGATGACCTTGGCGGTCTCCAGCGATTGCTCTGGCGGAATCCCCACCTCCCGCTCGCGCAGCAGCTGCTGGATGAAGTAGGTGATGTCGCGGCCGGCGATGGGGATGTGCTTGATGCAGCTCCCGATGACATACCCCTCCGCCTGGCTCGCCACACGCGCACAGATTCTCGTCACTTCACTACCGCCCGAGAATTTAGGGATGACCACGGCATAAAAAAAGCTCGAAGAAGGGGTAATATCCTTAACTAATTACATGCAAAACTCTTCCATATTCATATCAAGTATGTATAGATTTATTCATAATAAAGGTTTTTGTGTTAGATCGCGTAAGTATAAATGTGTCGCAATCCTCCACCACCCGACACGGACAATCAGTAAAAAATGTGTCACGTTAACAAAACGCCAATTAGTTACTTCTTCAGCCCACCGGTGTGTTTGAAGAGTGAGTCCACAACATTTACAATTTGAGTTGTACGACGTTTTGCTGGAAATTACATCCAGCATCTTCCGGCCATTTGCCAAAATAGTGAAGCCATCCACCTGTTTCCGGCCTTCACAGTGCAGGACGACGTCATCATTGAACCCCATCAGGTTTCGAGATAAGAGGCGGAGGTGGGCGGGGGTATTGTAATTATATAATAGATTCGTAATCAGTTAATTGGTATGTGATTCCTCCATTAGGAATTGAAATATGTACTTCTTAATAACACGCTTCCAGGCTTATTGCAACCTGGAAGCGGATTATTAAGTAATACACAATACAATGAATAATACTGGTCGCGAAAGCCTACGTGTTAAAATGTATAGATTTAATATACTGTATATTAATATACACGCACACGTATTTATATGCAGTGTACTGAATGTGTGTACACAAACGTGGCACTAAAAACACAATTTTAAAAACTCATGCATACACTTAGTGTCTTTCTGATTATGCATTTTACAATTTCCACTCATAGCTAGTGGTATCCAAATAGCTTCTAAACAAGCCACAGGATGGGCTGAAAAGAATTTCAAAATATTATTAATTGGTGATCCTACACACAATAACACATGCATACCTCATTCACTGATGTTACCGCAAGAGGCCTATTGCAGTGGCAGAGGCGACTGAGTTCACTAAAATCGGAAACAATATGTTGTTGCCAGGTTAAAAATATTTCACTCTCATAGCCAGCTAAGATGCATGTGGCCGCGGGTCACAATAAAAATAATTCGCGGGCCGTTTCCAGGCTGTGAGCCAGAGGTTCTCAATTCCTGCTGTAAAGAAAATGTATTTCGCCGAGTGACTGTGTCCGACTGAGCCCGCGACTCAATCATGGCGCTACTCACGACGGGGATGACGTGGGTGACGCCGTCTCCGCTGTCGATCACAGTCCCCGTGAGCGTGCGCTCGCCCACTTGCCTTGACGTCCACGACGCAGCCAGCGCCAGCACTGCCTGAAACACGCGACGCGTTGGGATGGCAGGTAAGAGGGGGCAACCGAACCCATTCACATAGTTGCGCATCATGACACAGACGCACCTAGGAGCATGTGTGCCTAGGATGGTTATTAAAGGTGGTCTCAATATCTAAATGATGAAATAAAGAGGTGGACAAGGGTAGACTGGAGTTCTTTCGGAAAGATGAATTTGATCATGCAAAGCAGCATCCACCCAACAGTTACATACCACGCAAACGAACAATGCAATACCGCATTGTCCCACAGGCTCCTTCCTATATGACAACAATGCACTGGAGCCGTACCCACCCACTATGGCACACCCGCACAGCCACACTTAACAGAGCCGCACCAATTTACTCAACTACGTTTGGTGCAAACCACACCCATGCACACAACCACACCTAGAAAAAAAATACCAGTCAGCGAATGTCATCATCAGCCATGATCTACCCACTGCTGGATGAGAGCCTCCCTATACCATTGTCATTCCTCACCGTCTCGAGAGGCAACAATCCATCCAGCTCCTGCACACGAGCCGATTGCATCGCTTCATCTCGGCGGTGAATTACCTCTTGGGTGTGTTACCCCTTTGGCTGCCATTCCATTGTTAATCTCGACCACTGGTTCCATCGAGTGAAACGCAACACTTCCCCTTAAACCAACAACTGTATTATTTCCTGCAGTGAGTTTTTTTAATTTGCTATAGCAATGATAAAAATAAAAGGGGAAGGCCTACCAAAATGCCGACATGATAACACGTGCAATCACTCGTACGTCCATCCACTTGCTAGAAAGAAAATACCCGAGGGAATGAGAAAATTGGGCTGAATTTACGTTAATGTCCAAACCAAATAAAAAAGGTGTTGGCAGAAGACAGAAGCAGAGAAATTCGATGTGGGGTCTCAGAGGGGTCGTTGTGTCAGGATTGCAGTCGAGCAGCTGTGGGGAGCGGAAATTAAAGCAAATTAACAGGAAGATGACACTCCTGTCGCGTCTGCTTGTATGTATGTTTAACTTCTTCCGCACTGTACATAGCCAAACGTGCTAATCGGCGGTGCAGCAGAGGGACACTTACCTGCACGGCAATGTAGAGGCCCGGCACGTTGAAGGACTCGAACATGATCTCTGCCGTGTACTCTCTGTTCTCTGGGGTGTTGAGTGGTGGTTCCGTCTGTATTACACAGGCAACCATGCATAATTAACAGTGACATGAAATTACACGTCAGTTCGTGGTAATTAAGGGTAATTTTTGTTCACATATGAACACCAACTGATTCCGCTATCACTGCATAGGGGATCTCAACTGTCCTTTAATGCCTTGGTAACTTATTTTTTCAATGATAATAATAATATAATTAACAGACCTTTATCAATTAACTGCTGGATGAAGGCCTTCGCACACCATGTCAGACATGGAGGTTATTTGACCATACTTCACCACGCAGGTCAGCATAAGGTGGCAAGTTCTTGGAAGGTGTGAGTTACTTCGGTTATTGACATTGCTGTTAGTTTTGGCTGAGAATTGAACGTGAGCCACTTAATATAATGGCAGATACAGACACCTCACCCTTCCGAGAAGCATAATATAATCAGCACTTCTCATCACAATGAGTGTACAAACTGCGCATAGCAGAAACATCACCACCACGTTCGGTCGACGTTATCCTCTAGAAGGAATGTAGCGCCTCTGGTGGCTGCAGATGTCATGGCAACAAAAATGTCTCTCCAACACACCGGTGTGCTGCACTAGTGACGAATTGACATGTTCTGTTTACGTGACAACCCTTACTAGTTGGCTGCGTTGGGTGGTGGCTGGTTTTAATGACACATTTATATATATATACACATACGCGATCTAACAAAAAAATCCTCTTATGAAATTTTTACAAGCGACATTTAATTTACGCATCTCAAGCGTTAAAATCAATTTTAATCAATGTTTTGGTTTAAACACTGATCCTCTCGCCAATAGCATAAAATTAAAACTCTAAATGCCATGATGGTGTGAGATTTGGACCAGCGACCTATCATCTTCATTTGTGTTTTACATTAACATGCAATTAAATGAATTAATGGAACGTGACTTTTATTTCCACTAAATTGCATGTTACTGATAAGACAGGGTAACAGGGCATTGTAGAAATACACCCGGTACATAAATGTGCACTACATAAGGCAAATTAGACATTTTTTTTACGGGAATTCATAAGGAAATGGCAAATAGTGGAAATTACCGATCCTGGCAGGGGGAAGCTCTGTTAATCTGGGGCCTTTACAGAAACGGCATCGTGTGTGGTTTTCTGCCTTCCTGCGTCGGCCCTGCCACCGCTGGTTCGGCACAGTCACGAAACCGCACTGGGCCAGCGTGCCAGCCCCCGGCAGCTAAGCAACACACCCCAAACTATGGCACAGGTGGACGGCGTCTGCTGGCGCTGCAGCTTAACCGGTCCCACCCTGCTACCTCCTGCCTCAACAGTGTAGCAGACGCCAACCACCACCGCCCTCTCAGAACAAACCAACAGTGAACCAGTTACAATTCTCTCTGCGCGCGCGAGCTGCAACGGAGAAGTGTATGCAAGATGCAATTCGAGTACAGTAATACACACACAAAAGGCGGCTTCTAGGCGCCACGTTGATCATTGGATCGTTCCTACCATCATGCTTTGCATGTCAAGTGACATCACCTTATCACGTGTATAATGCATACCAACTCAAAAGAGTCAAAATTTAGGCCATTATTTTAGACCGCAGCAGGTCAATGAGATAATTAAATAAAAATTGTATTTTTGTTAGGAGCCATCAGTACAGTATAACAGTATGACCATCACAGCCTATTACTGTCCTGTGCCTCGGGTGCTTTTAATGAACAAGGCCTCCCTAATCACTGTGTGGACAGTTTGGCAGTGGCTAAGGGCAAAAATACATAATTATAATACTCTCTGTAAACTATGGGCTCTAGGAAAAATCGTGATTTCCGCCAACAGTGACTTGAGATGGGAGAGATTAATCTGCGCTACGTGAACAAAGGTGGAAGCGTGTCGACTTTTGACATCGTGCGTCACTAACACCTTGTTATATCCTGTTTGACTGTACATGTGGATTTCAGTAGTTCAAATTGCTTTCATTAAATATACGGTAGAGTCTGCAATTGTGCAATATTCGTTATGGTGTTGTGACAACTTATGGGTAATTAGTCATAACGGCAAAAGCATTGAGACTTGGACAGGAAATACGGACCAGTTTGCCTACTTAAACAAATGCTGCTGCTGGAAAACATTGGCCAAGAATATTATGCCCCAATGGGTCAAAATGTTATCAGATTTTTACATAGTGAATAACACCCTCGTCCACTATTTGATTATTCTTTAATTGTATGTACACATGTGAGAGATGGCTATGCTGTTAACTAACACATACGCCCATGAGTCACTTTTAACAGAGTCGATAACATAGTTCCTGCAGTCACCCAATGATTTCTCTGGGGAATTACCAACGCACTCATGTGCTGTAAAGGTACAAAAAAACCCATGATATCATTATTCCTAATAGTAGGTCACCTGTTGGGTACATATGTCAGGGCAAAAAAATACCAAATTTGTGAACCATCCACGATGATTTGTTTCACTTTTCGACATAATCACGCTCCTGGTAGTCGTGAAAAGATGCATATATTAATTAATTAGACTCATTAATACGTGGTTATATTCTGTCTTGTTGAATGCAAATTGGTCATGTGACACCTATTTTCACCATCAAGGAGTGCAATAAATAAGTGCTGGCTGCTTGACAAAACAAAAAGAAAAACATAAATATTACAACCTATTTAACATTTGTAATCATAGGGCACGTTAAGCATTTGTTTACAAAATACAGGACACCAAAACAAGAGGGATTTTACGATACCCATTGTAAGTAAGGGCTTTGCATGGGCGGTGTCCATGGGTTTGGGGGGGGGGGACGCAGCGAGAAGCAGCAGGTGCTGAAAACAAGTTTGGGGCGACGCAAGCTCACGCTCGCAAACGGGCTATGGGCAGGCAACTGTAAATACCAACGCCTCGATTAACGGCAAGACAACATTGCCGGCAACCCAGGGGCACTGTTTCCACGAGAAATATCGTTGGGTAAGCCTTCAGGCCAGGAGGTTGAAGTTACAAAATTGCAGCAGGCCTCAACCTGCCCATGTTGACTAGCTGTGGCCTGCTTGCGCTGGGAAACGCCCTCATGCAGTCACTGTGCAGAAGTGACATTTTCAAAATAAAAAAAAATTCTTGGGAGTTGTAATTTTTTTTTAAAACACACAATTCCACGCAGAAAACCCTCTTTGTGTGGGTCCAAACATGTTGCTGAGGAGATAAGTATGACTCATCTGTGGTGAAGTGTGCTGACCAGGGAATGTCCAGATTAAAGATTAAATCTTGCAAATTTGCTTTGTTTCTTTTCGGAAGAAAAGAAAACAAGTTACGTAAACAGGTCATTGTCTTGCCCTGTCATGTGGCCTGCAAAAAACAAAGCGATTGCTGGAACAAAAACTGAGGCTGAGTCCTCAACTGAAAGCAAGCTAAGAATGTGTTTTTTTGGGATGTTAATAAAAGCGCTGACATTTGTGAACACAGTAAATGGTTTAATATTAAAAAGTTCCGTGTTTACCAAACTTGAAATCTGGCTGCAGAAAAATAAAAATTCAATACAGGAAATATACAGCAGGGAACAGTTTACATAAATAAACCCGTGCTAGCGCTATTTAAAAATCTGTGTGTATAAATTGTCGGCCGCGGGAGTGAGAGTGCGATTCGGCAGTCACCCCGAACCGCTCACCAGGAGGAAGTAGTGGTCCTCAGGCTCGGCTCGGAGGTACTTGAAGATGATCTGCTCCATAAACCTCTCCATCAGGTCCCAGTCCTCGACCATGCCATGTCGGATGGGCCACTGTTATAAACAGACAAACGCATTCAGTGTTGTTTTTAATCAAAGCTGTTCAACATCGACCAAAAGCCCTGGAACAGCAATGTAGCTAGCAAGAGACAGCAGTATTGCGAGTACAGCAGATAAGAATAAGCATGTTTTTCAAGATGAAAGACGTTATGGGAATTCGGGAATAGAAGATTTGGGAGAAAGTTACAAAGTGGAGCAGTTCAAAAGTCAAGTGAATAAAGAAATAAAAGTATTATAGTCTACAGTGCAATCACTGAATGCAGTATGGATGTGATGACAGTTCATCAGGTAGAAAAGGTCCTTGGGTCCTTGATAATGGCGAACGTATCAAGTTGTGCAGTCCGTGGGAACAATGATTGTGGTAGATAACTATAAAAAAAAGTAACAGGGAGGTGAGTGATTATGTGCTCCTTAAATATGAGATGGTTTTCCACATGCAACATCTGAGAATGGTCATAACAGAGAGCCAGACGAAGGAAAGACACATTTAACATTCCTTCTCTGGCTGCAGAAGTGTCGACTTCGTAAAACTGCCCACACAGTACCGGCTGCCAGTTTTCCAGAAGTGTTTATGCAAGTCTCAACTGAACTCAAATGGCCCCACATATATTCCAAGAAATGGAGTCATGTTTAAATGTGTTTTTTTTTAAATAGTTGCATATGTGATTGCATTTTAAAAAGATCGCCTGAATACATTCTGACTTCTGACAACTATTTAACTCAATATCCACTTTAACTGGGCTTAAGTAGCTTGCACACTTAAGTCAGCAGGTATAGCTTTAGTTTAAACAATATATAATTCAAGACTAATTCCAAGCACACACTCGTTTGCGTACAATGACAACACGTGTCTTGACTTGAATGTTAATATTGTTACATATGGAAAGATATATGCATCACACCTAACTGTAGTAGTGATAATATAATAATAATAGAATAGTAGTAGTGATATACACTGCTTATATCTCAAAGAGCAATAAGTTACGTCGGTCACCCGTAAGTCAAGCACTCACGAGATGTCAACATCCGGTAGATATTAGATGGTAGATAATATTACATTTTCAGAAATGTCTCCTACGTATGTACACTCCAATAACGAGGTGGTAAAAATTAGCAGGCACAGTACATTCATAGACAGTCAATAACACAGACCAAGACTACCAGACTATTCCACGTTTAGGAATCACATGGTTCAGTATTAACACCAAAGGCCCATGAAACCACAATACGGTGCCGCCCTCAGGATTGTTATGGTTTGGCTAAAAGGTCCAAACCTAATAAGGCAACACTAATATACCTTCAGGATCCTTAGGGTTCAATATTAATGAATAAGGCTCATAGGGCTACAATAAGACATGTTTATAACCCTTATGGTTCAGTGTTAATGCACAAAAACAAAGAAGCCAGTGAACTCCAGTAATAAAAAACGACCGAGTGTGTATGTAATATCTGCTAGACGGGCGTGCGCGTGCCTTGGTGGCGTAGTTCGGCTTCTCGATGGCCTCGTCTCCGATGAAGAAGTCCAGGTCATCCACGCCCTTCATCACCCTCCTCTGGGACTGGTCGCCCACCTTTGCCGACTCCTTGATGGCAATGCCTACACGTAGATGCACACGCACGCACACACACACACGTAGTATCATCTTCTTCTTGACATTTTCCTCGCTCATGATGCACACGCACACACGTAGTTCATCTTCTTCTTGACATTTTCCTCGCTCACGTAGGACATTTATCTTCCTGGTCCTCCTCCTCCTCCACTTCTTCCTGTCTTAGGCCATCTCCACATCAGCACTCCGCAGAGATATATTTTAAAAAAATGGTAGTACTGCCACCTCCTGGCTTCCTCACAACTCAAGCCAATAACACCCAGTATTCCCAGACAATCTCCCATCTAAGGACTAATCGGACTCAACCCTGCCGAGCTTGAGACCCGACAAGAACAGCCAGCATTCATGATGAGAACACCCAGCATGTGCCGAGATGTGAGTTTGCGACAGTGCTCATATTAGAGGAAGCTCTGGTGAGAAAATGCATCTTACTCAGGTGTCAACTGCATGGCTCTCAATCTACAGGCATGTGACAATTTGCCTACATGCATGATGTGTGCATCAAATTAGGGTGTATGATTCAAACTGTAAAATAGGATGAAAAATAATCAATTCTTGACGTGTGATACTGAAACCCGACAGAAATGTGAATTATTAACGGCCTACTACATTATATTGAGTCCTCTGAACCTAATTTCAAATGAATATACACATCGCCAAACTCTTTGCAGTCTAACAATGTCTTGTGTCTCCCGACGTTAAAACACAGTATGACCTAAACCATTTGGTTCCCTAAACTTTTAACTTTTAAGGTTTAAAGAAATCTCTCATGAGCAGAGGGAACGACACTTGCCGTCGGTTCTCCACATGTTTGGAACAGATCCTCCCAGGAAGCTTTGCACTCAGTCCAATTAAAAATTATGTTCGAAGGACTGTGTTGTGTCCATTACCTAGGGTCAACAAACTGTGGCTGCGGAGCCGCATGCGGCTCTTTAAGCCCAGTTTACCATGGGAGCCCAGTTGACCATGGAAGTCCACTTTACCATGGAAGTCCACTTTACCATGGAAGTCCAGTTTACCCTGGGAAGTCCAGTACACCATGGAAGTCCAGTACACCATGGAAGTCCAGTTTACCATGCGCAGGGGTAGGCAACCTTTGGCTTTTTAAGGACTGCTTTGTGACGTTATTTATTAAGGACCATGTCGTATTCACATTGCATTGTTGCTCCTGAAATATTGAATATGAAGGCAGTAAATGTGAAATACACCAACGTCCTCACATGATGGGATGATAAACTGTGGCTCCGTGTTGCCGGCATAACCCAGTTTTGTGTACCTGAAACACAAGAGTGCATATTAAAACACAGCACGTCACAACACATATTCCTCACAATTCTTAGGATTTCTCACAGTACAACACAATTCACAATTCAATTTAAATGCATACAGTCTAAATACAAACGAATCTCACGCCACCATGGGAATCGGTGTCAATAAAAAAGCACCAATTGACTAGAGTTTCACCCTTTAAATGTGACACGCCTGTATACAACACAAAATGGTTAAATATAACTGAATACAAATATAGTGCGTGTGTTTGGATTACACTTAAGTTGTAACGTTATAAGCACAGGGAAAGGGAAGACAAGGGCTTCTTGTTTCACAGCAGCAGACAGTCTCAAGCTTTGTTATGTCTGACATTTTTTTTACATTTAATAAGAGTAAAGCATTTGCATGCGATGTTGGCAGCACACTTTCATTTCCCGCGCTGTTCGCAAAGCTGCGTGTATAATGTTAGCCACACAAACTCGGAAGACACAAGGAGAACCTGCAGCTTCATAACCGCACGGTGTGGAACCTCCAGGCCAAATTTCAACATGCCTTCAGCTTCCCCATTATGTGATCTGTGTTAAATATCTGCAGAGTGGATCCCCCCCCCACCAACCAACAGCAACAGACTCAGGCAAATAAGGACAATCATTTCGCTGTCCCGCATAACCAATGCTCCACAGTGGAGTTGACAAATTCCCAGCAGCTTCCCACAGTTTCAGCAATTTTCCCAGCAGAATTGAGTTCCCTGAAGTCAACGGCATGCAATTCCCTCCCGGTGGGCCATGGAGGGAGACTGAGCAAGATGGAACGTTTGGTGGTGGCAGCTGGGCTGGCTGAGTCATGAGCTCTCCATGCCACGCGCCCTACGCAGCTGTACCCAGCTGTGCCGACAAGTGGTTTTGCAGACACGGTGTTGACATGGCCAAGAGGAATGGTAACGCACCTCTGATTGTGCACAGAATCAAATGTCCATAACTGGGATTAGATCCTGTGGAGTCTGGTGAATGCTGTAAAAATTCACCCGCTCAACCTAAGTTGGTAGCCGACTTCCAACAATTACAATGCTTGTATACAACAAAACACTGTACCGTTAGGAAGACAAAGACAGCAGGGGGACCACAAAAATATGGCCAATTCGGTAAACGTGAACTGCTTTGGCAATTATCAGCAATTAAAAATGTAGGTGATTGAGTACACCTAACCCAGGCACAGCAGGACGGGGGCTGGTATTTATCTTAATGCACGGCAATGGAAATCAACAGCCGGAAAATGTCATAAAATATTTAGCTAGTGTTAAAAAGTATAGTTTACAAAGGCAGTCAAATTGCAGCGTAAAATCACAACATATATTTTAAAAAATACAAAGATACCCAAGCATTACCCCATACATGTCGAGTATAATTGTGCATGGAGTACTGTACCAGAACTGTACTCATGCGTTCCTTCATAATCTCAAATTTTAATCTGCCAAGCAGGGTTGCCTTAGTTTTCTAAATCTGAAGCCCCTATACAGGAAATACATACTGGGGCTACAGATACAGTGTGTGGTTGGGTGATAAGTTCAGGGAACTGTTCGGAACAAAAGTCCTCAAGTGTGTCAGCGACAGGCGCGTCATACAGCCATAAGTGAACTTTATCCGCAAGCAGGTAGTAATAGCCCAGTTTTTTAAGAGACCTGGGTAAATACGGAATAGTATCGGGAGAAAAAAAACTATACGCAATAAAAGCAATTCAAAGAACAATGAAGTACAACCTATAATACAAATGAAAGTCAAGATACAAATTAAAGTGGGGGTAATGGCTCAAAAATAGGTAAAGTGATGGCACAGTGGTTAGCACAACTGCATTGTGAACCCAGCCATGACTAACGTGAGTGACGACTGATATGTAGTCCTGCATCCCCACCCCACTTAAACAGCAGTGAGTTGAAAGAAGGGCTGTAAATTGGCCAAAAAAATAATGGTATGGTCTGAAAAGTGACTAATAATCCATGAATAACTTACAGATAGCTTTTTTTACATTTTTAAAGCAAATTTTACATGATTCTATGAGACGACACGTACTTTTAACCCAAAGCAGCCATACAATGGGACAGGAGTTGTTGGCACAGAGAGGCACGAGTTAGTGTTCGGCTGTATCACGAGCTGCCAGGTAACATGATTCTGAAGGTGAGGATGGTCCATTGGCTGAGATGCACAGTATGCTGCTCAGTGAAAACTGGCCCTTATTACTATGGGCCAGCTTAATAAGGGCCAGAATACAGGCCATACTATTAGAGTATGGCCCTTATTCTCATTACTGCCGATTGTATATTGACAATGTTAGATGAAGTTGGTGTCGATGGTTATAAGGTCACGTGTGTGTTAAGCATGTGAATGATACATCAATAAAAAATTGATTCTTACACTTGGGATGGATGCGTTGAATTGTGCATGCAATAATTAATTATTTTCAATTCCTTAATGTTTTACAAGGCGGGATAGATGACGCAGTGGATGGCTCACTGTGCTACGAACCCAGACAGCTTAGTTTGATTCCTGGCCAAAGCAAACATCAACTGAACTGGTACCCCTCCATTCACCAATCGAGACTGACCAGTGTGGTGTAGTATGGTCAAACATCCCACATGGCTGACATGGCACAAGGAGGTCTTCATCCAGCAGTGCATTGACAAAGGGATGTAAACGACCATGTAATGTTAATGCATATTTTCATGCAACTGCTCAATGTAAACTCTGCAGCCACCAAAGGTGCAACATGCACCACCAGCAAGGAAATACGATATTTGATTCTTCAATGGAATTGCACTGTGTCGAGGAGTAGGGCAAATCATTACACAACTAATGTGTACAGTCCGTATGTAAACATTTGCCCAAGCAGCCAAGATAACATTCACTTCACGGAGAGACATTACAGTCTCCTACAAAGGTCACGTCAACGGTTGTCTTGAGTGGACAGCAGGTGCAAAAAAGTAACCGCGGTGAGACATTATTACAAACGAGCCTTTTGCCCGTCCAAGGACGGGTGTATTGCAGTAAATCTTAAACTTGCAAGCAAAAAGCAGACCGCCACGTGATAGCCATTGTATACATTCGTGTGCAATTTGTGACACAGACTTATTTCATTTTAAGGTTCTAATCCCTTGTTCATCACGACGTCCTTTTTACTTCGATGTCTCAACAGCGTGACGGAGATCACGTGACGTGAGGGTTCTGCCTTTGTAGTGAGGGTTGTAAGTTAACGCTGAGGAGGGGGGAGGAGGCGCCTCGCCCCCCCCATGTGGAGTGACGTCACCCGCTAATTAATATTAATGGCATGGGGGTGTTCATTTGGAGGACGTCACCTGTTCATGATTATTAATGGAGGGTCTCCATGCGGAGTGACGTCACCCACTCAGGATTATTAATGAGTGGGGGGGGTCCATGTGGAGGACGTAACCTATTTGATGGTTCTTTCGTTAAAGTCACGTAGATAGAAAGTCAAAATTTGAGGACGTAACCTGTTCATGAGTATTAATGATGGGGGCTGGTCGACGTGGAGTGACGTCCCGTACAGGACACACAAACATGCTTGGCTCATTATAGTAGTAAATACTACATACAGTGTACAAGATTGTGCATACACCAACACAAATAAGTCTATAATTATCAGATATACAATTGTGATGATTCGGAGTTTACAAACAGTTATTTTGGTATCGTGATACCAACTTGTTTGTTCGAACTTGTTAGTCCAGTTTTGTTCGCTCCATTCGCCTGAGTGTTAACATTCGCGAATCATAATTTGCAGGAAAGGTAAAACAATTTCTTCCCACACTCAATTTGATGCGTATGGCAGGAGCATCAGAATTCATTTCAATCAGTACATCTGCGCATGCTACCAATGATGTGGCGTGACTGTGTGCGCAGTGCCCACCAAAATGAAATGAGAAACCTTTAGCCACTTCAGGTGTAAGGGTGTGCCAGCACAACACACAGGTCGCGCACACAGACACAACCAACGATCCATATTTATAGCCTTCAAAGACAGTTGACGCAAATGCTGTTGGCGACCACTTATTAAGGCTGACACGATGCACGAGAGCAGTGTGGTTCTTAACCTGGGGTGCACGCCAGAGGTCGCAATCGGGTACCCGATACCCGTACCCTACCCGATACCCGGCTACCCGTACCCGGCTGGGTACGGGTAGCCGTTTGCGACCCTGGTGCGGCCGGGTACGGGTAGCCCGTGAGTCACTGGTGAGTAACCGTTTGTCACTCATTTCGGGTAGGGTACGGGTATGGGTAGGATACGGCTACCTGTACCAGGCCGGGTACGGGTACCGATTTGCGACCCTGGTGCGGCCGGGTACGGGTAAGGAATCAAAACCCGTTTGCGACCTCTGGTGCACGCACCCTCTGCGGGTGTGAGATGACCTCTCTGAGAAGCGAAGGTGTGCAGGCGGCAGTCAGGGCCGGCCCGAGGCATAAGCGAACTAAGCGGCTGCTTGGGGCCCCCTGGCCACCAGGGGGCCCCCGAATCGTTTTTTTTTTACAATTAAATAACTTAAACAAGTGATATAAATGAATTAATGAATGAATGAATAAATGATGGTGGGAGGGGGGCCCCCAAATCAAATTCTGCTTAGGGCCCCCAAGAGGCTCGGGCCGGCACTGGCGGCAGTAAAGGTTAAGCACCACTGCACTAGAGGGTGGTGTGGCCATTACCACGCCCGGCTGTGTTCGTCTCCACATTGCTGATGTTTATACATCACAGCGTGTACTCGTTTAAGGCTGAGTCGACCTAGGGGATGCCCAGGACTCGTTTAGGTATGACTCGCCACTCATATTTAGCTGTGTTCGGGAATCAAACTCAGGTTGCTGGGGAGGGCGGAAACCACTAAGCCACAGCTCTCCGCACACATAGCTAAACGCACGCACAAACTGGCTGGATATTGCGGGAATACTTCAGTCTAAACACACCTCACATTCCTTCACCCTGGACACACCTAGCTGGCAATAAAGAATGTGGAACCTGCTCACCTAGAGGCTTTGAGCAGGAGTAGACGCCATGGGGATCCAGAGCGCTTTATGCCAAGGGCACCTGAGGATGATGCTTGCTGAATGAAGCCTATTATAACCAAATCGCCCAAACCCGTTTAATAATTAGATCTCGTAAGCTCAGCAGTATTAAAGCTGGTTGTCACTTGGACCGAGTGACTGTCTGGGAATGCCAAGTGTTGCAGGCGTGGGCTGTATGGTGGCCATGTCATTAAAGTACTGTACAGCAATGGAATGAATGCGTGCAGATGTTACTCCCCTTGCACTCACGGTGGGTTTTCTCAGGGTTCTTCGTTTTCCTCCCACATGCCAAACGCTAATTAATATAATTGGCCAAACATCCCAAAGCAGGACCCTCCTAAAAAAAGTATTAAAGCTGATTGAGCCCTTCCTGGAAAAAAATAAGAGGCATTAACTATGCTTGCAACTTCTGCTGGGTTGACACTTGTTTCACAAGAATGCCTCGGGGAGGGGTGTGAGGAGAGAGGTGGGGGAGATGAGGGCAGACTGATAAAGGGTGTTTGCTTTGGCAATGCAACACACCCTGAAGTCAATTAAAACTCCCACACAGTCTCACAACCGAGTGCTCGCCCAATTGCCATTGCAGCATCGGGTTACCTGATGCCAGGGCGTGTCTGCCTGCGTTGAAATGTTAGGAACAGCCATAATCCAGATTGCTAGCCTACTATATATTTTTCTGCTTTAAGGAAGTGTTAATTATGGTGTATTTATTTATTTTTTATTTATTTGCAATAATGACTGAAACAAGATGGGTTATTAAAGAAACGTGCAGATGATTTAACAAGTCAAAATATACTGTGGTACATGTTTGTGCCAGCAAAACTTGATAACACCCAAGGGAGAAACTGTTGGTAATTACATCACCAAATGTATTTGGCAGCAATTATCCAATCTCATCAAAGACACTGGTTGGAAATCACATTCTCTCATAAGCAATGTCAGTCTTTAGTGTTCATTTAACAGCAAACGGGTACATTTCTGGTCATCAAAATGTTCTGTAAATGTTGAAGCATGAGATAACTAGGCTACTCCACCACTCACACACATTACATACATTCACAAACTTAAAAATAGACACACAGATATAACAACAAACTCTTTCTCGCTCGTATGCAACCACTCTTGTCATTTACACAACTCAAATATATAAATAAAACGTAATTCACATTTACAAACCCATATAAACTATTACCCTACGTTACCATACTCATGGAAATTGCGTCCAGATAGCGTTTCCTTGCACTGAGCACACATCAGCACATACCCTGCCCACACTAAAATGCACACACAAGTTCTGTGGACTCCTTACTGACACTGCGACCCACCCATTTCCTCGTCACACATAAAAAATATACTCGAAACATAAAAAAACCCTTACCCGATCACCCACCTGACCACCCACACTCTCACCCACCCACACTCTCACCCACCCAAACACACTCTCACCCACCCACCCACACTCTCACCCACCCACCCACACTCTCACCCACCCACCCACACTCTCACCCACCCACCCACACTCTCACCCACCCACCCACACTCTCACCCACCCACCCACACTCTCACCCACCCACCCACACTCTTACCCACCCACCCACACTCTCACCCACCCACCCACACTCTCACCCACCCACCCACCCACACTCTCACCCACCCACCCACACTCTCACCCACCCACCCACACTCTCACCCACCCACCCACACTCTCACCCACCCACCCACACTCTCACCCACCCACCCACACTCTCACCCACCCACCCACCCACACTCTCACCCACCCACCCACCCACACTCTCACCCACCCACCCACCCACACTCTCACCCACCCACCCACCCACACTCTCACCCACCCACCCACCCACCCACACTCTCACCCACTCACCCACCCACCCACCCACACTCTCACCCACCCACCCACACTCTCACCCACCCACCCACCCACACTCTCACCCACCCACCCACCCACACTCTCACCCACCCACCCACCCACACACTCACCCACCCACCCACACTCTCACCCACCCACCCACACTCTCACCCACCCACCCACACTCTCACCCACCCACCCACACTCTCACCCACCCACCCACCCACACTCTCACCCACCCACCCACACTCTCACCCACCCACCCACACTCTCACCCACCCACCCACACTCTCACCCACCCACACACACTCTCACCCACCCACACACACTCTCACCCACCCACACACACTCTCACCCACCCACACTCTCACCCACCCACCCACACTCTCACCCACCCACACTCTCACCCACCCACACTCTCATCCACCCACCCACACTCTCACCCACACACGCTCTCACCCACCCACACACTCACCCACCCTCTCACCCACACACACTCTCACCCACCCACACACACTCTCATCCACCCACACACACTCTCACCCACACACACTCTCACCCACCCACCCACACTCTCACCCACCCACACACACTCTCATCCACCCACCCACTCTCACCCACCCACACTCTCACCCACCCACACTCTCACCCACCCACACTCTCACCCACCCACACTCTCACCCACCCATCATCATGTCACCCACTTGACCACACACACAGCCACCTGGCTCTACATATCCAGCAGTCTACTCAGCCACCCAATTCACCACGCATTTAGGCACCTGTCCAGCCACCCAGCCAGTCATTCACTCAGCAACCTCACCAACGACACACCCACCCAGCCAATCTTCCACCCTGTCAATCAACTGGCACTGCCCATCACCCTGACCCAAGTACCCACTCGGCACCCAATCATTCACCTGGCAGCTGCACATTCATCCAGCCACCAAGTTACCATGCAACCATGACCAACTAGACATTCACTGTGCAACCCACTCGAGTAACCAACCTATTCACACAGCTACACACCCCACTCACCGAGCCACCAACTCACCTGTTCACACACTCAACCACCTATCTGTCAGACATCTACACGCCCAAATAGCCACATTCGAAGTCACCCACCCGATCACCGACAACCACTCAAACACCCAGTCGCTCACCAACACACAATCACTCACCCACCCATAGAAACAACCACCCACGGAGTCAACCACCAACGCACCCATTCACCCGAAGCACCCACCCCAGTAAAACCACTCACGCCCTTTCACTACGGCGACCGACCTGGTCGCCCAATCCCACACCCACACAACCCGCATGTGCGACCCAGTCACCCTCGCGTCACACCGGTCGGCCACTCACCCCGTGCCGCAGTCGACCACACAAGCGGGCAGACGCCCAGCCATGTCAGCTTCGTCCTAAAACAGCGGCGGCGGTGGCAGCAGCAGCAACAGCGGCAAAAGCACAGGACACGCGCATATATGAAGGCAGCGAATTTTACAACAGCCACGCAATTGATTGCATCGCGGGCAAAAGGTGGAGTTGCTGTGAAGGTGGAGCAAAGTGGACGAGGGTGAGGCGTGGGTGGACGCGAGCGAGCGAGAGACAGAGAGCGAGAGGAGGATGAGCAGCAAGGAAAAAGGCAGCGCCACACGCACCGGGACCAGACCTGCGCTCACACTTCCGGGCGTCGGCGAAATGGCGGCGACTCTCGATTCCCAGAATCGCGATTCCAGTTACCGCGCACGTCGATTCCATTGAATTCGGAATCGGAGGTGGTCGTGGATGAAACTGAACTTACACCATTGGAACCTCATTTGGCAGTAGAAAAATATGATGATTGTTTTTTTTACCCTTTTATCTGGCAACAAAACTGAACTTTTTTTTTACAAGGAGTCATGTTTGCATAGACCGCAATACCTGCAGTCGTAATGCAAACAAAAAACATAACTCTGATAATGTATGCACTGTCCTTGAAGTTGATTGGTCCATACCTGAGACAGCTTTTCTTAGAGCCTAGTCTCACATGGTGTTGGACCAGACGACGCCAAAAGGCGTCATTAAATGTACCGTGCTATTAATGGAAGAACTCCACGACTCCTGGAAGTGGCACCGAGGCTTGCCATTACAGCCAACGTCAGTTTACCATGGACAATTAGTCCCAAGCCGAAACATAACATATAAAAAAAATGTTTTTAAATATGTTTTTTTACTTTTTATGATAGAATATAGTATTGTCATCAGGAAGACATCAGTAAACCAAGTTTGCAGTCGATACCACATTGGGAAGTGGGTTAAATTGAGTTACAAGATTTGAGTATACAACAGAGTTAAATAAAAGCCTTTAATAAAAACAACCACTTACCACCAACAGAGATTTGGTGATACATTGAAAACTAATTTATTTAGAACCGCTAACCTCAAATTAGCGTGGTTGAATCAGAATATTTATTTATACTGGAGAAATCCGATGAGCTATACAGCTCTTATTTTAGCACGTTACAACAATACAAAAAGCAGCATAGGGGTGAAAAGTACAAGAAAGTTAAACAAATCATCCAACACCCATAAAAATCCAACTAAACCATCCCCAATGCTACAGACAAAGCCCACTTGAAGTATTAACTTATTTTTCAAAAGCGGTCTGGCCACAAAGTGGCCCATCATTTAGCCATTCACAGCAGCACAATAATCTAAATAGTTGAACGTACGGTGGGAAAGAAGTTCAACATAATTCTAGATTTGAAGCTTTCGTGACTGCAAGGAGTCATACAAATAATAGAAATAATAATATAAATAATTGTATTTCTATTATTATTTACATTATTTCTATTACTATTTTTTTACCTACGTGACTTTACCGAAAAAACCTAAGAGTAAGTTCAACATACGTCTTGAAGGGGTTATCATAAATTGTTGTCGATTCCGATAATCTGTGAATTGCTAATCATCGGAATCGAAATGTTAAAGGCACTGTCTCCGGTGTACGTTTGTTTTTAAATGCACACACAAATAATCATTTCGATGCGAGTCCATATTGTGCATTGGAAATGAATATACTATACAGTTGTTAACTCTGTAGATATATTTAAATTGCGATTCGAGAATCAATTCTATAGATTCTTGATTAGATTTTGTTTTGAATCGATCACACCCAGGCAGGGACTGCCCGCTGCCCCCCCCCCCATCATTTCCACTCCCACCTTTGGGACAAACCATTGTCGATTCAAGTGGAATACTTTGATAGAATTCGTTTTAACAGAATGTACAAATGTAGCTGTTTCCCCCCCTACATATTTTACAATCTTGGATCAGTCCAAATCGGCGGCAGCCAATCGGACGCGCGATGCAGCCACGATCCATATACGGGCATGGGCGCGGCCTACAGACGACGGCCGGCTATTGGCTACCGAGGCTGCCACGTGATCAAAATAAATCTCGACCTCACCGCGCGAAAATTACGTCACTGCCTAGGGCGGGCTCCAGTCCCAGGAATTCTCGGAATGTCGTAAAGCGTCGAACCTTTACGGCATGTCCAATCCAAAACAATTAACTTTCTTCCCTCGAAAAATCTAAACGTCGATGAGCACGCGAAGCTTTATTCAAAATACACAACAGACCGCGGTGAATGTGTACGACAAAAAAAAAACGTCTTAAAAAAAAAATCTCACACACCACCGACCAATTATCTTTACGACAGTTTTGTACACAAAGCACGCTGTGCCGTAAAGCGTCGCGGCGCGTGTGGAGGTGGGGAATGCGGCCATGTTCGCGGCGAGCTCACGCGGGGCTCTTCTTCACTCGCGTCTCGCCGCGCCCTGAGACGCAGCTCCTCTCCCGCTACTCCTCCTTTGCCTCCTCCTCTTCTGCCTCTCCCTCTCCGGCGGCTTCTTTTGTTTCATTCACGCGAGCAGCAGCAACCGCAGAAGCACGGGGCACCCATTTGCGCGCTGCCGTTCCCAGCCACGTGGGGGGTGAACCGTTGCCTCGCGTTGTCCGTTTCAGTTCTGCTGCTGCTGCTGCCACCTAATTTATCTCTCTTTTTAAAACACAAACACTGAAATCCATCGCAATCATGGACGCGACTGCTGGAACCGCGGCCCAGGCTTGCTGCTCCAGTGCATCGGCTATGCCGCAAGACCAGAAGCCGAAGGAGCAGAAGCCAGGAATGCTGCAGCAGCAGCAGCAGCAGGAGGAGAAGCAGGAAGAAAAGAAGTACGAGAAGCCTCCGATCCCGCCCAAGTTCCGCAAGATCGCCGTGCTGGGATTCCCCTCTGTTGGTAAGGACGGGGGGCTGTGTGTGCCGGGGAAGCTGTGAGAGTTGTAACGCCGAGATCCACGGCTCTGCAATATCTCTGCGTGTCAATACAAAGACCACGTGCGCGTGTTTATGTTTGTCGGCTCATGGGATATGAGTTGCTTGACGAGCGATGGATCACACGCGCGTGTTTGAGAGAGAGTGGTGTAGTAAGCACCGCACGTGTACTGTACTACTATTTCAGCGTACACGTGTGTAACAGACGTGTTCAGCCCGTGTATAAGCATGACGAGCTGTGTAATAGCATGCTGTATACACTTCTGTAATGGCACATACGCCTAATCGCACATGCACACGTGTCTCGTTAACACTCGCGTGTTCGGCACGTGCAGTCTATAGTGTGTTGTGTGTGTGCGCTGTAGTAATGCATCAACATCATCATCGGTGCGTGGCTAGCACCACTTCCCGGTCGCCTTTGTATCCCCAGTAGCGATGTTTACACCGCACCAGGTACTCGTTTTAAGGCTGAGTCGACCTAGGGGAGGCCCAGGACCGGTTCGGATAATCGTCACTGGTGGTGTTGGCCGTGAGCGGAAATCGAACTCGGGTCGCCGGGTTCGTAGCGCAGCGAAGCGCTAACCGCTACACTACCGCTCCCCACTTAACAATACACTACCATA
Organism: Lampetra fluviatilis; assembly: GCF_964198595.1. Taxonomy (NCBI): domain Eukaryota; kingdom Metazoa; phylum Chordata; class Hyperoartia; order Petromyzontiformes; family Petromyzontidae; genus Lampetra; species Lampetra fluviatilis. The sequence continues at coordinate 10,321,665 of NC_136284.1, read as the reverse complement.
CACAATCTAACATACTCTCTGCAAGTTGTAAAAAATAGATATATTGTTACATTTACTTGTGAATATAAACTTCCTGTCGTGACTGCAATATATACAGCTGTGTGGTCCACTTGGCAAAGCTTCATTTGGACGCCCATGTGGGCTTATGTGCGGCGTGTGTACGGAGCGCATGTGGCTCCGCTGTGATGTTGCCTAGGGAAGTTATAAAGGCAGGTTGCTCTCTAATAATTGCTTTGTTTTTATGGGTATGAACGCCAGGGGTCCCTATATAAACTGCATATGCAGTTTAAGTTATTTAAACGGAACCCCAAGTGTGTGTGCGCGCGCCTTGTCGCTTCACTGTTGTCAGTGTGTTCATCCCAGCATGGTTAGTTTGCCAAGAGAAGATGCTCTCTACATAACCCACTCCTTTCTAATTTACCCCCATTCTCAATACATAAGTGATAGCATTGTGATTGGGATGGCTCCAGATCTTCACAAAGAGTTTTTTGGGACCAGGTTTACCTTTTTTAGCGCTTAAAACATTTGGTCAGGGTATTTACATTGGAGGGAGATGTGTAGGGGCTTTAAAGTAAGTGGGGTTTCTAAGTTAATACTATTTTTGTGGAGTGTCCATACATATAACAGAAGCGCTGGAAACTTTTGTAGTAAAGTAGAAGTCGGTGACGGAGTGGAGGAGTGGTTAGGGGTGGTAATCGTACTTGGCGCCTAACTTAAATTCTTGGAGCTACCCTTTAACCCAGTTTTCTGTTTATCTTTTTAAAAAACAAGCTGGCGCTTGATTACTTCTTAGAAAAAGTTTGACCTCAAATTTACCGAGTATTTATTCGAGCCCAGCCCAATGTGCCAATTTTACTCTTAATAGCCAGCGGTGTTTCTTTGTCCGTGAATATGAAAACATTTTTAAAAAAACATCTGTAAAAGCAGGGTTTTAAATCTCAGGAGTCCACATTCCCCAAAAAAGTTGTAACGACTACAACACTAGGAGCGTGTTCACCACGTGGCTTATGCGCGTCTTTGTCTTTATGGGGGGCGGGTTTGGGTACAACGCCCTGCACTCATTGTTAACCAGCGACTTGCTGATGAGCACCTCCCAACACCAGCCGTAGCTGTGGGCCCTCTGTAACAGATATAATTCCAGGGGATGTCTTTTGGGCGGTGCCCAGCCCCCCACAGTTAGTGTGTTTCTGGTTTTCCCTCGTTTTTTTTACCCCATTTGTTTTCCTTTGTCCGTGGAAAAAAAAACAGCAAGGCATGGTTGGGGTCTATAGGTGGGTGGTTGTTGGGTGGATGTGTGGGCAGAATAACCCCCATCACCACCCCCGCCACCCACTTTTGGTCCTTTGTTTGGCCTTTGGTAATGTGAAACGAATGTTCGGCGGATGTGTGTATTTTCACCAGTACATATATAGTCTCGCACACGTATGCATGCACGTTGTCTAGACTTTGACCTTTGGGAAGTCTTCCTCCAGGAGTGGATTGGTCATGGATGATGATGATGTGTGTGTATAGTAAACATGTTCTTCACAATTGCCTTGGGCAGTGAGCCAAGAATCAATGAGAGCCAGGAGCAACAAAATATCTAATTGAAATTTATATTTTTAAAAAATTCATACAAAAGTACATTCCATGGTTATATGGATTTTTAAAAATGAAAATTGCTGCGGAAGCGCATTGACACATCGTACTCTTAAAGTGTCTTCTATAAGTTGACTAACATGCTTAAATGTTGTTTGTAAAATACTGTGTAGACTACGGACAAACAAATATAATAATCACGTTCATCTTTAGTACTTGGGACGATGCAAAGAGATAGTGCAGTATAATACATGTTTAAATGCAACAATTTGTATTCATTAAAAGCGACCATATAACAACATATATTAATTCACATGTGCTTTCAAATTACTGTGCAGTACTCCATATGATATATAGCCCATGGCCTTGCACAGTACTAATTGTGAAAATTATTGGGATATATACTCGTACCCACTGATGAGGTAGTTTTTAACTTTTATGCCCAATCACATCGATGGAGAGAGCCTTCTATGACATTTGGCAACCTTAATTAGAGCAGTATTTTACTAGTACCGAACTGCCGAGGAAACGCCCGAAGATAAAAACTGGTCCAGAGTCTTGGTGTTTCTGCTTCAACAAATTGTTCCGGAGAGGCTCATAGGTGATGGCCTAAAAAAAAAAATCAATGTTATGTTTAAGTGGAGACAGAAAAAGGACTTCCTGTCCCTTTATTATTTATTCATTGGTACATATGCAGATTGTGTGGCGTCCCTTAACATTTTCCACGGACATTTCGCGCGAGTTACAGAATAGACATGTTCAATTTATAGTTCCGTGGAGCTCAAAGGTCAGTTGACCTGTTTTTAAACATTTTATATGGAGTGGAATTTTGGTCGTCACCCTTTAAGCTATAGAGGCCGCTCTTCAATGCAACATTAAAACAGATCCTTGAATAGTCATATCGCCATTGTAAGTGATAGTGGGGGTGGACAACCATCACAACCCTAAAGTATAATGTGCAGTACTTGAGGCAAAATTATAGTCTCGTGTTGAAAATCCATCTAAAAAGATGGAAGCATTTGATAATTCCAGCCAGATTCCTTGAACAATTCCAAGCAATCACATGATGTCCATCCTAGTTTTGCCATAAAAATTCCAAACTGTCCCATTTTTTTTGTCCATATTGCAATGTCCATGAGCCCATAACACTTAGGCGTGTGAACGTTGCCACGGGTGCAGCCACAGACTATTTATGGAACACGTGGCAGGGTCTGCGAATGCCTACTCCCGGGTCGTGAACCCCTGGGGGCAGGGCTTTTTCTTCCCAGGGTCAGGCCGTGTAATCGGGGCAGAGGCCAGGGAGTGACGCGGTGCATTTTTGGCGTGACTTAGCTGAAGGTCGCAGTGTGGTCGACACGTGGCCCTGGGGCAGACCGTATTGTTTTTTGTTTATTTTTCTCACCCAAAAGCCCAATAAAGGCCAACTACTGACCTGTGATCAGTATTTCTTCTAAATGTGAATGATTTATACCGGTAGTAGCAGCAACAATAACACTGCATTTACTCGCAGCACGCCTCTCAGGATCAAGATCTCACGAGGAACTTTGCCAGTCCACTGTAATCCATTGTCACTGTAAAACACAAGAGATTGTAATCCACTAAAATAATACACGGCTAATAATTTGCTGATAAGTTGTGCCACTAAAAGTAATTTCGAACAATGGCTTCAGCCTTGAGTTAAAAATGGACAATGAATGAGCCTCAGTTTTGTAATTGTTTGGTCTCATTATTTTTAACGAAGGGGATGTAAGGAGACAGGAGTTCAAACAGCACATCCCACAACTTCCTACACAGTAATATACTTGTATCAGCATGGCCAGTGCGGATTGGTTAAGAGGGGGACTCTAGGTTCATGAAATATTATCCATGGCTGGGAATTGCACTCGGCGCTGCAGTGGCGAGATGTTAACTCCCTCACCTGGTACGCAGGAGGTTGTGGGTTCAATCCCAACCCTGACGTGAGTATATTTGGAGTTTGCATGTCTCTCTCCCCATTGTCGTGTGGATTTCCTTTGGGTCCTCCGATTGTTCCCTCCAAGTTTAGAATCAACATACTTTTAAGAGCATTTGGCTGCTATACATTTACACGTAATAGGCCACTTCGTTGAGCTATCCATGTGTGGCCAGGTCGCTTCGGAAAAAGAGCTATATAGCTCAGTGGGCCTGATCTGGTAAACTAAAAAATAGTAGATGGTGGTAGTCGGTCTCCGAGTTAAAATCAGGGTCAGAAACACTGCTTAACCCACAATGATCATGTTTAAAATTAATGGTTCGGTTTTTATTGCGTCAACAAATCGTAAATGCGAAATTACTCATCAGCTCGTGGGCGTTCATTTTTTGCTACTTCAGCAATATCTGAATTCCTGTAACTTGTTGCGGGGGAGGGAATAAAAAAAATGTTGACTCAGAAAACAGCCTCACATGTGTCTGTGATAACAGATGCATATCTTTCTCATTTACCAGTGAAATAATTGCTCTGGAATGCAGAGGCAAGGTCTCCCTGTGGGAATTCTAGTGTTGGTGGCTGTCCAGAAGTGTGCGCATTTCAAATGAATTCCAGGGCCACTTTGCCCAGCGAGGGGGCTTGGTTTAGGCTTGGCCTTTGTTTTCCCTGATGAAGGGTACCCAAATGGGATTATTTTCAACCCCCCTCTGTGTTCCCGTGTAGAGGAAGTAGGGGGTGGGGGTGGGGTATCATTTGCATTTACTCCGCATTTAAATACTTGTACAGTTTTATTGTGCTTTTTTGTGATGAAATCCGGAAATGCAATTATTCGTAGAGTTTCTCGTCTTTGTTTTACTGCTTAAGTGCATTATTCATACTCAAGCAGGACCACACAGACACAATGGACAAGAGGCGATAGGTAAACGCCTTCGAGTTAAAATAATGCCTGAAAGGGTGTATGCATTACCTCTGTTTGTCCCGAAACAGGGTTGCGAGGGGGCACCTGATTACCTCTATGAATTAATCTGTAGTGTAAGTTGAGTCTTTAGGGATCTGTCCTTTTAAATGCAAACAGACCAAATCGGACAAAGGGTTGCCCAAACCTTGGGCGACCCAAACCAGAGAGACGTGGACAATTTTACTTTTCAAATATGCCAACGCTTTTTGGCAGCGGCCTGTTTTACCGCTACTCGCTTGCTTCCGTGTCGCTAGTGAATTACTTCGTAAGAGAAAATGAATGTTGACAAAGTGCAAAAAGTGATTTTTTTGTAATTCGTTTTTTTGTTGATTGTCTTTTCAGGGAAATCTTCTCTGACTGTCCAGTTTGCCCAAGATGAGTTTCTGAACTCGTACGATCCAACCATTGAAAACAGTAAGTATTTTTTATTTATCCCTCCCTACGTTGCTGCATCACAGCAGAAATTGGATACAATCAGTGGGGCTTGGGAACTCGTCCACGTGTGCTTATGTCAGTGTTGCTTTATCGTACCGATGCTCATTATATGTGCTTATGTACAGCATATATATTGCTGCAACTTTGCCTTGCATGTGCTCATCTCCATGTTTGTCCGCGTGCTGTGCAGCCTTTAACAAGATGCTGACTGTGGATGGACAAGAATTCCACCTGAAGCTGGTTGACACGGCCGGCCAGGTAAGAATGTAATAATAGTAAGGAATACAAAAAATATGGTCTGCTCTTTATCAATCCACTGCTGGATGAAGGCCTGTCTTGTGCTGGGTAAGTCTTGGGGGTTGTTTGGCCATACTTCGCCAAGCTGCCCGGTGGTGGTTGGTGAAAGTGAACCCCCCAGTATTGGTGTAGACGTCACTCATCGCTGATCGTGTGTGCAGGTTGATAGTCGCAGCTGTGACCTGTACAGTTGAGGGCTGGAACTATGGCAACTGAAATTTCACAGTAGGAAATGCTCCTGTCGACAGTTGTTTAGCAAATAAAATAAATTGGCCAGAGTTGTGTGTTTATGCTCCTGCGTGCGTACAGGTGCGCACGCACACTTGGACAGCGGTGGGCCGCGTGTTTTTATTGCTCAGATCGATGTGGGAAATGGAAAAAACAACTTCTAGTTTGTTTGGCTTCGGTGGAGCGTGTCCATATTGTCTCAGCCTCATAAAATCGCAACGTTTCTGAAAGGGGCAGGTTAGATTGTTTCGGCGTCGAAAACTAAATAATTTTTATTTTCTATTGGTCTCGTGGCTTTTTCTCCGGGTCCTCCGGTTTTTCCCTCCACATTTAGAAACATTAATTTAAGAGTATTTGGCTGATGTGAATGTCCACAAGATAAGCCACTTATTTGGGCTATCATTTGTGGCCAGGTCTCTTCTGAAATAGAGATGTATAGCTCAGTGGGCCTTTTCTAGTAAAATAAAATAGTTTCGTTTTGTTATGGACAACGGCCGTCCGCTAGTAGTGCAGGTTCCAAAAATATCGCACCCACAATCTGCTGTGGGAGTGCATGATTATTTTTGAGCGTGTTCTGGATGTCTTGCCATGTTGACGTCGGTGGGAGAGTGGCCAGGCGGCTCAGAATTTACCACCAGGAGCGATGAGTCGGCAACTCTCGCAATCCTGGGTTTCAATTCCTGTTTCAAAGGACCCGTGGTTATGTTTTGAATTGGGTTGGTCACAGGCAAATGACTCCACAAAATGTACGATGAAATTAATTTCATCACTTGGCATATATAGCCAGCTGTGTTTACTAAAATAATATAGCACGGTAACTCGTAAGGACGATTTAATATAAACGAGCCTGTTGGATGATGTTGTGATGCTAATACGTTACTTGGCGTATATATAATACACTGGTCAAATTGGTTGAAGACTTCCACAAAACTTGGGAAGCTCCCAACTAGAACAAAATATGACTTTGAATATACGCAAACACATTTTTGCCCCGATGGCTACCTGCCGGGGTTCTGTGCTGCCAACTAAATGCTGCCGAACGCTTGTTTGGAACGCGTTCCCTACGATCATCGCGTGGGCATGATTTTATTCCCCAACTTGCTGCTCTTGACGTCTGTGTGCGTGTGCTGCCTGTACCTGCCCGCGTGCCTCTAGGATGAGTACTCTCCGTTCCAGCAGTTCTACTCCTTGGATGTGCATGGCTACGTGCTGGTCTACTCCGTCACGTCCAACAGGAGGTGATTTAAAATTAAACTTCCTCATTTTACCCAGGATATCCTCAACGAGTCGCCAGTGTTTTTTTGGCAGGCTTTTACCGCTTGACCGGTTCATTTTGAAGTATTACTGCTAAGGGCGGCTATATTAAAGTTTGGACATGGGTCCCTGTATTGGTCAAGAGATGCCAATGTTTTATAAGAAAAATGTTGGAATGAGTTAAGCTATTAGTTGGGTTCTTGTACTGTAGCCAGAACTAACATTTCACAACATTTTATTTTACCCAAGGCCCTATTTTGCCTAAAATAGACATAATAGATTTCACAACTTGTTTTTTTATATTAAGATCCTGTTGAGCCTGATTTAGAAAAAAAAACAAGGCTTTGTTTTTAGCACCGGCCCAGTGTGTGCGATCCTCCTTTTCGATTGGCTCTAATTTGAGTCACTGGTGGTTTGAGTGTCTGGTTTCCTTTGGTTTATCTAACATAGTTGGTTTCCGTTTGTTTATCTCCCTAAGCAAAACACTGTGGTGCGGCTCGTGCAGACGTTTGAAGATAATGGTCCTATTTGCTCAGACCTCTGCACATAAACACAAAACATTGTAAAGGGGGAGCAGGCAGGGGAAAGGGGTGGTGACAATAATGTTGCATGTAAGGGAGCTAAACAAAAGTGGCCTTGTGAGCTCATAGTGGAACTTTGCAGGGGATTACAAACACATTGCTCACCATCCTATGCCGGTAAACATAGGACGAAAGATACCAGACAGAGTGACCTTGCTCTGAACGAAAACACATTTTTGCACATTAAAAAATCCGTGTTGTTGTTGCTGCCCCTCTCCAGCCCAAGGCCATTTTTGCTTTGGTCATGAGCGTCTTGAGATGCAGCTGCGTTGAGACGATGCCAGGCTTTTGGTAGGCATGCAATCATTAGCACGGAATCGTATTTACACGATTATAAATTCTAGTGGGCAACAATAAGTCTCGCAGGTTTAATATTTATTTTTAGTTTATCGCATATCAGCTGAGCGATGAAAAATTGTACAATATGTTTAAAGGAACGAGTGTGGTGAATAACGATTAGTAATGTTCGTCAGTCCAGGTACACTTCACTTTAAGGGATTCCATTCTACCCGATATAAAGTCGAAGGCTTTAAAATGAAACATTTTGGGGTGACACCATGAGAAAGCCATCTTTTGGGGTCAGTCGGTGACTTCCAGCACTTGTGGGATCCCGCGGAAGGAAGGGCATTCTTTTTTTTAATTCATAGTGCCTTGAACAGAAAATAATAATTAACAAGTCGACTCTGCGTGACCATTGGTAAAGATGCCAGCGGCGTGCTCCGTTTATTCCAAACCCTCTCGCGCGCCATAGCACGAGAGAGGGTTTCCAGGAGCCGTTTCATCATCGTCGTCATGCGGGCGGATGCAGCACTTGTTGTTGCACCTCTCGCGAGGTAACGCCAACTCTGTCCTCTATCCACAGCTTTCAGGTGATCCAATCGATCCATGACAAGCTGAAGGACATTATTGGGAGAGTGCGGTAAGTCGTACGAAATTGCCAGTCGCCCCGTCCCCTCCCCCCACACTCACGGTGCGCTCTGTCACGCATGGGGAATTATCACAGGGTTCCCCCCTTAACCTCCACCACTGACCCCCACACGAATACTTGGTGATGGTACAGGATGTGGTCACACAGTTCAGTCGCACGCTGCCCGCTGATGTCTCCTAAGAATTGTGATTAACGTAGTCTATGCTTCATGTAATACGTCCACTTTTTGTCTTAAGTGGTGCATTTAAATATTTGTTGTGTACTCTCGACCGCGTTACCCCCTTCTGCTAAATATTGTTTGTGATTCCAAATTATTAGTGAATTGTCTCTTTAGGGTAACTGTTATCCTTTTGTGATGTTCAGGGATTAGCCTAACTTATCAGCATTTTTATTTTAATCGCCATCAAATTAGCTTTCCTCTCCCAATTTGTCTAGGGCAAATAGTTTGTCTTCATATTACAATAATCTAAATGTTCTTGGTCAACAGCCATATATGCGCAGCGATGAGACACCCAGCCTGTTGACTTGCTTGTAACTGTCACCGGGAAGCACACCCAACGAGATGTTTGATTGAACCGTGTTTTGTAAAAACAAGCCTCGAATTTCGCTGTTGTCACAAGCTCTCGTGTTCTGGGTGATTTGGGTTCTGCCGTAAATAAACATTTTAATGGCCAACCACGTAAGAAGAGGAGTTAACTCACCCCAACGGTTTCCTTAAAATACGTGAAGCTCGGGACAGAAAAATGCGTGCAGTGTGGAAACAAATCGAGTTAGTAACAATATTACGCACAACAGGCGATTTTTTTTTATAGATGGCAAAATATGTCATTGTGACCATTTAATAGATTTTTCCATTATTTGCTTATACGTGTGGTATGGTGATGTCACGTGACATTCAGGGGTATGTTGGGAGGACTGATCCGGTGTTCACATTCTTGTGTAATCAACTTTCTCGTGCAGTATTACTCGTAAGATGATCGTTCACGAAAGCATTACTCGATGAAAATGCCGATGGAAAGTTGCACGAGAGTCATGCTTTGCTTTGTTACACATCTGTCTTATTGTTTTACAGCGTTCCAATGCTCCTGGTTGGAAATAAGAAAGACTTGAGCATGGACCGGTGAGGAATACCCCTCGTGTGTGTGTGTTTGTTTGTCTTCGGTGCTCATGGATACAATGTGCGCATTGCTGGAAATGTTGTTGCGGGCGTGAGTGGATTTTACAGAGGCGTGCCTGTTTTGTCACCTTCCTGCCAACAGAGTGATAAGCTACGAGGAAGGGAAGAAGCTGGCCAACTCCTGGCATGCGGCTTTCATCGAGTCCACCGCCAAGGAGAATGAGGTCTGTTCACCCACCGCTTGCCTTCATCTCCTCCAGCACCTCGCTCTCCGCCTCCACCATCCACCTACAACTCTCTCGTCCCCCCACCACCCCCCCCTACAACTCTCCCTTCACCCCCCACCACCACGAATACCCTACAACTCTCCCTTCCCCCCACCACCACCACCCCTCCAAACTCGCTCTACCTTCTCCCCCATACGTCCTAATCCCTTCCCACGCCTCCGCATTCTCCAAACTCCTCCACGCTTTCGGCATACGTCCACCACCCTCCAGGGCCATCACCACATTCGTCGTTAAACCACCTTCTAGTCCACGTATTTGTTTTTGCAATCTCCCCAGAGAGACGACGTGAACCACACCTCCGATGAGCACGGTTGGCTACGTGCAGTGCGAAAGAAGTTCTACATACATATACACACACACAGCTGTTTCTTCCCTTGGTAGGGATTTCCTTCTGGCAGTTTTGCGTGGGTGGGGGAAGTGTCTTGTCCCTCGTTTTAGTGGGGGGGGGGGGGTGATTGTGGTTATGTTTTAGTCTCCTGAGGCTGGTTACGTGGGAGGGGGTGGATGGTCAAGATGGATGTCGTGATGGGGGAGAAGGGGGGGGTGGATGTCGTGATGGGAGGGAGGGGGTGGATGTCGTGATGGGGGGGAACGGGGTGGGTGTCGTGATGGAGGGGAGGGGGTGTGTGTCGTGATGGGGGGGGATTTGGTGCTGATGGGGGAGGGGGGGATGTGTGTGGTCATGGGGGATGTGTGTGGACACTTCTTGACTAAGCAGCAGGGAGTATGCAGGAATTTACGCTCGGCAGGGGGTCGAGAGGAAGGGCTCCCAGCAAAATAAGCTTTGTAAACATTCCCCTCATTTGCAAGAGGGCACATGGAGTGCCCCCCCCCAACCTATGCACACCCCACCTGGGTTCGACGAGCAGTGTGCAGAATGATTAATAACCATTAACCACTGAGGCAGTAATGGTCAACACGAGTTACCATGCGTCGGTATCTTTCTACTGAAGAACTAGGAGGTACAACTCGAATCCAAATGTTGAGAAGCTTCCCCCGTTGTGTGGGTTTGTTCGTTTTCGCGTGGCCGCAAACGATGTCTTGTGCTGCAAGTTGACCACTTTTCACACGCGTTTTGCTGTCTGCGTTTGGCTGAAATTGATCACGTGGCTTTTTCCCCACCTCGGCTTTATTTAACCGCATCCTAAATGCAATTATCGGGCAATGTATTTTGTGTGAAGGGCGTACACACCTATCTCTATCGTATTGATATTTCCAATCAATTTTAACTGAACACTTGGCTTATTCACAGTCCCTTCGTCAATCTGCTGCTGTATGGTCTCCCCACAGTTTAACATGGAGTGGCTTGAGGGGGGAGTTGTTTGACCTTACTTCGCCAGGATTGTCAAAGCAGGGTCTGAGAAGTGCCGGTTAGCTGGGTGAGCTGGGCAGGGTTGGGCAGGACCAGGTGATGCTGCATCATTTTCCACTGATGTTAACCATGGCTGGAACAGAGAATTAACTGGAGAAACCTGTGTTGTGCTGTGCGTGTGTTTTCAGGCCGTGCAAGAGGTGTTCCGCCAGATCGTACTGGAGATGGAGAGAATAGACAAAAACTGCATGCGCTCCAAGTTCTCTTGCTGCGTGATGTAGTTAGGCGCAGGTTTGCGCGTGGATGCCCGCCCGGCCGTCCCTCCGCCCGGCCGTCCCTCCGCCCGGCTGTTCATCCACCCGACCGCCCATTCATCTGGCCGCCAATTCACCCGGTCGCACATCAACCCGGCCGCCAATTCACCCGGTCGCACATCCACCCGGCCGCACACTCCAACCACCACTTGACCACTGGCTCACGACTATCCACTCACAATTGGGTTCGCTTGAATTGCAGAGGCAATTGCGAACTTCCCCATGCTCACCTTTTGTCTCCCCCCCCACCCCCCCACTTCTACTCCCCCCGCCACCCCAGTTTCACATTACAAGGATCATCAATCGGTCATGGATTGCTTAGCCGGTGGCTCTGCTCCTCTATGGAAGGCCTACTTTCACTGCTCGCAGTGAACACTGTTATACAGGCGTTGCGTTTTACAGACAAGTTCCTTGACCATTGCCACCTCGTATGGCAGGTCAAAACCGCACACGCGGTCTGTGTGTGTGTGTGTGTGAGACTGAATCAAAACCAGCCGACTGGGTCCGTGTGTGCGTGCACGCGCGAGTGTGTGGTGTGTGCGTGTGTGCTGGATGTCGGCGTACACTAAGACAAAAACCGCTGGTTTACCAGTCGTGATGCTGGATCAACACTCGCGTGTTATTCTACACGCGCACAGCAGCAGCGTGTCTGTTGCCATGAACGTTCAGGATGGCTCTGGGTGTAACGGCTCTTGGTGAGGACTCTTACATAGGATGGGCAGTGATGTCCTAGTTGGTCTCGCACAGCTGATGTGTTATGATTGGGCAGAGACTGTTACTCTCGCACCCCCCGCCGCCCCCCTCCTGTTTGTAAGACATCTCACCAACAGCCTCCAGCCCTCCACCTGCCTTTATATCTCCACAACTTGTGACCTCATTTTTCTTTTTTGAATGTTTGTTTGGGAAACCAGTTAAGGAGAAACCTGGCTACATCTGAAATACCTTGTTGGGGGGGGGGATGTTTCGAGATTTTAACCCCATGCAACCACAACTGCAAGCTGCTACTTGATCTATTCTGTGGTTCACGTCAAAATACATTTCATTTCTCCAGGCACAAGTGCTGCCTCTCAAAACTGTTCAGCAGACTAATTGAATCAATGTGATTGAATCTTGAGTTTAAGTAGATTCATTCCCACTGGTGCCCACAGCGTCACTGCTTGAAGGTCGTGATGACACCGAGGACGCTTTAAGGGCAGCAATTGCCACCATGAATTTTTGTGCGAATGTCGCCATGATGTGTCACCTGCAGCCCATTTTCCACGGGGCACTGGTAACTTGGATTGGTGGTGGTGGCGGCACAGGAAAGGTTCCAAGTCGCAATTATGTCTAGCCAATGAAAACACCCTTTTGTTAATTAAAGTGTATTCACTATGATTATTCTACCGAGTAACACACCCTTGCGTAATCGAGTGCATCCTCTGCAAACGGACTGGAACTTTCTTTTCCAGTTTCCCGCAAGATTTCGGTAGTCAGTTTTTGCCATTGTTTTGGCAACTACATGTTTGTAACAACAGGAAACGGTGTGGCAAAGTTTGTCATAAAATCCCCATGTCACGTGGACCTTCAGGAACAAGGCGATGGACACGTCCTCTAAGAATCAAAGTTTACACTTCGGTTGAAGTACCGTTTCTCCTTGACTCGCGCCCCCACCGTTTGTTAGTTAGGACCCCCCGCCCTGCGTTGTGTGGTGGTGCCTGTACGGGTCGCTCCCTTGTAGACGGTAGTTCGGTAGTTCGGGTTGCTGCTCCCCTGCAGCTGAAACGAGGTAAATAAGACTCTGCGGTCTCCTTTCCCAGCAGGGCCACGCCAGGAGAATCCACATGCCCCCCCCTGGCGACGGGACGGTGCAGGGATCACTTTGGCTTTCCCTTGCCATCCCCTCCCCCTCCCCTCCCCCTCCCCTCCCAGGGTTTCGCAAACTTTGTCCCGCGACCCACGACGGCGTGCATTGTCCACGTGTGCACCAGTCCTTCGGTTAAGCGCAGATAAAGTCGTCGACTGCACGCGCCTGGCGATTGCAAAACAAGCCGCACGTGACGCGATGGAAATTTGACATCGCTGTCCAGCGCGTGTGTATGTGTGCGCGCACACGAGTCCCTGGTATTGGCGCTGTTGCCGTAGGGGTGAACCGATGCCGGGGTCGTGCGTGCAACATGTTTGGTGAACGTCAGGTGCGTGTACAGCGCTGAATTTCAAGGGGGAACGGGGTGGGCACGGTGCGTTTTGTGGTGGCCCGCGAGGACAGGTTTGGGGAAAATGCGACGTTCCACGTTTGACGGAGCGCGCGCAAGGTGGGCTGGGAGGCATGTGATTTAACCTGTGTGGATTTGGGGATGGGACCATGAACCCAGAGACTTATAATAATTGCTGCTTGCCACCGAATGTTATTACGTGTATTTTGACGTATTAGTTAAGGTTCGTTTTTTTTGCGCGTGTATTTTTTTGTTTGTGTTTGGGGGGCCAAATTGTGAAGGGTTTGACAGTGTAGTTTTAGAATAGTTTCACGTTTGTTTTTTGTTACAATGCGTAGCGTTAGTTGCCTCCGTTTGTTTGATTAATGACGTCCGTTCGCAACTTGAAGGACCCTCTGATTGCCGACTTGACTTGTCCAGGACTAAACGGGGATGAAAGGTCTCCCAAAGTCACCTGTGACCATTTTTTTTTAAGTGCACATTTTGATTGGCTGGGAAATACAAAAGATTTAAGACAAAAAAAATGCATTCTTGGCCATCTGCCATTCTTTGATCTGTGCAAACACGTGTGGTATTATGTTATAATTTGCATGGATTAGTTTACGTAATGTGAGAACGTTAAGCTTTATGTATTAAAATAAAACACAACCTTGCAGAGGTACACATTTTTTTTTGTAAAGAAATGGTGAAAAAAACTAAAAAATTATTACTTGGTTTACGCATATCTCAAAAAACCCGGAGTATTTTCACGATGGGACTGTGCAGTGAGTGTCCGTTAGCATGTGCATGGGACACTGGTAAGTTATGAGGGTCGCTCGTAGATGAGGGAGCAGAGGATAACGGAGGTGAGTTTTGTACCTCTAGTGCTTGAAATATGCCCCCTAGAGGGCATCTCTTAAGTCACGTGTTGCGTGGAATGTCATTTAAATCGCCAACGCACGGAGAGGCGTAACCATGCATCGCTTGGGTATCGATCCTTGGCCTTGTCGTGCGCGTAATAATCTTATATTTTTTACCCTGTGCGTTGTGCATGAAACTGACGTGACCTCCCCGCAGACACCAGTGGCCGCTGTCATTTCCTCGATGAATAGTTGCGCCTCTGCACGCAGTGCAATTCGTATGACAATAAATGCTTGAATTTAACTGTTAGTCGATGACAACCCTTGGTAAGGACTTGCCTTATTTCCTTATTCTATAGAAGAAAGGGGAAAAACAAGCAGCCTATCAAAGCACAAATGTGGTTTATTTTATATATTTTTTCTGTGTCTTTGGTTTTGTATTTAAAGGATTTAGCGTGAAGGTTTGCCCGGGATACGTCTTCTGTGGAGAGACGTGGGTTTGGTTCTTAGGACCCTGGTTTACGCGATGGAAATAAACCGCCTTGGGTGCAACCAATGTGACTAAACTGTAAAAAAAAAAACAGGGTAAATCAGTTTCTCTTCGATCTTTTAAAATTGTAAGCGATTTTAAAAGTTAACCAGTTTCGCAACTCGTATGACCAAATTATTAGTTAACACTGCTGGCACAAGCGCACAACAAAACAACTTAACATTCGTCTAACGCCGCCTTATATTAGCCAACGTGCTATGAAGAAGGGCCATTGCCCGAAACGTTGCCTGTATACTTTTCCTTTTAAAGCAATGCTTGTTGCGGGATACGTTTTTATGTTACCGTATTATTTGCATACATTTCAGATGAAAGACGTATGCGTGATTTAGTCGCCTATAAAAAAAAAGTTCCAGTGTAGTGGATTTGACTGCTCTTTTAGAGTTCAATTCATTTCGCAGAACGCTTCAAATTCTATGAGACGCCGCAGAAATGCAACCGGTATCGTGCAACCGATTTGACTGAAACCAGTCTGTGTCTCGCAACCAGCGCTGTGGGTATTTCACAAAACTGTTTTGTCAAAACGGTTTGCATGAAACCGGATCGCACGGTGACGCGCGGAAAAGAGAAATTATTCGCAAGGCGCCACTGTGCCCTAAAACCGATTGAATTTAAATTGGATCCGATGCGTAATCCGTGACCGAACGTCCGCACACTTCCTCATTTCGTTGGTGAAATTTGGTCGTCTCGGATTTTTTTTTGGCGGCGCGGGTGGGGAGGGGTCCGATTCTCGCGTGGTTGCTGAATGTCGTGTTTTGTCACGATTCCCGCCGGCAACGTGACCCATCGTTGACGTCGTTTACCACCAACGAGTGTACATCGCCAGGGCTGACTCGTCCCGTTTGTTCTTTTTTTGGCCGTTTCGTCCAAACGTGAATGTGTCACTACTTCCTGTGACGACACCGCACGTGGCTGTTATGCCTTGGTGTTGTTTGAATCCGTGCGGTCTAACACTATAACCCAGCCTATAGAGTCCTCCAACCCCCCCCATACAATTGAGGTGGGGGGGGTAGAGACGAGACGCGTCGGTGTTCGGGCTGGCGCAGGGTTCTTGCTACCAATGCGCATTCGTGTCTCCGTCTCGGACATTTCGCTTCTCTCGCGTCGTGCGTGGACGATGGTGAAATGAATAATTTGAAAGAAGGAAAAAACTGCACGTGTGTGTGTGTAATCTAGGGTCCGCCAAAGAAATGCACCTGTCCCGTTCTGTCCAGGGTCTCGAAGTGAATCTTGATCAACACTCGTAATGCTTTCTCGTCTCAACAGGGGTGAAGCGTGTTACGAGTGAAGATGAAGGGGTTTAGTGAAACCGAAATGACCAAGCCGTGCATGTTAAGCCCAATGTTAACCGAACGTATGATGCATCCTTGAATTCAAGCGACATGGTTGCATGACGATTGATGTCTTCGGAGACACACGTGTAACATGATGATGTACAAGAAATGTTGATCCCTTCACCCAGCAGTGGGTCGGGCATGGCTGCTAATGATGATAATGGTTTCACAAGTTATATTTTGTGAGTCGAGTAACATTCTTACTTGCACGTGTCTTCAAAAACCTGTCCACGGACTTGAACACTGTCAAGTGTTTCAAGGCTGCATCCTATATCGGGTTCAAACTCATTAATTTCTAAGTGTGCAAGTTACAGCTCGCCCAAAGGGAAGGTAGTAATTTGGAAATGTCACTTCTAAAACCATTTTCATCAATCTTTTTTAAAGCTATATATATACCACATTCTCCGAATTGTAAAAAGCTCCGGAAATTAAGACGTGCCCGCAACGCCCCCCCCTCCCCACCCCGATGTCATGAAGGGCATCACAAATCTTGATCACGGGCACACGCCAAATAGTATTCTAAGATGTGTGGCCACCTCTCTTCTAATTTTGCCTTTTAAAATACAGAGGGAACGGGTGCGTCTTATAATCGGGAGGATGTGGTATAATATACATGTGATAGTAATAAAGCGTGTTGTCAAAACGGTTGCACTGAAGTGTGTGTGTTTTGTGTATGCCGGTGTTTTTCGCTAATTTTCAGAGGACGGAGGCGGTGGAGGCCCTTTCGCCGATAAGACATCATCAGTGCGAGGGCCCCCACATTTGAAACCATTGTGGTTTGACAGCAGCAACAGCACGATGATGATGCTGCTGTCACATTCGTGTGTTGGGGCCGCCAGTGGCGTGCGGGCCTTGCAATGACGAACACTGATGCATGATATGGTGTAGTGGCTGTAACTTGTCGTTTTTGAACCGTAACGCTATGGCAGCAGTGCCGAGGGACCTGCTGTGTGTGTGCAATAGGGCGCGCTGCTGTTACCTCGCACGCATCTGTCGACTGGCTGTTCTGGAACAATTGCCCGCTGCTGAACAAAAAAGCAGTCTGTAAAAATAGTTATGTTCTTTGAGATCACGGCGATGTCGGCACAACCTTTACGGTGTTAACTGCCCACTGGAGTTGCAATCCAGAAGTCAGCCGATTACATTTCCATGCGATGGAGTTGCAACAACGTGGACTTTTTGTTGTCAAGCAGCGTCCAGTAACTGGGTCATCGGGAGGTGGGGGTGGGGGGTAAAGTGTAAGTCCTCTCACTTCCGAAATTAATTGGAGGCCCTTCCGGTAAGCATGGGCGCAAGCGAACATTTGCAGGGCTGCGCTTTTACCTTGCACACGCATACTAAACACGAACAATGCGTAAGCCTTTTAACTGAAACTGTGTCCTTAACAATGCAACGCCTTAAATACTTGTTTATCTCATGCAGAGAACGGGTTTACTCGATGTTTGTGTTCCGTGCGGGTTTTGGGTTTTTTCTTCTCGCAACAAATTCTATTTTGTAAGCCTCTGGTGCTGAGTGTGAGCTCACCACACCATTTGGGTGGTTTACCTGTCGATGATTCCGTCTCGAATTATCCCTTGAATTACTGTTCAGCTACGTTTTGTTTCCACGTGTGAAGGGGAAGAGGTGTGTGGTGCCGTATGTTGTATTGTTGTTGTACTGTACCTCTAAATAAAAGTAGTCACAAATAAAAGTGTCGCGCCATTTTTTGTTATATACATACAAAGACAAAGACCACCCGTATAGCCTCGACAAGTGCTATTGCCGAGTACCTATGAAGGAACACAAGGGGGTGGGGTGGCCAGCACCACGCCCGGCCGCCTTTGTCTCCCTCGTGGCGATGTTAACACACCGCAACAGGTACTCACTTCCGATACACACGTGCATCGAGTGGTGGGAGGACGTGGTGTTGTGGTAAACGCGCTGCGCCATGAACCCGGCACACCGAGTTAGACCCACGGCTAACGCCGATATCAGAATCGGTCCTGCTCCCCCCTAACAAACCGCATTGACCAACGTGGTGAAGTATGGTTACAAAATCCCCATGACCGACGTGGCGTGGGGAGACTCATCTATTGGTGGAATGGGGATGACTGCACGTGCATCACGGAAACTGAAGACACACACACTGTGGATTCCGTATTGATACTCGCCAAACATGCTATAGTTTATCTGTTACTCGGTAACTACTAAATAGGTAACTTCATATGCTAATTACAAAAAAATGCAAATTTGAATTTCTATTCTCAGAAAGTCCCATGGTGTAAAAGTGCAGTCTCCAACTCTTATCAAATTTGTGTCTCTGGCCTGTGCGCGCGACGACGAAGAAGGGTCATTGCCCGAAACGTCGTCTAGTATTTTATTTTTATTTATCAGTCCACTGGTATTGACAATGTGTTGTGATTGTTGTTATTTGTGCACCACTGCCATCACAGCAGTGTCACTAAATGACTTAGGTTGTGTTTTGCATGCCATGTGTATAGTAGAATCTACGACAGTTGAATCAAAAGGAAAGTTTGAACTCGATAGACGAGATTTATATCCGTGACAATTATATGCGGTATTTTTTACATTGTTAATTATATCTGCTTTTCGTATTTAGTTTGTTGTCCTTCCCCTGCACCTCCGTTTAGCTGTGTTCGCTACGTAGAAAGAAGATGAACATACACGTACATATCGAATAATAGTGTACGAATCAAGATAATTTAATCCAAGAGCTGTGTTGTTGGTTCAAACATACGATGTTCCCTCTCTCGGCAAACACATGTGAATTTATTCATCAAACTTTAACATAGTGAATATAACAGTAATGAAACTACACGTTTGACACGGTACACACATGACGAATATACATACAACAACTTCGTGCTGTATATTTTAACGAACTATTCTGAGTGATCACGCGTCACCTAACGATAAGCGATAGTCAAACAGGCAATGTCTGTGACTGGCACACACACAGACACATCGATACACACCGAAGGTGATCGCGAGTGGTCGATGTGTAACATTTAGAAGATGTTCGAGAAGCACGAGGAAGTTATCATTTCGTTGTAGTACAATGGAATCCGTATAGTATATTATACGCTTCCGCTTAATTACATTTTTAGTTAATTTAGTAAATTATTGTTTAAAATGTATTTATACTATTGGATTTTTGCCGATTGTCTGCTGCTGCTGTGTCCTGTACAGCGCTTTGAAATCCTTGATGAAAAGCGCTATATAAATGTAATCATGATTATTATTTTGTTTTTCGTTTACGATAAACATTCGTGGAAATAAATTGTCTCATTAAGTCCATTGGTTTCACTCGGAGGGGAAGGGGTGAGCCGACAGAGTTCTGCATTGAACCGAGCGATTCACCGTGGAGTGTGACGCTAAACCCAATAGAAAGTCCCGCCACGGGGTGACTGAAATACAAAGATACAGATCCCCCGTGTAGCCTTCACAGACTTTTTGGGACAAGTGCTGTTAGGAAACACCACCTATGAAGAAAGCCCGAACGGTGCACGAGGGGGTGAGTGGCGAGCAACAACGCCCGACCGCTGTCGTCTCCCCAGTGGCGATGTTTCACACACCACACCATGTGCAGTACTCATTTGGGGCTGAGTTGACCTAGGGGAGGCCCGGGACAGGTTCAGATAATTGTCACTGGTGTTGGCTGTGAGCGGGAATCGATCTCGGCTCGACGGGTTCGTAGCGCAGCGCGCTAATCGACACATTGCCGCTCCATTGATATGCAGTATAAAAACAAATACAAAGATCCCCCGTATAGCCTTAACAGACTTTTGGGGCAAGTGCTGTTAGCGAGCACCTATGAAGGCCAGAACGGCACAACGAGGGGGTGGGTGGCCAGCACCGCCTTTGTCTCCCCAGTGGCGATGTTGTTACGCACCGCAGCAGGTACTCATTTGAGACTGAGTCGACCTAGAGGAGGCCCATGACCGGTTCAGTAGATCGTCACTGGTGGTGGCCGTGAGCGGGAATCGAATTCGGGTCGCCAGGTTCGTAGCGCAGCGCGCTAACCGCTACACTACCGCTCCCCACACGTCCACCCACACTATACGTAGACTAAAATGTACTTCAAATATAGTTTTACAAATTAGGTGTTATTAATTGGGAGACGAGTTTTAGTGCCTGGGAGCCTAATAGGGCAATCATTCATAGCGCACTGCGCTTTAGACCCCGGTTCCCTGAGTTCTACCCCCGGCCACGGCTAACAACAGTGGCGAGTGACTTCTTCTCGACCGGTCCTTCACTAACCGGCACTGACCAGCTGGGTGAAGTATGGCTTTGCAACCCGCAGAGGTGGGACAAAGTCATTGTTATGCAAGTCCAAGTCGAGTCGCAAGTCATCAAATTCATGACTCGAGTCTGACTCGAGTCCAAGTCACATGACTCGAGTCCACATCTCATAGGTGGGACAAAGTCATTGTTATGCAAGTCCAAGTCGAGTCGCAAGTCATCAAATTCATGACTCGAGTCTGACTCGAGTCCAAGTCACATGACTCGAGTCCACGCCTCTGGCAACCCGCATGACCGACCGACACGGCGCGGGAAGGCCTCCATCCAGCAGTGGATTGGACGAATGGCTGGAGACGTAGAAATACAAAGTTAGTAACGCTACGCGATGGGCGATAAAGCGCACGGTGATTGGCAAAGCGCCACTCATTGATGCTCCCAGTGTAGACGGACGCGCGGTGCAGGGCGATAGAGCAGAAACGGAGCTGTTCGACACATTAGATTAATCTGCTTGGTTCTTTCGGTAAAGTCACGTAGAAGGGAAATAATACAATAATAAATATAACACATAATAAAATACAATTCTCACGACGTTTCGGCCACAACGCAAGCAGCCGTCCTCAGGTGAAGAACAGGTCTGTCGGAAAGACAGCGTCTGAATAAATCGAAAGATATTAGATTGGTATCTCTAAACCAGCATCACTGACAACTGCTTCTTCAATCGCTTACAACGCTTCGCTCCGGGAGAACAAACACACAACGCTTCCTGCCCAAATGTTATCTCTTTACATGAAACAAATAAAATGTTATTTTTTCATACTACACATTTGCCGCACACGGCCTTCTGGAAGTGCATCCTATCAGCAGCACTGGCTCCATACCAGCGCACTCTATAGACGGGTTTCGACCTTCAGTGTCTCATCGGCGGCGTCAAGCTTGCTTGAATCAAATAGACGGAAGAATTGTCTTAGTTCGAGGCAATTATAAATACACACATTTATACAGTCTACCTCGTGCATACAAAACGCGGAGCTCAATAGGCGAACACAGCAGCAATCATAGTATTCCAACTGTACTAATATAATAATCATAAAGACGTGTAATGTGTGTTCCGTGTGTCCGTAATCTTTTACATGGCCGACACAAGCAAATCGGCTGCCGTTGTCGAGTGAAGGACGGACTGATGAGACTGTGGGATTGGATCCTTGCCTCTCGTGGACTCTGGATTTGGGGCTAACACATTCTCGAGTTCTTGGTTCTTTCGGTAAAGTCACGTAGAAGGGAAGTAATACAATTAAAAAAAAATTAAACATAATAAAATAATTCTCACGACGTTTCGGCCACAACGCAAGCAGCCGTCCTCAGGTGAAGAAATGCATTCATTTCATTCTTCACTTGAGGACGGCTGCTTGCGTTGTGGCCGAAACGTCGTGAGAATTATTTTATTATGTTTTATTTTTATTATTTTATTACTTCCCTTCTACGTGACTTTACCGAAAGAACCAAAAAGGTGAATCCCTGCAGTCACGAAAGCTTTAAATCGAAAAATACATCCTCGAGTGTTTGTGTTGCCCCCGCTGAGGCGACAGCGCACGTCCACGTGTTACTCTCCGCCTGCTTTCGCTCAACCCGCACTGACCAGCGTGGTGAAGTATGGTCGAATATCCCCTCATTCACGACACGGCGTGGGAAGGCCCGCATCCAATAGTTAGTTAATACAATTGACTGCTGGATGTAATAATTATTGGAATTGTCATTATCGTTGATGTTGTAGTTACTTGCAGCCCATGATTAATCAACTGCTGCGGAAAAAAACCATCGCCACGCGGTGGGGTTTGTTTGACCATACTTCACCACGCTGGGTTCATACTACAGTTTAATGAAGCGCATTGCAGGAGCATCGTGTACGCAGATCACGGGTAACACGAAGCGGCGCTGCGTTCACTCTCGCCCTTTGCGTGACACACGACGGAAGGAAACGCACTTGGGCGTGATCACGGATGTCTCGGTGTGTATAACAATGCCAGGACTCGACGCTGACATCGCACCGTGGTTTGAATAAAACCTCCGCTTCGTAATTTCTCGGGGCCAGATTGGATAATTGTGGCCATCGTTATGTTTGTTGTCGTGGTAAATCAAGTAAGCAAAGTGAGGATTACAATTGTGCCATACGTTAACCCTTCTAAAATAGCATTACAATTTAATACAAGAACGCAACACATTCGTCAATAACACAGTGAACTTTGAAATGAAAAAATATATATCAGAGGCGACGTTTTAGGCAATGGGCCTGATTTATTTCCCTAAGCGTCGCCTACGATATATATATAATGTAAGGCCACAGTGTTATTGACGAACCTGTTAAGTTTGGTGTTGTCACTTGTGCTTGTGGACCCACTACCATCACAGCAGCAGCAGCTTCATCAACATCAACATCATCATTGCCAATCGAGATTTATCGCTCATTTTACGATAGTCTATGCATCACAATGGTTATCTGCATATGAAATATAATTAAATGCAATCTGTGTATATATATAACAAAAATATGGCATCACATTACGTTACAATTAAAACCTCTAATAAGCATGATTTATTACTCCCCAGGAAAGTAAGAAAGAATAATGGGCATATAGTACGTGATTAGGTGGCATAACTGACAAAATATTGGTGGGCGGGAATTCCCTATACCCCTTATCAATGTAAATCCAGCTGATGAGTGTAAGATGGGAGAATAGGCACTCCCCGCCCAACGAGTGCGTAGCGTTATTACAATTGTGACGATGTGTATGCACAGTAGTACGTGACTCAAGAAGGCCGTATCGCACGTGCAGACTGACTTGTCAATTTATCTGTGTCTATTCGCTACATAAAATATTTAACTAGGTTATGTATGTGTGTGTATGGAAGTTGCCCCAAAAGCCTGTTCGAGGCTATACGGGGGATCTTTGTCTGTATATGTGTATGTGTGTGCATGCGCCTGTGTGTGTGTTTGTGCGGCTAGCGTGCTGCGCTATGATCCCGGAGACCCGAGTTAGATTTCCGCTGACGGCCAAAACCAGCGACGATTAATTATCTGAACCGGTCCTGGGCCTTCCTTCGGTCGACTCAGCCTCAAATGAGTACCTGGTGCGGTGTGTAAACATCGTCAACAGGGAGACAAAGGCGTCCGGGCGTGGAGCTGGCCACCTGCGCTCTCGTGTGCCGTGCCGTCCATCATAGCTGCTCGCTTACAGCACTTGCCCCCCAAAGTCTGTTGAGGCTACACGGGGGATCTTTGTCTTCGTGTGCTTGTGCGCGTTCGCAATAAGCGGATAGACGGCGCTGTGATTCGTGTGCGCACTCCGCTCCGAACCGCGGCCACCTGAGTTCGATTCCCGACTACGGCTAACATCGATGGCACTTCGTCGTCGTGATAGAGATCGAAAACAATCCGTTAAGGCAGCCTGACACGTGGTCCTTTTTAGTCGGGGCGTCACGGGTCAAATAACAAGGTTGAGTTCAAACGCGTTCCGTAACACAAAGCAACAGAAGCACAAAACTGAACAGCAGAAAGCAGTAAGCCAAGGCGAAGTTGCACATCACAATCGTGATAAGTGCAAAATAAATTTCAGATACCTGGGGCTGTCCCGGGGGCCTCCTTTACAAAAACATACTTTCCGACACGGCGTGTGTGACAAAGGTCATCACGAGGGAGACAAACGCGGTCGGACGTGTTGCTGGCCACACTACCCACCCCCCCCCCCCCCCGTGTCAAACCGGCCTTAATAGGTGCTCGCTAACACCACCTTCTCCCAACAGTCTGTTAAAGGCTTTATGGGGGATCTTTGTCTTTGTATGAAAACGCCCATAGTAATAGGCTCCCGCTGTGGCGAACGTTATAATCACACACAACACGTGTACGCACCACGCTCTGCATTAGGACCATTGCCCGAAACGTCAGCCGTCTTGCCGTTGACGAACGTCACGATCTCTCTGTTCGCAGTCGGCATCTGCCCTCCCCATGGCTGCGTATTGTTTGTCCCGTAGGACGTGTTTGTTGTGCCACCACTCATCTCGCCCCACCTCATCACCACCACCTCCTCCTCTCAACACATCAGCCATCACCTCGCGCGCACCAGGATGCAGCGATGGCGGGGCTGCGGGCTGGGCCCCCCATTGATCTGTTTGCCAGCGGCTCCAGAGTGTTCGCGTGGCAATGACTTTGGGCTGCTGAGTCGAAGACAAACAAAGATGGACGGATGTAGTTAGACTCTTGTGTCACCGTGCAAACACGGAGGTCCGAGGTCAGGTGACAAGCCACTCTCTCCACCCTCTCTCCACCCTCTCTCTCGCCAGCTCTCGTCGCGGGTGAGGATGAGCCTTAAACTTGAACCTTTGTTCATCTCGACCACGAGCACTGCCCCCCTCTCGACTCTCTGGAGGACTGCGAGAGGAGCCGCACCGATCCGGCTGTCGGATCGATGCCGCCGAGGCGAATAAAAGGGGCCCACGCAGTGACTGTGGTAGATTAGGGAAGCCACGGTCCTTGTACGGGGACTTGCAGCTCCCCGATTGTTCCTGAGAATTCGCAGCAAGAATTTCTTCGCTGGAGTTTGAGGAGCGCGTGCGTCGGTTCCAGGGTGTCCGAGTGTGTCCGTGAGAGTCCCAGGGAGAGTGATTTTCATCTCCGCAGCCAACATGCAGCCCGGCCTGCCCGCATCGTGTCTCGCAGCCCTCGCCGCGGTCCTGCTCTGCAGCAGGTGACCTTGACAACTGACCCACCTGTCCCATCGCTCACGCGCTCGTTAAGACACCTGTGACATTCCGAGACGTATCGTTCACACCGCCTGCTTGCTACCGTGTCTGCTTACTCTGTGCGAGTTTCTCTCGCTCGCTCTCTCTCTCTCTGTGAGCCGTGGGTTTCTTGTCACATCATAATAGGAATTTATATTGGCAGAATCTGATGAGCTCTAAAGATCTTTCTCACAGATGTCCAGTCTACGACGTCGGTGATCGTGGCATTCCGTCCATGTAGCGCTGTCCATGGTATTTACTCAAGAACCGTGCGTTAAAGAGCCCCTTCCAGATGCATCCAATTGCTCGAATGGCTTGTGAAACTTAATTCGCCGTCTTCGCTGGCTTCTGTGGCACCTATAATTGTCCCAGTCGAAACATAGCATTCAGTGTATTTTCTTTTTATATTTTACATGTCCAATAGATGTTACTTGGTTTTCTCAAATTATTCTTATTCTTGGGATTGTTTGTGTTGCCGTACTGATATTCATAATACATTTCTGTTTCTCATCGTTTCTCCCCACGCCAATTTTTAACATGTTTCTTATAGACCACATTTCTGTTCATTCTAATTTGCTCTGTAGGATCTTTGTAATTATCCAGCTCTCCTACAGACACAGTCACATAGAGCAGCATAGACTAACATAGAGACACGCAGACTCACACAGACCCAGATACTCACATATAGAGACATAGACTCACATAGAGACCCATAAACTAACAGCTTTCGCCTCCATGAAGGAGAGCAGACCTGCATATTCCCGTTGTCATCGTTATTTTCCTTTTTTTATATATATAGAGATCACATTTTCTGAAATGCATATTTTAACTGTGCAATTGTTCTGTCTATCGCTGTGATGCACCTTCCATGCACCGTACTATAATCATGCGACCCAAATAGTTCAAATGCTCCACCTGCTTAATTGTGCGTGCTGACACACCCGTCAATAATGTCGCATGCAATAACACACCAGAGTAACAGACACGAGTTAGACACCAGTTACACGCCAGAGTAGACTGCTCGTGTTTTGCACGCCTGTCTGACACCCTTACAGCCCCTGTGTAAATCGTCACGCGCTGTATGTACCTGTCTAAAAGCTTGTGCGCTTGCACACCTGTTATATATGTCTACCTCGTGTTGTTACATACCTCGCTAATACCGTTGGTGGCAGGGTAGCGCAGTGGTAACCCTCGTACCTCACAGCAGGAAAGTTCCCGGGTTCGATTCCAAACTCTGGCGCCTTTCTCCGTGGAGTTTGTTTTGTTCTCTCCCTGTTCTGTGCCGTAGGTATCATCCGATCCCCTCCTCCTCCTCATCCCAGAGCCATGTGAACACGCACATGTCGGCCATAGGTCACGATGCTGACGAATTGCCCTCGCACGCGACTAATGTGGGAGTGGTGGCGGTGGTTGTGGTTTGTGTTGCAGGTCCGTCAAGTCGGTTGTCGCGCCAAGTAACAATGGTAAGCATCTGATTAATTATACTCAACAGAGCAGTGCTTTAAAAAAAGGATGAGCATAAGTTTTACCCTTTTTATTAAGAAAACAGCGGGTGTTAAGACGTTCAGACACCAAATAGAAACCTTTTTGCAAGGAAATATGTCAGCATTAACCACACATGCTTGTGGTGTAACATGCAAACAGACATGCTCACCATCATTAGACTTCCTTTGTCAGTACCAAAATATAATAATAGGGGTTTCCCCTTTTTTCTGGCAACAAAACTGAAACCTTTTTACGAGGAATCATGTGGTGCATTAACCACAAAAGTTGTGGTCAAAATGCAAACAAAAAACACACTCTGATAATATATGCATTGTACTTGAAACTGATTGGTCCACACCAGAGCCGGCTTTCTTTTGAGCCTCGTCTCAATTGGTGCTAGACCAGAGGACGCCAAAAGGCGTACAGCTCAAAGACAATGCACTATCAAAGTAATGAGGGCTCGGGGTGAGCATCTACATCATTAGACCTCCTTTGCCAGTACCAAAAATATAATAATACGGGGTTTCCCCTTTTTTCTAACAACAAAACTGAAACCTTTTTACGAGGAATCATGTGGTGCATTAACCACAAAACTTGTGGTCAAAATGCAAACAAAAACACACTCTTATAATGCATATATTATCGATTCGTTTTAATTGCGGCATGTTGTGTGTCATGCGTTCACGCGACACCCGTGTTTCAGAAGCTAGAGGCCGCTACTTTGATAACGATCTAAAACAAAGTATTTAATAAAAATTGCACGGTGGAAAACTCGTTACGCTTTCTAAGTAAAGTTCTCCGATTCGTAAAAACATCAATGCACGCGATGTTTAAAGTCGTTTGTTGTGTCTCCGCAGCCTTGAGCGACATTGGACTGATACTGGGTGAGAACCGATTATGAATGTTTGTGGAACCTTTCTCGCACCGTACGTAGCCGAACCTGATAATCGGTCTGTGGTGTGGGGAAGGATACTAATAATCTATAGGTTCCGCACAACCCGCGAGAGATTTGACTGCGCGCAGTTACCGTACACACACACGAGGAAACACGCGCGATCAAGGAATACGGCAAACGAGGTTGCCGGGTGGCTAAGGGGGAACAGAGAATTTGAGCCGCTAATGACGAAAACCTGGGTTCGAATCCGAGTTTTGAGCAGCGCGTGATTAAAGCAGGTTATTATATTATTTTATTATCATATTACTTTATTATGTTTTTTATTTTTTATTTTATTATTTCCATTCTACGTGACTTTACCGAAAGAACCAAGAAGATGAATCCCTGCAGTCACGAAAGCTTTAAATCGAAATTTAAACCGGGTTCCCAAGGGTGGCTAGTTGGTGGCCTCAGCCCGCTCACCAATGACTGCACATCAAAGCCATGATGTTATACTTGGCTTTTCAATTTAATTTGAATTAATTCAATTTCTGATTAAAGCAAACAGAGATATAGCTTGTTTGTATATATGCATGCGTGCGTGCGTGGATGTGGGTATGTAATTGTGCATGTGTGTATGTCTTTGTGCAGATGCAACGAAATGTTCGCGTCTTCCTCCACCAGTGAATGGCTCCATCCACTGCGACATCATCCAGACATGGACGTGCGTTATACACGGGGCAGATAACGCACGGCGCAGTTAACACTGAGTCGACCTAGGGGAGGCCCGGGTTCAGATAACCGTCACCGGTGTTGGCCGTGAGTGGGAATCGAACTCGGTTCGACGGGTTGATAGCGCAGCGGGCTAATCGACACACTTCCGATCCATTGATATTCAGTATAAAAACAAATACAAAGATCCTCCGTATAGCCTTAACGAACGTTTGGGGCAAGTGCTGTTAACGAGCACCTATGAAGGCCAGAACGGCACAACGAGGGAGTGGGTGGCCAGCATTGCCTTTCGTTCGTAGCGCAGTGCGCTGACCGTTTCGCTACCGCAACACACACACACATTGTACATACGCTATATATGTCCTTACTAGGTGCTCGCTAACAGCACCTCTCTCTCCCGTGTGTGTGCGTGTTGTGTGTAGCGAGTGCACGGCCTCCTGTGACCCTGGCTTCGCGTTCTCGGGAGGCAACAAGCAGATCAACTTCGCGTGCTCCAACTCCCTCGGGCTGTGGAGTCCCACGGACAGCGTCCCCGACTGCTTTCGTGAGTCACCGTGATCTATCCACTGCTGGATGACCCCCCCCGCCCACATCACCCCCCCCCTCCCCCGTCCCTGCTCGCCGCCGTCACCAGCCCTCGCCGTGGCCTCGAGATACTTGCAGATGTCCGCACAGATGGTAGTCCGAGAGGGCTCCGCATTGGTCTGGGTTACTGACTTAAATGGTGAAAGAACTGCTCACACGATAATAATAATAATATAGGGTTTTCCCCTTTTTTCTGGCAACAAAACTGAAACATTTTTAGAAGGATTCATGTCTGCATTAACCACACTACTTGCAGTCAAAATGCAAAAAAAAACACACTATGATAATATATATATGCATTGTTCTTGAAACTGATTGGTCCACCAAAAAAAAAGGGGGAAAACCCTATTATTATATTTTGGTACTGGCAAAGGAGGTCTAATGATGTAGATGAACTGTTCACACGATGAGTCGTACAACAGCCGACAACGCGCTTAATCCCGGCTCATCTGCCACAATAAATCAACCTCTCAACACAAGAGACGTCATGGGACCTCCCTTGCCACTATCAAAATACTATCAGAGCATGCTTTTTGTTTGTTTGCATGTCCACCACAAGTATATGTAGTTAATGAAGACGTGATTCCTTGCCAAAGGGTTTCAGTTTGGTGTTTTAACATCTTAACACAACTGTTTTGTTGCCAGAAAGAGTCAAACATATTCTTATAACACAAGAGACGTTCGCGTGAAATCGAAGCATCAAATGACGTAGAATATGAATTCCTGCCGTAACGAAGGCTTTAATTCATGGCATAGCATTTCCCCTCCTAGATATCCCATCAGCCTCCTCCTCCTCGATGTACCTCCCCATCACCCCCCCCCCCCCTCTCGTGTTGGTGACCCAGGTCACTCTGGCAAATGAGAGACGTCTTTCACCTCTGCTCGCCTTGACTTCTCGAAACCCAAAATATCGATTTAAAGCTTCCGTGACTGCAGGGATTCATCTTCTTGGTTCTTTCGGTAAAGTCACGTAGAAGGGAAATGATAAAATAATAAAATAAAACATAATAAAATAATAATATATTATTATATTATGTTTTATTTTTCTTATTTCATTATTTCTAAAATAATACAAATAAAACATAATGAAAAAATTATTATTATTTTATTATGTTATATTTTTGTTATTTTATTATTTCTCGAAACCCCTCCGCGATGCCTCACCGCGCCCCCTCTCTCTGTGCCCACGCAGCGCTGTGCTTCGCGAACAGCACGGGCTGCCTCAACGGCGGCGTGTGCGTGGCTCCGGACACGTGCTCGTGCCCCCCTTACTACAGCGGACTCCGCTGCGAGGGTGCGTCAGTTCCCCCCACCACCACCACTACCACCACTCCCCAAGGCTCTGGTCCCTCCACCTCAACGACCCCCCCCCCCCCACCTTCAAAAAAAAAGCTATTGGTTTGTGTGCTGTGAAGATGATTGTCATCGTACGTGATTTTCGACACCCAAAGTGGAACACGTGGGGTAAAGGCAATGCACCGCGTGTCTTGTCTATTTCCCAAAATGCGAGGCTTATTGAGAGCTCCTTATCCCGACTTGGAGAGCGCGCAGAACCGGTGGCTTGGTTGTGACGCCTATTGACGGGCAGCTAAATTACCGACGTTTACAAATCATCATCATCATCATCATGGATTTATTGACAAGTATTTGCTACCGTCACGATCTTCACGGTGATGGTCCAAATGTGGCAATTTCGAAAATTTCTCCCCCCCAAAATGTACTCAATTGGGATCATTCAGAGCATCGATCGTTGCCATCTACTAATGCCACCCTCCCCACCGCGCTTCCCCGGGCCAATCTCGCAAAATAGACTCATCCTTACATCCTTACATCTTGAGTTCTCAAATGGCTACACAAAATAACCCCCCGTTCAATTCCCCCCCCCCACCCAACCCAACTCTCTCACCCCCCCTCCCCGCCACCGTGCAGAGAGCCTCAAGTGCGTGGTGACCAGCCAGCCCGCCTTCGGCAGCGCGCAATGTTCCGATGCGGGCGGGTTCCGCGTGTGCTCGCTCGCCTGCCAGGCCGGCTACCGGCTCGCGGGCCCGCAGGCCTACGTGTGCGAGCTGTCCACGGGCCACTGGTTCCCGAGCCTGCCCTCCAGCCCGGTGGTCAACGCCTTCCCGGACTGCGTGACCGGTCGGCCCACCTGCCCAGACCTCGCCCCGCCGGCCAATGGCGAACTTCTGTGCAGCCAAAGCGACGAGGGCTTGATGACCTGTCAGGCGAGCTGTTCGGACGGGTACACGTTCGTCGAGCCAGTGCCAGACGCGTACAAGTGCCTGGATGGGAAGTGGTCACCCACCGAAACGGTGCCCAAGTGCGTCGGTGAGTGGCTGGGCTGGGCGGTGAGGACGCTGGGTGGGGGGTGGTGGTGGGGGTTTGATGAAGGGAGTTGAACTCAGGTCGGGACGCATTGCGTGAGTTGTGGGGTGGGGGGAGTCTGTTGCTGCTTGGTGCTGCTGTTGTTTGTGTTTGCTTGTTTTGTGTGGTTTTTATGGAATGTTGTCGATTGATGCTGTAGCTGTCAGTCGCAGAAATATAATCATCATCATCATCACCACCATCCTAAGGGTAGCAAGAGGAAGGGCGTCAACGTTATCTGCGGCATTAGTAGCACCAGAATCAGCAGCAGCAACGGCAACAGCAGCAGCAGCGACAACACTGTCATCACCATCATCACCACCACCACCACCACAAACAACAACAGTGGCATCATCATCACGACTACCATTGCCACCAGCAGCAGTGTCATCATCGTCAGGAGCAGAAGCGGCAGCAGCAATAGCAGCAGAACGCCATCATCCAGTAGAGGATTGACAACGATTGAATATGAATTGTATATATACACATTCACATAACATATCTAACCAATGTCATCTTCTGTTCCTCGTGTGTGTGAGTACAGAGGTGTCGCTGCCCCTAACGGACGGGATTCTGGGATACACGACCGGCGTGTTCAGCCCAGGTGTGTGTGCATCTCCACGACCCAATACACATGAACAGGGTTGTGCCTGGACTTGCGCTCGGATGAGCGGCCACAGTGCGTAACAAGAGGCTGTCACGGGGCGCTCCGTCTTTGCCAATTCGCACGGACGAGCTCGGGGAAGTATGATAAAAAAAAACAATGATCTCCACGATCCGCACGGCACGAGGAACGGCCTCATCCCAGCAGTGCTTAGACAAAAGGGACGTGTTGCACGTCATGTACGTGTTGCACGTCATGTACGTGGTGCGCGTCCTGTACGTGTTGCACGTCATGTACGTGTGCACGTCATGTACGTGTTGCACGTCATGTACGTGTTGCACGTCATGTACGTGTTGCACGTCATGTACGTGTGCACGTCATGTACGTGGTGCACGTCATGTACGTGTGCACGTCATGTACGTGGTGCACGTCATGTACGTGTGCACGTCATGTACGTGTGCACGTCATGTACGTGTTGCACGTCATGTACGTGGTGCACGTCCTGTACGTGTTGCACGTCATGTACGTGTTGCACGTCCTGTACGTGTTGCACGTCATGTACGTGTGTACGTCATGTACGTGTGCACGTCATGTACGTGGTGCACGTCATGTACGTGTGCACGTCATGTACGTGGTGCACGTCATGTACGTGTTGCACGTCATGTACGTGTGCACGTCATGTACGTGGTGCACGTCATGTACGTGGTGCACGTCATGTACGTGTGCACGTCATGTACGTGGTGCACGTCATGTACGTGTGCACGTCATGTACGTGGTGCACGTCATGTACGTGGTGCACGTCATGTGCCTACACGCGGTGGCCAGGAGATGGCCGTGAAACAACAGGTTCGGCTCACGGATGGTCGATTGGGTTGGAATCTCTCCGTGGGAGTGACGCGTGGCGGATTTTCACGGCACTGTTGATGACGACCATCAATATTGGTTGTTCAAGGAGGAGCCGGTGGTGCAGTGGTTATCTCGCTGCACTTGCAAAGCCCGGCAAACCTGAGTTCGATTTCCAGCCACGGCTAACATCAGTGGTGAGTGACAATCTGAACCAGCCTCTTGGTGCCCCTACACCAAACGCCTCCCCTCCCCACTGAGCGGCGTGGTGAAGTATGGCCAATCAAGCCGCATGACCGACAGGGCACGACGAGCCCTTGATCCGGCAGCGGATTTTCAGAGCTGTAAATGTAGGGTGGGAGCAAGGCGCGTGCACTGCTGTATATTTTAATGTGCGCACGCACGTGTTGTCCAGTCGGCAAAGTGGCCTCGCAGGAGATGGGATACGGCATGGCGTGGGGTCAGACCCACTACCGCACCTTTGACGGGAAGATCTACAGATTCCGCGGCCTGGGCTCGTACCTCCTTGTGGGAGACATGCAAGACCACACCTTCCACATCTACGTCAACAACGACATGTAAATCCTCTCGGCCTTCTCCCGAGTCTTCCTCTTCTTCATCATCATCACCATCGTAGTCGTGATTTGTATTCCAATTGCGCAGCCATCTGCGCTTTATATTGAAGGGATTTGTTTTGACAGTAATGATGATGATGATAATAGCGATGGTGGTAGAAGAGGCGACAATGATAATGACGTTGCTGCTGATAATTTCGATTATTATAACGATTTAGATAATCATCATCATCATGCTGCTCATGTCTTCGATGGCACTGCTGCTGCTGAAAAGCTCACCTCTTTAAATTAGCCTTTCCTCTCTAGTTCTGGCCGTTAACCCCTGCAGGTTCGGTTTATTCTCTGCTTTCCATACACGGTGGCGCATTGGGATCTACAGATAAAATGCGCCGTACAAATTATTATAATTATCATGATCCTGCTACTGCTGCCGCTGATCTTGCTGCTGCTACTTTCGATGATGATAATCATCATCATCAATATCGTCAGCTGGCTGCTGCTGCTAACGACGACGCTGCAAATGAAGTTGGCTTTGGCATTGTCCAATGAAGTTACCGTCGATCATCCTGCTCCTGCCACCGCCGCCGCTGCTGCCGCTAAATCTTTACTCCCACTGCTGACAACAACAACAACAACACGCACTCACCGACGACGATCATCGCCGCCCCCCCCCCGCCCAGGAACCCGGAGTGCGGGCTATCTGGCGCCCCTGCGTGCGAGCGCTCCCTCACCGTCCTCATGGAGGAAGTGCGCATCGAGCTGCGCCGCGACTCGGACGGCCCCGCCGCCTTCGCCCAGGGGGAGCGACTCAAGCTGCCCGTCATCACCTACGGCGTGGTCATCGAGCAGTCCGCCTCCTACATCCTCCTCAAGTCCGGCCTGGGATTCACCTTGCGCTGGGACGGCGCCGACTCCGTGTTCGTCCAGGTGCCTTCCTCGCACGTTAAGCCACTGTGTGTGTATTGGGGGGTGGGCGATATAATAGATTGTTAAATCCATCGTGAGTGGGGGGCGGCGGTGGGGGGGATTCATCCCTGGGGGATTCTTCCTAAAAGGAGCCGTACACGCATGCGGCGCGATAGTGGAGCTGTTGCTACTGCCACTGCTGGAGACGTTACTCGTGGCGCTGATGTGGATTATTATTCAGATCTTGCTGACGCTGTTGTTCATGATGTTGCTGCTGCTGCTGCTAATGGTGAAACTGCTGCTGTTGATGTTGTTGTTCAAGATGCTGCTGATGGTGAAAGTGCTGCTGTTGATGCTGTTGATGTGTCCCTTCAGATTTCGGAGACGATGCTGGGCATGACCTACGGGTTACTGGGAACCTTCGACCGCGACTGCAGCAATGACTTCACCTCCATAACCGGGCAGCTCACCAGCGTGGCGATCACTTTCGCCGCCACGTTCCGCGTGAACGGTTCGTCACCCGTACCCGGTCACGCGCCGCTCCCCGTCCCCGCCCCTAATGGACATCTGTAGAAAAAAAGCGCTTCATAGCTCATCGGATTCCTCCAGTAAAAATCCAATATTCTGAATATGAATGAAACAGCTGTTGGAGGCTGCTGCCGGGGTTAATTGTGAGCAGAGGGCAGTGCAGCAGGTTCAATGGTTGTACTGTACTATGCACCAACGTCTACGGTCGCTGCACCGACTTGCGTAGTGAAGTGTGGTCAAATATGGTGTGGCGAGGCCTTGACCCAGCAGTGAATTGACAATAGGGCTGTACGTGTACACACCTGTGCTGTTATAGTTATATACAAATGATTGTCTGAGTCGGTGACCCGTGTGCTTGTGTCTCCCCACCAGCCCTGAGCGCTTACCCGAGCCAGGCAGATTTCTGCGACTTCCAGCACACGCTGTCTGGGTTCAACCCTACGTCCCTGTCCGCGCTGCTCGCCTGCAAAGATCTGCTCAACACGGCCTGCAAAGACGTAACGAGGCTCACTCATTCTCACCGCGGTGGTTGATGGTGGTGGTGGTGGTGGTGGTATAGATGGAGGTGACAGTTTAGTTGGTGAGAATTGACCCTTGCGGCTCGTGCTCAGGGCCCTCCGAGAGGTGTGTGCGTGTGTGTGTGTGCGTGTGTGTGCGTGGTTGTGTGTGCGTGGTTGTTTTATCATGTGGGGAGCGGTAGTGTTGTGGTTAGCGTGCTACGCTGTGAACCCGGCAACCCGGGTTCGACTCCCGCTCACGGCCGACACCAGTAACGATTATCTGAACCGTTCCTGGGCCTCCCCTAGGTCGACTCAGCCTCAAATGAGTACCTGGTGCGGTGTGTTAACATTACCACTGGGGAGACAAAGGCGGTCGGGCGTGGTGCTGGCCACCCACCCCCTCGTGTATCGTTCCGGCTTTCATAGGTGCTCGCTAACAGCACTTACCAAAACAGTCTGTTAAGGCTATACTGAGGGATCTTTGTCTTTGTGTTATCATGAGTCTCAGCTCAGTTCCGTTCCCCACCACGGTTAACATCAGTGCCGAAACAACCGATTCAAATGTGTGGGTCGAGAAAATCGTCCGGACATGGGTTCTGACCACCCCCCACCTCGTATCGACGCGGCACCGACACGAACGTCGGTTCATCAACCGCTATCAACATTTCACCTCGATACAATCGCCTGAGTCGCAACGTCAACATTTTTTTGGGGGCCACAGTGTCCAGCGAGTCAAAGTGACGCACTCCGATCGGGACTCGGCGTTCGACAACTTTGCCCCCCTTAGCCGGCTCTACGCGTGGCCTACATGACGGGGACCGTTTGCCTCCGGCAGGTGGTGGACCCTATCCCCTTCTACGACGCGTGCGCCGAGGACATTTGCCGCGCCGGAGGAGACGCGTCCTTCGTGTGCGACTCGATGGCCGCGTATTTCCGCGAGTGCTCGCGGCACGGGATCAGCGTGGAGTGGCGCTCCGCTCAGCGCTGCCGTGAGTTACTCCCCGCACCCTCACCACCCCCCCCCCCCCCGACACATCTGCCCGCCGCAACGAGCCCACAGCGGCCGCTCCAATCATCTCCCTCATAAGTGGGAACACGACGCTGCCGCCAACCGTTGACGGGTTCGGGAACCATTATACAGCCGCGTCGTGGCCACATTATCGGCTCAGGGGGTACGGCAATCGGTTCTTTTACACTGCTGTTGAAAACATATCTCGCGGCGGTTGTCAAGGGGCCCCAACTCGTAGCTTTGGCCATCGGTGGGGGGGGGGGGGGTGAGGGGTGTGCGAGACATCCCCTGCCCCCACGCCAGTTACGCTACTGGATCCATAGGTTACATCGCAGAGTCGTCGTCGTGTAACAGAAGGTGACGGTTTGGGGAGGCCTTCATCCGGCGGTGGATTGATCAAGGCATTGGATGACCCAGAGGTGTGCTGTAAAGGGCGTGGATAAGGAGAATGAGAGCGATGGCGTGAGGTGTTAAGTGAGGCCACAGCACTGTTTTCCTGAGCAGGTGTATTTCGCCTCGGTGGGTTCGAGTTAGGGACATGGTTCGAGTTAGGGACATGGTTCGAGTTAGGGATATGGTTCGAGTTAGGCACATGGTTCGAGTTAGGGACATGGTTCGAGTTAGGGACATGGTTCGCGTCCTGGCTGCATTGCTGCAGGGTTCCTACTACAGCGCCACTATGGGCCGGGGAGAATCCTACTCACCCCATACACACGCACCCACAAACACAAAGATCCCCCGTATAGCCTCAACAGATTGTAGGAGCAAGTGCTGTTAGCGAGCACACGAGGGGGTTGAGTGGCCAATAGCACACACGTACAAAGACACACACACATAAACCCACACACGCGTACTCACGAGAATACGCGTTCAGACATATTGCCAAACACACATACACAGGCACACACTGACACGCACGCGTACACGTAAATAAACATTCACGCACACAAACACGCGCGCGCAACAAACACATTCACAAATACCCCCCCTCCCTCCCCCCCGGTAGAGACTTTAACGGACTCTCGTTGTCAGCGAGTAGCACCTACGAATAACACATTCACACACAACGACACCAGCGCGCGCACACAAAGACACACACACACGCGCAAAGACACACCTGAAATCTCTCGCTCGATCAAGCCTCCGTCCTCCCTCGTGTGCGCGTGCCACACACGCAGCCATCCAGTGCCCGTGCGGCATGGTGTACAACAGCTGCGGCTCGTCGTGCCCCAAGACCTGCTTCGACGCCACGTACGACTGCGAAGACGACCTCTGCATCGACGGCTGTCACTGCCCCGAGGGCACCTACCTGCACAACGGCACTTGCCTCAAGCGCGAGGAGTGCCCGTGCCTCTACATCCGCCGCGAGTTCACGCCCGGCACGCGCATCCAGCAGGACTGCAACACCTGGTACCAGGGCTGCTACCACAGCCACTGACGCTATTTGCCACATGTTTGAATCGATACGACTGTTGCTATTAATGCCACTCCTGCTGTTGCTACCGATACTAATAATAGTGACCTTTGAAAAGTCTTCATCGAGCAGCTGATTGACCATGGTGGCCAATGATGACTTATAATACATTTTTGATGTGACTGCTGATATTACTAGCGCTGCTGATTGGCAGAGTGATTGGTAATCATACCACTGCTACTATTGCGGTCGCTATAATTGATATGGCTGCTGATGATATCGCGTCTCTATTGTGGACGTAATACCACCACGGCTGCTATTCCTGTTGCTCGCGATTATTGATGCCGCTGTTCCTACCATCGTTGCTAATACCACGGATTTCTGATACCGCTACCACCGCAGCTGTCATTGCAATAGACACTGACATTGAAACGCTGCTGCTGCAGCTGCTGCTGCTATTACTGCCTCTAAAGGTCGGAAGCGGAAACGTTGAATTCCTGTTTTCTAATGATACAATGTATCAGAGCCAGAATCTTCAGTCCGACCGACAGTTGTTGGTTAGGCAACGTTGCCGCGTGTTTGACCCGAGTGGGTGATTGGGAGCCATGAAGTAGAATCAGTACCAGGGACAGCGCAGTGTCGAGCTGGGAGGGATCAGTACCGTGGACAGCGCTCAGTGCATTTGTAAACAAGCATGGCTGCTACAAACCCCCATTCCAGCCTCACCGAAGCGCGGTGGGCGATCACGTAGAAAATTTGAATTCCCTTACCCCGCTGAGCTGCGAGGTGGTCAAGAAGCAGACGACAGCGCAGCAAGTTGGTTCACGAACCCTTCTGTGGCGGGTATTCGTTGTGTTATCCTCTCTCTGGGTGCTCCGGTATTCTTGCACGGGCAAAACAACACCCATGGATGTAATGGTACAAGTTCACCAAATGTGGGACCCTCGCAAAAACGAGTCTTGAGACTCAGTGACGATTTCCCGCTCGCACTTTTGTTCGACAAACACATTAATGCCTGCTTATATACTGTAAATTCTGCACAGATTGCTTAGCTCCACGACATGCTACTGCACAGCGTACGCAGGGCCCGGCTGTGTTGTCTCTGATCCCGACTGTTTGTTGTATTTGCAGCATCTGCCAGTACGGGAAATGGACATGCTCACAAAACCAATGTGACGGTGAGTCTGGCCTCCGAATAATAACTACAATTATAATAATTTACATAAATACCACACGAACTTCAACATGCTGACTGTGATTGGAACTAGCTCACTAACCTAGTGGCTTAGCGGTGGGGTAGGTGGCTCACGCACAGATTGAGCCACAACCGCCTACAGAGAACGAGATGGAACCTGTAAGATGCAGTTCAGAAAGTAGGTTGGGAAGGCCATCGTGTCGGTGCATACGTGTGCGGGCATATGCGTGTGCACGCATGCGCGTTGTTGCAAGTGTATGTGTCGTGTAAGTATGAGTACGTGTGTGCATATCGAGGTGTACACGTAGCGTATAAAGATGTGTGTGTATACGTATGTGTATGTGTCTGCATCTCTGTATGTGAACGTGTACATGTGCGCGCGAACCTGAATGTATTTACATCACATACGTGTACACGTTGGTGCACGTACGTGTATGTAAATGTGGGCACACGTGTGTGTGTACTCTCCGCAGTAAAGTAGCAGTTTGCACGCTGCGTTACAAACCCAGCGACCACAGTTAAATTCCCACTCAGGGTCGACACCAGTGACACTTATTCGAACCAATCATGGGCCTCCTATAGGCCCAGTAACTAGTGCGGTGTGTGAATATCGCCACTGGGGAGACAAAGGCAGCCGGGCGTGATGCTGGCCACCCACCCCCTCGTGTGATATCGTTGCTCGCTAACGGCACTTGCCCCAACAGTTTGTAAAAGGCGACACGACGGGATGCTTTGTGATAATTGGTTTTTACCCTTCTATCTGGCAACACAACTTACACTTTTTTTTGTTGCCAGCTAGAAGGGTAAAAAAACAATTATCATATTTTTTACTGGCAAAATGAGGTTCCAATGGGATGCTTTGTCTTTGCGCTCTCAGCCACGTGCGCCGTTATCGGCGAGGTGTCGTACACGACGTTCGACGGGCGCACGTACGAGTTCGAAGGCGAGTGCCAGTACACGCTGGTGCGTGGCGTCAGCAGCTGCTCGACGTCGCTCTCCTACCAGATTGACGTGCAGCTCACCAAGGACTGCAACCAGGGCGGCTTCAGCAGGTGAGAGGCGCGAGACAGAATTGGGCTGCCACTGGTGGCGAGATGTTACCTACCTCGCCTGGTACGCAGGATGTCGTGAATTCGATCTTGAACGTGACGCCTTCCCCTGGTCGCGTGGATTTTTCTCCAGGTCCTCCAGGTTTTCCCTCCACATTTAGAAACACGCGTTTAGAATGTTTTGGCTGCTTTATACTTCAACGATGCGCCTCTTTGTCGAGCTGTCATATGTGGCCAGGTCGCTTCTGAAATAACGAGCTTTCTAGCTCAGTGAGTCTTATCTGGTAAAATGAAACATGCATCTTGACTTAAAGCTTTCGTGACTCAAGGAATTCATATTATTCGGGTTTTTTGGTAAAGTCATGTAGATAGGTTGAAATAAAATAACAAAAAACTAAGACGTTTCCTGTTGTGATCGAAACGTCGTAGTTTTTTGTTATTTTCTTTCAACCTATCTATGTGACTTTACCGAAAGACCCAAACAAAAATAATAGTTTAAAAATTTAATGTTGAATTTCTTTCGCAACGTACGTAGTCAAACGTGCTAATTGGAAGTGCGAAGCCAACACCCAATGCTGCAATTGGCAGAGCGAAGCTTTGGCATGGGCTCTGGTGAAATGAATGCAATGGACCCCCCCTCCTCCGCCCTCCCTCCCGCGCCCCATCCAGGGCTGTGATCTTGACCGTGAGTGGAGAGAGCGCTCGGCTGGGTGAGGCAGGGCAGCTGCTTGTCAGCAACAGCGAGGAGAGGCTCCCGTACGCGGGGCAGGGCTTCCAGGTGGAGCGGGTGTCACAGGAGTTCGTCAAGGTGGGTGTACCTCCCCCCCCTCCTCCCCCCCACGCTCTCACAGCACGCTCCGCTTATCCGCCCCGCGGAACCGCTGCTCCCCTCTCTCCCTCGCGTATTCCTCCACACATTGTCAAGCGGCTGTCGTCGGGCACACAGCCCTGTAGCAGCAGCAGCAACATCGACCAGTCCAGGGGCGGCTTTGGAGGCGAACGCGGCTGTTTAAGGACTGATTCGTGGCGTTATTCGCATTGCGGCTATTGAAATATTGAGTTTTTTTTACCGAATTCGAATCAAAAATTATCTTCTTGTTATTTTGGTTGCCGACCCCTGGACGAGCCTAATAAGTAACAGCAGCATTAGTAGCACCATCATTATCACCACCACCACAATGAACATGGTCATCAGCATCATCATCATGACACGCCAATGCCAACAGTATTATCAAAACCACATTCAGCAGCATTAGAATCATTATTTTTGTCACCATTAGCATTACCATCACCGTAACATCAGCGCCACCATCATTATTTCCACCACTACCCCCATCATCATGGTTGACAAACAGCACAACCACTATTATTATCACCACCAACAACTGCAATCACGCTCATGATCAAGACCACAACCACCACCGCAATTACCATCATTACTATGACCACATCAACATGATTATAACCACTACCACCATCACCACCACCAAACTCACCAAATATCCTCCGTATAGCCTGAGCAGAATGTTGGAGCAAATGCTGTTAGCGAGCACCCAGCCATGGCCGCCTTTGGTGCATCTGCCAATCATCTCAGTCGGACAACCCACGGCACCTGGGTCTGTTCCGTGGCCTCCTGCCAGAGGAACCTTCGACACACTCACCACCACCAGCACCACGAGCAGCGCCCTAACCTCCGGTCGCCACCCTGTCGCAGCTGACCCTTCTAAACGGCCTCACACTGCTCTTCGACGGCCGCAACCGCGTGTACGTGACCGCTCACCCGGCGCTCATGGGCAGCATGGAGGGGCTGTGCGGCAACTTCGACAACCACCAGCTCAACGACTTCCGCACGCCGCTCGGAGACGTCGAGAGCGCGCCAGGGGCCTTCGCCAACAAGTGGAAGGCGCTGGCCACGTGCGCCAGCGCCGCCGTGGAGGTGGTCGACCCGTGCGAGATCAACCAGTACCGGCGTCTGCGCGCCCAGAGCGTGTGCGGTCTTCTGCTGCAGGCACCCTTCTCACGTGAGTCACACCCACGTGTGTCTGTGTGTGTGTGTGCGCGAGTGTGGGAATGCGTGTGTGAGCGTGAGAGGGGGTGTGTGTGTGTGCGCGAGGTGGGAATGCGTGTGTGAGCGTGAGAGGGGGTGTGTGTGTGTGTGAGCGTGTGTTAGGGGGGCGGTGGTGTAGCGGTTAGCGCGCTGCGCTACGAGCCCGTCTATGAACCGAATTAGATTCTCGCTCACGGCCAACACACCGGTGACGATTATCTGAACCGGTTCCGGGCCTCTCCTGGGTCGACTCAGCCTCAAATGAGTAACTGTTGCGATGTGTAAACATCGCCACTGGGGAGAAAAATGCAGCCGGGCGTGGGCCTGGCCACCCACCCCCTCGCGTGCTGTTCCGGCCTGCATAGGTGCTACTCGCTAACAAAACTTGCCCCGATATTATTAATCCTATACGGGGGATCTTTGTCTTTGTGTGTGTGATGCGTGATGCGTGCAGAGTGTCACGAGGTCGTGAGCCACCACACGTACTACGACTCGTGCATGAACACCCTCTGCTCCACCGACCTCACGTGGCCCGAGTGCGACTCGCTGGCCGACTACTCGCTGGCGTGCGTGCGCGCCGGGGTGGCGATCGCGGGGTGGAGAGACGCGGTGCCCGAGTGCGGTACGAGACAGACCCTCTCCTCCTCCTACTCCTCGAGCCCTTTCGTAACCCTCGATTGAAAGCACACCCTCTGCTCGCACGGCAACGCAACGCACCACACACACACGGCGCACCAAGCACATGCACACTCCGATTGGATACGCCCCCCCCCATGTCTTCCTTCGCTTTACCCCCCCCCCTCGTATGTTGAACCTTTTTCTCACCGTACACAGCCAACCGTGCGAATCGGATAGTGAGGGCGAAGGACAACAAGCGACATACAAAAATCAGTTCTAAAGAAATTCGTTTTCAATCTAGATGATTTTAAAGTGCACAGAGGCTTCCTAATATCGAAAGGAAGAGCGTTCCAGACGGCCGCGGAAGCGCATCTTAAAGCGTGCGATGAGGCGACCGGCGTCTGTGACCGACGGGCAGCACCCAAAAGCCGCCGCTCGCGAGGTTGACCGCAGTTCGCGCGATGGTTCACACTCCTCTCGGCCTCCCCACCCCGTGCCCCTCTCGGCTGCCCTCCCCCCCACACACCTCTCCCCACCGCCCTCCCCGCCGCGCAGTGGCGCTGTGCCCCATGGGGATGCAGTACCTGGAGTGCGGGAGCGCGTGCGACGCGTCGTGCGGCTCGCTGGCGCTGGAGCTGTCGGCTCGTGTCGACTGCTCGGAGCAGTGCGTCCAGGGCTGCAGCTGCCCGCCGGGCTCCGTGCTCGACTACGAGGGCCGCTGCGTGCCGCCCGAGGACTGCCCCTGCGTGTGGGAGGGCATCTACTACGTCAGCGGAGAGGCGCGCATGCAGGACTGCAACATCTGGTGCGCGCGGTCGCGGACGACGAGGGATGCCCGGGCACCGAATGTTGTTGTCGCCACTGATGTCTCCCGCTAGCCGCTGCCCTTCACGACTCGCCGTCACGGCTACTCCGAAGTGATAGCCACCGATAAAGCCACCTTTGCCAGCCAATGCCCACCAATATCACCGCCACCACCAGCACCGATACCAACCAATTGTCATATATACAACCAAACAATACCAAAGCAATACCCATCAATACCACCACCACTAAAAAAATTCTGCCACCCAAAGTGCCATCGCATCATTAAATATCGATATGAACAATTATACACGGTTACAAAATAAACAATTCATAGCAAGATGTGGCTGTGAGCTTTGAGCAATACATCACTCTGCGACTCTCTCAATCCTCTCCCAACCAAACCCCCCCGCTCCCCCTCCCCCGCTCCCCCTCCCCTCCTTGACCCCA
The DNA here is from genome assembly GCF_964198595.1 of Lampetra fluviatilis. Classification (NCBI taxonomy): domain Eukaryota; kingdom Metazoa; phylum Chordata; class Hyperoartia; order Petromyzontiformes; family Petromyzontidae; genus Lampetra; species Lampetra fluviatilis. Next base: position 10,277,922 of record NC_136284.1, on the reverse strand, counting down.
ACCCCCCAGCGAGTGCTACCGCGGCAAGTGGCTGTGCACCACCAACGACTGCGGCACCAAGGACCTGTGCGGCCCCCACCAGGAGTACGTGAGCTGCAAGGACCCCGAGCCGCTCACCTGCGACAACATGCACCTGCCGCGGACGCGCAACACGCCCCAGCCCTCGGCGGGTCGCTGCGCCGGCGGCTGCCAGTGCGACAACACGACGGTGTGGGACGCGGCGACGGGAGCCTGCGTGCTGCCCCAGGAGTGCCCCTGCTACCACGGCGGCATGAGCTACGGCGAGGGCGAGAGCATGAAGGTCGAGTGCAACTTGTGGTGAGGGCGTCGTCCCGCCTGCGCTGTCCGCGCGCGGCACACCACATCCAGTTGTGCGCGGGTAGCACGAAGCGCTATGTCACCACTCTAGCCATGTCCGTGACATTTATTTGTCGTCTTTTTGTTCAATCCCGCCCCGTGTCTCCACAGTGTCTGCATAAACCAGCAGTGGCAGTGCGAAACTAAGCTGTGCTCGGGTAATTATGAACACCTCCACTACGCTCACAACTACAGCTACCACCACCGTCATCATCACCACCACCACCACTATCCCCAACCACCCCCACGAACCTCCCAACTACCACCACCACCATAACAACAACCACCACCTTGGTGACCCCCTCTCCGTGACCCTCCGTGACCTTCCATGACCCGCCCGCCCGCCCTCGCCTACCCCCCGCCCGCAGGTCTGTGCACGGCGTACGGCTCGTCGCACATCAAGTCGTTCGACGGCAAGCTCTACCAGTTCCAGGGCTCGTGCGAGTACGTCTACGCGCAGAGCATCGTCGACGGACCCCTCGGCTCCTTCGCCGTGTCGGCCGAGAACGTTCCGTGCGGCACCAGCGGCACCACGTGCACCAAGGCCGTGACGCTGGCGGTGACGCGCGCCGGCGTCACGCACCGCCTGCGTCTGGTGCGTGGCGAGCCCGTGGCGGCCGACAGCGCCCTCCTCTTCCACGTCTCCTACGTGGGCCGCTGGGTGTTCGTGCGCACCGACATGGGCGTCACGCTCAGCTGGGACCGCGGCACTCACCTGCAGATCAAGCTGGACCAGGGCTTCAGCAAGGGCGTGAGTAACCCCGGGGGTGGGGGAGGCTGCGAGTGCGGGGAATATCCAGCGATCGGGGGGCGGGTGGCGGAGGGAGGGAGAGAGCAAAGCACGGGGGTTGGTGCCGCTGACGGCCCAACCTGACGGGAGAGGGGAGAGGAGGCCGGGCTAAGTGGGACGATGGGTCATGGTCATGGTTGGTGTGGGGGATTGCCGGTTGTGGAATTGGTTCAGTGCCGAGCGAGTTGTAGTGTCGTGGGTTGGTTGGTTCGGGTTAGGAATCAGTGGGAGGGCTGGTACTCGTGACTGGCTGGCTGGTTGCTAATGGTTGGGATGAGTAGGAGTGCTGGTACTAGTGACTGGCTGGTTAGTGAGGATGAGTGGGAGGGCTGGAACTCGTGACTGGCTGCTTAGTGAGGATGAGTGGGAGGGCTGGAACTCGTGACTGGCTGCTTAGTGAGGATGAGTAGGAGTGCTGGTATTAGTGACTGGCTGGTTAGTGAGGATGAGTGGGAGGGCTGGCACTAGTGACTGGCTGCTTAGTGAGGATGAGTAGGAGTGCTGGTATTAGTGACTGGCTGGTTAGTGAGGATGAGTGGGAGGGCTGGCACTAGTGACTGGCTGGTTAGTGAGGATGAGTGGGAGGGCTGGAACTCGTGCCTGGCTGCTTTGTTGGGGTTGGTGTCGTGTGAATGTTTTATTGGCGAATGTGCTTCACCTCCCAATAACAACGCAATACTCTTTTAAGATTCCGTCCTGTCCTGATTGTGATGTTTTTTTCTCTCTCTTTCTCATTTGCAAACCTCGAAACGTTTGTCCAGGTGATGGGGCTGTGCGGCGACTATGACGGGAACCAGCTCAACGACTTCACCACTCCTCAGGGCATCGTGGTCATACAGGAGGACGCGTTCGCAGACTCCTGGAAGGTGCCGAGCGCTGGGCAGTTCGCTCGCTCAATCTCACACTAAACTGCTCAACTAAACTTTTTTTTTTACCACTTAAGGCCCACTGAGCTAAATAGCTCTTTTGTCAGAAGCGACCTGGGCACAGATGATAGCTCAACGAAGTGGCTTATCGCGTGGAACTGTATTGCAGCCAAACGCTCTAAACGCACGTTTCCAAATGTGGAGGGAAAAACCGGAAGACCCGGAGAAAAATCCACGCGACCACGGGGAGAGAGACACGCAAACTCCAGATGTACAGGCGTCAGGGTCGGGATCGAACTCACGACCTCCTGCATACCAGGCGAAGGAATTAACATCTCGCCACCGCGGAACTCTGCACCACTCCGCTCCCCCCCCCCCCCCACCAGGTACGCAGCTACTGCCTGGACGCCAAGCTGGTGACGGACACTTGCGCGCTCTTCCCGCAACGCGAGGCCTGGGCCAAGCGCAAGTGCGGCATCATCCGCTCGGAGGCGTTCGCCGCGTGCCACGCCGAGGTGCCCTACTACGTCTACTTCGAGCGCTGCGTCTACGACGCGTGCGGCTGCGACTCGGGCGCCGACTGCGAGTGCCTGTGCACGGCCGTGGCCGCCTACGCGCAGGAGTGCAACCGCTACGGCGTGTACGTCTACTGGCGCACACCCGAGTTCTGCCGTAAGTATTTGTTCCTCGAGTGACTTACGCACCTCCTACCCCCCCCCCCCCCACACACCTTTGATTCAATCGTCGCAGTGATCATCGTCGAAGTGGTCATCATTTAATTTTCGTTGCGGCGCGTGCCGCTACTTTATTAAAGTGTCGTCGTCGTCATCGTCGTCATTGTCGTCATTGTCATCATCCGGGATTCATTTCTCACGAAGGATTGCAGGTAGATGGGAAGAAGGTGGCACGTGGCTCGTAGCGACAGCCGTAGTGAGATGACTTTTATATTTATATACAACCCGTTACCTGTGACCTACGTAAAGGAATCACTGTGACCAGCATTGTTCACCGTGCCAATAGCAAACGGTGGCGGAGCGAGCCTCTCGTCCAAAGCGTGGCATTAAATTACTATTAACACTGCGAGTTTATCTTCTTGGTTCTTTCGGTAACGTCACGTAGAAGGGAAGTAATAAAATAATAAAAATAAAACATGATAAAATAATTATGGTCTTCACCTGAGGACGGCTGCTTGCGTTGTGGCCGAAACGTCGTGAGAATTATTTTATTATGTTTTATTTTTATTATTTTATTACTTCCCTTCTACGTGACTTTACCGAAAGAACAAAGAAGATGAATCCCTGCAGTCAGGAAAGCTTTAAATCGAAATTTAACTGCGAGTTTAGCCAAACCAGATGACTCCATCCAAAAGGACAAGCCTGGGAACCCTGCTTGCCGATTACACCGACTGTTGGTGTAGCAGGGCATCGAACCCCGAAACCCACCACGCGCACAGCGATCGTGGCGCTTAGGCAGCCTCGGAAACCGACCGACCGCTCCCGGTGCGTGCCACTGCCTCCCACAGCGATGCAGTGCGACGGCTGCATGCGCTACGACCCGTGCGTGCCCGCCTGCCCCAAGACGTGCGAGAACTACGAGCGCTACGAGGAGGTGTACGCGAGCTGCCCGGACGTGTGCGTGGAGGGCTGCCGATGCGTGCACGACAATGAGGTTTGTGGTGGCTCCGTCGAAGTCTCGTCCTGTCCATTCATGAATTTGATGTAATCAGTCAGGCAGTTTCTCTTAGTCAGTCTCTCTCTTCTTCTGTTTGTATGGATGGATGCCGGGACTTAACTTATCACTGAATATTATCCGGATCGCTGGTAGGTTGCAGTTGGTTGCGTGGCTATGAGACATCGCTATCGTGAGATGCATACTGGGTGTGGTGTGCCGGGTGCGGGAATATTTTCCAAATCGCTGGCCTGTACACACCCAGTTGAACTTGAGCCCTGAATGTTTTGCTGGTGGGTGGAAAGTCTCTGGCCAGATTTAGAGGGAGTGGTGATGGAACAAAGAATTAATGCTGGGTTAAAAGTGCATTTTTATATTTTTCATATGATTGACAAATGTCCTTATATATGACTGAAAGCAATAAATAAAGTGTATAATTTTCTATCGGCATTTCAAATACTGTTTGTCTGTTAATGGAAATATGGATATATGAGAAGAGCACAGAGAAATATTAGGAAAATAGGAGAAATTCCAGAGTAATATTTTTATGCTGACAAAATCCACTCTACACTTGACCTGGCTCCAAGTTCCGTCCACGCATCCCCAAGTTTCGAGATCACTCGCGGGCAAAGTGAGTTTTCTCGTGGCGATGAAGCGACGTGAGCTGTGAATTTAGTGGTTTGAGCAGAGAGACAAAGACGCCTTCTCCCGAGTGCGTATTAACGCCTTGGGACATCTACCACGATGATCAAGAGCGGCGTTCTTCAGTGCAAGGCCCGCGGGTCACTGGCGGCCCCCTAGTGGCCTTTAGTGCGGCCCCCGACAATACTCAATGACACGTGACAAACACCCCGTCGTGCTGTCACAGACCCCAATGGTTTCAAATGTGTGGCTGGCCCTCACACTGATCATGTCTTATCGGCGACAGTGCCAGCCAACTCCCCCCCCCCCCCCCGTCTCGAAAATTAGTGCAGAACACTGATCAAGGTGATGGTGGACAAAATATAATGCAACTCAAGTGAGCGGCGTAGCGTATTGCCGCAGCGTCATCACAGTCACTCGTTGCTCTCCGTCACATCTCCGACGCTTTAACCATTCCTCATATTGCGTACGATCCACGTGCACACCTACATGGCCGTGTACGCACGCGCGTGTCCATGTGCACGTGCGATGTGTCAAAGGTAACGTGCACGTGATGATTCACCTCGATTGTGTTTCAAATGAATAATCGAGTGTATGTAGCGGCCTCTATTGGCGTCACATTGAAAGCATCGATTCTTACGCACGCAATGCGATGTGTGTATCACGTGGGAAAGAATCAACGTTTAGATCGACGACTCACTGACGATAACAAAGACGGTCAACGCATCGCGCGCTTCTGCGGCCGTCTGGAACGCCCTTCCTACCGATATTAGGAAGCCACTGGAGCTGTACACTTTTCAATCATCCATATTGACAAACTAATTTATTTTAGAACCGCTTTTGGTGTTCGGTTTGCTGCTTCCCCGGCACCTCCGATTAGCACGGTCGGCTACGTACGTTGCGAAATAATCTCAAAAGACGGTGCCATGGTGAGTACAAGTGGCCGTTGCTTGCCTCGGTGGTGACCATTCGTGCCGTTCGCTGCAGGTGTTCAACGAGCTCACGACCAAATGCATGCGACTGGAGGAGTGCGTCTGCAAGGTGATCGACGGAGTCCTCATCTACGACGGCCAGAAGATCGACTCCCTGTCGGACGAGTGCAGGAGCTGGTGAGTGATCGAGAAAGCACGCGTCCTCCTCCTCCTCATCCTCCTCCCCCTCATCCTCCTTCTCCCTCGAGGGCGTTGTCCACCTTCGGACGTTCGTTTTGTGACAGGGTGCGCGACGCGCACTTCCGTGGGTGCGGTTCGAACAAGCGTTGATTATTTTTGTCTCGGTGGTTTTTTTGTCCCCGTCTCGTTTGTATTGTTACACATCCCCCCCCCCCTTCACCTTTGTCTCTTGCACAGATTTGTTTTCGTTCAATTAGTCTGTCTGCTTCGTCTTCTTCCACGCATTTGTCCCACTCACGTGGTGGGGTCCGCTGTCTTTGCCAACCTTCTCCACGCTGCCCTGTCCTGCGCCATCTCTCTTTCCACTCCTCGGGCCACCGTGTCCCATCGCCCCACCTCGTCTTCTGCTGCCTTCCTCTTGATCTCTTTCATTCCCCTTGCATCACTTGCACCATCTGACCCACATTATTTTCCTGTTGTCTCTCCGCATGACCGCACCACACCAGCCCTTTCTCTCTCATCTTCTCTGTGATTTCTACCACCTTGAGTCTTCCTCTCACTTCTTCTAATTTGCATGTTATTTTCATAAATAAATATTATTTTTTGTTGCGAGGATTTTCCACACCATAAGCCACTTTGTCGAGCTATTTGTGGCTCGCTCGTTTCTGAAATATAATCGAATAGCTCAGTGGGCTTCACCTGGCAACATAAACAATTGTTTAGTTTGATTTATATTTTTAAAGTTATTTGTTTACCTTTCCTATACTTTGCACTCCTGATGTGTTTTGTACTGTTTGTTGTTGTAACCTTCTGACCCGCCCCTACTGGACATCTTTGAAAAGTAGCTTTACAGCTCATGGGATTTCTCCAGGATAAATACATATTCTGATTCTGAAATCGTCATGAATCCATTCCCTTTGTGCGTGGTTCCATACCATGTATGGCGAGCATAACCAAGGGGATGTAACTAATGTTACATAAGGGCTCTGTACTCGTTCTCTGCAAAATCGATATTTTGTTTGGTTTTGTTGTTGCTGTGCTCACGCATCGCGGATCTCTGTCCGGGCAACTCGCTAAACGGGGACAACCCTGTAACAAATCAAACAAACTCAACGAACCAACGCATCGTTACACAGCCAGCAATGTGGTCATGGCATCAAGTTCCTATCGACACGGTGGGTTGGGGAGTCTTAGATCAACTGTCACGGGTGACAAATTCCACCTCTCCACACGGTAGGTCCACGTGTCGCACTCAGCGGATCGTGACACCCGTTCACGTGGAACGTCGAAGTTAAGTCAACCGGGACATCTTTAAGCTCATCTTAAATTCCTCATTGTGAGAAAGGTTTTTCCCGTGGCTGAACAGCGCAGAGTGCAACGGAGATCTTGAGATCTTGGGAAGCAAAGCAGGATGGAGCCTTGGTAGTGCGAGGACGGGTGCCCAACTCAGATTGAAACGGGTGTCACGGGCTGGCTGCGGGGCTCTGTTGTGGTTAGCAGAGGGCATCGCAGCACAGTGCATTGTTTTACTGCTGGTCTGCTCTCCCGCAACGATGCTTCGTACCGCCACCAACACGCGCGTACCCGGCGCGGTGAAGTACGGCCAGATAACCCCCATGACCCGCGACACGTCGGGTGGCCTGAGTCCAGCGATGGATCGACGAAAGGGGCCTCTCTGTGCGCGCGCGCAGCGTGCGCACGGACGGTGCGGCGACGTTCGGCGAGCGCTCACCGTCTCGCGCGATCTCTCCGCAGCTACTGCATGGACCACGACATCCAATGCATCGGTCTGCCGTGCCCCAAAACGGTCACGTCTCCGCCGTGGGATCCTGCTGGTGGGTGGCGCCGTGAGCTCTTGGCACCCCCAGGGTGGGAAGGCGTTCGCGTTCGTGTAGCCGAACGCGGCGTGTTGTCGGTGAACGCGGCGAGCGGTAGGAGGATTTGCGCCGCACTAAGTGAAAGACGCGTTCAGCGAACTGACGTAACGAGAAAGTTTGCCGACGTACGATGAAGGTCGCACACGCGGTGCGATGACGGGACACTTTTAACCGAGGGTGCAATGATTCTTGATAGCTTCGTGCATGAAAGAATGACATTTTATTATAATAATAACAAAAAATAGCTGCTATCAATTTCTGAGCCTGAGTTTTCTTTAAAGATGTTCTTTTTCAGTCGGTAAAGTTTGCTTGCCAACATTTCTTACAGATACCGTGCGTGTCTGGTGTGCATTTATTTTTTATTCCACAGACGCGACCTCACCACCTTGCAATGTCGATTCCACCACAGCCACCTGTCGATTCATTCCACCGGGTGAGTTTCATGTCCTCGTCGTTCACGCATTCCTTCATCGATTCATTCACTCCCAGGTGAGAGCGCAGCTTATATATTTAATTCATTGTCACTATAACGTCACAGATTCACCTTACTCGTAATAGTGTGACTTCAACCACAGTCCACGTTGCTTCAATCGCGTCACTCCATCTCCCGTCTGTCTTGTGCCCCGTTATTACGATGAATAGTGATTACGTTGAACCAAAATTATACAAACTGTGTATATGCATGCATGCATACCTGCATGTGTTAACCAAAAACAATCTACAACACTACGCATGTGCATGTGTGTGTGCGTGGGGAGCGGTGGTGTTGCAATTAGTGCATTGCGCTATGAACCCCGTGACCCAGTTCAATTTCTGCTCATGGCCAACACCAGTGACGATTATCTGAACCGCTCCTGGGCCTCTCCTAGGCCGAGTACCTGGTGCGGTGTGTAAACATCGCCACTAGGGAGACAAAGGCGGCCGTGTGTGGTGCCGGCCACCCACCCCTTTGTGTGCCATCGCGGCCTTCATAGGTGCTTGCTTGCCCTAAACATCTGTTAAGCCTATACAGATACTCTTTGCCTTTGTGCGTGGGTGTGTGTGCTCGCTGACAGCACTTGCCCCAAAACTCTGTTAAGGCTTTCCGGTGGATCTTTCCCTGTGTGCGTGCGTGTGTGTTCAGTAACAGCACTTGCCCCAAAAGTCTGTTTAGGTTATACGGGGGGCTGATAATTGTTTTTTTACCCTTCTATCTGGCAACAAAACTGACACATTTTTTACAAGGAGTCATGTTTACATAGACCACAATACCTGCAGTCATAATGCAAACAAAAAAAACATAACTCTGATAATGTGCACTGTCCTTGAAGTTGATTGGTCCACACCCGAGACAGCTTTCCTTAGAGCCTAGTCTCACGTGAGTTGGACCAGATGACGCCAAAATGCGTCAGATAGAAGGGTAAAAAACCAATTATCATATTTTTTACTGGCAAATGAGATTCCAATGGTATACGGGGGGCTCTTTCCCTTTGTGCGTGGGCGTGTGTGCTCGCTAACCGCACTCGCCCCAAAACGTCTGTTAATGCTACACGGTGGTTGGGGGGATCTTTGCCTTGTGCCGCCGTCACAGAGGACTGCCCGCCCGAGGACCTGCACAAGTGCGCGTACACGTGCGAGGCGACGTGCCACGCGTACCGCTACTCGCTGCTCGAGTGCCAGGCGGGCCACGACGAGTCCTGCATCGACGTGTGCGGCGAATACCCGCGCTGCGCCGAGGGGTACCTCGTGCGCGACCCTGAGACGTGCGTGCGCGTCACCGAGTGCACGTGCTCGCTGCCCTGCGGCACCGTCATCCCGGTGAGCCCGCGCGCGCGCGCTTTCTGCCTCTCGCTTTCACACCAATCGGTCGTTCGTCGAAGGCTTCATTGCGTGTTCCTCTCTCTGTATCTCAGGGTAATTCTCCGTGTGAACACCTCTCTAAGCTGTTTTTAACATCTTCCCCTTCTGTGCACACTTTCTATTTTATTCATTAATGGCCGTGTTGTGATGTGCATGCCATGGCATGCGATATGCATTTATTCATGGATAAAAAATACTTCCAAGCACAAAGGCATGATTTTGAAGACATTCATGTGTAAGATTTTGCTATCTTGTTATACTTTAATTTGTCACGCCAGGATGCCTAACAATCTATTTTATTGACCAATCATTATATGCCTCTAATAATAATTTTTAAAACTGCCCATAATGCAACAGCAGTCTTTGACACCTAGGAAATTCTTTAGAAAAATAAATCTCAAAAGGAATAATGCATATTTCACCAAATTACTGAAATCGTGTCCATGAGATGCGACTGCTGTATTTATTACAGTTAGTACTTCAAATCAATGTGTCTTAGAGGTGATCTGTTCATTTTCAGCCCGGAGGAATGTGGGAAAACGTCCCCGAATGCTTGAGATACTACTGCTGGAACAACATGCTGCAGCAGCAGGAGATACCCAACTGCAAGCCGGAGACAACCACTCCACCACCTTGCACGTCGACCACAACACCTGCGACGCCCTGCAGCACCTCCGCTCCCCCAGCACCTCCCCGCAGCACCCTGCCTCCTTGCTCAGGTTTCACGACAGCACCACCCGTCAGCAAGATCTCGACAACAGTCACCAGCGTGCAAACGACCGCGCCCCCGTGCGGAAGCACGGTCCCATGCGGCACGACCGTCAGCGGCGTCACGACGTCAAGCACGAAGGACACGTCCGGAACTACGCCCGCCACCAAGATCACAACCCCGGGATCGGAGTCGACCACGCCATGTGCCTCTGGAGGACCGTGCAGTTCCACCACACCTCCTGGAACAGTTAGCACATGCAGCACGGAGTCACCTGCCACAAAGACAACTCCGGCAGTGACGAAAATTGTCACCACAATCGTACCGCCCACTGGTACGGCAGCACCTCCATGTAGTTCTACCGGTCCAAGCGGTTCCACGGTGCCAGTACCAGATACCCCATGCAGTGCCACAACTGGGATCACAAAGACAACTGAGCCGCCTCCGAAGGTGGTCACTACCGTAGAACCAGCTCCTCCATGCGGTTCCACAGGTCCATGCAGTTCCACACCCCCTGGCCAACAGTCTGTTTGTAGCACTGCACCAATAACCAGCAAGACGACTCTGACGCCGCCGCCTGTTACGAAGGTAGTCACCACCTGTGCACCAAATAGGATAGAAACGAATCCCCCGAGTAGCTCGCCTGGCCCATGCAGCACCACGGTGCCCTGTGGCGGATCCACGTGCCAACCCGGTGTTTCGACCGCGACGACACCGGCAACAAAATCAACACCCAGCACAATACAAACCTTCAGCAACGCACCGCCAACTGGAACCGACGCTGTGGCCCCGTGTGGACCCGCTGCGCCCTGTGGCACGACAGCTTCTGGCAGCTCAGCAGTGCCGGGCGGTGAGGTGGCGACTGAAGTTGTTTACCCACCAGAGAGCAGGGCAGCGGTAACACCTGCGCCGTGCAACTCAGGAACAGTACCTGGGTCAGATGTGACGACTTGCAGCACCGTTACACCATTCACCAAGACAACTCTGACACCTCCACCAGTTCCTCAAAACAACCTCGTTGAAACGATACCACCATGTGGTTCTAGCGTAACACCTGCTCCTGGCGAATCTGCTTTCAGCAGTGCAGCACCCTCCAGCAAGACGACTCTGGTGCCTCCGTCCTTTGTGGACGTGCCAGTATCTGATAAAAATGTGATTGAAACAAGTCCTCCATGCGTCTCGACTTCCGCACGTGATGTTACACCAGCACCAGCACCAGGGACAACTGTTTGCTCTACCACTACAAGCCCCTTAACCAAGACGACACCGGCTATCAACATTGTGATTCCAGACACATTTGTACCCGGATCTGAAACAAATCCATCTTGCGGCTCCTCTATCCCGTGCGGCTCTGCAGTTCAGGGCCTGGATATCCCATCACCAACGTCCAATTTTATACCTCCACCAGCCAATAACGACGTTGCTTGTAAGACAACAGTTCCTCCTTTTGTCATCTCATTGTCCACAAGTCATCTCCCCCCACCAACTTCTGAAGCTACTGCCATTCCGGAAACCACACTTATTCCGTGCGGCTCCTCCACTCCATGCGGTTCTACTACTCCAGGTGGCCCTATAATAGCAAGGTTGGACACAACTCCTTGCAGTGGTATAACAACGGTTTCCAAAGAAACATTGACGCCCCCCGCTCCAACGACTAAAATATCTCAAGCTCCGACTGCCAGCTGTTCGTCTGCAGCACCGGGTAGCCCGGCAGGTGACTCAAGTGTAAGTGGGAAAACACCGGATTCTGGACTTCCAAGTAACCAACCGGGAACGAATACCTCGCCAACAAACCCGGATTCTTCGAGCAGTCCTTGTGCCGTGATTTGTGACACAGACATTGTAAATGTACAAATTTCTACAGATATCTTATCCAGTTCAACATCTAAACTAACGAGTAATGTTGTCAGTCAGAATAAGTACCCATCGGGCCAGAACAACGTTCCAGGAACATATGACAGCCAACAGGGTGGCGTTCCTGCAGCTGATGGAACCATTTGCAGCGTTACAACGCCCGCCAGTCAAACAACACTGGCGCCCTCAAAAGACATCGTTGCACCAGGTTCTGATGGAGGCAGACAATCTGTTCTGCCTTGCGATGCCAGCATTCCATGCGGCTCGACGACACCTGTGGAAGGTGCTCCTCCTCCAGCACAACCACCAGCCTCCAACATCATTCCTCCAGTTGTATCAGTAATTTCGGAAACGACAGTTGCTCCATGTGGGTTAGCATCACCTGCGCAACAAGAATCAACTTGCAGTCCAATAACGGGCTTCACCAAGACGACATTGACGCCACCACCGGCAAATAATGAGATTCCATTGGACGTAATATCTACCGTTCCTTGTAGTCCCACTGGTGTCTGCAGTTCCACAGTGTCTTCCCAGACGCCAGCACCGACCACAAAACTTAATCCGAATTTTGTTGACGTGGTTTACAGTAATCCACAGACAGTACCGGGCAGTGATGCGGCATCTGTCGCAGAAACGCCACCCGCTTGTGCGACGACGTCGTTACCCCCAGCCACGATTAACAATTTGATTTCTAAAAATTTAGTCACTGAGCCAGTTTGTGGAAACACAGTCCCGTGCAGTTCAGGATCATCTATACAAGACATTGTGACTACATGCAGCACTACAACCCCTATCTCAAAGACAACTCTAACGCCACCACCAGTCACCAAAGTAATTATCCCACAAGACAATATTGTCAGTGGAATAGAAGTAATTTCCCCTCCAATCAACTCTGGCAGCCCAAGTGGCTCCTCTGGTTCACTGGACGCGACCATTCCATGTGGCCCTACCACGTGCGGGCCAAGTGCTGGATCTACAGAGACCCCACCTGCCACAAAGACAACACTCGTGTCCTCACCCAGCAACAAATTGATCGTTGCCGGCGAGATACCAAGTGCATCCGGGACATCATCACTCCCAAGTGATTCCACATTACCTGTGCAGAGCTCGGTTTGTAGCTCAACTACAACTCTGACACCTGCACCAACAACGAAAGTTTCAGGACCAGCTGTGCCATGCTCTGGAGGATCATCTCAGGCAGGTGAATCTGTCCCTTCGTCCGAGTCTTCTAGTCCATGTGGTCCAACCACACTGGCACCACCATCAACCACAAAGCTAAGCCAAGTGGTAGATATCGGGACGTGCAACAATCCAGAAACAACACCATCAGTTATTATCAATGTACCATCAGAGGGCACCAACGCTGGCGTAGTTTCAGATTTGATATCACCCCCATCCGATTCCATTGTTCCATGTGGTTCTACGTCATCATCATCACCAGCTGTAAAGGAAAGTCTGACGACTTGTGCCGTTCCAGGGACAACGTTACCTGTCTGCTCCACTACACCTCCATCGTCGAAAACAACACTCACACCACCACCGTCTAATAAGGTTTCAACAGTCGTGCCCGATGTGCCTGTCCCATGTTCAACAGTGCTCGCATATGCCGGTTCTAATGAAAATATTCCCCCAAGTGGCTCTATTCGTCCAGTTTCAGGATCCAACGTTGTAGAACCACCCGGTGTATTTGAAACAGTTCCCCCCTGTGGCCCTACAACAGGACCCGATTCGTCTCTCTGCAGTACTACAACTCCAGTCACTAAGACAACGCTGACGCCGCCACCGTCTGCTAAGATTTCCGCCATCTCCACAGTCGCATGCGCAACGGAGCCAACGAATGCAATCAATGTGCCACTGAGTGAGTCTGCGGGCCCGTGTGCTACCACGCAAGCACCTGGGAGGGCGGTGACCACTTGCAGCGCTGTAATAACGACCGCACAAACCATCGTTGGTCCAGAAGTCCCAGCCGGAAGTGATACGGCTTCTTCATATGAGTCCACAACACCTGGACCAGGCGCCGCTGTTTCAACCACACTGCCAAGCTCAAAGACGACAGTGCCAGTCGCACCAGTTAACAAAGACATCATTACTACCTGTGCACCGAGTGTGCCAGACGTAACATCCCCATCCTGTGGATCCACAGCACCTGCACCAGGAACCACCGTTTCCAGCACGATACCTGATACAAAAACAACAGTGCCGGTCGTACCTATCAATAAAGACATCTTTACTACCGCTGCACCATCTGGGCCAACGCAAGATATCCCCTGTAGCTCAACGACCTTTACAACTAAGCCAACTCTGACACCTCCACCAGTAACTAAAGCTATCACATCCGCTCAACTTGAAGTGGTTGACACCGCTTTACCTTTGTGTAGCAATACTAGTCCTAGTGGTCCAACAGGAACAACTCCATCTGATGTTATAACTACAACACCTTTTACGAAGACAACACCGTCAACTACACCAATTACTAAAGTCATCCCAAGCACGTGTGTAACAGGTGTTCCTGAAACAACACCATCGCGTGGATCTCCAACACCTGGGCCAGACATACCTTGCAGTCCTACGGCAGCAACCATCACAAGCTCTGCACCAATATCCATCAATATCATCACCACTGCTGGGCCACAGTGCTCTACAGAATCTTCCCCAATACCGCCAACCACAAAAATAAGCTCCACTGCGGGTATTGTGACCTGCAATGCTCCAGAGACGACGCCTGTAAAAGACGCAGCCCCCTTGAGTACACCGTGTAGATCCGCACCAGTGGTCACCGACACTATTCTGACGCCACCAGCGGTGACTCAAGCGGCTCAGAGCAATGGGGTAGAGGCAATCGCGCCACCCGCCTGCAACAGCCCATCCGGTGGTACACAACCGGCACAAGAAGGAACTCCATGCGGCCCCACAACAACATCTGCACCGTCTCCTACGACGAAAGTCGTGTCTCCGGAAGGACCAACACCTGCTCCCTGTGGACCTGCGAGTGGTGCGTCGAGTGTTGTGAAAGGTAAGGCCCTCGGGGCTCCACTCCCAGCCTTTAGCTGCATCGTTTCATTGTCAGGAGTTTGTATGAGTCAGCGTCAGTTGAGAAATGCAGAGTAAGCAGGTTATGCAAAAAATATATATGACGATGAGTTGAAAGTGGTTTCAACTGGTGTAAAAACACACGTTAACACTGGCATTGGGTAAATGGAGAAAACTGGGAATTGAAGAGATTAACGTGGCCTATGAATTAATTAAATACTAGCAGACTGTGAGTAGCAAATATGAGGCTTGTACGTCATAAATGGACAAGACGGGAGGATGATGATGTGTGGCACAAAGGACAAGTTAGCAATGTGGTTCCATTGTTTATTATGTTTTAATGGTGCAGGACATTTGATGAGATCAATCGTTAATGACTGTCATTTTTTTTTCATCAGACGTAACTCCTTGCGGTGCTACAACACCATTCCCTGAGACGACGCTGACTGAACCACCAACGACAAAGGTGATCAGTGAAAGTGCCTCACCATCTGGAGCCGAGCCAACGATACCATCATGTGGACCAACCGTTCCATGCAGTTCCGCATCTGGACCTACACCGTCACCCACCACAAAACAAATTCCAGTCACTGATATCGTGACGTGTAGCATTCCAGAGACAACACCTGGGTCCGTCACAACGCCTTTCACCAAGACAACTCTGACACCACCACCAACAACGAAAAATGTTCCTATCACAGAAACGTGTGCACCTCAGTCAACACCACCATCATCTGGATCTACTGTCCCATGCAGTCTAACAACAAACGTTGTCCCAGACACAACTCCTTCTGTTGTTACAACCGTGACACCACCACCAAGCAGTAAGAACCCTCCACCTCCAGAAACACCTCCTCCATGTGGTGGTTCTTCTACAAGTCAACCAGGAGCTCCCTGCAGCAGTTCTACAGCTTCAACACCTCCACCTACAACCAAAATCATTCCCATAGAGACAACAGTTCCACCATGTGGTTCGAGCATTCCATGCAGTTCTCCAGTTTCTGAACAGACCCCTGCACCAACAACGAAAGTAATCCCAGTTCCCGATGGTGTTACCTGCAGCCCAGCGACTTCACCTGGATCAGGACCAATACCTTGCTCAACGCCACCACCTTCCACCGTGACAACTCTTACTCCTCCACCAAGCACAAAGGTTGTCTCATCTGCAGAAACATGTGCACCTGGTGTTACGCCATGCGGCTCCGTTACACCTGCACCAGAGGTTCCGTGCAGTTCTACAACACCAGTTACCAAGACAACCCTGACAACTGCTCCAGTGTCTAAAATTAGCACGGTCAGTGAATCACCAGCACCATCTGGCTCTACAAGCCCATGCAGTCCACTTACTCCACCTCCTACTACAAAGATATCTCCACCTTCAACAGTTGTGCCTTGCAGCAATCCAGATGTTACGTCACTAATCACAGACTTGACACCTGCCTGTTCTACTCCTTCAATATCATCAACTGCAACCCCAATTCCAACCACAAAGATCATCACTGAAACAGCGCCGCCAAGTGGGAGTGAAACGACACCCCCACCATGTGGATCTACAGGTCCATGCGGTTCAACACCTCCACCTGGTACAGGCATAACCACAATTAGCACCTCAACGCCTGTGTCCAAGTCAACACTGACACCACCTCCAGTCACTAAAGAGATACCTCCTGTTGTGACAACCAGCCCACCTGCATCTACAACGCCTGTGACTGGCCCGACTGCTCCATGCAGCCCAACAACAACATCTGGACCTGAGACAACACCTTGTGGTAGCACAACACTGGTCACAACACCAATTACTAACATCATTTCCACGACGCCTCCTGGTGGTTCTACAATTTCTTGCAGTCCCACATCTCCAGTTGTACCAACAACAAAGTTGGTGTCAACTACTGGGATCCCAATTTGCAGCACGCCTGTTACACCCCCAGTAACAGACGTAACACCTTGCTCCACAAATCCACCTCTCACAAAATCAACTCTGACTCCACCACCAGACAGTAAAGCTACCACTGGTGTTACAAGCTCCTTACCAACAACACCTCCACCATGTGGGCCTACAGGGCCTTGCAGTCCAACACCAACGCCTGTGCCAGGCTCAACTCCATGCAGTACGGAAATGCCTTTCACTACGACGAAAGTGACCCCACCTCCATCCACAAAAGTAATCCCTACGACCGAAATAACATGTTCACCGGGATCACCAGTTCCTTCACCTGGATCTACGGTACCCTGTAGTCCATCAACATCTGGACCTGGCCCGACAACACCACCACCAACAACCAAAGGTGTAACAAGCATACAACAGACAACGCTTCCTCCATGTGGATCTACAGGCCCTTGCAGTTCCATATCAACAGCTGCACAAGAAACAACGCCTTGCGGTGGTGACACATCATTCACCAAGACCACGCTAACGCCACCACCTTCCACTAAGTTCATAATATCAGAAACACCAGCTCCATGCGGATCAACCGTTCCTTGCAGTTCTGCATCTGGACCTACGCCATCACCCACCACAAAACAAATTCCAGTGAGTGAAATTGTGACATGTAGCATTCCAGAGACAACACCTGGGTCAGTCACAACACCATTCACCAAGACAACTCTAACACCACCACCAACAACGAAAAACGTTCCTATCACAGAAACATGTGCACCTCAACCAACACCACCATCATCTGGATCTACAGTTCCATGTAGTCCAACAACAAACGTTGTCCCAGATACAACTCCTGGCGTTGTTACAACCGTGACACCACCACCAAGCAGTAAGAACCCTCCACCTCCAGAAACACCTCCTCCATATGTTGGTTCTACTACTTGTCAACCAGGAGCTCCCTGCAGCAGTTCCTTAGCTCCAATACCTCCACCTACAACCAAAATCATTCCCATAGAGACAACAGTTCCACCATGTGGATCGAGCAGTCCGTGCAGTCCTCCAGTTTCTGAACAGACCCCTGCACCAACAACGAAAGTAATCCCAGTTCCCGATGTTGTGACCTGCAGTCCAGGGACTTCACCTGGAACAGGGCCAATACCTTGCTCAACGCCACCACCTTCAACGACTCTGACTCCTCCACCAAGCACAAAGATCGTCTCAACTCCAGAACCATTCGTACCTGGAGTTACACCAAGTGGCTCTGTTACATCTGCACCAGCGGTTCCATGCAGTTCCACAATTCCCGATACCAAGACGACCCTGACAACTGCTCCAGTGTCTAAAATTAGCACGGCCAGTGATTCACCAGCACCATGTGGCTTTACAAGTCCACTTACTCCACCTCCAACTACAAAAGTATCTCTCCCTGCAACAGTTGTGCCTTGCAGCAATCCAGATGTTACGCCAGAGACACCTGTCTGTTCTGCTCCTTCAATCTCAACAACTGCAACCCCAATTCCAACCACAAAGATCATCACAGGAACGGCACCGCCAAGTGGAAGTGAAGCAACGTTTCCCCCATGTGGGTCTACAGGTCCATGTGGTTCAACAATTCCACCTGGTACTGACATAACCACAATCATCACCTCAACACCTGTCTCCAAGTCAACATTGACACCACCTCCAGTCACAAAAGAAATCCCTCCTATCGTGACAACTTGTTCACCTGCATCTACAACTCCTGTGAGTGGATCTACAGCTCCGTGCAGCCCAACAACAACATCTGGACCTGATATAACACCGTCCAGTGGCACAACACCTGTCCCTAAACCACCAGTTTCTACAGCTATTACGAAAGAAATTACCACCATATCTCCATCCAGTCCTTCAAGTCCATGCAGTGCTACTTCATCAATTATTCCAACCACAAAAGTTGACTCATCTACAGGTATTCCAATCTGCAGCACACCCGTACCACCTCCTGTATCAGACACAACAACTGGATTCACCTCACCACCTCCCACGAAGTCAACTCTGACGCCACCACCAGACAGTAAAGCTACCACTGGTGTTACCAGCTCCTTACCAACAACACCTCCACCATGTGGGCCTTCAGGGCCTTGCAGTCCAACACCAACGCCTTTGCCAGGCTCAACTCCATGCAATACGGAAACCCCGTTCACAACGACCAAAGTCACCCCACCTCCATCCACAAAAGTCATCCCTATCAGTGAAATAACATGTGCACCTGGATCACCAGTTCCTTCACCTGGATCTACGATACCCTGTAGTCCAACAACATCTGGACCTGGTACAACACCACCACCAACAACCAAAGCTGTAACAAGCATACAAGAGACAACGCTTCCTCCATGTGGATCTACAGGCCCTTGCAGTTCCATATCAACACCGGGACAAGACACAACGCCTAGCGGTGGTGACACATCATTTACCAAGACCACGCTAACGCCACCACCTACCACTAAGTCCATGATATCAGAAACACCAGAACCATCTGGATCAACTGTTCCTTGCAGTTCTGCATCTGGACCTACACCATCACCAACCACAAAACAAATTCCAGTGACCGAAATTGTGACGTGTAGCATTCCAGAGACAACACCTGGGTCAGTCACAACACCATTCACCAAGACAACTCTGACACCACCACCAACAACGAAAAACGTTCCTATCACAGAAACGTGTGCACCTCAATCAACACCACCATCATCTGGGTCTACAGTTCCATGTAGTCCAACAACAAACGTTGTCCCAGACACAACTCCTTGCATTGTTACAATTGTGACACCACCACCAAGCAGTAAGAACCCTCCACCTCCAGAAACACCTCCTCCATGTGGTGGTTCTACTACTTGTCAACCAGGAGTTCCCTCCAGCAGTTCTACAGCTCCAATACCTCCACCTACAACAAAAATTACTCCCATTGAAACAACAGTTCCATCATGTGGATCGAGCAGTCCATGCAGTCCTCCAGTTTCTGAACAGACCCCTGCACCAAGAACGAAAGTAATCCCAGTTCCCGATGTTGTGACCTGCAGTCCAGGAACTTCACCTGGAACTGGGCCAATACCTTGTTCAACGCCACCACCTTCAACGACTCTGACTCCTCCACCAAGCACAAAGATCGTCTCAACTCCAGAACCATTCGCACCTGGAGTGACGACATGTGGGTCCGTTACACCTGGACCAGAGGTCCCTTGCAGTTCTACAACACCCATTACCAAGACGACCCTGACAACTGCTCCCGTGTCTAAAATTAGCACAGTCAGTGAATCACCAGCACCATGTGGCTCTACAAACCCATGCAGTCCACTTACTCCACCTCCCACGACAAAGATATCTCCACCTTCAACAGTTGTGCCTTGCAACAATCCAGATGTTACGCCATTAATCAAAGACTTGACACCTGCCTGTTCCACACCTTCAATCTCAACACCTGCAAATCTAGTTCCAACCACGAAAGTCATCACTGAACCAACACCGCCAATTGTGTCTGAATCCACAGTTCCCCCATGTGGATCTACAGGTCCATGTGGTCCAACACCTCCACCATCTAGCCCCACAACACCATTCACTAAGACAACGCTGACTCCACCTCCAGTCACTAAAGAAATCCCTCCTGTTGTAACAACTTGTGCACCTGGATCAACAACACCTGGAAGTGGTCCTACAGCTCCATGCAGCTCAACAATACAACCCGGATCAGACTCCACACCTTGTCCTGGCAGCACAACACCTGGCGTGACACCAATCCCTCAAATACTCTCTACCATAGTTGAACCACCTCCATGTGGATCTTCTCCTTCATGCAGTTCCACATCTACAGTTACACCAACAACCAAGTTGGCCTCAACCACTGGTATTCCTATTTGCAGTAGTCCGGTGACCCCACCAGCACCAGACGCAACAACTGCATGCACAACACCACCTCCAACGAAACCAACTCTGACTCCACCACCACCAACGAAAGTCATAATTACCACAAGCACACCACCTCCATGCGATTCTTCTCCTTCATGCAGTTCCACGTCTTCAGGCACTCCAACAACCAAGTTGATTTCCACCACTGGTATTCCAATTTGCAGCAGTCCAGTTACACCGCCAGTATCAGATGCAACAACTGCATGCACAACACCACCACCGCCTCCCACAACATCAAATCTGACTCCACCACCACCATCGATAGTCGTAACTATCACCGGTATAACGAGCTCACCACCACCAACATCTCCACCATGTGGACCCTCAGGACCTTGCAGTCCAACATCTGCCCCTGTATCCGACACAACTCCCTCAACCAAATCCACACCGAAACAATCACCTAATTCGAATATTATTTCGAATAACGTAGTAAGTGACTCAAGCACGTCCATTGTTTCTAGTCAGTCTATAAGTTCATCCAGTCAGCAAGTAATATGTGGACCAGACTCAAGTGTCTGTGGCACCACTGTTCCTGTTGCTCAGACAACTCTTGCTCCACCACCAACTACTAAATCAGTCTTAACTGGAGAACCACCGATTGGAAAACAAACAACACTTCCTCCCTGTGGAGCCACCAGTCCAAGTAGTCAAGTAACTCCACCAGGTTCAGATGTGACTCTGTCACCTCCACCGACCACCAAATCAGTGACAAGTCCATCAGGAACAGTTCCACCTTCTGGATCTACAGTTCCATGCAGTCCATCAACAGGATCAGTGCCTGACACAACTTTCACTGCACCACCTACCTCGAAGGGAGTAATTATTTCAGAATGTGCAAGTTTGCCACCATCAACAGCTCCTCCATGTGGATCATCTGATTCAAGTAGCACAGGTCCTTCAAGTGCATCGAACTCACCACTGTGCAATACGGAATCACCTTTCACGAAGACCACACTCACTCCGCCACCATCCACAAAAGTCATCCCTATCAGTGAAATAACATCTGCACCTGGATCACCAGTTCCTTCACCTGGATCTACGGTACCATGTAGTCCAACAACATCTGGACCTGGCACGGCAACACCACCACCACCAACAACCAAAGCTGTATCAAGCATACAAGAGACAACGCCTCCTCCATGTGGATCTACAGGCCCTTGCAGTTCCATATCAACACCTGCACAAGAAACAACCCCATGCGGTGGTGACACATCATTCACCAAGACCACACTAACGCCACCACCTTCCACTAAGTCCATAATATCAGAAACACCAGCTCCATGCGGATCAACCGTTCCTTGCAGTTCTGCATCTGGACCTACACCATCACCAACCACAAAACAAATTCCAGTGACCGAAATTGTGACGTGTAGCATTCCAGAGACAACACCTGGGTCAGTCACAACACCATTCACCAAGACAACTCTGACACCACCACCAATAACTAAAAACGTTCCTATCACAGAAACGTGTGCACCTCAATCAACACCACCATCATCTGTATCTACAGTTCCATGTAGTCCAACAACAAACGTTGTCCCAGATACAAGTCCTTCCGTTGTTACAACCGTGACACCACCACCAAGCAGTAAGAACCCTCCACCTCCGGAAACACCTCCTCCATGTGGTGGTTCTACTACTTGTCAACCAGGAGCTCCCTGCAGCAGTTCTACAGCTCCAACACCTCCACCTACAACCAAAATCATTCCCATAGAGACAACAGTTCCACCATGTGGTTCGAGCAGTCCATGCAGTCCTCCAGTTTCTGAACAGACGCCTGCACCAACAACGAAAGTAATCCCCGTTCCCAATGTTGTGACCTGCAGCCAAGGGACTTCACCTGGATCAGGACCAATACCTTGCTCAACGCCACCACCTTCCACCGTGACAACTCTTACTCCTCCACCAAGCACAAAGGTCGTCACAAGCGTAGAAACATGTGCACCTGGAGTTACACCATGCGGCTCTGTTACACCTGCACCAGAGGTTCCCTGCAGTTCCACAACGCCCGTTACCAAGACGACCCTGACAACTGCTCCAGTGTCTAAAATTAGCACGGTCAGTGAATCACCAGCACCATCTGGCTCTACAAGCCCATGCAGTCCACTTACTCCACCTCCTACTACAAAGATATCTCCACCTTCAACAGTTGTGCCTTGCAGTAATCCAGATGTTACTCCACTAATCAAAGACTTGACACCTCCCTGTTCCACACCTTCAATCTCAACAACTACAAATCCAGTTCCAACCACGAAGGTCATTACTGAAACAACACCGCCAAGTGTGTCTGAATCCACAGTTCCCCCATGTGCGACTACAGGTCCATGTGGTCCAACACCTCCACCATCCAGTCCCACAACACCATTCACTAAGACAACGCTGACTCCACCTCCAGTCACTAAAGAAATCCCTCCTGTTGTAACAACTTGTGCACCTGGATCAACAACACCTGGAAGTGGTCCTACAGCTCCATGCAGCCCAACAACACAACCCGGATCAGACTCCACACCTTGTTCTGGCAGCACAACACCTGCCACCAAGCCACCACTTACGACTCCAATTCCTAAAGTAATTTCCACTGCAGGAATTACGTCTCCATGTGGCTCTGCAATTTCATGCAGTCCCACATCATCAGTTGTACCAACCACCAAGTTAGACTTAACAACAAGTATTCCAATTCGTAGCACTCCAGTATCTCCTCCAGTATCAGACACACCTTACTCCACAAATCCACCTCCCCCAAAATCAACTCTGACTCCACCACCAGACAGTAAATTGACCACTGGTATTACGAGCTCTTTACCAACAACAACTCCACCAAGTGGGTCGACGGAGCCTTGCAGTCCAATATCCACACCTGTACCTGGTTCTACTCCAGGCAGTACAGAAACACCTTTCACGGAAACCACACTTACCCCACCCCCAACGACAAAAGTCATCCCTTCGACTGAAATAACATGCTCACCAGGATCAACAGTCCCTTCATCTGGATCTACAGCACCATGTAGTCCAACAACATCTGGACCTGGTACAACACCACCACCAACAACCAAAGCTGTAACAAGCATACAAGAGACAACGCCTCCTCCATGTGGATCTACAGGCCCTTGCAGTTCCATATCAACACCTGGACAAGAAACAACGCCTAGCGGTGGTGACACATCATTTACCAAGACCACACTAACGCCACCACCTACCACTAAGTCCATAATATCAGAAACACCAGCTCCATGCGGATCAACCGTTCCTTGCAGTTCTGCATCTGGACCTACGCCATCACCAACCACAAAACAAATTCCAGTGACTGAAATTGTGACGTGTAGCATTCCAGAGACAACACCTGGGTCAGTCACAACACCTTTCACCAAAACAACTCTAACGCCACCACCAACAACGAAAAACGTTCCTATCACAGACACGTGTGCACCTCAATCAACACCACCATCATCTGGATCTACAGTTCCATGTAGTCCAACAACAAAAATTGTCCCAGACACAACTCCTTGCGTTGTTACAACTGTGACACCACCACCAAGCAGTAAGAACCCTCCACCTCCAGAAACACTTCCTCCATATGGTAGTTCTACTACTTGTCAACCAGGAGTTCCCTGCAGCAGTTCTACAGCTCCAACACCTCCACCTACAACCAAAATCGTTCCCATAGATACAACAGTTCCACCATGTGGTTCGAGCAGTCCAGGCAGTCCTCCAGTCTCTGAACAAACTCCTGCACCAACAACGAAAGTAATCCCAGTTCCCGATGGTGTTACCTGCAGCCCAGGGACTTCACCTGGAACTGGGCCAATACCTTGCTCAACGCCACCACCTTCCACCGTGACAACTCTTTCTCCTCCACCAAGCACAAAGGTCGTCCCATCTGCAGAAACATGTGCACCTGGTGTTACGCCATGCGGCTCCGTTACACCTGCACCAGAGGTTCCGTGCAGTTCTACAACGCCCGTTACCAAGACAACCCTGACAACTGCTCCAGTGTCTAAAATTAGCACGGTCAGTGAATCACCAGCACCATGTGGCTCTTCAAGCCCATGCAGTCCACTTACTCCACCACCCACTACAAAGATATCTCCCCCTTCAACAGTTGTGCCTTGCAGCAATCCAGATGTTACGCCTGAGACATCTGCCTGTTCTCCTCCTTCAATCTCAACAATTGCAACCCCAATTCCAACCACAAAGATTGTTACTGAAACAGCACCGCCAAGTGTGTCTGAATCCACAGTCCCTCCATGTGGATCTACAGGTCCATGTGGTTCAACACCTCCACCATCCAGCCCCACAACACCATTCACGAAGACAACGCTGACTCCACCTCCAGTCACTAAAGAAATCCCTCCTGTTGTGACAACTTGTGCACCTGGATCAACAACACCTGGAAGTGGCCCCACAGCTCCATGCAGCCCAACAACACAACCCGGATCAGGCTCAACACCTTCTTCTGGCACAACACCTGCCACGACACCAACCACTAAAGTAATCCCAACCACCATTGAACCACCTCCATGCAGTTCTTCTCCTTCATGCAGTTCCACGTCTTCAGTCACTCCAACAACGAAGTTGATCTCCACCACTGGTATTCCAATTTGCAGCAGTCCAGTTACACCGCCAGTATCAGATGCAACAACTGCATGCACAACACCACCACCGCCTCCCACAACATCAAATCTGACTCCACCACCACCATCGATAGTCGTAACTATCACCGGTATAACAAGCTCACCACCACCAACATCTCCACCATGTGGACCCTCAGGACCTTGCAGTCCAACATCTGCCCCTGTATCCGACACAACTCCCTCAACCAAATCCACACCGAAACAATCACCTAATTCGAATATTATTTCGAATAACGTAGTAAGTGACTCAAGCACGTCCATTGTTTCTAGTCAGTCTATAAGTTCATCCAGTCAGCAAGTAATATGTGGACCAGACTCAAGTGTCTGTGGCACCACTGTTCCTGTTGCTCAGACAACTCTTGCTCCACCACCAACTACTAAATCAGTCTTAACTGGAGAACCACCGATTGGAATACAAACAACACTTCCTCCCTGTGGAGCCACCAGTCCATGTAGTCAAGTAACTCCACCAGGTTCAGATGTGACTCTGTCACCTCCACCGACCACCAAATCAGTGACAAGTCTATCAGGAACAGTTCCACCTTCTGGATCTACAGTTCCATGCAGTCCATCAACAGGATCAGTGCCTGACACAACTTTCACTGCACCACCAACAAAGGGAGTCATTGTTTCAGAAATAAAAGGTTTACCACTATCAACAGCTCCTCCATGTGGATCATCAGAGCCATATACAGGTCCTTCCACTGCATCAAACACACCACCATGCAACCCAGAAACACCTTTCACAAAGACCACATTGACGCCACCCCCAACCACAAAAGTCATCCCTGTTACTGAATTAACAAATGCGCCAGGATCAACAGTCCTTCCATGTGGATCTGCAACACCACTTGGGCCAACGATATCCGAATCTGCAACTATCCCTTGTTCCACGGTAGCACCATCACCAACAAGCAAAGCTGTGACAGGCATACAAGAGACAACACCTCCACCATGTGGATCTACAGGCCCTTGCAGTTCCATATCCACAGCTGCGCAAGAAACAACTCCATGTGGTGGTGACACATCATTCACAAAGACCACACTAACGCCACCACCTGCCACTAAGTCCATAATATCAGAAACACCAGCTCCATGCGGATCAACCGTTCCTTGCAGTTCTGCATCTGGACCTACGCAATCACCCACCACGAAACAAATTCCCATCACTGAAATTGTGACATGTAGCATTCCAGAGACAACACCTGGGTCAGCCACAACACCTTTTACCAAGACAACTCTAACACCACCTCCAACAACGAAAACTGTTCCTATCACAGAAACATGTGGACCTCAACCAACACCACCATTTTCTGGATCTACAGTTCCATGTAGTCCAACAACAAATGTTGTCCCAGATACAACTCCTTCCGTTGTTACAACCGTGACACCACCACCAAGCAGTAAGAACCCTCCACCTCCGGAAACACCTCCTCCATGTGGTGGTTCTACGACTTGTCAACCAGGAGCTCCCTGCAGCAGTTCTACAGCTCCAACACCTCCACCTACAACCAAAATCATTCCCATAGAGACAACAGTTCCACCATGTGGTTCGAGCAGTCCATGCAGTCCTCCAGTCTCTGAACAGACCCCTGCACCGACAACGAAAGTAATCCCAGTTCCTGATGGTGTGACCTGCAGCCCAGGGACATCACCTGGATCAGGACCAGTACCTTGCTCAACGCCACCACCTTCCACCGTGACAACTCTTACTCCTCCACCAAGCACAAAGGTCGTCACAAGCGTAGAAACATGTGCACCTGGAGTTACACCATGCGGCTCTGTTACACCTGCACAAGAAGTTCCCTGCAGTTCCACAACGCCCGTTACCAAGACGACCCTGACAACTGCTCCAGTGTCTAAAATAAGCACGGCCATTGATTCATCAGCTCCATGTGACTCTACAAGCCCATGCAGTCCACTTACTGCACCACCTACTACAAAGATATCTCCACTTTCAACAGTTGTGCCTTGCAATAATCCTGATGTTACTCCACTAATCAAAGACTTTACACCTGCATTTTCCACACCTTCAATCTCAACAACTGGATGCCCAGTTCCAAATACAAAGATCATCACCGAAACACCACCACCACCAAGTGTGTCTGAATCCCCAGTTCCTCCATGTGGATCTACAGGTCCCTGTGGTCCAACACCACCACCATCCAGCCCCACAACACCATTCACAAAGACAACACTGACTCCACCTCCAGTCACTAAAGAAATCCCTCCTGTTGTGACAACATGTGCACCTGGATCAACAACACCTGGAAGTGGCCCCACAGCTCCATGCAGCCCAACAACACAACCCGGATCAGGCTCGACACCTTCTTCTGGCACAACACCTGCCACGACACCGACCACTAAAGTCATCCCAACCACTGTTGAACCTCCTCCATGCGATTCTTCTCCTTCATGCAGTTCCACATCTTCAGTTACACCAACAACCAAGTTGGTCTCAACCACTGGTATTCCAATTTGCAGCACTCCAGCTTCGCCTCCTGTATCAGATACAACTGTAAGCACAGCACCACCACCTCCAGCGAAGTCAACTCTGACTCCACCACCAGACAGTAAAGCTACCACTGGTGTTACAAGCTCCTTACCAACAACACCTCCACCATGTGGACCTTCAGGGCCTATCTTTCCAACACAAACGCCTGTGCCAGGCTCAACTCCATGCAATACGGAAACCCCGTTCACAACGACCAAAGTCACCCCACCCCCATCCACAAAAGTCATCCCTCCAACTGAAACAACATGTGCACCAGGATCACCAGTTCCTTCACCTGGTTCGACGGTACCCTGTAGTCCATCAACATCTGGACCTGGCCCGACAACACCACCACCAACAACCAAAGCTGTAACAAGCATACAAGAGACAACGCCTCCTCCATGTGGATCTACAGGCCCTTGCAGCTCCATATCAACAGCTGCACAAGAAACAACTCCATGCGGTGGTGACACATCATTTACCAAGACCACGCTAACGCCACCACCTACCACTAAGTCCATAATATCAGAAACACCAGCTCCATGCGAATCAACCGTTCCTTGCAGTTCTGCATCTGGACCTACGCCATCACCAACCACAAAACAAATTCCAGTGACTGAAATTGTGACGTGTAGCATTCCAGAGACAACACCTGGGTCAGTCACAACACCATTCACCAAGACAACTCTGACACCACCACCAACAACGAAAAACGTTCCTATCACGGAAACGTGTGCACCTCAATCAACACCACCATCATCTGCATCTACAGTTCCATGTAGTCCAACAACAAACGTTGTCCCAGATACAACTCCTTCCGTTGTTACAACCGTGACACCACCACCAAGCAGTAAGAACCCTCCACCTCCGGAAACACCTCCTCCATGTGGTGGTTCTACTACTTGTCAACCAGGAGCTCCCTGCAGCAGTTCTACAGCTCCAACACCTCCACCTACAACCAAAATCATTCCCATAGAGACAACAGTTCCACCATGTGGTTCGAGCAGTCCATGCAGTCTTCCAGTTTCTGAACAGACGCCTGCACCAACAACGAAAGTAATCCCAGTTCCCGATGTTGTGACCTGCAGCCCGGGGACTTCACCTGGATCAGGACCAATACCTTGCTCAACGCCACCACCTTCCACCGTGACAACTCTTACTCCTCCACCAAGCACAAAGGTTGTCACAAGCGCAGAAACATGTACACCTGGAGTTACACCATGCGGCTCCGTTACACCTGCACCAGAAGTTCCCTGCAGTTCCACAACGCCCGTTACCAAGACGACCCTGACCACTGCTCCAGTGTCTAAAATTAGCACGGTCAGTGAATCACCAGCACCATGTGGCTCTACAAGCCCATGCAGTCCACTTACTCCACCTCCTACTACAAAGATATCTCCACTTTCAACAGTTGTGCCCTGCAGTAATCCAGATGTTACTCCACTAATCAAAGACTTGACACCTGCCTGTTCCACACCTTCAATCTCAACAACTGCAAATCCAGTTCCAACGACGAAGGTCATCACTGAAACAACATCGCCAAGTGTGTCTGAATCCACAGTTGCCCCATGTGGATCTACAGGTCCATGTGGTCCAACACCTCCACCATCCAGCCCCACAACACCATTCACAAAGACAACACTGACTCCACCTCCAGTCACTAAAGAAATCCCTCCTGTTGTGACAACTTGTGCACCTGGATTAACAACACCTGGAAGTGGCCCCACAGCCCCATGCAGCCCAACAACACAACCCGGATCAGACTCCACACCTTGTTCTAGCACAACACCTGCCACGACACCAACTACTAAAGTAATCTCTACCACCGTTGAATCACCTCCATGCGATTCTTCTCCTTCATGCAGTTCCACATCTTCAGTAACACCAACAACCAAGTTGGTCTCATCCACTGGTATTCCAATTTGCAGCAGTCCAGTGACACCACCAGTATCAGATGCAACAACTGCATCCTCAACACCACCACCTTCCCCAACGTCAAATCTGACTCCACCACCAACAACGAAAGTCATAACTGCCACCGGAATAACAAGTGCACCACCACCAACACCTCCACCATCTGGAACCTCAGGACCTTGCAGTCCAACATCTGCTCCTGTATCAGACACAACTCCTTCAACCAAATCCACCCCTAAACAATCACCTAATTCTAATATTATTATCTCCAATAATGTAGTAAGTGAATCAAGCACTTCCATTGTTTCTAGTCAGTCTATAAGTTCATCCAGTCAGCAAGTAATATGTGGACCAGACTCAAGTGTTTGTGGCACCAATGTCCCTGTTGCTCAGTCAACTCTTGCTCCACCACCAACTACTAAATCAATCTTGACTGGCCAACCACCGATTGGAAAACAAACAACACTTCCTCCCAGTGGAGCCACCAGTCCATGTAGTCAACTAACTCCACCAGGTTCTGACGCGACTCTGTCACCTTCACCGACCACCAAATCAGTGACAAGTCCATCAGGAACAGTTCCACCTTCTGGATCTACAGTTCCATGCAGTCCATCAACAGGATCAGTGCCTGACACAACTTTGACTGCACCACCAACCACGAAGGGAGTTATCAGCAAAATTACAGATTCACCACAGACAACAGTGTCACCATTGGTTTCGTGTAATACAGGACCGACATGTGGATCTGACACAACTCCTTGCAGCAGTGACACGTCACTGACTAAGACTACACTAACGCCACCACCTACCACCAAGTCCATAATATCAGAAACACCAGCACCATCTGGATCAACTGTTCCTTGCAGTTCTGCATCTGGACCGACGCCATCACCCACCACAAAACAAATTCCAGTCACCGAAATTGTGACGTGTAGCATTCCAGATACAACACCTGGGTCTATCACAACACCTTTCACCAAGACAACTCTGACGCCACCACCAACAACTAAAAATGTTCCTATCACAGAAACGTGTGCACCTCAACCAACACCACCATCATCCGGATCTACTGTCCCATGCAGTCCAACAACAAACGTTATCCCAGACACAACTCCTTGCGTTGTTACAACCGTGACACCACCACCAAGCAGTAAGAACCCTCCACCTCCAGAAACACCTCCTCCATGTGGTGTCTCTTCTACAGGTCAACCAGGAGCTCCCTGCAGTAGTTCTACAGCTCCAACACCTTCACCTACAACCAAAATCGTTCCCATAGAGACAACAGTTCCACCATGTGCTTCGAGCAGTCCATGTAGTCCTCCAGTCTCTGAACAGACCCCTGCACCGACAACGAAAGTAATCCCAGTTCCTGATGGTGTTACCTGCAGCCCAGGGACTTCACCTGGATCAGGACCAATACCTTGTTCAACGCCACCACTTTCCACCGTGACAACTCTTTCTCATCCACCAAGCACAAAGGTTGTCCCATCTGCAGAAACATGTGCACCTGGTGTTACACCATGCGGTTCCGTTACACCTGCACCAGAGGTTCCATGCAGTTCTACAACGCCCGTTACCAAGACAACCCTGACAACTGCTCCAGTGTCTAAAATTAGCACGGTCAGTGAATCACCAGCACCATCTGGCTCTACAAGCCCATGCAGTCCACTTACTCCACCTCCTACTACAAAGATATCTCCACCTTCAACAGTTGTGCCTTGCAGCAATCCAGATGTTACGCCACTAATCAAAGGCTTGACACCTGCCTGTTCTACTCCTTCAATATCAACAAATGCAACCCCAATTCCAACCACAAAGATCATCACTGAAACGGCACCGCCAAGTGGGAGTGAAACGACACCCCCACCATGTGGATCTACAGGTCCATGCGGTTCAACACCTCCACCTGGTACAAGCATAACTACAATCAGCACCTCAACGCCTGTGTCCAAGTCAACACTGACACCACCTCCAGTCACTAAAGAAATTCCTCCTGTTGTAACAACCTCTCCACCTGAATCTACAACGCCTGGGAGTGGCGCCACACCTCCGTGCAGTCCAACAACACCATCTGGACCCGATACGACACCTTGCGGAACAGCAGGACCTGTCACGACACCAATTACTTCGGTCATATTTACCACGACAATCATACCTCCATGCGGTTCTACCATTTCATGCAGTACTGCATCTCCAGCCGAGCCAACCACTAAATTAGTCTCAACTACTGGCGTTCCAATTTGCAGCACTCCTGCAACACCTCCAGTGTCAGATACAACAACGGCGTGTACAACGCCAATAACGAAGAGCACCCTCACGCCGCCGCCTGTCACAAAAGAGATTCCGACCACCGTTGTACCAACTCCATCTGGCTCGACCATTTCGTGCAGTCCAACATCCTCCATTACACCAACTACAAAGTTAGATTCTACTACGGCTGTACCAATCTGCAGCACACCCGTACCACCTCCTGTATCAGACACAACAACTGGATTCACCTCACCACCTCCCACGAAGTCAACTCTGACTCCACCACCAGACAGTAAAGCTACCACTGGTGTTACAAGCTCCTTACCAACAACACCTCCACCATGTGGGCCTTCAGGGCCTTGCAGTCCAACACCAACGCCTGTGCCAGGCTCAACTCCATGCAATACGGAAACCCCTTTCACAACGACCAAAGTCACCCCACCTCCATCTACAAAAGTCATCCCTCCTACTGACATAACATGTGCACCTGGATCACCAGTTCCTTCACCTGGATCTACGATACCCTGTAGTCCAACAACATCTGGACCTGGTACAACGCCACCAACAACAACCAAAGCTGTAACAAGCATACAAGAGACAACGCCTCCTCCAGGTGGATCCACAGGACCTTGCAGTTCCATATCAACACCTGGACAAGACACAACGCCTTGCGGTGGTGACACATCATTTACCAAGACAACGCTAACGCCACCACCTACCACTAAGTCCATAATATCAGAAACACCAGCACCATCTGGATCAACTGTTCCTTGCAGTCCTGTATCTGGACCTACGCCATCACCCACCACAAAACAAATTCCAGTGACCGAAATTGTGACGTGTAGCATTCCAGAGACAACACCTGGTTCAGTCACAACACCATTCACCAAGACAACGCTGACACCACCGCCAACAACGAAAAACGTTCCTATCACAGAAACGTGTGCACCTCAAACAACACCACCATCATCTGGATCAACTGTCCCATGCAGCCCCACAACAAACGTTGTTCCAGATACAACTCCTTGCGTTGTTACGACACCTGCTACCAAGACAACTTTGACACCACCACCTAGCACTAAGAATGTGCCTGAAACAAGTGTAACACCAATTCCGTGCAGTCCTACCCCAACTCAACCAGGTGTTTCATGTAGTACTTCACAAGCCCCAACACCTCCCCCAACAACCAAAATCACTCCCATTGATACAACGGTTCCACCTTGTGGTGCCAGCAGCCCATGCAGTCCCACAGCTTCTGAACAGACCCCCGCCCCAACCACAAAGGTGACTGAGGGCACCAGTGCGGTTTCCTGCAATGTCCCGGGAACTTCACCAGGAGCAGAAACAACACCTTTCACAAAGACGACTTCGCCAAGTACAAAAGTATCCGCTGTCACGGAGCTGTCTCTTGCACCGATAACAACCCCATCATGTGGCTTGACCACACCCGGACCAGACGGTTCGTGCAGTTCCACAACAGCGGTCACGAAGACAACGCTGACGACGGAGCCAGCCACTAAAATTAGTCTCGTGAGTGAAACCGTTCCACCATCTGGCTCTACGATTCCGTGCAGTTCGCAGGCTCCACCACCAACTACAAAAATACCTTCTAGTCCAAGCGTAGTCACGTGCAGCAATCCAGAGGTTACGCCACTCATAAAGGACTTGACGCCCGCCTGTTCGACACAATCAATCTCAACGGCACCGACGCCAGTACCAACCACAAAGGTCATCACTGAAACAGCCCTACCGCCCGTGTGCGAAACAACAATTCCATCATGTGGATCTACAGGTCCATGTGGTTCAACACCTCCACCATCCAGCCCCACAACACCATTCACAAAGACAACACTGACTCCACCTCCGGTCACTAAAGAAATCCCTCCTGTTGTGACAACTTGTTCGCCTGTATCAACAACACCTGGAAGTGGCCCTACAGCTCCATGCAGCCCAACAACACAATCCGGACCTGACACGACACCTTGTTCTGGCACAACACCTGCCACATCACCAACCACTAAAGTAATCCCAACTACCGTTGAACCACCTCCATGCAGTTCTTCTCCTTCATGCAGTTCCACATCTGCAGTTACACCAACAACCAAGCTGGTCTCAACCACTGGTATTCCAATTTGCAGCAGTCCGGTGACACCTCCAGTATCAGATACAACAGCTCCATGCACAACACCATCACCTCCAACGAAACCAACTCTGACTCCACCACCACCAACGAAGGTCATAATTACCACGGGTATAACAAGCTCACCACCCACAACGGCTCCTCCAAGTGGATCTTCAGTACCTTGTAGTCCAACATCTGCACCCGTGACTGGCACAACCCAGTGCAATCCAGAAACTCCTTTCACAACAACCAAACTTACACCGCCACCTTCGACCAAAGTTGACACGACTACAGCACCGCCCCCAACCACGACTGCTCCACCTGGCTCAACAGTGACATGCAGTCCTTCAACGACGCCCGGATCGAGCACCGGACCTTGTAGCACCCTTACACCTCCCCCGACTACAAAGGCAGTCACTTTAACAGAAATAACAAGTATACCACCATCAACACCTCCACCTTGTGGTTCAACAGTTCCTTGCAGTTTAACGACAACTGGGGGCCCTGACTCAACTACACCTTTTACAAAGACCACGCTGACACCACCACCGACTACTAAATCCGTCCCAGTCACAGAAATACCAACTTCGACTGTTCCCTGCAGTCCCTCCTCTGAGATCACCCCTGTTCTCACAACAAAACAGGTCCAAACAACTGTTATTGTCACGTGTAGCATTCCAGAAACAACACCCGGGCCAGTCACAACTCCATTCACCAAGACAACTCTGACGCCACCACCAACGACGAAAAACGTTCCTGTCACAGAAACGTGCGCGCCTCAAACAACACCACCATCATCCGGATCTACTGTCCCATGCAGTCCAACAACAAACGTTGTCCCAGACACAACTCCTGGCGTTGTTTCAACCGTGACACCACCACCAACCACGAAAGTAATTCCTTCACAAACAACCATATCCGAGGTAACACCTCCACCATGTGGCTCTACATCATCACAACCAGGAACTCCATGTAGTACAGCAGCTTCTACACCTCCACCTACAACCAAAATCACTCCCGTAGGGACAACGGTTCCATCATCTGGTTCAAGCAGCCCATGCAGTCCTACAGCTTCTGAACAGACTCCTGCACCAACCACAAAAGCAATTAGCACCAGTCTGCCAACTTGCAGTATTTCGGAATCGACTCCAGGAATAGACACACCTTGCTCAGCATCAACCATAGCACCAACCACTAAAGAAATCCCTATCACGGAAATCACAGGTTTACCACAGACCACACCTCCCCCGTGTGGATCTTCTGGACCGTATAGCACAGCACCACCGCCTGCATCCGATTCCCCCCAATGCAATACTGAAACGCCTTTCACAAAGACTACACTGACACCACCCCCTGTCACCAAAGCGTCAGAAACGACAGCTCCTTCCTGCGGATCTACTGTTCCAAGCAGTCAACCAACATCACAGTCTAATGCAATTCCCTGCGGAACCCTCACACCACCACCAACCACAAAAGCAATTGTTGTTACAGAAGCAACGGGAATACCACAAACAACTGCTCCTTCATGTCAAACCACTGCAGGTTCGTCATCCACACCTGCACAAGAAACAACTCCATGTGGTGACAACACATCCTTCACGAAGACCACATTAACACCTCCATCTTCCACTAAGTCTGTTGCTGTCATCTCAGAAGTACCAGCTCCATCTGGATCAACCGTTCCTTGCAGTTCTGCATCTGGACCTACACCATCACCCACCACAAAACAAATTACAGTGAGTGAAATTGTGACGTGTAGCATTCCAGAGACAACACCTGGGTCAGTCACAACACCTTTCACCAAGACAACGCTGACGCCACCACCAACAACGAAAAACGTTCCTATCACAGAAACGTGTGCACCTCAAACAACACCTCCATCATCTGGATCTACTGTCCCATGCAGCCCCACAACAAACGTTGTCCCAGACACAACTCCTTCTGTTGTTACAACCGTGACACCACCACCAAGCAGTAAGAACCCTCCACCTCCAGAAACACCTCCTCCATGTGGTGGTTCTTCTACAGGTCAACCAGGAGCTCCCTGCAGCAGTTCCATAGCTCCAACACCTTCACCTACAACCAAAATCATTCCCATAGAGACAACAGTTCCACCATGTGGTTCGAGCAGTCCATGCAGTTCTCCAGTTTCTGAACAGACCCCTGCACCGACAACGAAAGTAATCCCAGTTACCGATAGTGTTACCTGCAGCCCCGGAACTTCACCTGGATCAGGATTAACACCTTGCTCAACGCCACCACCTTCCACCAAGACAACTCTAACTCCTCCACCAAGCACAAAGCAAGTGCCCATTACAGAGGTAACGAGTGTGCCAATAACAACAGCTCCTGCAAGTGGGTCTACAGGCCCATGCAGCCAATCGCCAACGTCTGGATCTGATGTCTCTTTGTGCAGCACTACAGTCCCATCATCTAAGACAACTCTGACACCACAACCGACCACCAAAAACATCATTCCAGAATCAACAGGTTCAATTCAATCAACAACCTATGCATGTGTTTCCACGACTCCGGGACCAGATAGTAGTTCCAGCTCATCAACCCCGATCACCAAAACAACTCTGTCAACAATACCGACCACCAAAGTTGTCCCTGGCCCTGAGCCAACCACCGCTCCGTGTGGGTCTGTGAGTTCATTCAGTCCTATTGCTACATCGGGGATAGACGTCACGACTTGCAATGCTGAAACGCCGTTTACCCAGACGACGCTCACGACAGCACCGAGCGCTAACATTGCATCCAGCACAGCGCCGATAAGTGGGGGTGAAGTAATCTCTGCGTGTGGCCCCACAACACCGGGACAAGACATCCTGACATCACCGTCAATCATTGATGTTGTGTCCACACCTGCGCCAGGTGGATCCTCGGGCCCTTGCAGTCCGACAACACCTGTGTCCGTCACAACGGTGAGCAGCACCACGGTGCCCATCACGAAAACGGAACCACCGACAACGAAAGTTGACATCGCAACGGGCGTCATTGTAACAATCCCTCCATGTGCCTCTACAACTCCTGCCTCTGGTGTCCCCTGTGAATCGTCAACAGCCGTTAGCAAGACAACAGTGGTGCCATCCGCAATCAAAGCTGTCGTCCCTCCAGCTGAAACAAGTGTAAGTCCATGCAGTTCCACAGTGGTTGGGCCGAACTCGACACCTTGTGGCGTTTCAACATCTACCCCACCGCCAACTACCAAAGGCACTGTCATTTCAGGAGAAACGCCATCGTTTAGCTCTGCAATCCCATGCGGTTCTACATCACCACCCTTGCCACCACCAACCGTAAACATTGTTCCAGTTGACGGCGTTGTAACTTGCAGTGTTACAGAGTCATCACCGGGCTCAGGATCAAATATAATACCACAAGGCACAAACGTCATCTCTACCACAGTGCCATGTGGAAGCGAGATTCTCCCTCAAAGTGGCTCAACGGGTCCATATGGTCCAACTTCAGCTGGGGCATATTCATCTCTGTGCAGCACCACAACACCTATCACCAAGACCACTCTGACACCACCTCCAGTCACTAAGGAAATCCCTCCCGTTGTAACAACCCCATGTGGTTCCAACATTCCATGCAGTACGACATCACCGGTTACACCACCACCAACGACAAAAGTGAACCCAATTACTGGCATTGTAACATGCAGTCTTCCAGCGACCTCACCAGACACAGGTGTGACGGCATCTGTCACTACACCTCTCACACCACCGCCAAGCACAAAGGTCAGCCCATCTGTCGAAACAGCACCTCCATGTGGTTCGACAAGTCCCAGTGGTTCAACCCTGCCGCCTGGCTCGGTCACGCCAACTTGCAGCGTCGCCGAATCGACGGCGCCCACCAAAGTTGCCTTCGCCCCAGACGCAGTCCCGCCGAGCGATTCGTCCAGGGCGTGCAGCGCAACGACATCTTCACCGACACCGCTGCCGACCACGAAGGAAGTTTCAATCACGACCGTAGCTTGCAGCCCTCTGGAGACAACGTCGCCGCTGACCAAGACAACGCTCCCGCCGGCGAACAAAGACACGGCGGACGCAGCCTGCACAACTCCGTCGAGCGCTGCTGTTGTGAGCGAGACGACACCTTCTTCGAGCGGGTCCTCCGCGCCATGCGGTCCGACCACATCCGGACAAGCCAGCTCTGCCTGCAGCACCACGACGCCTTTCACCAAGACGACCTTAACGCCACCGCCGGTCACCAAAATTTCAACAGACGCCGCGGCTCCGTGCTCAGCAGGGTCAGGCCCCGTGGCTACGACTGGTCCGACGTCCGGCTCCGTCAGCGAGAGTGGTCCCTCGTCTTCGCCGGCGCAAACAACGCCCGCTGTGTGCTCATCGTCAAGCAGTTCTGCTCCATGTAGCCCCGTCGATGTCTCCTCCGTGAAGGCGGTGGTGAATCAATTGCCGGATGCTCCCTGCACGACCACGTGCAGCCCCGCCGAACAGAAGTCTCCCAAACTCGTGGCGTCCATCGTCTCCAAGCTGAAGCCCGAGGCAGTGGGTGAGTTCACCCACAAATTGACCATCCTCCTTACCGAAGCTATACGACTTGTATTCGTTGGAAATGCATACTAACTACTTAAGCAGCTCACACATTGTCGATTCAACAGTTAGGTGTAACACTTATGCTCACGGTGCATGTGTCATGAGCACTTGTGTTAGGATCAGTTATTATGCATTGTGATTTGTTGACGTAAACCCTCGATCCAGTAATAATCAGGACAACATGCGAATCAAAGTATTTACAGCTTCATCATGGGACCTCCTTTGCCAGTAACAAAACATGAGAATAGGTTTTTCCCCTTTTATCTGGCAACAAAACGCCTTTTGGCGTCCTCTGGTCTAACACCGTTTGAGACGAGGCTCAAAAGAAAGCTGTCTCTGGTGTGGACCAATCCGTTTCAAAGACAATGCATACATTATCAGAGAATGTTTTTTGTTTGCATTCTGACCACACATATTGTGGTTAATGCAGACGCCCGAACTGCAACAGTGTGCTGAGTGAGGCCTTTACGTAAAAGTCGATTGAAAAAATTGCCCTACAATTGTGATCGACGCAATGCTATGTTTCCCCGTGCATGGCGGCGCAGCGCTGCCCGGAGCGTGCCCGGGACTCTGCGACACGTCCCACTGTCCCGCGCCGTGCCCCGCTGGCACCGTGTGCGATGGCCTCAAGTGCGTGGACCCGGCAGACTGCCCCTGCTTCGTCAGAGGCATCGCTCGCAAGGTGACCAACGGCGCCTTCACTCGGCCTGTCTCACCTTGTTCTTGGTTCTTTCGGTAAAGTCACGTGGAAGGGAAATAATAAAATAATAAAAATAAAACATTATTACATATTATTTTATTATTTCCCTTCTACGTAACTTTACCGAAAGAACCAAGAAGATGAATCCCTGCAGTCACGAAAGCTTTAAATCTGTCTCACCTTGTTCCGGTTTTTTTTATTTCTTCCTCTTCTTGACGTAACGGTATCTGTAAACCTTTTCCGGGATAGTAGATGTCCCGCTTTTGGTCAGCGATGTAATAATGCACAATGCGAGCGTGTAGGAGTTTTTTTCTCCTTCTTCTGATATTACGAGATATTATTATTGCCGTATGTGCTGGGGTGTTTCGCACCGCAGAGGTGGTGGCATCCATAACGTTCATGCACGGGCGAATGTTTGGTAAATTTACGTCCGAATTCTTGAGAAATTTCTTGAATTCTCCGTGAACATTTGTTGGGTAACCATGGTGATGTGTTTTCGCAGTTTAGTAAAGGTTTTAATTTGGTCCATAGTGGAGTTAACAATGTGTTCTTATGCTCTGTATATATAAGCATGCATTAATTCCTTATTTAGTAAATTCAGAAAGAGGAATAATGAGTATAATGACATTTACACAGGAAAGCCTCAATAAGTCGCAATACTCGTATTTAAGGAGGGTCCTGCATTGGGACGTTTGATCAAATACATTTAGAGGGACTGTGATGATGCTGTTTCACTTTCAACAGCTGTGCCTTGATTGATCAAGGCAATGATTCAATCCACAGATCGTATTAAGTTGAAGTCTGACTACATTCCCTTTAATTATACTGTAATATTACAGTATAATATAAAAAGTAGTACACAAAACACATGGCCAGCAAATTAGGGCTTCAGTAAGAATATAAGTACTGATGGATTATTGAGCTAAGCCTCTAGTAGACATTACGTCACTCGATATTGACCCTATCGAAACCCGACATCAGTGACAAGTGGAATGTCAGCCTGTCCTGGACCTTCTGTAGGCTGGCTTTGCCTTCAACGAATACTGTACCTTGTTCACTGTGTTGACATTCGCACTGGAGAGGTAAAAAAGAAATAGGACGGGTGTGCAATGTCGTTCAATCCCATTTCACGAGGCCTTCGCCTAATCAGGCACTACTCAAACGCAATGACATCGTTGTTCTGTTCTGTTTCGTGTTTCCCGAATGCAGAGCGGTTACATCTGGAAGGAGAATTCTGGCTGCACCACGTGCATGTGCGTGGCTGGGCAGACGCAGTGCGTGGATGAGCAGTGCAGCATCTGCTCCTGTGCTGAGGTTCGTGCGCGGCGGCTCACACAGCTCAACTCGCTTCTGCTGTCAGAAACTACGACAGCAATTCAGTGATGGCATTGTCTGTATCTCGGTCTGCCTGGCTGCCTACCTACCTGTCTGCCTACCTGTTTTGTGTGTATTCATTTGGTGTTCTTCCCCGCACCTCCGATTAGCACAGTTGACTACATACGGTGCAAAGGAAGTTCAACATACATGAACTATTTTTTTTACTATAAACATATTTTTTTATTTTCGCAGGTCAGTCCACTGAGCTACATAGCTCTTTTTCAGATGCGACCTGGTCACAAAAGATTGCCCAAAGAAGTGGCTTATTACTTGGGAATTCATAGCACTCAAATACTCTAAATGTACATACATTGCTCTGCTTGCCTGTCTGCATTGTCTGTCTGCCTGTCTGAATATGTTTTTCTTCTTGCTTGTCTGTCTGTCTACCTGTCTCTCTAACTGACTGTCTGGTTGTCTGTCCGCGTCTTCTGTTCACATTAGGGTGAGCACCCGGTGGTTCCAGAGGGCGAATGCTGCCCAGTGTGCGTGCCTATGCCGTACGCATGCAGGGACCAGCGTGGAAATGAATACAGGGTGAGCTGCTCGACACGTGGTTTTTTCGTTTGTTCACCATGACGCATTCATCACATTGGTAAAGACCATGCCCTTCTCTTGTCTGAGTGCTCGATGTGGATAGAGGAGGCCAATCACAGTGAGCAGAAACCATCACGCAACGAGTGAAATTCATTGCGATGCCAAACATTGCTAGAATCCAACCAGCAAGCCAGGTGTCATAATTAAAGCGCCATCTAATTATTTTAAAATTATAATTTTGTGATACAATTATTTCAATTTAATAGTCACAATGGTGGAATCTATTTTTGTTAAACATCCAATTACAATCCGGGGCAACGTTATCACCAGTGGGCAGTGCAGCAAAAATCAATTGTTGTACTGTACTACGCTCCGACGTCTATGCCAACCGCCTTCACCAGCACACATCGGCCAGCGTGGCGAAATATGGTCGACGAACCGCAACGACCCGCCCGGCCGTGGGTAGGCCCTGATCCAAAGGTGAATAGACTCAAAGGGGCTGTACATGTGCGCGCGTTCATGCGGACCAACGAATTAACGAATGGCTGCTCCTGCCCCCCCCCCCCCCCGGTTCAAGTTCAAGTTAATTTATTAGGTATAGTCCTGTGAGCCATTCGGCTCTTGAATCGGGTGCAACCGCAACAAACAGAAAACAAAAACATGAACAAGAAAACGTCTTATAGTGACTATGTGCAAACAGAAAATCCAAGAAAAGACAGCAAAATATTGCAGAAAAAGCACCGTACACCAACACTGTGTGCAAAAATCCCAGTGGGATGCAAGTCAAACAACAACAACAACAACCACAAGACAACTTAGATTAAGGCCATCAGTCTAACTGTGTACTACAACAAACAAACATGGCCAAACCAAAAAAACTTTTCGAAAATCACCAAAATAAAGCCATAAAAGCAATGAAACGGTGATCATAGGAACTAACCGAATTTTCACAATAAGTGACGTAAACAACCCGAGTTGCTCGTGACTCCGCTGTGCCGTCTCCCGTCTGAATGCCGTGTCACGCAGCTGGGCGAGGTGTTCGCGCTCCCGTATGACGCGTGCCAGCAGTGCACCTGCACGGAGGCCGGCCTCTCTTGCTCGATCGTTGTCTGCGCCGACACCAGCAGGCCCTGCTGTGGGCCCAACGAGATGCTCGTGCAGGTCAACGTGGGGGCATGCTGCCCCGTCTACGAGTGCGGTACGGCCACATCTTTTGTCGCGAACTTTATTTCATGGAAATGCAAAATAGCGGGGTTTTTTGTTCGTTACATTTTGTTTCATTACAATCGACTCGATGCAACTCGGGTCATCGTCGCAAAAGAGGTCTCAATGGGCTTTTATTTTCATCTCCTTGTTAAAAAAAAGTATAGTACTTAAATAATGGATACTAGATTTCACATTGAGAGCATTGGCCCTCACTTCAGACGATGCAGCAGGCAAATATATAATTGGCCCTGAATGATTCTCTCCACGGAGTGGTGGTGCATGGGTTTGCACATTGCGCTATGAATATATCACTTTGATTTTATTCCCGGCCATGGCTGTTATCAGTGTCGAGTGAAATCTTAACCAGTTTTGGGTCTCTCTTTCACTACCCCGCAATGACCAGCGGTTAAGCGATTAATATATGTGGTATGTAATGAGTTAATGTGAACCATACTGGGATCGCTCCATTCATCACAATGTAGTTATTGAATTGATTTGCAATGCTAAATCACAACAATTGATCATATGAATAAAATATGCATACATCGAGCATTCAGGAGTCGGTCACTTCATTAATCAAGAATTGAGTTCAGAGTGAAGTTGGTAGAGACAAGATAACTCCATGGGTCTCTGAGCAGCAGTGCAGCGGTTAGCGCGCTGCACTACAAACCCGACGACCCGAGTTCGATTCCCGCTCATGGCTAACACCAGTGACCATTATCTGAACTCGTCTGGGGCCTCCCCTAGGTCGACTCAGTCTCAAATGAGTACCTGATGCGGTGTGTAAAACATCGCCACTGGAGAGACAAAGGCGGTCGGGAGTGGTGCTGTGGCCACCCACCAGGTCGTGTGCCATGCCGGCCTTCATAGGTGTTCGCTAAACGGCACGTGACTCTCCAGTCTGTTCAGGCTATGCCGGGGCATGTTTGCATTCGTCTAACACGGCACTCACTTGCTGACTGTGCAGTGTGTAACAAGAGCT
This sequence comes from Lampetra fluviatilis, assembly GCF_964198595.1. Lineage (NCBI taxonomy): Eukaryota > Metazoa > Chordata > Hyperoartia > Petromyzontiformes > Petromyzontidae > Lampetra > Lampetra fluviatilis. The sequence continues at coordinate 10,234,582 of NC_136284.1, read as the reverse complement.
CCTGCTCTGAGGTGAGACCCGCGTGCAACGACTACGAAGACCTCGTCGTGACCAACCCTGGCGCCTGCTGCGAGGAATTCGCCTGCCGTGAGTGACACATGGACACGCGCACACACACACACGCAACAACAACAACTTCCATTCGCCACTTAGTGGCGGTGACGTTACCACGACGCTTGTGCCAGGCCATGTGCACCTTGAGGCCACGTGAAGTGTCGAACGCCCGCTGGCAGGAGGTCACGGGGCAGACCCAGGTGCCACGGGTCGACTGACTGAGAAGACACACACGCACACACAGACGCACGCACAGACGCGTAATAATGCTACCACTTATCTTAGGGTTTGACTGGGGCAGTTCCGCTTTCTTTGAGGCTGCCCTGGTGTGTTCTGAAGAATGAGAGATAAAAAAAAACGAGTGATTTTGACCCGGTTTGACATTTTCTGGCCGAATGCGCAACAAGGCCATGCCTATCTTAGTAGTGGGATGGGTTGGTAAAGCATTTGGCAGGGTCGATTAGCAGTAGATAGAAACAGCGTCAAAAAGAGCACCGCCTTTCGCTGTATGGACTTTGATTGAGTGGACATGGCTATGGATGGAGCAGCTATAGCAGCTCGCCGTGTACCTCAAAAAAGCCTCCCAAACAGTCCGGTAAGCCTTGCACGCAATGCAGCGATTGCAATGCCTGCTCGTACCGTGCGAAGCTCGGCTCAGCGTGAGTTCACTCGTTTCTGCTGTGTTGCCCCACCAAGCCGTTGACGCTTTGCGGTGGCTATCTGTTGTTCTTTTTGTTGGTGCGCGCTCGCATCCGCAGGCTGCAATCCCAACAAGTGCCCCCTGCCCGCCGTGTGCGCGCTGAACCAGCGTCGCGTGCGCGTCAACAACGACACGGAGTGCTGCGCTGTCTACAAGTGCGAGTGTAAGAGCAGCGTCCTTCACCCGCATTCACCCGGCAGCCGTGGCGGAGCGTGGTTGACGTGGGGGCCCCCTGGCGCAATGCATTATCCCACCCCCCCTATTTATAAACTAAACTATTTAATATTTTTTTTATATTTTGTCAGAAGTGACCTGTCGGCACGTAAAGATAGCTCAACGGAGTGGCTTATCACGTGGACATTTATGTCGGCCAAATACTTTAAACGCATGTTTCTGAATGTGGAGGGAAAACCCGGGCGACCCGGAGAGAAATCCACGTGACCACGGGGAGAACATGCAAACTGCAAATATACAACAGGCGTCAGGGTCGGGATCAAACCCAGGGCCTTCTCTATACTAGGCGAGGTAGTTAACATCTCGCTACCGTGGTGTATTATAGCCTGATGCCTGGGCCCATCCAGCCCACGGGTCCCGATGCAATTGCACCGCCTGTACACTCGATAGCGATGCCACACGGCCCACGAACTCGACTGATAAGTTCAGCCACTGCAATTCTCAACCCGCCTACAACATTACATGGAGCTTAGGGTGCAGCGGCACGAAGATTAGCAGCAAGTCTTCAGGATCCTGATATGTGCATCGAATCACTTTTGCAATAATCTGTTTTTCGATAAAATATATATAGAATGACGATTTGCCCATGGCACAATTATACTAATGCGGTGAACAAAATTGTACAAACGAGAAAGAGTAATATGTGAAATAATGCAAAGTCAATGGTAAAAATGAGACGAAATGGAATCGATTCTTGAGCAGTGGAAGGGGTTGGTAATGGGGGTTCTTGCGAGTTATTATTATGATACCCTTAAGAAGACCACACGTTGTGTTTTTCACTGACCCAACCACGCTAACATTTACTCCCTGTGCTCGTTACAGCCCCAGCTTGCGTGAGCGCTGGACTGACCTATCAGGTGGGTGCACGCATTGAATTCTATTTTACTCAATCACAGTAACAACAATTGTACCAAACTGCCTTCTTCTCGAGTTTTCCATCATGACAGCAAGTTCCTGGCTCAGGTTCCCTCCATCCTGTCCGATCTTGCCCTTCATTCATTCAGCGATACGCATTCCCATTCTTCTCATTATCCAGCACTGGACGGCTACCATTCACCACAATGTGACCAAAACACATTTCGATTATTCCACAAATCACGACCCCTAATCACGACAATTCATTGCATCTCTTACGAGGGTGGCCCATTCCGTCCAAAATTAACACATCTAGCCGTACACTATATCCACCGCTTAACGAACACAATTTTTGGACTCTGTATAACACACGCGTGTGTGTGTGTGTGTTTGTGTGTGTTTGTGTGTGTTTGTGTGTGTGTGTGTTTGTGTGTGTGTGCTTCGTCCTTGCATCGCTCCGTGATCCCTCGGGTGGTTTGCAGGTCGGAGAGAAGTGGTCGCCCAACCAGGACGTGTGCGTCGTGTGTGAGTGTCGCTGTGACGGCGTGAGTGTCTACGAGTTCTGCACGGCCACACAGTGCCCCGAAGTGGACCCAGGCTGCCCACTGGTGAGTGCTCATCTGCCTGTGCGTCTCTTTGTCCATCTGCTTGTCTCTCTCTCTCTCTGTGTGTGTGTGTCAAACATTGGGGAGCGGCAGTGTAGAGGTTAGCGTGCTGTGCTATGAACTCGAGTTCGATTCGGTTATCTGAACCGGTCCTGGGCCTCCCCTAGGTCGACTCAACCTCAAGTGAGTACCTAGTGCGGTGTGTACTTAACATCGCCACTGGGGAGACAAAGATGGTCGGGCGTGGTGCTGGCCACCCACCCCCCCCCCCTCGTATGCTGTGCCGGACTTCATAGGTGCTCACTAACAGCACTTGTCCCAACAGTCTGTTAAGGCTATAGGGGGGATCTTTGTCAATGTCTTTTTGTGTCAAACTGTCCGTTTGTTTGCCTTTCTGTCTCTGAATCGGTCTCCCCTTTTGTCCATTTGTCTGTCTGTTCAGTCATCCGTCTTTCAGCTTGTCTTTGTGTCTTTCCATGTTGGACTTTCAGACTCTCCATCTGTCTATTTGTCCATCTGTCCATTGGACCGTCTGTCCATGTTCATGTATTTTCCTCGATGTCTGTTTGTCTGGCTGTATATCTGTTTGTCCTTGTGTCTTTAAAGGAAAATACTCTACACACCTTTGAACAATCTCCGAGCAAACTCTGCATGCGTGATCCCGGGGATAATGTAACCGTACGCGATGTGAAATGATCGTTGTGTTCTTGTAAAACTCTACATGTCAAGGGGAAATATATTTAAGTGGCGCGACCCCATGAGATTCCCCCGAAATACCTCTCAAGCTCTGTTCAAGTGTGCATACATTAAATATACAAATAGAACGTAGCGAATAGTGGCAGCATCCTGCTCCAGTCACCAGTCTGAATATGCTGATATTATGCCTGAACACATTTTTCAGGTGGCAGGAACGATTATAGCATGGCTATTCACATCAGCTTCATACTAGTTACTATTTCCTTTTTTAAAATCAGGAAAATCCCACTGAGCTATTTGCTTTTTTCAGAGGTGACCTGGCAACACGTGATAGCTCACCGAAGTGACTTATATAATCAACACACGTGGGAATGTATCATTAACAGCAGCCAAATACAGTCATCTAATTGCATGATGCTAAATGCGGAAGGTAAAACTGGAGAAACCGGAGTAAAATCCACGCGATCACGGGAGAGAGAGAGAACACGCGAACTCCAAATATGCAGGCATTGTCAGGGTCGCGATCGAACTCACGACCTCCTTCGTGCCAGACGAGGAAGATAACGTTGGGATATGATGTTGGATGTGAAGCGTTACTCGTTACTTGAAACCCGTCTTCTCATCCGTCTCGTGTCGTGCTGTTGTCGTGTGCAGAATGCAGTGAAGACGACCGCTGACGGCTGCTGCAAGTACTGCGACTACAGTAAGTGATGGCAGCCGTCAGTCATTGAACCTGAAGCGCACATTAGCAAGTGTGGAGCGGTGGTTGATGCAATGTACCATGAGACCAGCAAAACCTGACTTTGATTCTGAGCCATGGCTAACATCATTAACGAGCAACACATGAAACGGTCATGGGCAGGCACCGTCTTCACAAAGCCCCGCACACATGCACTTAAGCGGTTACGCGCAAACCACGCAACGGCTTGCCTTTGCAAAAGCCCGTTTCTCCCCCGACCCAACCCTGACCTCACCCCGACCCCGTCACCCCTTTGTGCACCCTGCAGAAGCGGTCGGCTGCAGCGTCAGCTCGGCACCGCAGTTCCTGGAAGCGAACGGCTGCGTGTCGGAGACTCCCGTGAACATGACCCAGTGTGACGGGCAGTGCTCGTCGCAGTCCGTGTACAGCGCGGCGTCCAACGCCTACCAGAAGGAGTGCAGCTGCTGCTCGGCCCTCGAGACGGTGACGCTGACGGCCACGCTGCTGTGTCCCGACGGCTCGCGGGTGCTGCACGCGTACGAGGCGGTGACGCGCTGCGCCTGCATGTCCTCGCAGTGCGGGCCCGAAAGCCCAGTGCACTCGATCGCGTTGCTGTAAAACCCCCCACACCCCACACACACCTCCTCCCGAAAAGCATGGAGAACACGCAGATGCGCATTTTGTTACAAACCTTCCGGATCTCAGCGCGTGGTGGACAAGCTGCGCCTGCGTGGAATGATTTGATTGCAAAAATGAATGTAAGGAATTCAATGTCAGGGAATGTTTAGGAAGGCAGCGGCGCAAATTTGATTTTGAGCGAGTGAACCGTTCTATCGGTATCATGGCGTGAGATGAAGGGGGTCCAATTGGAACGCTCGTAAAACAGTCCATCGCCCCGTATCAGAGAATGGTCCTTTGGAAAGGGATATCGAGAAGCTACTTTGTCAGTCCACTGCTGGGATTTTGGCAGTTACTGGTGACCGTGCTGCGATCGTTATCTCATCACATTTGAGAACTTCCCCGGCGAGCTGAAATCCGGATTCAAACCCAGGATCTCAGAGTAGGCAGCCGGGTTGCCCTGAACTCTGTACCACCTGGCCACCTCCCAGCATGTCATTGAATGTTACAGGCATCACAATGCTGTAGGTATCACAATGATGTAGGTATCACAATGCTGTAGGTATCACAATGTCATGGGTGGCACAATGCAGGACTCCAAAGAAGATGCGGGTGACTCGGTGAGGCTTTCTTGGGTAAATAATTTGCACCATTACGAGGTGTATGGCACGGTGTGTACACGATGGAATTCATTCCTCCAGGTGCTGCAAGCGTTTTGAGGTCCGGCAGTGATCTGCGTCCGTGTTTTTCGGAAACGTGTGCCTAAAAAACCAACAAGCAAATCGACTCGACAAAGAGGCGGCATGATTGGTCGCGTAGTACTTATTAGTTCTCTTATTTTCGTTTGTTTATGATTCTTGCGAATTGTTACAAAGATGGCTTCAGTAAGGAGATTCTACTGACACTGCGCCAAACGTAACTTTTGTTGTGTAACTGCTGCCAGTAAACAATTTGAACCTTACATCGAGTGGAGATTCTAGGACACAGTAAATAGGGCGCGATAAGGGTAGGCACCAACTAATATAGGAGTGGGGGGGGGGCATTTATAGCCATGTCCTCAATGTAAAACTCTATGAGTGGAATGAGATTGTAAGAGCACACCTTAGATCGTGGGATGTCGTCTGTGCAACTGCTTATGGCATCTGGCCGAAATAAGCAATGGAAAGTGTGTCACGTTAATGGAATATTTGGCTGCTAATACATTTCCACGTGATGATAAGCCACTGCGTTGGGCTATCGTTTGCGATGACCAGGGCGCTTCTTAAAAAAAGCTATACAGCTCAGTGGGCCTTACCTGATAAAATAAAAAAGTGTACAGATGTATGTTGAACTTGAGCGCCTTTCCAGCCACCACAAGAAGCTGCCTCTGAATAGTTGGCAGCATCTGGCACGTGGCAGAGCGGGGGACACTTGTTTATTTGAGTGAATGGTCCCCCTAAGACCCCCCTCCCCCCACCTCACCCAACCATATATTCACCACTGCCGAGACCTAACACGACATCCATCTTACTGGCATTGAGTCATACGAAAGAGTAGCGAGGCTGCAGCTGGTGTCAATGTAACTTTTACTGGATCCGAGTTAACATGTGTGCGCAATGACTGAGGGCGTCTGTTATACATGCCTCATTGAAATTGAATTAGGATGTATTGCAGCAAATGAAGTCACGCCTGTACAAATCACGTCCGACTGTCCACAATATAATAATATACACGTGTACTTATAGTTCATGGCTTGGAAATGATTGTTTTCATGACAATGTGGTGAACATTTGAAATGTCTCCTTTGTAGACAAGGTTGATTAATAATAAATTGTATCTTATGCAAGCTTTGACGTTTGGTTTTACTTTTTTTCCTTGGTGTCGAAAACCCAATTTGTATTTCCAAGTGGTTATAGCAAACACAAACACTTCGTGCGAATGTACAGCCCTCGTCAATTTATTGCTGGATGAGAACCACCGCACGCCGAGTGGGTTATGAAGGTTCTTTGACAACAGTGTAGAGTAAAACACAAACGAAACAATTTTTTATTTTATTTTACCAGGTAAGGCCCATTGAGCTATATAGCTCTTTTTCAGAAGCGACCTGGACACAAATAATAGCTCAACAAAGTGGCTTATCACGTGGAAATGTATTGCAGCCAACTACTCTAAACCAGCGGTGGGCAACGTCCGGCCCGCAGGCCGTGTATGGCCAGCAAAATAATTTGGTCTGACCCTGCCAAGGCAACCGCAGGCGGGACTCGAAATTCAATAAATCTAGGAGCAAACCTGGAAAAGCAGTTTGCGAGTAGCAACATCATCAATACCAGCTAACATCACATGCCTCACCAAAGAGAAGCAGTTCCAGCCATCACATTAGGAGTGAGTTAATCAAATGTTTGACCAAATATAACAGGCTAATTTTTAAGTTGATAATTTAGTATGGCCCGCGAATGATGTTATAAATATCCAAATGTCCCTTGGCAGAAAAAAGGTTCCCCACCCCTGCTCGAAACGCACGTTGATTCTAAATGTGAAGGGGAAAACCGGAAGACCCGGAGAAAAACTCATGCGACCACAGGAAGAAAGAGACATGCAAATTCCAAACACAGCAGCAGGCATCAGGGTCGGTGTCGAACACACGACCTCCTGTATACCAGGAGAGGTAGTTAACATCTCATCACATCACCGGGCCGGTCACTATGTCATAATGGACTGAGGCCAATCCCAACGCCGATTCGAGGTGGCTAAAGTCAGCGTGATCGACTGAAAGTAACCGCTCTGCAGGAGCTTCCCATGTACTTTGACGACGACAGGAGAACAGACCTGCCATGTTACAGATGGGTCATCGCTATGGCCCTTCAACAATAGCGGCACTCACACAAGATTTCCAGACGAGGGCACGACAAGCTGAAGAGTCCACGAGGGCGTATTCGGAATGCGTCGAATCAATCAATTATAATTTCCCACTTAACACAAGTGACTGCCAAGTTGAACATATTAGTTTCTCACTCCACGTGAGCAGCTGCGCGATCAGCACACTTCATATCAACAACCACCGAATTATTCTTTTTTTCCCTCCTCCACTTAAGACATTGCGCAAATCAAAACGTTGCATTGATCACTTGACTCACACAAGTGTCCTTATTGCCACTCGGCCCACGTGCCCGAGCCCTTCACGCTGATTGGTGTAGCGATTGGCTCGACATTCAAAATCCGGCCAATCGTGACCTGCTCGTGATGACAAACCGACACCGCGGAGCGTTCTGATTGCTCAGCGATGACGATCAACAAGTATTCTTCATGTATCTTCTTCTTCCACGCGTTTGTCCTGCTCACGGGGGAGGGGGGGTCCGCTGTCCTTGCCAACCTTCTCCACGCTGCCCTGTCCTGCGCCATCTCTCTTTCCGCTCCTCGGGCCACCGTGTCCCATCGCACCACATCACTCCCTCCACCTCTTCTGCTGCCTTCCTCTTGATCTCTTTCATTCCACTTGCATCACTTGCACCATCTGACCCACATCATTTTCCTGTTGTCTCTCCGCATGACCGCACCACACCAGCCCTTTCTCTCTCATCTTCTCTGATTTCTACCACCTTGAATCTTCCTCTCACTTCTTCATTTCTCACCCCCTGTCCCTTCCTTGTTAAACCCAACATCCACCGCAACATCCTCATCTCTGTGACTGCCATAGCTTGGTCCCCCCTCTGTCTTGTGCCCCAGCACTTGGGCCCATACAACAGCACCCACAGCCTTGTACAAGTATTCAATCGTATCCAGTCCTATAAAAAATAAAGTTTTGGCTTTTGCTGGCTCATGCGGTGGTGACGTCACCGCGCACGCACGCCTTAAGACGTCACGAGCATCGTGTTGGCGCGTGCCGACATCACGTGCCTCTCCCCCACCCCGCCCTCCAACCCGGCCGTATATCCCGCTTAAGTGCGCGGGCAGTGCTCGTTTTAAATAAAACTAATTATTCGGTGATACAGAATTTGCGTTGGTAGTGGTGCACACGCACAAATACAACAACAAAAAGGCTCTTAAAAAATATTTCTTTAATAGGCGACTTTTCGAGCGATAGATCTTCAAAGCACTGCCCGAAACATCGCCTATTATATATGGTTTATATGTTCCTTTAAAGCAGTGTTATTAACACACGTGTTGAGTTTTTGTTAAAATGAAGTGTTTATTTTAATTGAATAACAACACCGCTTTGTTACTGTGCACCGATGGTCCCGTTTAACCAGCTTCCGTGATGCGACAGCACAGCAAGAAGGAAACAAAAAACGCCAATATCGCAGAGAATGATTCCGGGATCCTGAGTGACAGTTGTGTATGTATGTTGAACTTCTTTCGCACCGTACGTAGCCAACCGTGCTAGTCGGAGGTGTGGAAGGACAACAAAGCCATAATACAGAAGCAGCAGCAACCCTCACTTACCAACGGGGAGAAGTATGGTCAAACTACCTTTGAGTGTCACGGCGTGAGGGTAACCTTCGTGCAGTAGTGGATTGACGGTCCCATATCCACCCACACAGACGACTGCACATCCACCACCCACACAAATGTAAATCATCGTAAACGCCAAGCGTTTTGCTGACCGCATAACATACACTTCAACCAAACCCAATTGTTTTAGATAAAATAGTGAGCAAGGAGGCATGCTTATACTGCATATATTTCTAGCAACTGAACTGCTATATCTTCTTGGTTCTTTCGGTAAAGTCACGTAAAAGGGAAATAATAAAATAATACAAATAAAACATAATAAAATAATTCTCACGACGTTTCGGCCACAACGCCGAAAGAACCAAGAAGATGAATCCCTGCAGTCACGAAAGCTTCAAATCTAGAATTAAGAGCATACAGAGCTTGCGATCAAGATGTGGTCACCGGTTCGATCTCGTTGCTCGGCAGTTTAAACAATGGGCACCTGCCCACCCAAAGGTCTCAATGGGGTGGAGCAGTGTTCTTCACTCATTTTCAGAGGGAGGTCACTTTCGCTACAATTGAGTGCCACGGTGAGAGACGTTAACAGTTTTGTCATAGGAAAGTGGCATTTTGCAAGTCTGCTTCCACCAACGCAATGTGCGGCAGATCCGTCGAATTCTACGATCGTGTCTCGTCGTCTCCGTCTCCGCGTTTGTTTCCCTCCGTGTCTGCGTCTGTCTCCATGTCTCTCGGTACGTCTCGCTTCGTACGTGTCACGATATCTGTGCGTGTGTGTCTCTGCCTAACGGTGTCTCTGTGGCTGTCCCCGTGTCTCCTTAGCGTCTGTGTGTGTCTCCTTAATCCCCGTGTGTCCTCGGCTTTAATGTAGAACAGCACTTGCCCCAAGTCTGTTCAAGGCTATATGGGGGATCTTTATCTTCGTGTCTTCTCGTCTCATGTATCTGCGTGTCCACGTTCCCCTGCGTGTCTCTGTTTTATGTCAATTTGTGTCTCTCGCTCTGTCTCCTGGTCTCAATGTCTCTGCGTCTGCCTCCGTCTCTGTGATGGTCTCCGTTGTGTCTCTCTCTCCGCGCCTGCGTTGGTCATCTTGTCTTTCTCTCTCTACCTCGACAGGGGCCCGCGCATGTGCCCCGTCTATCGTGTGCCCCAGGCCGCGATGTGCGCTCGCCAACTCGCTGGGAGCTCGCTGCGTCGGCGTGGGAGGGAACCGTGAAGGAGGCGAAGTGACTTCGAGCAAGCGACAGGCGTGTTTGGGCATCATCACTCATTAAAATTGCCCCTGAATCCTATTGAACCGGCAGTGTTCATGACGCGCTCAACCTCCTCACCCTCCCCAACCACCTCGTCACGTCTAATGAATGTCCCCTGCAGCAATAACAACGCTGCGTTTAAAAAGCAGCGTCCGTGCGTGCTCGTGGTGCGTGGCATGTGACCGTCTACCAACGCTGTCTGCAGGTAATCATTTCATCATATATAGAGCGTCCCGATATTCCATCATTATCATATTGTCATGCACAAAAATATAATCATCAGATCCTAAATTGTAGCGCAGTGCGCCAGTCACATAAACAGAATCACAGACGTACACACACATAACGTGGGGCAAATGTCCACTGGTTTGTTTCGTCGGCTATCTAATGGAATAACGTTTCTGGAAGTGACACCTTATTCGAAGTTGCTCGAAAGTGTTCATGAAAAACGTCGCAGCGGTGCCTTCCTCAACGGTGCTCGCTGCTGCTGCTACAGCTGCTGCTGCGGGTGTCGTTCGTTTTTTGTAAAAAAAATAATTAATAATAATAATAGAAGAGCGACACCCAGAGCTAGAAGTGCGTGCATCAGCGCTTCGGTTCGGATAAAACTGCCCGTGGGTTGCCCTCAGCAGTCGGAGGGCGACCGAGTGAGCCGAGGGGACGCGCGCGTGAGTTGGGTGAGTCGGTGAGCGAGTCCGTGGGGGGTGGATGCACCAATGCCTTCGCGATGACTTTGTTACGTATATTCTCCACAACGACGCGAATGATTATTTTGAGTGACGTATAACTCTCTAATTTTTGTCGAGAACGATATTGCCCATATCCTAGAGATAGGGTCCATTGCCTTTAGCATCTGGAAGGTATCTCGCATTGATTCAAGTCAGCCTCAATCTGCTGATGTCAAAACCGATCCAGAATTGTATTGTCCAGAATTGAATCAATGCTGTTGAAAGTATTTGCTCCTGGAAGGCTGTCGGGCCGATGGGTTGTGTAAGTAATAGTTTTATTTTTTTGTTTGTGTGGAGAGACAGATACATGAAGTAGACATTGCCCGTGTAGCTAATACATTCAAAACACCGTTACGTTGCATACGCACGCGCTGTTATTAAGGGTGGCACACACACACACAACCACGCCAGGCAAGCGGTGATCGCTAACAGTACTTGTCTCATCAACCGCCTCTGGAAGGCTATACGGGGGGATCTTTTAATCGATTATTTATGATGGCGCACGCTATAGTAGTATTTTATAAAGGTCGTAATCAGTCCGTGATTTATTTATAAACACCCTTTAAGTTAATGTATGCTATTGCCAAAATACAGTTTTGGCATAACTCGGCAACTGCTTACGAGAGGGGTAATATTTTAGCGCGGTCATCAAATGGGTTGCAGTGAAAAGGGGACTCAGAACTAATAAAATAGATTCTAGATTTGACGCTTTCGTGACTGCAAGGATTCATACTCTTAGTTCTTTCGGTAAAGTCACGTAGGTAAAAAATTAAATTAAAATTAATACAAAATAAAATAATGAAAATCACGTTTCGGAGTGATGCAGCAAATCTGGCTGTGACGGTCCCACCTGATGACGGAGACTTGTGTTGCCTCCGAAACGTCGTGATTTTCATTATTTTATGTTTTATTAATTTTAATTTCATTTTTTATCTACGTGACTTTACCGAAAATAATAAAATAGAGTTAATCTCTAAACAGTGCTCGCCGTGTTATACAGCGTGGATGCGTTTTCTAGATATCACATTGCACATGACTGTGTTTGTTCATTCATACCGTGTGTTTTTTTATTCAATCCACAGACCATGAATTGAGAAAGAAAAAACAAAGTTAAACGCGTATATTTTCACAATCCAGCGTATGATATATCTACGAAGTCTTGAGGAGCGTTATTGAAAACACCAAGCGAGGAACGGGAAGAGAATGACGTGGGAGTTGATTTAATTAACTTGCGTGCCCCCCCCCCACGTGTTTTTGGAATGTTATGATTCAGAGAAAGTGGCAACAATAATATTAATAATGCGAAGCCTCACTGAGTCTCGAGGTTTATTTTCAGGAGGATCCTGCTACAATTGGGCTTTTTCGGGGGGCGTCAATTTAATAATGATGGCTTCATGTGAGATGAAACCGCAATAGCCTGAGAAAATCCACCACCCATACGAGGGGAGATAACACTCAACTTTCCGCACAGATAGATTTAATCGACAGGCCATGAATCAAACTTTGCATCCTATCCAACATTCTTAGGTATATGAACACTTCTTAATGACATATAATGTGAAGAAGCGTGAACTTGGGGGTGTCACAGATATATACGTGATCCACCGACCTCTGCCTGCAAAGCAATTTTACAAATCTATGCACGATTTGGAAACGTTTGCCTCTAACGCACAAAGATGGAAGTTTTCCAAATCTGCGCTTGATCCACAAACCCTTTGCTCAAAAGCTCCGAATCATATGCGTGCATAACCACCGCCGCGCGCGACAACAGAATGCGACCTGGTCGCTCGCTCGCTCGCTCAGACGAGATCCATTCTTGTTCACCGTCAAACGCCACTCGCCACGGCGCGCCCCGGCTGATCTCCCGTGGCGGCGAGGCCACTGAATGGATCGCGGGTGTGAATTAGCGAGTGGTGACGCGGCGTGGGCTACCGTGAGTGGGTTATAGCGAGTGAGGGGTCCCATTGTGGCTCACTCAGAGGCGCGATGAAACCAAACTGACAGGCGGGTTCAGACGCGAGCCGCGTTGGGGGATTTGCGCAAGATTAAAGGAAAATGCCTGCGCCCGTAAACTTTGGTGGCGCACATTATGATGATCACATCGCCGTCACATTATCATCACACATCATGGCTGGCAGAGTCAGTCGTGTGTTCAGGTCAGCACGGGTTCATCCCGCACGCCCGTTTGGCTTGGCGGTGGTGCAAGCACGTTTCCATATGTTCAATTGACAGCTGTTGGGTTTTTTAAATGAAATTTTTTGCTCGGTGTCTTTCCAATCCAGTTCATTCTTCTGGTGCTGTCGGAGGTCATGTCATGAGATAAAGAATCCATAATGAAAACAATTCTTACAGAGGAGCGCGTCACATGTATTAAAATAAAGGCTGCGGATAAGATTTGTTTTGATGGCTTCTCCATAAAATAAATCAAGCGGCCTATTTTTTATTACAAAATCGACGATGAAGTTTCCCACACACTCTGCGACGAGATTGTTTCTCCCATCCAAGTAGAGCTGATGTGTTTATTTATTAGAGCTGGGATGTAGCCAACATTGACAGGAGAGATGATCGTTTAAAATGAAGTGTTCTCTTTGCCACGAGAGCCCACACAAAGACAAAGATTCCGCGTATAGCCTGAACAAATATTTGGGGCAAGTGCTGTAAGCGAGCACCTATGAAAACACATGGGCCAGTGGGTGGCCAGCATCACGTCCGGCCGCCTTTGTCTCCCTAGTGGCGATGTTTTATACACTGCACCAGGTACTCATTTGAGGCTGAGTCCACCTAGGGGAGCCCCAGGACCGGTCCAGATGTTTATCACTGGTGTTGGCCGTGAGCGTGAATCGAACTCTGGTCGCCGGGTTCGTAGCGCAAAGCGCGAATCACTACACGACGGCGCCTGAGTTTAATACCCGACCATGGCCAACATCAGTGGCAAGTGGCATTCGAGCTTGTGCAGAGCTCGCCCTTGGGTGAACTCGTCCTTAAATGAGTGCATGGTAGGGTGAGTAAACGTCAGCACTGGGGACACAAGGACGGTCAGGCGCTCTGCTGGCAAAACCGCCCTCTCGTATGCCGTGCCAGCTTTGATGTGTGCTCACTATCAACGCTTGTCCCAATAGTCCACCGGACTAAATGTGGTTGGTCTTTGTGAGGTGTATTATTTGTCGCGTGTGCGTGTTGACGCCTGTGTAGAATTCGGTGGTGTATATCTTTGTGGTGTGTGTGTGGGATAACAGACCACGAATAAGATGTTTAAATTAATTTACGGCAAGCCTGATACGCATTTTGCGCGCGTGTCTGTGCCCATGTTGAACACATTTTCGCTGACAAACACTCACCGCCTTCAAACGCAGGCAAACGCGAAGTCACCGCGGGGGAAACAATAAAATGACCAACAGGCGACGCCACCCGCGGGACGACCTACCGATCCCGGACGAGGAGAAAGGTCGGTTCACGATGGCCAGCAAGCACGGACACGACGGCTCGTACTACCAGACGCTGCCTGCAGCCGCCACCCACAGGAGATCTGAACAACAGGGCTTCGCCACTCGACCGCGGGCAACGGAGAAGCGGAGAGAAACTCACGCCTCCGTCTCCTCTCGGGGGGACGGTCACCAGCCGAGGTCGGTCACAGGTCACGGTGGCCACAGGAACTTGGGCTTTGATCCGGGGTGGAACGAGGGTCGCGTGATGGAGCAACTCGTGCTGGACACGAGGTCGGCGAAACCGCACAGGAGATCAAAGGAGCCCGGCGGCAGGCAGACAAGAGGCGCTGACGTGCGCGAGATCTCCAAGAGCGTCGCGGCCGATCAGCGAGAAGGCAGGAGACACGACAGTGAGAAAGTCCGTAGGAGAGAAAAGGAAACGTGTAAAGCGCGTGGCGACGGTGGCAGAAGTAGGTCTGAAGGTAGGAGGTATGTGGAGGATCGCGGGACTGAAAGGTGGAAGGCGGAGGTAAAACATCGGGTGGAGCCGATTCAGGAATACCCGCACAAGTATACAACAGTCGAAGCCACGTCACCCAGACAGATGGATGTCGTTTACCCGGGCGAAGATCTGTATTACAGCTCCTACACCCGGGGCCTTGCGCCTGAAGATCTGTACAACGCAACTGGTGATCAGACCGCTCGGGTGAGTGCACGAGGAGCGAACAACAGGGAGAAGAGCAGCAGACACGCAGCGACAGAACCGACCAACTACCATCAGCCACGCTGGACAGAGGCCTACGGTCCTGCCTACGATTCAACCCAAGTGTACGGTGATGGGAGACGTGCAGAAGCGAAAGGACAACTGCATCCGCCGCACGACCTGGAGGCGATCAGGGACACGAAACCCCCATCGTACGAAACGTTCCAGCAGCTGAAGAACAGGGGTCAGATCCGTTCGGACAATGAACCTGCAAGCTCCACGTCGCACGAACTCCGCGAGGGACGCGAGCTACAAGAAACAACTCTCGAGTCCCGCTCCGCCCGCGCTGAATCCAACCGCCTCCCTCATTACAAGATTCCTCCCATTTATCCCAACTCGCAGCAGACCCCCGAGCAACACCATGGGCAAGTGGAGGAGTATCAGCCATGCGGTGCACCCCCCGGCGTTTGCCCTGCCCGGGCCATTGTCCACCGCAGCAGCCGCAGCGGCGAGGCGATTTTCTGTTTGATTTCTCGGGCAAACGTCGCGACGTCTCTCCACGACGGCAAGCGGAGCGATGACGCGCCCCTCATCAAGGCCCTCCTCGACGACAACGCTGCGGAGTTCGACTCGCGCTCGGGGAGCACCTCGTATCCTCTGGTGTGTGAGCTGCAGAGGACGCTGCGAGCCAGAGGAGGAGGACAGAAGACGATGAGTGACACGGGCCGAGCAGTCCACGAAATGGCGCCGATAGAGGAGTCCCACCAGGAGAAGCGGTCTGCACGGTCTTGGTCCGAGAGCGATGGGAGGAAGATTCATTGCAGCAGAGAAGACAGGTCGGGACATGATTACCGCCCGCGAGAAGCGTTATCCTCTCATGATTTTACGCACGTTAATGTCCACTCGGCCCGCGAACATAGTGGTGGTTTGTACTCTGAAAGCAGCAGTGCAATTTCAAATGAACGCTATGGAGGCAATCACTCGCGACAAGAAGGTTTCCACGACAATGACCATTCACCCGCTGAAGTTTACGGGCATCATCAGGGAGGTAACTGGCGGCGTACAGGAGAGATACGTGACTCGGCGAGAGAAGGACTTTCCAGGACAATGCACGATCGGGACCACTACTTACCCGGCCTCGGCGAGGAGAATACAAATGCAGCAATGGTCGGCGAGTACAGGTCAAATGTCGCCATGCAGAAACCCCAAGCAGAGTTTGGGCCCAGCTCCACACGACACGAGGACGGGTTCGGAAGGCACTTGCTAAGACCAACAGAATGGCACCACCTAGAAGCAATCAGTGAGCTCGACGACACCGGCATGAGACAGCAGCAGGAGGATTTTTTGCGCCAGCCAGGACGTGGGGGCTTCACCCATCCTCTGGCACAGCAGCAGCGGCAGCAGCAACAGTCAGAGTCAGCCAGACGAACACCAATCGAAGCATCTACACCCTGGGGTGGAAATTCACCCGCACGATGGACGGACACCTTTGAAAGAGTGAACCACAGCAGCCGACGTGAGTTTGCGCAGCCAAGCTCATACCCCGATATTGCAATAATCGATGCCAGTGATAAGGCAATCACAGCCACATATGTTTCTTCGAAGGATTACGTGTACGACTTGCCGGCGGAAAATTCCGGCGGTTGCGTGGAACGTCACCAGCAGCCCGTGCCTTATTCTGATTCCACAGAGTTCCGAATGCCAATCGTAAATCACACAGCTAGAGATCACGTTGAAATACTTCAAGATACAGCACGACGTCCAGGCATGTCCATCAGCTCCGTGTGTCAACCTCCAAATGGCTTGCCGTGGCAAGCAGTGGTTGGGGAGATCCAGGGAAGAGTAAAGGAGGATAAAGAGATGAAGGTGAAAGAGAAGAATGAGCTGGAGAAGTGTCCAAGCCTGAGTGAACTTCGGGTTGAGAGGAGCTCTCTGAAAGAGTCACTTTCAGAGCGGACATCACGCATCCTGGGGATCTCCATCTCAGAGGAGACTCTCAATGTGCTCAGGAGAGAGATGTTGGCTGGAGCCTCAACCAGCTCTCAAAGCAGCCACGCCAAAGCTGGCGAGGGTGAGGGTCAAGGAGTTGCAGAGGTCGGAGTGAATGAGGTGACGCAATCTCGAGAGGACAACGCGCCAGCTGGAGAAACGTCAGCGGGTGCGGCCCCAAGATTCGATGTTCCAGACTCTGACATCTGCGGAAAACACCTCGAGAAAAGTAATGGCGTGAGTGGAAATCCTCCCACGAGTGAGCATGCAGACTTGATCCAAACTTGTGAGGACACCTCGGCTGCTGTGGAGCAGATCTCCTCCACGCATGACCATGAGCTGCACGTCGTCTCAGCTGAGACGAATGATGATGGAGGAGGGGGGAATAGCGAAGCAGGAGGTATAAGAGCAGAAGGAGGAGTGTCCTCAGGTTCAAAATTCGAGGAGCAGTCAGAGTCTGCACGGTCCAGCTCGCCGCAAGAAGACTGTGTCGCTTCATGCAGCAGTTCCGACTGCTCGACAGATACCGTCATCGTCGTGGCAAGGTCGGGAGAAGAAGCCAGCAGCCATGAAACTTCTTCAGCAGCTGCTGATGTGTACTCAGAGTCAGCAGAAGCAGCATTAGAAACGGAAGTAGCAGTAGAAGAAGCAGCAGCAACAGCAATGACAAATAATGAGCCTCAATATGCCAATGCTAGACCAGCTAAAAGTGAGCCACCTCCTCTTCCTCCTCATCCTCCTCCTAAGCGCAAGGTGATGCCAGGAGATGTCCACCAAGGTCAGCCCGACGAGCCTCTGCAGCTAGAGCCATCCTCTGCGGAGGTCCCGTGCGCAGCTCCTCCTGAGGATTCTTCTACATGGAGCCAGGAGGACCAGGACAGCTCCTTCTCTTCGGACTGTTCAGGGTCGGTGAGTGGGGACGAGGCAGCGGGCGCGAAGACAGATGCCCACGGATGCAGGGCAGAGATTGAGAAGAAGTTTGCCAAAACCAAGCCCCTGCGCAGCGGCAAGCGGAGGAAGCTGGGTCGGCAGTGCAAAGCGCAGTGAGGAAATCTCCAGGATAGCTGTAAGACCAGTGGGGTCTGGTTGCATTTAACAGCTCAATTAATTAACACTAGCTTTGTTTATTCTCGATTTGAAGCTTTCGTGACTGCAAGGATTCATATTCTTAGGTGTTTTCGGTAAAGTCACGTAGGTAAAAAATTAAAATTAATAAAGGCCCATTCCTAACAGCGTTCCTAACAGCGTGTTCCAGCCGCACCGAACCTCACAAAAATAATATTCAGGGCCTACCTTGGCTCCTTCCACCCTCAACCAGTATATATACAAATACTGTGTTCTTGGAATTTCTCTCACTTGATACAGCTATCGTGCTGTGACGGTTCCACCTAGCTTTGTTCAACCAGGAAAGCCTGATGGTCCATACTCTTTTTGTTCCAGGAAGGGACTGCACGGGGATGTTTGGCCAATACAATTAAAGAGTGTTTGGCATGACATAATAATAACAATAATGTAGTGTGTTTAATATTCATGAACACAGTTTATAGCGCGTGCATATTTCACGAAATTGGGCGCGTTGTTCGATCGAGAACTCAGAGGAGCTGAGCCAAAGCTCAAAGACCAACATAAGCCAGACTGAACAGCTGAGAGGTCAGAGCTGCTTCTAGAAGGTGTAAGATGCTTAGATGCAGCGAATGTGCAGTGGGAGAGAGTTCCATTTGGCTGGTGCAGCTACGGAGAAGCGTTGCTCAGCCAGTACGGTTGTGGTTCTGGGTACGATAAGGATATTTTTGGACGTGATCCCGGAGGTCTTCGTTTAGCAGTGGATAGACCGTGGTTCACGGTGGTTAAATGTCACTCATTTGTCAATCCACTGCTGGATGAGCGCACGCCACGTCGGTCATTGTGGTTGTTTGGCCATATTTCACCGCGTTGTTAGCGTGGGTTGGTTAAGGGGGGGGGGGGTGGTGGGGCTCCAATGGTTCATATAATCACTCAGCACTGTCGTTCGCTGTAGCTTGGAGTCGAGCCGAGGTTGTCGAGTTTATAGTGCAGCATGCTAATCACCGCTCCCCGAAAATTGTGAACATAATTGTAAATGCAGTGTAATTGAGTGGACACGTACATGTGTTGGGATACGTTCAGGAAGGGTGGTTTGTAGGAATATCACGATCTATAGATTTCGATTCAAAGCTTTCGTGACTGCAGGGATTCATATTCTTGGTTCTTTCGGTAAAGTCACGTAGAAGAGAAATAATAAAATAAAAAATATAATATTTTTTCCTTCTACGTGACTTTACCGAAAGAACCAAGAATATGATATATAGATTAATACATTTAAATCGATTATTTAAACTCACATGCTTGGAAAAATGATTATTTACGAATATTGTATCCATCGTTACACCAGGGCAAATGCTTCCAACACAACTGAACGATACAATCCAGCGGGTAAAGAGGGGACAACAGTCGATTTATGATTTAAAAGAAACACTAGGAGATTCGGTATTACAAATCATATAAAAAAAATCATGGCAACTTATATAGCCGCTTAAAAAAAAATCTCCAGGCGCTATAAAGCGTTTGTTCGAGCCAAACCACTGTTGGACGAAGGCATCCCATGCCCTGTCGGTCATGGGGGTTGTTTGACCATACTTCACCACACTGGTCAGTGCGGGTTGGTAAAGGTTAAGAGTGCAATGCGCTGGCTACTGCGATTGTGTAAATATGCTGACATTCTAAATACGTTTTTCTGGCGATTTATATAAAGGACTGTATCGGTGCACTGAATTAATTATAAATGTACAACGCATTATATAGCATAATATCCATTGTTCACGTTGACAAAAAATAAAATGTTAAAATGACACTGAAAATCACGTGACTTCTCGTTTGAACATGACTACAGAACTAAATCACTATTGTTACATGTACAACCGATGTACTGTCCACGCCTAGACTGTGTGCTCCGGGCGGTCTCACGTGTACGCTGGTATAAAGTGTTCGCTAAAAAACTAGACTTTAAAATAATAATAAAAAGTGGTGACACTGGCCGTGAATGGGAGGAAAAATATACACGATTGTTTCGGGTCATTGCCCTTCTTTATGTGCAACTAGGAAGGCATATTGCCCGAAACGTTGCTTTAAAATCATGGTCAGACTTGTCAATCACTGGAGTGGCGTCACTTTAAAAGTGTTTCTTGTTTTAAACCAAGCTTCAAACGTACGTCGAGCAGCCCGGCATGCACAGCTTAGGCGTGCACCGTGTAGTTTACAAGATGCGAGGAAACAGCAGCCAATATCCATGCAGCTGGCACAGCCCATTATCCAGATGTACAGAATCCTAGGACGCATGCCACGTATAGAACCTACACGTTATCACTGACCCAACGGCAGAGGTCCCTGGCCTCGACCTCACTCGAAGGCAGTGAACATCACCCAACCGGATCCGCGATGAAGCGACCCTCTGCTTCACGAGTGAAAGTCGAGGGATGTGACCCCAAAGCGCGATTTGTGGCCATGAGTCCCAGACCATGGAGCGCATCGCATCAACCTGCCCACCGAGATCTGTTGCCTAAGGCGCTTCATTTGTCCACTTAGGATCTCAGGAAACGACTCAGTGGACGACTCAGTGGATCGCCAATCCCATTATAAGCTTTTCCCGGCATGCGAAAGAAGACGTGAGCCGTTTTGTTGACGTCTTTATTTAATAGACCTTTAATTAGGGGGACGTTAACGTATTACCCAGTAAAGATTACACTTTGGGCCAACGTTGGCATTTGTTTGAAACCATTGTACCAACATTGGCCCAAAGATCCATGTTAACAAGGGTAATGAGCCTGCTATTCGCCCAGTGAATTACAGCATGAAAAACCATTGAGATATGCATTGCCCTGAAATGTGCAGGTTCTTAATGAACGTTTTAGTGCTTTAGTACAGAAGCGTTTAAAAGGACGGGCTGTCAATGTATGTTCATTTAAAATATTCCATGGAGCAGTGGGCGCAGTAGTTGGCATCTTGTGCCGGAAACCGTCCATCGGTTTGATTCCCGTCCACAGATATGAAGGGCGAAGCAATATCTGAACCACTTCACCAACCTGCACTGCCCACCGTAAAGTCTGGTCAAACCACTATCACCGACTCTCTATGGGTAAGCAAGCCTTCATCCAGCAGAGGATTGCCATCTTGACGAGCGTGAGCGTAATCGATGAAATAGATCACCGTCTCTCTCGTAGACGTCTCTCCGAATGAAGAATAAAAGTATTTATCTCACCATCCCAGCGGCACCCACGGCCTTGTTGGGTCGATCGCACCGCGTGCCTCGGGGCGACAGTGCGGACCACGCTGGCGGTCCCCACGTGGCGATTGTACCGCGATTATGCAATCCCAACCCCGCCGCCTTCAAGTTCATGTATTAGGTATAGCCCTGTGAGCCATTCGGCTCTTGAATCGGGTGCAACCGCAACAAACAAAAAACATGTACAAAAAACATCTTAAAGTGAATATGTAACTGAGTGCAAACAGAAAATCCAAGAAAATACAGCAAAACACTGCAGAAAAAAACACCGCACACCAATCTTAATTTTAGAACACCAACGCTGTGTGCAAAAATCCCAGTGGGATGCAAGCCAAACAACCAACAATAACCACAAGACAACCCAGACCAAGGCCATCAGTCCAACTCTGCACCACAACAAACAAACACGGCCAAACCAATACACCTCTCGAAATCACCAAAATAAAGCCATGAAACCAATGAAACAGTGATCATAGGAACTGTGACGGAACCTTCACAATAAACGGCATAAACAACATGCACCACCAAAACCCTGCAGCCATAGCTGGCTGCACGAGCCACTCGGAGTGTGGGGGCTGAAATCGCTTTGCGGATGCCAAATGCACCGCGAGGGGGGTTTGGGGGTGGCCAACTCCACTCCCGACCGCCTTTGTCTCCCACCGCTGCGATGTTTTACTACAACACCGCAGCAGGTACTCATTTGAGGCTGAGTCGACCTGCGGGAGGCCCAGGGGCCGGTTGGGATAATCGTCAAGGGGCCATCCATTGAGTAGGTACGCAAAAATCTGTCAAAGCTTGACCCCTCCTCCTCCTCCCCTCCCTCTACGCACGCGGACTTTTGACCCCCCCCCCTACCTGGGTACGTACGCTTGACCCCACCCCCCGCGAATCCTATAGAACGGCCGATACTTAATCCACGCAGAAACGATCAAAGATTAATCAATATATTAAGGTGTTTAAGCAAACAGGTAGTCCACCGCCGGACTATCAAACTCATTTGAAGCCCAATATAGACAAATTATTATCGAGGCTTGACCCCCCCCCCCCACCGTTTCCTATGCGTACACACATTGTCAGTAGAGCCCCCCCCCCCATACGCATGCTACGCATTTGTGTTAACCCCCCTCCCCCCTCCATGCGTGCGCACGAGGTGGATGGCCCCCACGGGTGTCGGCCGTGAGCGGGGGGGGGGTCAAACCCCGCCCGCCAGCTCCCTCACAACCCGACTGCGCATGCGCGCGCGAGGCGAAAGTGCGAGGCGGTGGCTGGTGACGTCACCACCTCCACGCGTTTCTCGCCGACGCGCAACCAGCACGCGCGAGCGCGGCCCGCGTGGCGTGTGACGTTACAACGACCAATCAGAGCGCGCGCGCGCGCGTGCGACGAGCTGGAGGCGGCGACGCGGAGAGTGAACCAATCAGAGCGCGCGCTTGCGAGTAGGGGCGGGAACTAGGCCCCCGGGGCACGTGACGTCACTCCCGCCACGCGTTCGTCTCCAGCAGCGCGCGGGGCGGGTTGTTGGGGGGGGGAGGGGGGGAAGAGAGGCCCGTGGGGGCGGTGGCGTGGACGGGGGCTCGTGATGACGTCCGACCGATCCCACCAATGGGACGCTCGCGACGGGCGGGATGGGGCGGGGCTTGGCGTGGCCGCGGTGACGCGAGCGCATTGCGCAATCGCCCGCGCCGCCCCCCGCCAATGCGCATGCGCGGCGCGGCGACGTGGAGGAGCCGGCCTTTAAACGCGACGTATTTGACGGCGAGCGGTGAAGTTTTTTTTCCTCTCGACTTCTTCTCATCCTCCTCCTCCTCCCTGCGCTGTCGGCGAGCGAATTACGGGCGCTTCGAGAATAACCCGCCGCGCTCCAGTCAGCGCGACACTCGGTCTGGTGCGACTCGTTGTCATTGGAAGTCGGTAAGGAAGGGGGGGGGCGAAGCCTCCGGCCTAGTGCGGCAGTCTCGTTGCGAGACGACTGCAATGGGAATGATAATTATAATCACATTAATAATGTGCGGCTGCTTGCCAGTCAACTGCTGGGGGAAGTCGCCCACCCCAGGCCATGTCGGTAATGGGGGTTGTTGACCATACTTCACCAGTGCGGATGTGTGAAGAGGGCGGCTAGAGGAGGGGGGGGGGTTCAAGGGCCGGTTCAGATGTCACTCGCTACTCGTGTTGGTCGTGGGTGGTGGGAGTCGAACGCAGCTCGACGTGTTCATAGTTCAGTGGGCTAGGGATCACCCCCCCCCCCCCCTCACTAGTAGTTTTACTCTGATTAAACATAGTAATTACGTGGTTAGTATCAGGGTTGTTAGTGTTGGAGGCGGCGCTCATTTCCGCTGGTATCGCGGAGACCGTGGTGGAAATTAAACATTCCCATGACAGGCAACAATCTCCATAGTGGCAACTAATTGTTTTCAGCGACCTCGGGAGGATGAGTGGTAATGTTCTGAGTCATCCTGAGTAAACTGTATGTATGTTGAACTTCTTTAGCACCGTACGTAGCCAACCGTGCTAATTCGACGCTGCCGTGGAAGGACAACAATAACTTGTAATCTGATTGATTTGGGCTGCTCTGATTAAAAACGATATCCGTGGTTAGTTGATGACATTGGCTATTTAATCCGTAGTTCAGAGTTGGGTGCAACAGTGTGGTTAGCGCACTGCGTTTATGAATCGGCATGGCTAACATCAGTGCCGGGTGATATTTGAACTGCAGTCCTGAGCCCCAGGCCCTCTTCACCATCCGACACTCACCAGTGTGGTGACTTTTGGCCAAACAATCTCTATGAAAGACGCGGTTTGAGAAGCTCTTAATTCAGCAGTGTATTGGCAAAGGGCTACATTATTAATACTATACAGTGGATATACCCTGTCTCATTTGCCGGAACCACTTAATGTGGCAACTGTTTTTTCCCCATATTTTGTATAGCCACTGGTTCTTACATGTTTTACTTATATTGGCATCATAAAGCTGTGTAATCTGTTTGCCCCTTTTTTCTTAAATCAAGTTCCGTTTATATTTTGCCTCGTCGACTAACTTGAGTTTGACTGCGACGTGGAATCTCCCAATCCAGGAAGTAAATGTCACCAAACGCGTACTGTGCTGTACAGTACTGGATGGTTTAATTAAAGTAAATAAAGCAAAAATCTTCCGATTCATCATTATTACCGCCTGCTAACAGAGCAATATCAAATAGGCCGACGTTTCGGAGAGTTACGCTGCAGACCAGATTCTTGAAATATGAATATTGTATAATTTGTAAATCAACATTTACACTGGTTCCCTGAATAAAACCGAAAATGCTAAGTTGATATGAACCGTTTTTGACCGTTTTTAACTTCATTTGTCTACTTCAAGTTGAACTTTTTATTAAGGCACAGTGTAAAGAACTTTATAACTCAGCTGTAGCACATCTCGGTTCCCTGTGTGAAGGGACGTTGCCTAAAGCGTCAGTTCTGGCATAAGACAGCTTTTAATGAATATGACGAGTTTTATTCGTACCTGTGTACCACTGCCAATGCAGTTATTTTGTCATCAGTAGTTATATAAAAACAGATACGTATTCAGAAATCTTCCAACTGTATACAAGGACAGGATATACATGCACATTGTAAAGTGGGCACATGTGTGACTGGTCGTATAAAAGTTTACGTTTTTTCGTTGTCTTTAAATTGCAAACTCAGTGGAATTAAGTTTTATGAAATGAGCCACTTATATATCTCAAGTGAACATTTACCCTGTACATTGCTATTAATGTCAGTTATAAAACATCAATTGTACTGTAATTGTATTTTCTGTGACGCAACAGGCCATGGAGATAACACTGTTTTTTGTTTGGAATTTTACAGTTGTGCCTTCATCTCTGCAGCCATGGGGAGCCTTTTTAGTGTGTTTAAAGACTTGCTGGGCAAGAAGGAAATGCGCATCTTGATGGTGGGACTTGATGCAGCTGGAAAGACTACAATCCTGTACAAGCTTAAGTTGGGAGAAATCGTCACGACCATCCCCACTATAGGTACCACACCACGAAGTTAATTTATCATTGTTTTTATTGTCTTGGCATGGTTCCTGCTAGGCAGTGTTCAGGGCTAGAGGCAGATGAGTGAAATATTATATTGTAGAGAGAATATGGTGGTTTGGGGGTCATTGCAGCAATACTTCATCAAAGTTTTAATTCTGGCTATGTACCTTTGTAGGAGTGGCTAACAATGGGCAATCCACAGGTTGCCCTCGCCACAGATGAATAACCAGCTCATTGTTGACACCCGCCATAAACGTTCAACTATAGTGCTGATCCCATTGTCGATTTGTGGTTGGTGCCAGGTGACTATGACAGGTGCCGAGCTATACAGTACATGCTCCACCCATCTAATGAGCAGTTTTCTGTGTTTAGGGTTTAACGTGGAGACTGTGGAATACAAAAACATCAGCTTCACGGTGTGGGACGTGGGTGGTCAAGACAAAATTCGTCCACTTTGGCGCCACTACTTCCAGAACACGCAAGGTATGTGTTTATTGCATTTTTTTGAAGGATACATAAACATTAAAGTTGTCAGTGATGTTGCCACTGAAAGAATAATTGGCTGAGTTTGAGATGCTATTCGTAAGTCGAGTGTCCATTTACTTGAGATAAAGCAAAGTGGTTTCATGTCGCAGTGCTGAGAGGTTGACGTAAACAACTGTTTCTGCAGGGCTGATATTTGTGGTGGACAGTAATGATCGGGAACGTGTGAACGAGGCAAGGGAGGAGCTGATGAGAATGCTTGCTGAAGATGAACTCCGAGATGCTGTTTTACTGGTGTTCGCGAACAAACAGGTAACTTGAATATTTATTTTGTGTCATATAGTTTTGCTGCCAGTCGCTAACATGTGCTCCCTCACTGAAACGCTTATTTTTGTGGAAAGTTGGAATCTTGTCCATTCACTGGTAAATGAGGGCCTTCCCTATGCAGTGCAGGCCATCTGGGTTATTTGACTACTGCACATGCTGGTCAGTGAGGGTTGGTGAAGACGGGGAACATAGATGTTGTAGCATCGTTAATTATTCCTTACTGCACTCCCCTCTGCTAACAATGTATCCTCGCAACAGCGTACAACAGCTGTTTTAATGCATGGTCACCTATCCAAGCACTATCCAGGCTCAAATTTACTTAGTTTTCAAAATATAATGGGGATGAGATGTATGCTGGGTGATGTGGTAATTGGCAGCTATTAATTTCAGCTCAATCGGTCTGCGTCGGTGACCCAGAAATAATATGCCCAGTACACATCCCGTGTATACGTTCCACTATGGCTGTGGCTCCCGAGTCACAACATGCCTACCAGTAACCCAGAAAATATTCCATGGAAAATCAAGCCCTGGTCATAAGCATCCACATAAACGCTCATTTCCTCCCTCGACAGGATCTGCCCAACGCGATGAATGCAGCCGAGATCACAGACAAGCTGGGCCTGCACTCGCTGCGCCACAGGAACTGGTACATCCAGGCGACGTGCGCCACCAGTGGTGATGGCCTCTACGAGGGCCTTGACTGGCTGTCCAACCAGCTCAAGAACCGGAAGTGATGCACGCAGCTGTTGCCTGGCAACCAGCGTCAGTCATGAGAGCCACCCCATCCCTCCTTCACTGTCCTCTCACCCCATCCACCTTAAACTCCCCAATTCCCAATCCCAGCGAGGCATGGAACTTTTGCTTGTGTGTGTAATGGTGGTGGTGCGGAGCAGAGGTGTTCCTTACAATTAGGTGCATAAAAAACAGAAGTTACTGCAAATGTTGCTTTTAACCTTCCAATCTATGCTTACTCAATTTGGCTGCATTGTGAATCCAGATGCTCATGGAGGATCATAGAAACACTGGGGGGGGGTTGTGATTGCAGGTAAAGCTGTAAGGTGTGTTTTTGATTTCCATATTTATTTATGCCTTTTTCAATACAAAAAACATAGGGCTGAAGTGCAAACTACTGTTGAGCAGGTTATCAGGTCGGTGTGCTGGGGTGGGCTCAAGTTTGGCTTCAATTGACAATGAGATGAGAGCAAGTGCAGTGGATATAACCACAGCCATTTGTCGTGCATAAACCTGGCTTTAAAACAATTATATTCCAAACATTCAAGATCACACATTTATTTGCCTGACTGCAAAACCTGTGAAGGGCAAGTTTGCATTTAAAACTTCATCTAGAATGGCATTGATTTCCAAATGCGCTGCTTTTGTCAAGTGTTTCAATCCACTGGTAAATTAAGGCCTCCCCCAACGTAGTGCAGGCCATCTGGGTTATATGTTGTTTGGAAGCAAATGCAAGTTGTTGTTTCACATCCATTGCATTATGTGCAAATGTATGGGATGAATTTTTTTGTCTTTGGGTTTTGTTACCATTACCATTCCTTGAGTTATTGCAGTAAATTGCAAGTTGTTGAATTTATATATCCTGTAAAGATGGTCAGGCCCTTTTAAATAGACTAGGTTATATTAGTAGTTGGAAACATTCAGACGTTGATTGCTTTGCTATGTGTTTTTGTGGTAGTTGGGTCTTTGTTTTATATGATGGAGAAATCAAAACTATTGTAATAAAGTAAAGGACAAAAATACATGTTGGTGTTTGACAGTGCTGTAAACAGTTAAATGATGAGCATGTAAATATGTTTAAACTCAAATCAACACCATTATAAAGTAACTGGTTTATTGACAGACATCACACGTTTTCATTCATTACATAAAAATACAAAGCAGTGAACAAAAATCTGCAGTATTCAGTGGACAGCAGATTTTTGAATATTCAGTCCGAGTCGTGTCTGCGTCGACGTTGCTGTGATGGGCGTGTGGATGGGGGTGAGCGTCTGCCATGCAAGCTGGGGCCCCCAGGGCTGTGGGAGGGGCGTCCATGTCTGGACTTGTGTGGTGATGAGTCTCGGGTGCGCCTGCAATCCCTCCTCTCCCTGCCCTCCTGCGAGCTGTCAGAGTCGTGTCTGTGCCTTGATGTGTGTTGGTCTCTGATGGAAACGCCTCTCTGCTGCCTCGGCGGTGGCGATGTGCGGCGTGGGCGCTTGTGGCTGCCACCAGGCCCATCTCTCTCCATGGAGCAATCCGAGTTGCTCCTGTGCCGAGGCCCAGGGATTCTCTCGTGCTCCTTTCTGCCATCGTATCTTGACTTTGTGTCCAGTTCCGATGGACGTGGAGATTGCCTCTGTTTACTGCGGACAAATATAAAGTTACTGTAATGGTTTCAGAAATGCCATTAACACCAATGTCACTACCACCAATGCTATCTTCTAATCCATAGTGTTCAGTCACAATACTGCAGGTGACCAACCTGACACTTTGGGCCTGTGCTTACCAAAAAATCTGTGAAAATATCGATGTGAAAATCTGGGCAAGACTTACGTGCTGGAGAACCGTTTTCCATCTTCTGAGTCAGAGGACGAGCAGCCACTGATATTTGTATTTTTGGAGTGCTTTTTTTTCTTTTCTTTCTTACGTTTTTCTTTCTTAGATTTCTTTTTCTTATTCCTGCAATTGAAAACAATTTGCATTTAAATATAACTTGTTAATTTTACAATCTGCAATTTCATAATTAACGTAAACATCTTCAGATGGTGTTTTTATGGTACCTCTTTTGTTCTTTGTCTGTGTTCTCAGTAGTCACTTTCTTATCAGCCTGATGATGCTGCAAAATTATAAAAAGATTAATGGAGTGTGTTGGCCAATTATCCTTGAAAGCTCAATCTGACAAACCCAAAATACAAGCAATAAGTCCCACCGTGAAGACAGCCAATCCTTGCTTTTGAGCCTCTTTGTCTTCCTTTGACAGCATATGGGAAGGGCTGCAAAAACATAAGGACAAAGCCACATTAAAAATAATCTTAAAATGCACCAATTATTCTTAAATTCTGTTATCAAGATAATCCTCACCGTGAAGAGCCGAAACCAGAAACTCGCTCGATGTCCTTTTCATCCCTTTCCAATGTCCCTCGCTTGCAGATGTCCGCAAATTCCTGACAAGATAATACATTGAACACTGAAATTATGAGCATGTATAAATGTACTCTTTTGCCTAGTCGTATGCCTATTTTAGGATGCATGTACATGTTAAAAACCTAATCGTCACAC
This sequence comes from Lampetra fluviatilis, assembly GCF_964198595.1. Classification (NCBI taxonomy): domain Eukaryota; kingdom Metazoa; phylum Chordata; class Hyperoartia; order Petromyzontiformes; family Petromyzontidae; genus Lampetra; species Lampetra fluviatilis. The sequence continues at coordinate 10,205,195 of NC_136284.1, read as the reverse complement.
TCACCTCACGTGTCAGTCCAGTGGGCTGTTTCTTCACATTCTTGTATCCTCTGGAACGTTTTCAAAACATGAGAATGTCAAGTCGTAGCTTTTATCAGGAACCATATCTGCACAGTAAATGATGGCATGTGCTCAAACTGTTCACCATTTGCTTAAAAAATTATTGGCAAACCCAGCTCATGTTTTCAATAAGACTATACAGTTCTGAACTTGTTATGGTTCCCAACTTAAACTGCACTCTAAGTTAAACACTTTGCGTGACTTAATATAATGCCACTGGGCGGTTTGTCTCACAGTGCAGTCATAAGTGCCTCCTCTTCAGCTTGCTTCACAGCCGCCAGCTCTTCTTGCCGAGATAGTGCCCGATTGGTCCCATCTTTATCCTTTGCGAACCATGATAGGTCCTTGCCCTTCTGCCAACGGCCCACGGGTGCCATCAGTGAATTTCCTGCACCAACGCGACATCACAGTAACCAAATGATTATTTGTATTGGTGTAGTAACGTGCTACAAAGGTCCCAATCAAAGGTACAGTAAAAGTAACCTAAGGCTAAAAACCCACTAATTTGGAGTTGAAAGTCCACTTTATTAAACATCAATGTTGCTATTTAACTAATGGTGCATGAAGGGCCACTTTTTAAAGTATTACAATGCTACTTGGATGACTTCCTCAAGACTGCAAAATGTGTGAAACATGCACATCCTAGAGTTTAACGAAGAGTGGAGTGTTGAGGATTTCTTTAAACGGAGAGGCAAAAAGTTACAGGCCAGAGGCAGTTAAGACTCCAGATTATGACACTTAACAGACAAAAAAGGTATTGAGCCTGAACTTGAACAGGGGAAGGGTGTGCAGGGAAGATGGTCAGGTAATGGGAATATCACACAATGGGGCTGACAACAGAGGAGCATCCACTACTTCAGCGAATGTTGATTGAGGGTTTTGAGTTTGGACAGACGGCCTTGGTTGCTGGAGCGGAGGACAATTGAAGGGTCGTGGAATATAGTTGACCGGAGGACAAACGGGAAACTCCTTGGAGGGTCCTGAAGACGGTGACGGCAATTTTGAACACATTTAAATGCAAACAAACTAGTGTTAAAACGTTTCGGGCCGTGCAAAAAAAGCACAATCCGTATGGTATGTGAGCTCCATGGAGAGTTTTACCGATGCCATAGCTCCAGAAAATACGACTTCCCATGCGTCTCCACGTAAAAAGTATCTTTCCACCTGCTATCGTGACGTTTGTCAGCAGCATTGGTTTAACACAAAGGAAACGCTGGACCGGTTTCGACCTTCAGTATCTCATCAGCAATCAGCTTTGCTAAACCAATGCTTAACTACTAGGCTTTTATAGTTTTACGTGACGCGGCAAATATGGGAACGATGCGTAGCCTATTTTAGTTAACACAATTTTATTATTGAGCGCTTTTTTATGAGTGCTGTATCAACAACATAGAATTACCATTAGCGTTGTTGTTAAGAATGCCTGTACGGTATAAGTAAAATAAGCAAATTTCGATTGAAAGCTTTCGTGACTGCAGGGATTCATCTTCTTGGTTCTTTCGGTAAAGTCACGTAGAAGGGAAATAAGAAAAAATAAAACATAAAATAAAATTCTCACGACGTTTCGGCCACAACGCAAGCAGCCGTCCTCAGGTGAAGAACAGGGCTGTCGGAATGACAGCGTCAGCTTGCGTTGTGGCCGAAACGTCGTGAGAATTTTATTTTATGTTTTATTTTTATTATTTCCTGTCTACGTTACTTTACCGAAAGAACCAAGAAGATAAAATAAGCAAACCACGTTTTTCAAATGTCGTTTCATTAGCTTATTTGGTTACTTTCCCCACAACGACGCTGCTTATTTCGTGTTATGTATTACATCGTTTTGCGTGGAACTAAAACCCATATCAATTAGCGGCACGACATTCTGGGAGCAATGTAAAATATTGATGTTTGGTCTTTGTTGCTGTGCTCGTTTCTCCCTTGTGAAATATCCGGGCAACAGGATAATCCGTGTAGCAAATAAACTCGCATCTATCAGCGAGCGCTTGTATATGTAACGATCTGACAGTTCACCGGCACTGGCCAAGCAAACCCCGACTCTGCTGATGAGACACTGATGCCCGAGCCGGTCTACAATCTATTCCAAAGCCGCCGGAATGATTCACTCCGAGTGGGCCGCGTGGCTCTGACGAAAAGTGCATAAAGAGCGCGGCCTGCTTCAGGCTGTGGCCAGGCCAGGCCGCCACCGCGTCTCACCCAGGTAGTTCTCCCTGTACTTGTCCGTCTTCACGTCGTCCCAGTTGAACTGGTCCTGGCCGCCCCGCACGCCTGCCCGTGTCGGGTGGTGCATCTCGCTCCTGGCGACGAATCGTCGACAGCAACGAAGCGGCGCTGAGACACCGGCGGCCTCGGCCCTTGGCACCACCACCACCACCGAACAACAACAGCAAAGGCGGCGGCTTCAAGGCCACTGCAAACACTGTTATGTCCTTACACCAGCAGTGATGTACACGATTGTATACATATAAATATCAACACAACCACTGCCTTGGACGTACAATGATACGGAAATAGAACAGCCGACGTTTCGGGTGACGACCCCGTCCTTCTGTACAGAGGGCAAAGGTCGCGCTACAAGATGCCCTCTCGCGTCCCCATTGGTCTGCTGCGCTAACCACGTGATTTACGAAGAACCAATGGGTAGGCAGATCGTTTAATGCCGGGTCAGTCGTCAGATCGTGGGCGTGGACAAAACTATAAATTCTAGATTTGAAGCTTTCGTGACTGCAAGGATTCATACTCGTAGGTTTTTTCGGTAAAGTCACGTAGGTAAAAATAAATAATAAAAATAATAGAAATAATAATGTAAATAAAATTATAATTTAAAAAAATCTATTATGTTTCTATTATTTTTATTAAAAATAATAGAAACATAATAGCAATAAAAGAATATTAATAATGTAATTTCTATTATTATTTCTATAATTTGTATCATTTATTTTTACCTACGTGACTTTACCGAAAAAACCTAAGAGTATAAAAAACTAATAATTGTAAATAGCAATTAACCACGTAAATATATTACTTTACAGTTTAAACATAACGATGACGTGTCGGTGGCCAGTTTAACAAACGATTAAAACATCCGTTAGTAGCTGCCTCAGAACAGATACGGTCCATAAGCATTGCGCGTCGAGTCTCGAGTTTTGCTGTTTTACTGGTAGGAACCACCTGGTTCCATCAGCCCACAGGGGATTATTGTGTCCGTCCGTCCGTCGTGATTCCAAAAATGGGAGGGGTCGGGCTGGGTGGAGAGGGGAGGGAGGGTGGGGAGGGGCTGGGTGGGGAGGGGGGTTGGGGAGGGGAGGGAGGGTGGGGAGGGTTTGGGAGGGTGGGACTGGGTGGGGGTGGAAGAGGTGGAGCTGGGTGGGGAGGGTGGGGGGTTTTAAAAAACTCAACGTTGAGTTTTATAAGGGCACCACGGGGTGACCAGCCCCTCCCCACCCAGCCCCAACCCTTCCACTCCCCACCAAGCCCCACCCTCCCCACCCAGCCCCTCCCCACCCCCCACCCTCCCCACTCAGCCCCACCCTCCCCACCCTCCCCACCCTCCCCTTTCCACCCTCCCCTCCACACCCAGCCCCTCCCCACCCTTCCTCCCCTCTCCACCCAGCCCCACCCCTCCCATTTTTGGATTCACGACGGACGGACACAATAATCCCCTGTGGGCTGATGTAACCAGGAGGTTCCTACCAGTATAACTGTGTCGTAACTCTCCACCACCCGACACAGCCAGTAAGGTTTGTCACGTAGACAACGCGCCAATTAGTTTCCTACCTCAGCCCACCGGTGTGTTGGAGAGTAAATCCACAACATTAAGAGAAATACAAATAGTTTGAACTACTCTGACCAGCTACAGGCTTAGTGTGGCCCGGAAGCGTGTTATTAAGTAATACATCTTGCAAGTACAATTCCTAATAGAGGAAACGCATGCCAATTAACTGATTACTAATCTATCATATAATTACAATACCCCCTCCTTCCATCCAGCATCATCGGGTGATTTGCCAGAATAGTGAAGCAATCAATCCACCTGCTTCCAGTCTTAAATAGAGCAGCAGGTGCAGACATCATAGGCGGAGGAGGGGGTATTGTAATTATATGATCGATTAGTAATCAGTTAATTAGCATGTGTTTCCTCTATGAGAAATTGTAAGATGTACGTATTACTTAAACACATTCCAGCCCCACCCAGCCCCACCCTCCCCACCCTCCCCACTCAGCCCCTCCCCACCCTCAGTTGGAGAGGGGCGGGGCTGGGGTCGCGGGGAGGGGGCGGGGTCAGTTGGAGAGGGGCGGGGCTGGGGTCGTCGGGGGCGGAGTCAGTTGGAGAGGGGCGGGGCTGGGGTCGCGGGGAGGTGGGCGGAGTCAGTTGGAGAGGGGCGGGGCTGGGGTCGCGGGGAGGGGGCGGGGTCAGTTGGAGAGGGGCGGGGCTGGGGTCGCGGGGAGGGGGCGGGGTCAGTTGGAGAGGGGCGGGGCTTACTGACGCGAGTTTGAAGATGGCGGCCGCCGCGGTGGAGTTGAATCGCGCGCAGTCGCTCCTGCACTGCGATCAGAAAACCTCCATAGACATCCTCCACCAGCTCGGTGAGCGCGGGTGTGACGGAGCGGTGACGGGGACAGGAAGGGACCATAAAAAGGAGAGACGGCCACACGAAACGGGGACGAGGGAGACCAAGGCGCGCGGCGCGGGGCCGGTGTTCAATTCGGCTGAGTCACGCCTCGCCTAGAAGCCAGGCCGCGCGGCACATGCGCCTCAAGAGGAGTGTTGTGGTCGACTTCACGGGGTTTCTCGCAGTCATTTGTAGCGATTGTTAGCATTTATACACGCTAGTAATAGTGGTTGTTGTGTTAGCAGTAGTAGCGCAGCTGTGTCTGGAGGTGTTCGTGCCCTAGGTGTAAATGGCTTCTGTTGGTGGAATTGTTTCAGTGGGTAAGTGTTAGTAGAGAAGTGTCCGCGTGAATAGTGTTATAATTAGTGGTGTGGTTGGTAGGGTTATTGTTTTAAACATGATTCATAATTAATAGTGTTGTAAAACCTATATTTGGGAATGTTCTTTTCATTGATAAGTATTGTTGCTTTGTAGTTGGTAGTTCTATTGTCAATATAGTATAATGGCTGTTATTAGTAATGTTTAATTTATTGGTTGTGTCAGTTATTTGGGAGTTTTTAATATTAATGTTAATATTACTGTATCAGTAATACTGGCATGAGTGGTATCCGTGCTGTTAGTGTTTAATGCGGTAGCCTTGTTTAAGTGTTAATATTCTCCCTGTTATGCTTCTTTGTGGCGGCAACTCTTATAAATCTCGTCTTCTCATTCGGACACGTTTTACTATCATCGTCATAAACTCCGGTTTCACCCACCCGCCGTTCCTGTTCCACAGCAGCCGTGCCAACAACCCATTAGAATTGTAGGTGAGGACTATGATCTTAAGTAAAATTAAACTGGTTCAGAGAGACACTATATTATTACTTTGACTGCACACGTTTGCCTTTCTGAACCGACTTGTAATTTAGACAAGCTCACAGGTGTACAATGCCAATTGGAAAGGAAACGGATGCCAAAAAATGTACCCACAATGCCGGCCTTTTAACTTCAATGAGTCATGCTTGTTGTCCTCTCACCAGCCTCGTTTGCACGAATTCCATTACAGTTTTTACCTTGTATACCAGACGGGTGGTATAGCATTACGAAGACATTACACATAAGCATGTGGATTATCGCATCTATTTTTCATCCATACAGATTCGGAATGGGCTGAGATTCACAAAACAATGTTTGATGCTGTGGTGAAAAAAAGGTGTTCGTAGGCTGGTTCACGCATGTGACTGTTATTTTAGGTGAGTGTAATGATGATTAAAACAACTTTAGCAATAACACAGTTTTCAAAGCGTAGTCCTTTTCAGCTACAATTTTGATGGTTGGTGCACGGCTGTTTTGGAACGACGAATGGGACATTGAGAGACGCAGTGAATGAATGAGAACCCAAGATAAAAGAGCTGGCAGTTAATTAGGAATGAACTTTAAAAAAGTCTCTCCATGGTTAATTTATGATGAGCGTTATTAGTGTTATTTTTATGAAGCGTTTATTTATTACTAAAGTCGGTGATTTTGCTGTTATGGTCATTGCAAATACTGTAATGTGTTTATTTTTTATGGAAAATGTGTGTTCGTTTCTTTAATTGTGTTGCAATGTAATTGTAAAGCGTATATTTGTATTATAATATTGTCTGTATATGCGTTATTTTTTTTTCATTTTAATGATTTTTAAGTGTTCAACTGAATGTTGTTCTGACTTTGAAATCTAGAGGACGCTATTTTGCTGTAGCCAAATTTTACCAGTCATCCTCAACGCAGCTCCATATCCCCATGTTGATATGAAAATAATATTGTATTTTGGAGAAGGTATATTTTATTGTTATTGAAAATATGTTGATGGTCATCTTGATGCTCTTCTGGATGTGAACTCGTGCACATTCTTTTGCAAAATCGAAATTTTACCAATTCCTGTGCAAAAATATAGGATATTTATTTTCTAAAATAAAGTGCGACTTGAAGTAACGTTTGATTAACGTCATCTCTGCAGTCAAACGAGATGTGGAAGACGAGGATGAAGAAGCCATTCGGGTGAAGGAGCAGAGCATCCTGGAGCTGGGGGGGCTTTTGGCCAAGACTGGCCAGGCCGCCGGTATAAATAACCCTCTCCAACCACACTATTCTACTCCTAACAACTTACGTCTAATCATGCATAACTCGTTTTTTTGCCTTTTATTGCTATGCACACTCTTACTAATATGCATGTGCAGGACATTTGCTGTTACATTGGCATTGAACAAGTCTTATCTCTGCAAAAGTCTTTGAGTGCTGATGACATCGCCCATATGCCAATTCGTACTTTTATAAGTTGCATTTATTGGAAAGTCTTGCCGCACAAAATATTGTTACGTCACAGCTCATGTCGCAACATCAGGGAGATGTGATTACACCTTCATGTCTATTGATTAAAATATATATCCTAAACGTGTACTTTAGTGCGCATTTGAGCAGTTACCACATATACACAGTTCATAAACACATGGTCAAAGGCACTTTTAGGATTCTTATGATTCATTGTTATTACATGGGGCCCACAGATTAAGTTATCTTTAGGAGTTCAACATTGATGTTAAAATGCTGAATTCTGGTGCCCAGTTTGTTATAGCCACAGGAAATCTAGTAACACAAATAGTGACAATGTTTGTGTTCTAAAATTTTAATTGGAAGCCAAATAACATCCCATTGATACAAGAAGCCGCTTCTACAATGGAGATGTACAAGAATAGGTTTTGCATTCTTAAAGTAGACGTAGCAGTGTGGTTGTGATTAGAACATGTACTGAACTGAAATGTATGGAACTCCTCCGCTGATTTCACGCTCCGCTCTGTCCTTGCACGTCCTGTGCCTCAGAGCTGGGAGGGCTTCTCAAGTTTGTGCGGCCGTTCCTGAACTCTGTGAGCAAGGCGAAGGCGGCGCGCCTGGTGCGCTCGCTGCTCGACATGTTCCTGGACATGGAGGCGGCCACGGGACAGGAGGTGCGTCACACTCTCTTCCCATGTAACCACACGCTTGCCGTCTCCTGTTCACCCCCAAGAGTGACAAAGCTCGGAATGCATCTTAAATAATGCTAAGCCCAAAGTCAGGTTATTCAATGGGGTCCGCTGCTCATATTTTCATTTTGTATTTACTCCAGTCACAACTACTATCCATTTTCTTTCGTTGTACCACGTCCTTTATAAGTAAAGAGACAATAATTGTGTAACTTATATCGGAGCTATTTTGGTATATATCGAGTAGTAGATGGGGAATGACCCTTGTTCTCGTGTGGTGAAAAATTTCCTCCGCTGTTCTGCAAGATGGCAGCTGTATCACAAAAAATATATAAACGTTTAATATGGTAAAAACTCTTATGCGAGTTATACCCCATTCACAACAATTGTTTTTCTTAAATCATACTGACTTAGGTTATAGTATTATTTAAGTTCTATTCGTGATTTATTGAATTCCCTTGTCCAATAATACGTTTCATGTGATTTACCATGCGATGACCTTGGATTGTGTATTTGTTGCACATTTGCGATGTATCGGTAATGCCGAGTTTGTCTGCTTCCTAGGTTGACCTGTGCTTGGAGTGCATTGAATGGGCCAAAGCAGAGAAGAGGACATTTCTGAGGCAGGCACTTGAGGTATAGAAATAAAATATTGTCATGACAAATGTGTTGTATTCACTGCATGGGAGCGATGTTGGCATTAAGCAGACTTTTGCTCAAACGTGTATTAATAATTGGAACGTAAGGTGAACAAAGACTAAATGTTTTTTTATTAAAGCTAAGAAAAGATAATACAATTTGTAATCGGGCAAAGGCCCTTTCCAAGGGTACATGAGTGCTCCAGCAGAGGGGAAGGAACAACGTGTTGTCACGCTGAAGTTGATGTAATTGTAGGCTTCACTGGAGCACTCATGTTTCACTCTGATTGTGGCGTGTCACCACAGGCTCGGCTCGTGGCGCTTTATTTTGACACCAAGCGGTACCCAGAAGCCCTGCAGCTCGGTGAGTTGTCAAGCCTGCCTCTTGCTTTCACCTCATCGTACTTTGATTCAACTTATCAACCTCATTCTCCCCAATAGTTTTCCTGTGTTCATTCTTATTTTCATTGGTGGTCCTCAGTGTTTCCCCCATTACGCTTTCAGTGTCTTCCATATGCTCTTGCTGTTTAACACCATCCCTTTGCCAATTTCTGTTGCTCCAGCTGCTGTTTTGCTAATTGGCAATACTGTACTTCTAATATATTTTGTCTTGGTGCTTTTTCTGATGTTGCTCCCGCTATTCTTTCTGATATTAATCCTGTTCCTGATTCTGTTCCATCTGCTGATTTTGCTTCTGCTGCTTCTGCTGTTTATTCCACTACATGTACTTCTGTTGATTGTGCTGCTTCTCCCCCTGCTGCTACTGCTGCAGGCTCCCAGCTGCTGCGGGAGCTGAAGAAGTTGGATGACAAGGCGCTGCTGGTGGAGGTGCAACTCATGGAGAGCAAGACCTACCACGCACTCAGCAATCTCCCGCGGGCGCGTGCCGCCCTCACGTCCGCACGCACCACGGCCAACGGCATCTACTGCCCCCCCAAGATGCAGGCGGCTCTTGACATGCAGTCAGGTGTGTGTGTGCATGCCGTGCTGTGGCCATGCCATTAGTGTGAGAATTGTGCAAGTTAATTTGTATATTTTGGCAGCAGGGTGGCGCAGTGGCAATACCCTGTGCCTCGGTAAGAAGAATCTGTAACTGGTGTTGGCAAAATTCCCAAATGCTGAAAAGTTACCTGAAAATTACTCAGTTGGGATTGGACAAAGTGACATCACCCCTTCTGAAAAAACTTGACAGGACTATCCTGAAAAAGAGTCTTAAGGCTCGGTAAGACTTTCCTGGATAAATGAGCATATTGTCAATTCCCAAACTGCAATGCTATTGGCTAAAAGAGTCAGCATAAGGATGGTGTATGTCATGTGGAGTTGAGATTAGTAGGCCCACAAATCGATGAATTCTGACTCATGTTTGGTGCATTGCATTACCTCTGGTGGCAGGAGGGGACATGTAAACGACTTGCATAGAGTACATATATAAATAATTAACACAATTCAATGCAAGTATTATGAGGATAATAATCGATATTAATGAATTGATGCATCATTACACCTCTGGATATTATGCGTTATAATGCTATTTTTGTTTTAATAATGCAAGCTTGTGTTAGTCCTTCATAACTCTGCCATAGCCGTATGATCTGTTCCTGGATCAGAATGGATGGTGCGTATTCACAATTCTGCATTGAGTGTATGTATGTTTAACTTATTTTGCACGTGGCCAACCGCGCTAGTCTGAGGTGAGAGTAATTGACACGTGGGCACCGATCACTTTACATGAGCAGATTGTCAGCATTGTAATTTTTGTACCCTAAGGAATAATCCATGCGGCTGAGGAGAAGGATTGGAAGACGGCTTACTCCTACTTCTACGAAGCCTTCGAGGGATACGACTCCATCGACAGCCCAAGGGCCATCACTGCCCTCAAATACATGCTGCTGTGCAAGATCATGCTCAACACGTAAGTATTTCCACCCATCCGCTGGATATTTTTTTGACGTGCGCCCTTGCAGATTTAGGGGGTTTCCATGCTGATTGCAGTGATCAGGTCTAGGAATGTGACTGTGCAGCTTGGCCATTTAGAGAAGGCATTTGCAGTAGAAATGCAAACATTAAAAACAAAATTTTAACCAGAATAACTTTCAGGAGGGTACTGTATTGAAATGTTTTGGCAATTTCATTAATGGGATTCTGTTTTGTGGGATGAAAGCCCAAAATGTTTGAGGGGTTCATAAAGCCTTCAGCACTTTGTATTCCTAAAGCGGTTCACAATCCTACTGTATTATTAACCATGTTCAATCCTACTCGGCTTCTGATATTTGAGTTTTTGCACATTCGGGGTGATTTGATATTGGATAATTGCTGCCTTTCTTGAATGTGTCACAGGCCTGAAGATGTTCAGAACATAGTGAGTGGAAAGCTTGCCCTCCGCTACGCCGGCAGGAAGGTGAGACTTATTTTGAGCCGTTTAACAGCCCCAAATACTGACCGTTGGCAAAAAAAGACAATTTTAATGTAGCTATAGCCTCTTGCTGACACGTGTCTTCTCTGTTTGCTGTTTTGCAGACAGACGCCATGAAAAGTATAGCGCAAGCAAGCAAAGACCGCTCCCTGTCAGATTTCAACAAGGTGAGATCCCCACTAGGTGTCATTCATTTCCTTGCACGTGTTCTTGATATTTGCTTATAAAAATATACAATCCACAAAACAACAGCTCTTATCTATTTCAAAACCTACACAGGCTGTATGTCCCAGGTGTTCCAGCACAGTTTTGAGGCTTCAATGTGACCTTCAACCTGCAGTGGATAGATCATCGCTGATGGTGATGATGAAGAGTAAAATCACAGTGACATGACTCAAGTTTTACAATTGGTCACATGACCGTAGCTTTAAATTCTAATTTCTCTTGAATAAAAAATCGAACCTATTTTGGAAAGCCCCAAAATGCAAACTGGGGTATTAGTATAAAGAGTTCTGTCGTATTTTAAATACCTGTATGCAAGTCTCTTGTGAATTAATGTATCCGTTACCTAAAGGCAGTCGAGGCCAATCCACGATGTTGATTCTATTGATGCCACCATACCTTACTACTGAGAGCACCAAATCCTAATGACTAGACGAGCAGGCAGGGTAAAAGCTGTGTGTCCAGCGTGGGGCTGGAACCTACGACCCTGAGATGAAGAGCCTCATGCCAGCCGGGCAGCCGTTGACCGACATGGCTTGCGGAGGCCTTCATCCAGCAGTTGATTAACAATGGGATATGCATGTATTATTATTGTACCTTGCCATGCTTCCTTCTGCTTGATCCCACTGTTGTTGCAAAGCCAGTGTTGCTACATGAGATGTCACATTGCTTGACTTAAGCTCATCATCATCGACCAGTTCGCTTATGGATGAAGGCTTCGCCATGCCTTCACCCTCCTTCATGCTCCTGCAGTGCGAAAAACCACTCAGCACCTGCACATCAGTCGAAATACTCGCTTATACCTCCTTGGTGGAGGTATGGTCAGGCGGGCAGTGATGCGGGTTTCCTTTGCCGCATTCTGTCCAGGCACTGTGCGAGTACAAGGAGGAGTTGCAGAACGACCCCATCATCGCGACGCATCTGGAGAAGCTCTATCAGAACCTCCTTGAGAAGAACCTCATCCGCGTCATTGAACCCTTCTCGAGGGTACAGGTACGAGCTCTCAGATTTTCTCCCGCTACTGTAACAAAGGAAGTCTGAGAGCCGAGCGTGGTGGTAATGATATCATATACCTGTGATCGTGTTTCAGGAGCTTAGCTTGGTGGCTCCTGTAGAGATGTGCAAAACTCCCAGACCTGCTGGGCTGCAAAGTAGCCAATAGATGGCAGTAAAACAAATTAATAACCATCCTGCGCCGTCCTCCCGCTACCATCTCTCTCTGCTCATGTTCTCATTGTGACAACCTAAATGTGCCCAATGTCGTTGGATCTTTGATATTTACAGGGTTGATTCTGGTTATTTGAGAATACAAGGTGTTGTAGGCTTGGGTGGCGAGGTGGCCAGGAAGTTTGTTGTCCTTCCCCCGCACCTCCGATTAGCACGGTTGGCTACGTACGGTGTTCCAAAAGTTCTCAATACATACAGTTGAGGAGCTTTTGAGTCGTATTCTGTGCAATGCATGGACTTTTTCCAGGACATATGAAAAACGCTGCTTAAAATGGAATTAGTCAAACATTCCAATGTAGGAGCCTCCTGAAAAAGTCTTTAAACTTCATGCGGCACTTTTATTAAAATAAAAAAAATCCATATAAGTCTCAATTGCCATCCATTTCTTCAGCTTTAACACGTTGCTATATGTTTACTTTTAGATTGACCATGTGGCAACACTCATCAAGCTAAAGAAAGTAAGTACCTACTTGTGTTTTTATTAAATCGCAGGATTAAGTAAATTGTGCATATATTCATCCGTTATTATCATGCATTATACATGCATCATAATGGTCTTGGAAGACAAATAATTTATAATTCCTCTTTGTGATTGGTTTGTATAATCCCTACAGTCACTATATAGGTCCTGCATTCACAATGTTAACATTTTCATTCATTCTTGAATCTGTCCTGATGCAAAATCATAACAATTGACTGGATTGTGAAGGGAGGGGTGATTTGTGCTTGTTTACCTCATTAAAATTTTAGGGAATGTTTTTATTTCATCTCGTATGTTTCTTAACAGTTATTGCATTATTTTTAGAACTTGGTGGAAAAGAAGCTTTCACAAATGATTTTGGACAAGAAGTTCTACGGTAGGTTATTTCAGCACAATGCAAATTCGGTGATGAGCAAAGGCAATCAACGCCTCAATGTGCACCTGTACACAACGCTTCTTAACTCTCACTACCATTGCAGTTCCGTTCTTCCCACTGATGCATATGCTTGAATTTTCCTGCACCTCCGATTAGCATGGTTGGCTACGTACGGTGTGAAAGAAGTTCAGCACACATACGGAGCGGATGTGTGTCTTGGAGCTTCTCATTAACATCCACGCATGCGTGCGCATGTCCAGGCATCCTTGACCAGGGCGAGGGCGTCCTGATCGTGTGGGAGGAGCCGCCTGTGGACAAGACGTACGAGTCGGCGCTGGAGACAATACAGAGCATGAGCAAGGTGGTGGATGCGCTATACAACAAGGCAAAGAAGCTCACATAGGGTGCGTATGCTGCAGACTACACAGGGCGATGGCTCTGGCAAAGGTTTTACTTTGAAGGGGCCTCTATGCACTCGGGCGTGTTTGTGGCAGACGTTGCTAGGAACGGTTACTGCGTATTTTTTTTGTAAAAATTGAGAGGTGTCCTGGTAAAAATGCATTACCCACACATACTCATTGCCTACCAATTATGAATTTTGTTCACATTAGGTAATTAATTATTACGTTTATCGTGAAGCCAAAAGTGGGTTGTTAAGTGTTCCAATGGAGTTGGTGTGGGTTATTGAAACATAATCGCTTTGTTGGTTTTCAGGTTTTTTCAAGGCCACCTCAGTTGTCAATGCCCAATTTGGACAAATTTAACGGATGCTCCCCCTAAGTGAGCAACTGGGATATAAACTTTAAATCAGAGGTCAACATGACTAACGAAGGTTTTGTTCTCTGCAGACCAATATTCACGTAATTATTTTCGACAAACTCTGCTTTCATAGGCTATACTGAACACCTGTCACTATAGGCCAATGCTGTACCAAGTTGTCGTACCTGCCCACAGTAAATGTGTTCCTCGTGACAAGTTCGAGCCAAGATTGCCCCATTGCATAATGGCCTTTACTCTCAGGTGGCTGATTATCCCTTGGGATTTAGAATTTACGATGATCCACCTCAACGCCCACACAAAACACTTTATATTATAACACTTACAACAATCTATTCACATTTATTAAATGTTTGTGCTGGCATTGTTTATTGTGGGTAAAATATACTGAATAATTATCTTTTTCATCGTGTTAAAAGAAAATAAGATTTTGGTCCATCAGCCAGTGAGACTTCCAGACCATTTGTTTTCTTGCAGCATGCTGTTTACAGAAGTTTGGCTTAATGGACCAAAATGTGAGATTACTCGTATGTAGTAAATAAGACCCATGTTAATCATTCTGTACGAGATAGTTTAGTTTACTTGTCTAATTGTTTCCTATTTTACCTGTGTTCCCCCACAGAATCAACTGTTATTCGACCCCTTTCCCCCCCTGCCCCCCAAACATCCCCAAATTCTTCTCCACCTTCTTCCCCTCCTCTCCCCCATCTCCCCCCCCCCCCACCTTCACCACTCACACCAAGGCCAACCCCTCAGTCCCTGCCCAGTGGGAGTGAGTTGAAGAGAGGGACGCTGCACGTGCGGTTGCTGAGTGTACTTTGTGCGACCACTAGTGCTCTAGTCCCCTCTGTAAAAGAGCGTTCAACCCGGTTTTGTGTTTTATGCACGCAACAGTTTTATAAAGGATTCGCCACAGGCGTCGGCCACAAACCTCGGTCGCAGGTGAAACACACGAGTGGCCCCCACACGAAGGTGTTCCGTGGAGTTCGTGGGTTTGTGCTGCGGGAGGCACTCAGGAGGCGCTCTGGGCTTCACAATCCAAGAGTAGGGGCTCACGTTTGTACGGGGTCCACTTCAAATACCACGTAATACTTCAGTACAATAAGTAAGCTCTGTCTGATTTTTGTACAACCGACGATAGTGCGATTGACGGCTAAATATCTACGGACAAAGCTGCAAGGAAACACATGTTTTCAGGAGCAGTGTCACAAGTGCTGCAGTGGGATTTGTCGCACATGAGTACGAGTGTTAACGAATGCCATTCAAGGCACATTTGGGTACCTATGTTACTTGTGGCACTACTTCTGGTTGGCAACTGTGTGCACTATTTTTTTTGTGTTAAGTCCCAATTTTTTTTTATTACGGTCATCTTTTCAGTAGGTTGGCTCTGTCTATTGAAGTTCGTTCAGAACTTGCATTGCTTTTATAACAACTTGGTTGGCACGTGTCTGGTAGCTTTTGTTGTGCTGCACTGAGTAATGCAGCATTGGTAGCGCAGCAAAAGTAAAGCAGCAGTGCATTTTCAGCTGATATTTCTGCAGGGAAATGAAAAAAATCACCAACTGTGCAGAAAGTGAATGTGGATATCACAGGATCTGTTTTTGCAAATCCAAGTCGTGGTGTGCCCGACTTAGAATCCAAATTTAAAAGATTATTGATAGGAAAAAAAAATTGCCAAGGTTTATCTGATATTTTTGAAGCGAGAAAAATCTCCAACGGGATTTCACCTGATGAAATAAAGGACACTTGATTGCATGGGAAGACCTGCCCTGCTGTTATTTTTAAGGCCAATGATGCGCGTCTGCAGTCATGTCGATTTCTTCTGGTTTACGTTATTGTTTGAAGCGCGGTGGACCTGTGGTTATAACGAGGGAAGCCTCCAAGCCGTATCTCGTCCAAAACCCGCCCTCCCCCACCACCGCACCCCTAACCCCTTCAATGACCTCGTCTGCACAGAGCGACTCGTCGCGCCGGCTGGGGAGGGCGTGCCGAGAGGATAACCTCTGGTCTATTCCTCAATAAAATCCGACGTTTTCCAAGAGTGTCGACATGTGTTTGACGTCTGGGTGAGACGCAGTCTTAAATTCTCACGGTGTCAAGATGAGCTATGTTAGCTTTCGAGAGTACAATCAGTGCAGCTGTACCGGGGCCAATGGGCCGGATGGGTCCTGTTGCTGTGTTTCCAGAGAGGGCGGAAGTTGGGCAGGAGGCCCCATTTAATTCCTTTCATCAGGCAGGGCCCATTCTAAACCACACCAAGCACTGGCCAAGATGCACACACGTTATGAAACTTAATTCGGTAGACAACACCCTTGGGAATTCAATTGGCATACATTTAGGGTGCGATTTGAAAAAGGTTTTAGCTTTTGTCCCATCGGAGTTTCGTTTGTGGCTCCTTTATACATCGTGTTCAATTTGTGAAAGTAACAGGAAACCGTGAGCATGTATATTGAACTTGTTTCGCACCAACCGTGCTAATCGGAGGTACGTGGAAGTATAGTATGCATACATTGCAGGGCTTGCACGAATCGATGCATGTGATCTCTTACCATGAGGCTTCAGGTAGCACACGACCCTGGTCTGAGTTTTGAGACGAGTGGCAGCTAGCCGGTCCTGGGCCCCCCTCTTCAACCCGCATAGACCATCGTGGTTGTAGTATGGTCAAACAACCACCATGACTGACAGCATGGGGAGGCCTTCATCCAGCAGTGGATTGACAGGGTTGTACATACACCCTGACATCGCACCCATCCCTCAATAGGTTCGGTGCCAAATTAAGACTACCTGCAGCAGTTGGGAAATTTCTAACTAACGTTGCCGATGATAACCTTGCGGTAGTCCAGAGGTCACCAGCCATATTTTTCCGGTCGACACTCGCGTTTGATGGCGGGTAACTTTACGTAATGTCACCGACTTGTACTTCTCTTCTCAACGGGCCAAGCCAAATGGTCTTCGCAGGGCAAATCCGGCCCGCGTTCACCCAGTTGACAATATTGAGACGTTATCGTGGCCAAAGCTGTTGATGCCAGCCACCACGCCTCTTTGCCAACGCGTTCTACCCTCGCTCAGATCCCGCAGCTGCCGCGCACTATCGGCATGCACCCTCCAATATCTACCGTGACGGTGTCCCATAATCTCGTGTTGGCTTTTTGCTTCGATAGCTGGAATCCATTTGAAGATACCTCCCCCCCCCCCCCCCAAAAAAAAAAATTAAAAATCTCAAGCGGGAGTGCCTCAACTTTCATCCGGTGTACAACTATACCTCCCCACCTCTTTCAATCGTTTGATCATTTGTGATTCACATCCGCATTTTCTTTCATTGTGTCTATTGTTTTTTTAATTTAAATCCTTTATATTACGTTCACTTGCGTGCGCGCTTACGACCGTGCAAATCTTTCGGTCGTTTTTTAACACACTTCCTGTGATCCAATCGAGCTGACATTTTGCACACAGACTCGTTGTGCGTGACAATTTATTTTCGTGAAATTTTTTTTCCAAAATTTTCCACTTTTTAGGAATTTTTTTTTGCATATTTAATTTAAAATACCAATGTGATAAAAATGAAACTTACTCAAAAACAGAAATGAATAATAAAATAAAACCGATGCCACGCATATAAAGGATTTATAGTGAAAAACTTTGTTTTTACGGGTTAATTTTTTATCGGTCTCGTTTGGTGTTTGCGGCACCACGTTAGAGTAACACTCGAATATCGTTTGCATGGCCTATTGTCACGAATATTGACGCCGGAGTGACGGCCAAGGGATCTTTAACGCGTCCGAGTTCGTGTGAACGTGCTCGTTTGGAGTATTACAGCACAGGACTATGCGAGAGGGAACAGCTTCGAGGGGAGGCCTTCATCTAGCAGTGCATTGGTCATGGCTGATGCCGATAAATCACCCGCACGAATCTGTGCATCACCTCTGGTAATCGATTTTCCCATCCGTCCCGTGGGTGCGCTGCAACGGACACTCCAGTGTGTTTCCAAAACCTCTGCGTGCATGCTTTGAAGTGATATTTAAAAAACAATCACCCTTTTGAATCATCCGCGTGCCCAGCCCCCGCAGGAACACTGGCCGCTTGTGCTAATTGAGAAGTGTCTCTGTTCACGAGGCCCGCACGCGCTTTGAAGTTGCCGCTCCTCCTCCCTGCCCGCGTGCAACAGCGCGCGAGGGCGATTCGGCGGAGGCAGCAGGGGGCGTGAGTTCGACAAGTCGGCGTCTGTCTCGTGGAGAACCCCGCCGCGACCTGTCGTTGCGGTCAGGAAGTCGAAACAAGACAAAAGATCCCCCCCACCACCACCTCCTCCACGTAGCCTTTAACAGGCCGTTGCGGCAATTGCTGTTAGTGAGCACCTATTAAGGCCAGCACAACACACGCGGGAGTTGCGTGGCCGGCACAACGCCCGGTCGCGTTTTGTCTCGCCAGTACTGATTTTTAGACGTCGCACTCATTTAAGGCTGAGTCGACATAGGGGAGGTCCACTATAGGCTCAGATATTCGTCACCGATGTTGGCCGTGAGCGTGAATCGAACTCGGGTCGCCGGGTTCATAGTACGGTTGGCTACGTACGGCGCGAAAGAAGTTCAACATACATCGCCCAGCGGCTAACCACTTTACATCTCTCCACTAGGATGTCCTTTATATTCTTCACAAACGCTCACTGCTGGCTGTCAACCCAAAGGATATGAGTTTGCCGCTCTAGTAGACTTCCGTGTGTGACCTTTAAAATATTTGTATGATTTTTCCTGTGTGTGTGTTTACATGTAGGAGTGCACATGTACTACATTTGAAAAAAAAAGTTTTGTTCGCTGCCTGGCTGGCGAGAGAGAGGGAAGGACGGATTGTGACGTCCCAAGGACACGCGGGCTACTTGTTACATCGAAAATAAACCTCACTTGCCACCGATGTCATTAAAATTTCCCTGCGATTTTGTCTGCAAGCCAATTATAATAATAGGTCGATGACTAAAACGAAGATGATTATTGTATACGCTCAGACGCAGAACGGAGGTCTGTTTATGCATGATTTACCAACAGTGCTCCACAACGGGTCATAGATTTGTTCTGAAATAGACGTGTCTGGCAATGGTCCTTATTCAGAGTGGAGAGAGAGAGGGCAGAGAGATTGACCGGCTTGTAGTTGGAGATCGCGCTGTGGGTGGGAGCTTGAAAACAAATTAAAACTGGAGAAAGTTGATTTGAGCAACGTGGAATTGCCAGCTCAAACCATTATTAAATATAATAATTGGCCTTTTATCACTCCACCGCTGGATGAAGGCATTCATGTGCCGTTTCGGTCAACAAGGGAGCTGTTTCTTCATACGTCACGTTGGTCTGTCATTGTGGCTTGGTGAAGATGTCGAACATCACATCAGACATCACTCCGCAATGATGTAGGCTGTGGTCAAGAGTCGAACTCAGGGTCGCCAGGCTCAGCGAAAAAAACTGATTTAGATGTGTTTATGCATTATTTTGAGGCTGCACAACTGCATGACGGGACGGCAGGTCAGTAACTAACATCAACTTATTCTTGACTTTACCGAAAGAACCAAGAATATGAATCCCTGCAGTCACGAAAGCTTTAAATAAAAATTTAACATCAACTTGCATCACAGGAAGTCAAACTGTAAGATTAACACAAATACAACGATTCCTCTCCCCCCCCACTCCATGTACCCTTTAACAGATTGCTGAGGCAAGTGATGTTAGCGAGCACCTTTGAAGGCTGCTACGGCACACGAGGTCGTGGGTGGTGAACACCACCTAGGAGAGGCCCTCGGACCAATTCAGATATTTGTTACCGATGCTGGCAATTGAACTCGGGTCGCCGGATTCGTAGTGCAGTGCGCTCACCACAACTGTACCGCATTATGTTCACATGTCTCTATGTAATTATCCATACGTATTAATCCCTGCTTTGCCATGAAGTCAAAGTGTCCCGATCTCAAAATTGGACCACGACAGACAGATGCACAATTGGCTCATTCAGCTCCTGACATCAACCAGTGACATCACCGACACACTCATTCACCCACACACCCTTCCACTCACTCGCTCACACACACACACCGATCCGCACACACACTGGCCTCATTCACTCAACCAATGACACACGCTCACACACTTAATCGCTCTCTCGTCGCTCAGTCACTGTCCTGACTCACTCACTCACACTATCCTCACTCACTGGCCTCACTCACACGCCCATTCACCGACGCAATGCCTCCACTCTCCCACTCACAATGGTGTCGGCCATCTCACTCACACTCACTTACCCACGCACTCACACTCTCCTCGTCCACTATACCATCAGCAGCACAACCATCATCATCATCATGCTAATCAGCATCATTCTTTAAAAGCGCATTCTTTGGTAGCCCGCACATTCCAAGCACGTTCCACCCTCAACCCCCCCATCCCTCGCTATGCGCCAAATTGCATTACAATAATGGGAATCCTTCTGCCAGGCGAACCGCTGGTGAGGTCACTATAATCTCCATAAGTTGAAAAGGGCCGTTGTTTATTTATTTATGTACTTGTTTATCTGTGCGCACGTGCCTCGCCTCCTCAATGGGCGAGCCGCAACACAACAGCCACCGGGACCTTCCACTTCGCCCGCGTCTCCCTCTCGCCGCCAACACCGCCGCGTCGCACGAGCGTCATACGCACTGCCTACACGCGCCCACGTGCTTATCGGCGTACGCGTTCGTGCATGCGTGCGTGCACACGCATGAATATGTGTAGATAACATATGTGTGATCCACGGCTGTGGTCTCTAAGCATGGCCTACTACTTCTTGAGGTCACACGTATTATCTGCACACCTATCCATCTGTGTATGCCCCTATGCATTTGTATGTATGGACGCATGCATACAAATGCATAGGGGCATACACGATATCCATTGGTCATATGCATTATCTACACATACCCATGTGTATATGTGTTTATGCTTACAGATACATGAAATGAATGGATTTATTTGGTTAAATAATATCATACGTTTTCTGAAAAAATGTACATCGTTTCTTTCAGTGTAGAAATTCAATCCAACCTCCAGCTAACATCCATATACGTATCCGAGTCACACATTGCCCCGGTCGATTACGTAAAAGAGAAGGCAGAAATATAAAGAGGAAAAGCGTGAAATACAAATAATTAAATAAATGTTCTATTTCTACCCAAAAAAAAATGTCGCTGGATGTCGCGAAAACAACCGCATCAATTGTAATACGGGCGACACGTGATGGGTGGGCGGGTATGAGGGAGCGTGGCGGTGCCGGTTGGGGAGGGATGGAAGAGACGTGGGAATCCGCCAATAGAATCGCGTTGCCGGCGAAAAGGGGGGGGTGGGGGGGAAGGGCCGAGAGTTGCAGCGGGAGACGGGGGAGACGGCTCAGAGAGGGGAGAGAGTGCGAGCGAGGGCCACGGAGAGAGGGAGTGGGAAGGCGCGCATCCCTTGTGAGCGGTGCCGCGCCGCGCGCGCCACTCACGCACGGCGCATGCCGCACGCCACCTCCGTCTCGCGCGGTCCGATCTCTCGCTCTCGACGTCTCTGCCTCGCTCTTAACGGTATCGCCACGTCGCCTCTTCGTACCGTCCGTCTCCCTCCACACCCCCACCCCCCTCTCCATGCCTTTCAGACTCACCCCACATCGCGCTGCGAGACCCCTGCTCTCCGCGAGACATTCGTTTCACGCTCCCGTCTCACCCGCTTGACAGTTCGTCGTTCGCAGCATTCAGAGCGCGCGTCCGTGCGGACTGTATTTCATTCAAATCCATGCTTTTATTTTTGGTAACAATCGCACAAATTATCACTTATATTATTCATTAATTCGTTTCGCCTCCGCGCTGCGCCCCACTCTTCATCCGACGACGCCCGGGCAGCACTTCTGCTGCCCACGTGAGCCGGCCGGAGCCATGGGCACCGTCCTGTCCCTGTCCCCGTCCTCGCGCAAGGTCCGCTCCGTGGCGGACGATGGCCCCGCGTCGCTAGCGCGCTACACGGCGGTGCAGAACAGCAAGAACGCCAAGGAGAAGGGCCTCAAGCGCCACTCGATGCTCATCTCTGCGCTCACGTGGAAGCGCCTCGTGGCCGCCTCCACGCGCAAGAAGAGCGCGAAGAAGGCGAGCCCTGCCCTGGCGCAGGGGAACTGCGGCGGCGTCCTCCGCAAGTCGCTCTCGTGCGCCAACCTCAGCGCCTACTGCCAGCCTCCCGCACCGGTGAGACGCACGCAGATGGGTTACTCGAAACAACTGGACAGCCCTCAGCCACTCAAGCTGCTACCACCCACCCACCCAACAACTGACATCCTTAACCACTCAGGCTGCTTCCACCCATCAACTGACATCCTCAACCACTCAACCTGCTCCCACCCACCCACCCAACAACTGACATCCTCAACCACTCAAGCTGCTAACACCCACCCACCAACTGACATCCTCAACCACTCAAGCTGCTACCACCCACCCACCCAACAACTGACATCCTCAACCACTCAACCTGCTCCCACCCACCCACCCAACAACTGACATCCTCAACCACTCAAGCTGCTAACACCCACCCACCCATCAACTGACATTCTCAACCACTCAACCTGCTACCACCCACCCACCCAACACCTGGAATCCTCAACCACTAAACCACTAAAAGACAACGATCTCCAGGACAGTCCTAACATACTTTTTGGCGCAAGTTCTGTTCGCGAGTACCTATGAAGCCTGGCACAGCACACGAGGGGGTGCGTGGCCAGCACCACGACTTGCCACATTTATCCCCTCCCCCCTTTGTCTCTCTCGTAGCGATCTTTACGCACCGCATCAGGTACTAATTTGAGGCTGAGTTGACCTAGGGGAGGCACAGTACCGGTTCAAATACCCACTACTGATATCGTTCGTGAGTGGGAATCGAGCTCGGGTCGATAGGTTTGTAGCGCAGCGGGCTCGCCATTGCCCCACCGCTCCCCACCCCCAAATCAAGCCCCCCCAAAACCACCCCACAAATCATCCAATACCCCCCGCCAAACCCCTCAACCACAAATCCAATACTCCGCAAGAACCACGCAACAACCACGTTCCATCAAACCACTCGACCTCCACCCCGACCGCAATCACCACCCCTCGCACCACCATTCGTGAATGTGTCATTGTTTTACTCGCAAACCATTGTCAAGACCGATGTGTATTTATTTATTTTAAGCTTGAGTCTATTTAAGAAAGGTCCAGATCAGGTTAAGAGAAATCAATACATTTCCGAGGTCCTAATTCTTGGGAGGCCTATAAATCTAAAATGTGGACTTTCGGGTGCATGTTTCTAGTTGCAGTAGAGGCACAGGCTTGACATTATTACCTGTGCTCAATGTCGGCTCTCTCGCCCTTCTACAGCATCATCACAATTTACACCAGTCATTCGGGTTTGTAGCCCTTCTAGAACACCATCAGAATTCACCACAGTCGCTCAGCTCTCTAGTCCTAGAGAATTCGAATTTGCATTGCCCAGTCACGATCGTCGTCTGTATGATGCAGATCTGTACTAGAGACAGATCATGGATTTAAGTATTTAAGCACAGATTAGGGCTCTACCCGCACGGCATGTATATTGGGCTCCGCGGTGGCGAAATGTTAACTACCTCGCCTGTTCTACGGGAGGTCGGGTGGATTTTTTTCCAGGTTCTCCGGTTTTTCCCTCCCCGTTTCGAATCAACATCACGCCTTTTAGAGTTTTTGGTTGCTGTAAATGTCCACACGATGAGCCCCTTCGTCCAGCTATGATTTGAGGCCAGGTCGCTTCTGAAAAAAGAGCTACACAGCTCAGTGGGCCTTACCTGGTAAAATTTCAATTATACTCTTCGTTTTTTCGGTAAAGTCACGTAAGTAAAAAATGAAATTAAAAATAATAAAAATAAAATATTTATTGTGAATTTTATTATTTTATTTTTATTAATTTGAATTTAAATTTTTACCTACGTGACTTTACCGAAAAAACTAAGAGTATGAATCCTTGCAGTCACGAAAGCTTCAAATCTAGAATTTAAATTTAAATAAGTTTACAGTTTCAATTCCAATAAATGCGAGCCAATGCATTGCCCCCCCCCCCACTTACCACCTGAACAACCCCCTTCCCCCCCTTTTAAAGAGAGCTCCGAGCGATACGCGGTTAACATTAATAATGCACGATACCACCCTTTGTCAATCCTTTGTTGGGTGAAGGTCTCCCCACGCTGCGTCGGTCGTGGGGTTCGTTTGAACATACTTCACCATGCTGGGCAGTGTGGGTTGTCGGTGAAGAGAAGTGGTGGGTTGGAGCCAGATTCGGTTCAGATATTACTCGCTTCTGATATAAGCCGTGGCCGGGAATCGAACTCAGGTGGCCAGATTTGGTGATTATCCCACTGCGTCACTGCTCTCGCTCTCCCTCTCCTCATACCGACTGCACATTCAGCAGCCAGGCTATAGGATGTGTATTCGTGCCGTATCACGCGCGATTCAGTCTCACCGCCGGTCACGACACAATCTTACGCGGTGCAAAGTCGCGTCGCCTGCTATCGCTCAAGCTCGCTCTGTCTGCCGTTGCTGTGGATGTGTACGCTTGGTAATTCGTGGTTTTAAAAAATGATTAGTAGGAAATTGTCGATCTTCTTTCGTATGGCTGATGTCGATGCAGAGCAGCAACTACATTTTCACATTCAGGTGGTCGAGCTGCATAGCCGAGTCAGGAGCAGCGGAGTGAATCGCTGCGACGTCTCCTTCGTATTTGTGGACCGGGAGATTGCGTCGTTATATGCTGTACGGTCTGTTCTGGATGACCACAGTCGCGGAGAGTTTTTATTTAAAAAAATATTTTACAATTGTCGATTATAGTTGATGATAGGGAATTCGGGTTACAGCTTAGGTCAATACCAGCGACAGCGACCTAACCAATGTAGAACCATTGGATGATCTAATACAGGACCCTTACATTATAGAGTCTCGACCCATTCAATACAGAACAACTGGTTCATCCAATGGAGAGCCTTGATACATAAAATGCAGAATAATGCATTCATCATACACAGAAAAATGTATCAGTAACAGAATGCTTAATTCACACGATGCATAACCGTTGGATGAATCTAGATCTCTCGTGTGACGCGACACAGGCCCAATGACCCATCCAATACACAACCACTGTTTTGTCAAAACATGGAACCACTGAGAGAATCCAATGCAGAACCACGAGCCTACCCAATACCGTGTCTCCCTCCATTCTCATCACCCCCCCACCACCACTCCGCCCCCCGACTGCGTCTCGCCATTGTGCCTTAATCTGGCTCGACGAGTGGCGGAAAATTCCGCCCGATCAATACCGCGAGTCAACGGGCGCTAACTGCCACCACGAGACGGGCGAACAATTCCTATCGACTGATAGATTCCCTGCAGATTGCGCTGACCGGCATAGCGCATAGCGCCGAGATCGTCTTATCCGTGTACATATATGTACAGTTACTCGTATCAGTACGCACGAGTGCACGGAATGCGTGGTCGTGGTGGAGCGGAGGTGCAACGGTTACCGCACTGCGCTATTAATAGTGCGACCCGAGTTCGATTTTGCCCGCAAGCACGGGTTTAGCATCAGCGGCGAGTCTGAAATCGGTGCTTCTGGGAGCCTTGCCCGTTCACCAACCCCGCACTGACCAGCGTGGTGAAGTATGGTCAAACAACCCTGAATGACCAACGCCACTATGGGGGAGACATCGACCAGCCGGGGGCTTGGTAAATGGTTGTATTTTTTCACGAGTATTCATTATACGAAATGCACGTGACGCGTCGGATTGTCAGGGCTTAACTTGCGAATGCACACTCGATCTGTGGTTATGTCGATGCGACCGGGTCGTTATCGCTCAGAACACTGTGTAATAAAAAAAAATATGAGTAGGAAGTGTTCTTTTCTAATTGCTTATGCCTCAAAAGTACAGAAAATGGCTATTATTCTCTACAAACTTTGCTTTTGTGACCAGGACAGTGACATTTTGAAATTGACCTATTTTCAATGAGAAAACGTGGTGTGCATTTGTGTCATTCCTTCACGTAAAGTCCTGGTCACAAAAGCAAAGTTTGTGGGGAATAATATCCATGTTGTCTACTTCTGAGGCATCAGCAATTAGAAAAGAACACTGACTACCCAGGGACAAAAGTCGTGCTGCATGGTGAAACCAGCCTATCGACAGTGCCATGCCAGGGACGCAGGCTGACTCGAGCTGTGTGTATGCGCCGGGAACGTCTCGTGGTGTGGAACGGAAACAAACCCAATTATAATATGAATATTCCATTATCCTAATGTGATTAAATCAATCACGAACGGCGTGGATTCGTGGCATGGCACGAACGTGAGAAACGACGATGCATTCGTTAGGGAGGCTTTCATCCAGCGGTGGATTGAGCATGGCTGAGGATTATGTGTAGGTGCTGGTCTGCGTTGCAATACCATTATCCAACACATGAGTCGTTGGGTGTACATCGTAACGTGCTGTAAGGGCTAGAAATCTTAACATTTGGAACAATATCAATGTTAAGTAGAAAACATCCGAGGACCAAAATAGCGACTTTAGAACCCCAAACATCATGGTGCGCATGTTGACTGGTTTCACTCACATCATCGCTCAGTTACCACAATCATTCAGACGCACGCATAAATGACCGCCACCGTTATCATTGCAATTGGTGGGTTTCCCACCCTCGTTCAAATCCCAAGTTTCAAATCGACTCCGCATATCACCCCCTCCCTGCTAAGGTCGATAAACAAAACGAGGACTAATTTGTAGGACGTCAGTCAGTTTATTTCGGTTAAGCCCAATTGAGCCAATACGCAATTTTTCACCAGCTCTCGTCAATACATGGACTCACTCCGTCAGAGGAATGTGGAATTTCCCCCACGAGCCAACAAGGGGCTGTGAAAGGGGAGGCAGAACGCCTCTCCACCACTTTGACGCGAATCCAAGTCGACTCGTGTTCGAGTCGAATCCGATCGCCCGTTCCTTGAAGCCACACAGACACAGAACCTCACGTTACCACGAAGCACCGACCGCGCAAAATATCTCTCTTTGTTCGAGATTCGCAACACATCAATCGAATCGCGCGTGTGGACGAATCGAGGGGTTTCGAGTAGTAGACGGTGTAGGTTAAAATGATTGCGTTGCGATCAAAACGTCGTGAAATATGATTTTTTTTATTTTTCTACCTATGTGGCTTTACCGAAAGTACCAAAGAGTATGGATTCATGCAGTCACGAAAGCTTCAAATCAAGATTAAAATGATTAGTTTGGCCCCCTGCAGCCGCCAGAGGCCGCTACATTCGCCGCAACACAAATGGTTCAATCGGTTCTTCAATTGAATCGCGAGCCTGAATCGTGATGATTCGTCGAATCTTTATTCATCAGCCAAATTACGGGGGCGGCGGCGGCGTCGGGGGAGTCACGTGATCTTCACGACTACTCCCTCTGCTTCATCTCACGCCACCTCTAGGCAATTCCATCTCCAGCAACATTCGCGGTGTATTGTGATTCTACTGCTGGATGAAGGCATCCCCACGCCGTGCAGGTCATGGCGCGGTGGAGCGGCGGGGGAGGGGAGGGGGGGTGTGTAACCATACTCCAACACATTGGTCAGTCCGTGTTTGTGACGAAGGTGGGCCGGGATCTGTTCAGATGCTTACGCGCCACTCGTGTTGGCCACGTTCGGGAGTTGAATATAATTGCGCGGGATTCATCGCACCGCCGTTCCACCGCTCGCCAAACTCTGCCCACCGGGGCAGCGATTGTCTGGGCAGACGGTGCCAACTGCCCCAGGGGCACAGGTGCCGGTATACAAAGTGGGGGGGGGGGGGGGGAATTTGGCAGGGTTGGAAGGAGGAGAGGTTGCATTGAAAACTTCTCGCCTGCAGGGTCAATAACACCCCCCAAGCACGTCGTGACTGCACATCTGCCCCCTGCACTTCGTACTTCTCTCTGACCCGCTTGTCGTCGTGGTGGTGGTGGCGTGCGTGTGTGTGCACGCGCTCACACTCACACACACACACAGGTGTTACCGGGTGGCGGGAAGGCGGCCCCACCTCCCTCGTACCAGCAGCAGCAGCAGCAACAGCTGCAGCAGGTGTCGTCCAAGAAGCCGGGGTCGGGCACCTCGCTGCTGCGGAGCCCGCCGCGCCGCGTCGTCGTTCAGGCCTCCACCTCGGAGCTGCTCAAGTGCCTGGGCGAGTTCCTGTGCCGCCGCTGCTCCCGCCTGCGCCACCTGTCCCCGTCGGAGCCGGGCCTGTGGCTGCGCGCCGTCGACCGGTCCCTGCTGCTGCAGGGCTGGCAGGACCAGGCGTTCGTGACGCCCGTCAACGTGGTCTTCGTCTACCTGCTGTGCCGCGAGGCGGTGAGCGCGCACACGGGCAGCGAGCACGAGCTGCGAGCGGCGCTGCTCACCTGCCTCTACCTGTCCTACTCCTACATGGGCAACGAGATCTCGTACCCGCTCAAGCCGTTCCTCGTGGAGAGCAGCCGGGACGCCTTCTGGGAGCGATGCCTGCGCATCATCGACCTCATGAGCGCGCACATGCTGCGCATCAACGCCGACCCGCACTACTTCACGCAGGTGTTCGCCGAGCTCAAGGAGGAGGGAGCTCGCGACCTGCAGCCTCGGTGGACGTTCACGCTCGACCGGTAGCCGCGCTCGCTGTGTCCTACTGTGTGCGAGGATTTGAAGAAGAAGATGAAAAATACGGCGATGATGGATACAAGAGATTCATACTTGATTCGGGGGGGAGGGGGTTGAGGTGCGTTACGGGCGTAGATTGTCGCTTAAGTGGTGATGCGAGTCGAGGAGAGTGAGTGGATTTAGGAGGTCGCGTCCCAATAGGAGATGGGATTGAAGGAGCTATGAGTCGCCGTGCTGTAGATGTCACTCACTCGCAGAGCCCCACGCTCACAGTCCCGTTTCTATTGTAAATATGCATACACATACATACACAGGTGTACCATATTCATTAACACACCGTTACAAACACGTCCACACACACTGCTGAAACAAACACACATACAGCCACATACATTGTTCAACACACACACATTTTACCATATATACACCCCGCCACACACTCACCCCCCCACCGCACACTCATAATTTCCATACGTGCACACGCACATCATCTCTCAATATACGTACACACTGCTCAATACAGACCCTTACTCATAAACACACAAACAGTAGTCAAAGCCCCAAAGACATAAACACTGTTCCACTCACACACACACAGCCCCATACACACAATACACACGCACACACACACAGCCCCATACACACAATACACACGCACACACACACAGCCCCATATACACAATATACACGGTCACACACACACAGCCCCATACACACAATATACACGGTCACACACACACAGCCCCATACACACAATACACACGCACACACACACAGCCCCATACACACAATATACACGCACACACACACAGCCCCATACACACAATATACACGGTCACACACACACAGCCCCATACACACAATATACACAGTCACACACACACAGCCCCATACACACAATACACACGCACACACACACAGCCCCATACACACAATATACACGCACACACACAGCCCCATACACACAATATACACGGTCACACACACACAGCCCCATACACACAATATACACAGTCACACACACACAGCCCCATACACACAATACACACGCACACACACACAGCCCCATACACACAATATACACGCACACACACACAGCCCCATACACACAATACACACGCACACACACACAGCCCCATACACACAATATACACAGTCACACACACACAGCCCCATATACACAATATACACGGTCACACACACACAGCCCCATACACACAATACACACGCACACACACACAGCCCCATACACACAATACACACGCACACACACACAGCCCCATACACACAATACACACGCACACACACACAGCACCATACACACAATATACACGCACACACACACAGCCCCATACACACAATATACACGGTCACACACACACAGCCCCATACACACAATATACACAGTCACACACACACAGCCCCATACACACAATACACACGCACACACACACAGCCCCATACACACAATATACACAGTCACACACACACAGCCCCATATACACAATATACACGGTCACACACACACAGCCCCATACACACAATACACACGGTCACACACACACAGCCCCATACACACAATACACACGCACACACACACAGCCCCATACACACAATATACACGGTCACACACACACAGCCCCATACACACAATATACACGGTCACACACACACAGCCCCATACACACAATATACACGGTCACACACACACAGCCCCATACACACAATATACACGGTCACACACACACAGCCCCATATACACAATATACACGGTCACACACACACAGCCCCATACACACAATACACACGGTCACACACACACAGCCCCATACACACAATATACACGGTCACACACACACAGCCCCATACACACAATATACACGGTCACACACACACAGCCCCATACACACAATACACACGGTCACACACACACAGCCCCATACACACAATATACACAGTCACACACACACAGCCCCATACACACAATATACACGGTCACACACACACAGCCCCATACACACAATATACACGCACACACACACAGCCCCATACACACAATATACACGGTCACACACACAGCCCCATACACACAATATACACGGTCACACACACACAGCCCCATACACACAATATACACAGTCACACACACACAGCCCCATACACACAATATACACAGTCACACACACACAGCCCCATACACACAATATACACGGTCACACACACACAGCCCCATACACACAATATACACGGTCACACACACACAGCCCCATACACACAATACACACGGTCACACACACACAG
Source organism: Lampetra fluviatilis (assembly GCF_964198595.1). NCBI lineage: Eukaryota > Metazoa > Chordata > Hyperoartia > Petromyzontiformes > Petromyzontidae > Lampetra > Lampetra fluviatilis. The sequence goes on along the minus strand of NC_136284.1, from coordinate 10,174,432 downwards.
CCCCATACACACAATATACACAGTCACACACACACAGCCCCATACACACAATATACACGGTCACACACACACAGCCCCATACACACAATATACACGCACACACACACAGCACCATACACACAATACACACGGTCACACACACACAGCCCCATACACACAATATACACGGTCACACACACACAGCCCCATACACACAATATACACGGTCACACACACACAGCCCCATATACACAATATACACGGTCACACACACACAGCCCCATACACACAATACACACGGTCACACACACACAGCCCCATACACACAATATACACGGTCACACACACACAGCCCCATATACACAATACACACGGTCACACACACACAGCCCCATACACACAATATACACGGTCACACACACACAGCCCCATACACACAATACACACGGTCACACACACACAGCCCCATACACACAATATACACGGTCACACACACACAGCCCCATACACACAATATACACGGTCACACACACACAGCCCCATACACACAATATACACAGTCACACACACACAGCCCCATACACACAATACACACGCACACACACACAGCCCCATACACACAATACACACGCACACACACACAGCCCCATACACACAATATACACGGTCACACACACACAGCCCCATACACACAATATACACGGTCACACACACACAGCCCCATACACACAATATACACGGTCACACACACACAGCCCCATACACACAATACACACGCACACACACACAGCCCCATACACACAATACACACGCACACACACACAGCCCCATACACACAATATACACGGTCACACACACACAGCCCCATACACACAATATACACGGTCACACACACACAGCCCCATACACACAATATACACGGTCACACACACACAGCCCCATACACACAATATACACGCACACACACACAGCCCCATACACACAATATACACGGTCACACACACACAGCCCCATACACACAATATACACGGTCACACACACACAGCCCCATATACACAATATACACGGTCACACACACACAGCCCCATACACACAATACACACGCACACACACACAGCCCCATACACACAATATACACGGTCACACACACACAGCCCCATATACACAATATACACGGTCACACACACACAGCCCCATACACACAATACACACGCACACACACACAGCCCCATATACACAATATACACGGTCACACACACACAGCCCCATACACACAATACACACGCACACACACACAGCCCCATACACACAATATACACGGTCACACACACACAGCCCCATACACACAATACACACGGTCACACACACACAGCCCCATACACACAATACACACGCACACACACACAGCCCCATACACACAATATACACGGTCACACACACACAGCCCCATACACACAATATACACGGTCACACACACACAGCCCCATATACACAATATACACGGTCACACACACACAGCCCCATACACACAATACACACGCACACACACACAGCCCCATACACACAATATACACGGTCACACACACACAGCCCCATATACACAATATACACGGTCACACACACACAGCCCCATACACACAATACACACGCACACACACACAGCCCCATATACACAATATACACGGTCACACACACACAGCCCCATACACACAATACACACGCACACACACACAGCCCCATACACACAATATACACGGTCACACACACACAGCCCCATACACACAATATACACGGTCACACACACACAGCCCCATACACACAATACACACGGTCACACACACACAGCCCCATACACACAATACACACGCACACACACACAGCCCCATACACACAATATACACGGTCACACACACACAGCCCCATACACACAATATACACGGTCACACACACACAGCCCCATACACACAATACACACGGTCACACACACACAGCCCCATACACACAATACACACGGTCACACACACACGCGCGCACACAGCCCCATACACACGCACACACACGCGGACACAGTCCCGTACACAATACACACAGTCTCACACGCACACACACAGCCCCATACATACAATACACACGGTCACGCATTATACAATGACACACCCCCTCCCTCTCCACACTGTCCCGCCCACTCTGACCCCACGGCTGCCCCTCGGTGAGGTCATACAGAACAATGCGACAATAACTGTCCAGCTGATGTCCCCTCTGCGGATCAAATGCCCATGCACCGACTCCCTCGAGCCCGGGTATCTCACGCAGTGCGCGTTGGCTGCGCGAGTGCGAACGACTGAAATAACTTGACGTCAGCAAGGCTTCGGCTGGCTAGAGGGTACGGGAGCGCCGACAAGTTATGATTTCGCGAGATGCGGAACCCCAAAGGACGAACGCCGAGGGAAATGAAACGCAGCATTGCGAGTTTGAGGATCGTGAAACGGCAGCAAAGGAAACTCGGTCAAGTCACTTTGTAAATTCACTTCCTATCATTCTCACGGGAGGGAAGTGGGGTCTGGGGGTGTATGTCTGGAGGGGGGTGGGGGGTGGAGGACGTGGGGGAGAGGGAAAGAAAATGTGTGCTCCCCCCAGCCCCTCCCCTCAACCTCCTCCACCCCCCCCCCCGCCGCCGTACCCCCCCAGCCCCCCATCGACCTAATTTCCATCAACTCAACCAATGCCCGATGATGGCCCACACGTGGCTGCGAGCCTATTAACGACTCTATCGTCATCTGTCACGATCAATCCACTGCCGGACGACGGCCCTCTCCAAGCACTCGGTCGCCATCTCTCACGGCCCTGCGATGGAACAATCCATCTGGCAGGCGAGCCGATCCCATCGCTTCCTCTCCGCGCTCAAGATACACATGAGAGAGGGCGGGGGGGGGGAACCTGAAATATGTACGAATCTCGATGTGAAGCGGCGAATACTTCGGACGAAGGACTTGATCCAAGGGCGACTTACTCGATTGTATGGATGGACGACACATCCCGTCGACAACTGCCTGCTCTGATGAGAAGGCGCCTGTGTTGTTGTATCTAATTTGTTGTTGTTGGTGGTGGTGGTTGTTGAGCTGTTTGCTGGAGGTCACTTTGGTGTCCGGGTGATGAATCGTCGATGGACAAGACACTCTTTTATTTACACCCCGCCCCTCCTGTGTTAATCCACTGCTGGGCGAAGATATCTCTGCTGTCCACGTTGTGTGCCAGTCACGGGGGCCTGTTTGACCATGCTGGGTTGGTGAGTGTTCGTGAAATGTGGGTTGGAGCTAGGCATCGGTTCAGATATCACTCGTCACTGACGATGGTTAGTCGTGGCCTGGAATCGAAATCGGGTTGGGCGAGTTCTTTGTGCAGTGAGGGGCCACAACCGCTGCGCCACCACTCAAACTGAGCTGCCAGGATATGTGGGTCAGCAGAGTGGCAACCGGTACGGTGTAGACTTAACGGTTCAAAGTTGAAGCAACACAACACGATGCGGAATAGAGAGAATTGCACCGCCAAGAAATCGATAGCTGTTTTGAGAACGTGAACACGTTTCAGCAGCTATGCTCAAACCACGCCCGTTTTGTCGATAATAAGAATGAATTCGAATATTACGTCCGACTTTTGTTAGGAAGGAAAGGGATTAAAAAAATAGCAAACGTAGTTATTACAACAACAAAAAACAACATTTGGAAATGTTAAACAAAGGAACTCGTTTTGGCAGTGGGGCTCAGAAAAACAAATGAATAGAACACTCACTACGTTCGTCATTAAATACTCTCAAGGCCACCCAATCACTCTGAAGAATGGCCACTGCTCCCAACGTTATCCTGTTAAATCGACTAATGTTTGTAGCGATAACAGACATCATCAGCATCTCGTCACTTTATTATTTAACACGGTACTTAGCTTGTGCGTTTATACATGCGGTCACGTCTCGATCGCGCAGTCGTGTCAATCAGCAGCAGCATACTGACCATCACTTTATTTATTAGTGCGTGTAAATAATAATTAACATACACGCGCATGCGATAAAAAACACAACACGACGATCTTAATGATCGTGAGAATCATTTACTTTGATGTATCGTGCCCTCGATGCTGGGGCAGCCCATCTCAAACATTTGAAGCGGCACCCCCTGGGGCAGCTGGCCCTGTGGGAACAGAGGTGTCTCACCACCTGGCCTGCAAAACTGGTATTAGTGTGCCAAGTATGATCGGGCAAGGTGGGAGGTGGGGGGGGCGGAGTGATTGTTGCTGTGTATAATCCCAACTGAGCATTTTGCGCGTAATTTCTAATTCGGTGAACGGTGTCAAATCTCAAACGCATCAATGTGAAACAGGGCGGCCGCAATAACGCGATTGCCACCGTCAATGTAAACCGGGTTGCATCGGACCTCGTTGGCGAACGTGTCGAGTGGCGGGCGAGCAGGAACACGGCGCCACGCGCGTTCGCGTCGTGCGTGGAGGTGCGGTGGGCCGCGTCGTCGAGAACCAACCCCACGCGTTGATCCCGGCGCGGTGGCTCCCCTCGTGACAGTCGGAGCCGAGTGCGGTCGGCCCCGCGGGCTCCAGGGTCGCGAGAGGCGGCGTCGCTGCTAATCCCGCGCGCCATCTGTTGAGCGGAGCCGCTCGATGGGGGGTCGTGAACACGAGGCTGTGTCCACGCACAGCTCGCCGCCACGCGCTTGCCTTGTGCCGGCCAGTCCCGTAGCGTGACCCCGTTTAAGGGGGGTGGTGGGGGGGGGATACACAAACTCAGGGGAGGGAGGCACGGCAGAGTCAAAGTCAAACAAACGGTAGAGACAGGCGTACCGCCACAAACAGGACTGGTGACGATGATTCTATCCGAGTTGTCGATCGTTCTTTGGGCAATTGCTCTCGTCTCCGTAAATGGTCACAAAAGGCAGAGGCGCAGGACTGCAATTGCTTTGCTCACGCGACTGACAGGAGACAAGACTGCGACGCCCGTCTCTTCATTGCACCGAACCTCACGTTTTGTCGTGCCCATCCCGTATTAGACGAAGAGGGGGTGACTGAGCCTTTAGCAAGGGGTGGAAATCAACACCCCCCCCCACCCCGATGCCTCGTGCTATGTCCATCGCACGTGGACGGGAGCACAACACGAAAGAGCGACGACCTTGGAAGGTCGCGTTTCTGTGTTGCTCGGTGCCAACGCGACGCGATGAGCCTCCAGGGCGGGGGGCTGCGATTGGTCAGCTCTTCCGCGTGTTGGTAACAACAACGACAACAACAACAACCCAGGGTTGTTCGCGACGCTGTTGTCCCACCGCGACAAATCCGTCTGACCTTGCTCCACTTGTGTATGGGTGATTCGCGCGCGCGTGTGTGTGTTCGTGTGTGTGCCTGCTTATGATGGAGGAGGCTCGTGAAGGACGTCACTGGGCAGTTGGAGGCAGTCGCCCTCCAACAACAACTGACGGCAAGAGGAGCGACGCTCACAACAATGAGCGGAGCACCGGGCAGCTAAAATGCTGCAAGTTGGCACAGTAGGGGGTATAGCTGGTGCATCTACCAGTCATCTCAGTTAGCCGACCCATGGCACCTGGGTCTGTCGCGTGACCTGTTAGCGAGCCTTCGACACTTCACGTGGCCTCAAGGTGCACCTGGCCTGGCACAGGCGCTGTGGTGACGTCACCGTAACTTAGTGGCGAATGGTGGCTGTTGGTTTTGGTTTATAATGCGACGGTTACCGAGCGCCTGGGGGTTACGACGCGTAAACAACAACAAAAACAACGAAATGGAGCGAGTCGGCGAGAGCGATACAGGGTGGAGATGTAAAACGATTAATCGATTGACAGATTAGTGGTGTTTTCTCAAACGTCTGTACATGGGAAAAAAAAGCTGGGGCGACGTAAGTCGGGGGGAATTAACGAGTTCCATCGTTAACGTGTGACCAGAGTCAAATAACCAAACAGTGTTGACGCAATGGACATGTCACGTGCTGGCTACCGGTGTCGATGTGCATGATTGGCCCCGTACGCCTGCACCTGACCAGGAATTTATTCTGGAAGTTTCGATTGGGCGCTGTGCGCTGCCACGTTAACACTTCGTCAACGACTTAGTTGACCCATTCACGACGCCGGCAATAGGTCTCTCTGTGCGAGTGTAATTATCCCAACTGTAAAATATAAAAGATGCACGATTATTTAATTAATAACAATGACATTTTACAACCGTTTTGTCAATCTGCTGCTGGGTGAAAGCCTCCCCACCAAAGTTGTTTGACCATACTTCACGCTCGTCAGGTCGTTTAGGGGCCAATAAATGGAAGGATTCATAGCACAGTGCGCCAACCACTGCGCCACCGCTCCCCAAACAATTCAATGTAACCAGCAAAATGTATATCCACATGATCTCAACGGCTTAGACAAAGGACACTGTTCGAACCAACGGAGCGATCGTGGCTTCTTCATTGCGCGGGTGGTGATCGTGGAAGCCACGATGCAGCCTACCCATCGAGTGTGCAGGCGGTGCAACTGCACCGGGACCCCACGGGACGGAGGAGCCCAGACGCCGGGCTACACATTGGCCCCATTTTATTCTTTGCACCCAGGGCTCGTGCTAACGACGCTACGCCATGGGTACACAGAGTGGACCCGTGGGGGTGGGGGGGGGGAGACTTAAACACAAGTATATGGGACTCGTCCACACGTGACTGCAATAGAGGTGGTTTTGTACTTTTACAAGTTATCTTTGTGGCCGTGCACCATCAGTGCTGCATAACAACGCAACTCTACAGATAAGAGAAACAACAACAACAACAACGTGATTTATAAGTGAGACGCCGGAGTTGGATGGACCTGGTCCGGCACGCGATTCATGAAATTCTTTCTGTACAGTTGTTATTCAAGAGGCATCTCTAAGACTTTATTGGTCAGACTAAGGCAGCTTACAGGCGACGACCGACGCAACAGACATATTTATTCTAAAATGAGGTATGACTAGGACAAAACAACAAACTATTGCGGCATGAACTATGTTTTTGTTATTATTATTGTTGTTGTGAATTGTGGTCGATTTTCAGGGCAGAGTGTATTGGAAAGTGGGTCTTCTCAGAAGACAAAAAAACGGGCCCCATTATGCGTGTGAAGTGCGCTTGCCAATAACAGCTGTCAGCCCGGCAGCATTTGATTAGCAGGTCGGACTGCTAGTGAGACCCACAAAGTCGAAATCGGCCCAGAGTTTGCCTCGCTTGTGCAAATTCTGCTGAAAAGCGTTGGTATGGAAAAGGCTCATGGGGTGATTCACTGAATTAGTTGTTTTTGTTTGTTTCGGATGTAGAGAGAGATTGTTTTTGTAAGAGCTGGGGTTTAGAGCACGGCAGCATTCCCAGGGTCAGCGTTAATCAGGGAGAGCGGGGGGGGGGTCAACACACGTGCCAAAGGCTCATTTAGCCAGACTAAGGTACCCCTCACTCGATACGCGCGAGAGATGTTACCCAACGTGAACCTCCATTGTGTTACATCAATGATTCCCGTGCAGTTGTCACGACGACTCGCCTATAAGTAACCGTTTAACTCGATATAATTTCGTTCACTATCTTGCGTGATGAGCCGGGCGGCCAGGTGCTAATGGGCTTAAGAATTAAGTCCACGACTTTTAAGTAACCCAATCTCATTCATTATTTAGGCAAACAACTGTCGCGCAAATCATTTGCTCGTCCTGGGAATAGCATCGACAGCCGGCGTAAGCCTTTCTCCGCCGTCAACGAAAAGGCGCGCGTGTCTGCGTTCGAGCACCGACTCGAACCCATAACCCAGGAACGAGCCTTTCGTGCCCAGAACGATCGGTCATGCGCGATGCACGACTGCCAAGTGGGGCTCGTTTTAAAAGAGAAGAATAGCCAATCGATATGACTAGTTTGTTTGCGTATTTATCTATTTATTTATTTGTAAAAAAAAAAATGTTAATCCTGGCTGAAACCTTGACAACAGCAGCAGCAGCAACAGCGAAAACGACAGCAGCCCGAGGCAGTGCACATCCACGCTTCGCTGCCGTTTCACTGGAACGTTTGCTTGTTTTTGGTAGCGTTCCCTTCGCTATCGCGTCCATAGCTGCACGTTTTGGATGTGCCAGTGTTCGTTTGAGCTCATTAGGAGTCGCGTAGTTGCTCAGCTGTTTGTGCTGCGGTAGCACAGCGCGTGGGTGTCGGTGGGGGGGGGGCGGTGGAAGGGAGACGGAATCCGTTTCGTTTCCAGCCCCCCAAAATATTCTGCTTTGTGCGCGTGCGTGGGCGTGCGCGTATGTGTGTGCGCGCGCGGGTGTCGGCGTGCGCGCGTGTGTAGGCGTGCGGTGTTCACGCGTCTGTTTCGAGACTTTACGGCAATGTTTTTTTCCCGCTGTTATCGCCTCGGAGGAGAAGCTTTAGGGGGAAGTTATGATGAATTCTTTGCTGTTATCGCAGACTGATTTAAATAGACGTCACTTCTTCAAACGCTCATCCCAGCTGAGCCGAGTTATCAAAGATCAAAACAGTGAGCGACTTGTTCAAACAGGGTGCGACTTTGCACGTGGGGAGGAGTTCCACACAGTCGGCAACTTCGGTCAGAATTTCAATTCGCCCTAAAAATAGGTACAGCAATTCGCAGTGGGTTTTTTTCTTCTTCGAATTACGAATTATTTACGGAAAAAATTCACGGCTTTCCACGAACACTGCAATTCACCCTCGCCGTGGCATTTTATGAGCAGTTTTCTGTTATGTTATTGAGCGTGTGCTCAAGTGGACACATCATTTACATCTGAATTACGGTCTTAAGTGGTTGACTAAATTTCCGAGTAAAAAAAAAACCCACACGGCATGATCATTACCCATCTCACGTGTCGGAAATGTCCGACGAGAGATCTTGGAAATGCCTGCCGCTCCATGGCACGAGTCTCCTTTTGACCTGTGCCGGGGGTGACACGAAGACGCGTCCGTTGTTGCGGCGTGGGTGGGGAGCGCGCTGCCTGCTTTCTTGACGCGTTACCAAACAAAAGCCAATCAATCTCGCCATCCTCATTCTCTCTGCGTTGAAAAATGTCCCATTGTTTGAAGCATCTTTGTTTTCTGTTATAAAGTGTGATGAGCTTGCTTGAATTCGTGGCCCATATAATAATGTAATAATACTCATTAACAGCCCTTTGTCAATCCACTGCTGGATGAAGGCTTCCACGCGCCGCGTTGGTGCTGGAGATTGTTTGATCAGACTTCACCACGCTGGGCCAGAATTGAACTCGTGACCGATACAGCGGACAAGCATTCTGGGTAGGGAGCTTACACTTTACCGGCCAACAATTTACCGTACGTGTTTGATGACTTACGCCTCATCACATCCAATGGGCTTGAAACATTTTCTTGTAACAAAAAAAATCAGACCGAAAGTCAACATTCGCCAACAACTCATGGAAATCCGGCTATTCACGACCCAATCGACGCAGCAGCAACATCAGTTGCAACACAACACGTGCGCGTTTGAACCACTTGGATCCATAACACACGTGTTTCATAAACACGTGATATCAGCCACTATCTTTTGAACTTCCATAGTATTCCGACTCCGGGGGCAGTCTACATTCGATGGATCATTCGCATTGCTTTGGTCTTTGAAACAGAGGCCCCATTTCTCGTTGCTTTTAAAATAAATGTGTGTACATATTTATACATATATATGCATAGGTGACTCGTTTGTTGATGGCTTGTGACGGAACAACAATGCAGCATCGCGGCGAAAGATACACGTGCCAATCTAAAACACAGGGCCCGTCCCCACAGTGTTACTATTGTTATGATGATAATTACTATGATTGTTCATGTATATATGTTCCTTTGGTTTGTATGAACTGTGTTCACATTGTGTATTTTTTTTAAGTTGCTGAAATATGAACGGCTCAATGTGCAATTTATTTATTGACATTTTGGAATTATGTCATTCTGCTTTGTTATATATATTTAATTTACGGAACCTTATTGCGGATTTTGTGAAGTCATAGGTTTTTTTTGTATCGCGAAAATGACATGAAATAAATGTATTCCGTAAACTGGATGATGCGTGTTGGCGTTCATGAGTTATTCGAGTTATCACATATAGGCAATAATCACAAATATCATCACTATTCTAACAAACGTCATGAAATTCGTCATCGACGTCATCATCATCATAGTTGTCGTAAACTTCATCATTCTAGGTACAGCCATTCATTATCATTACCATTCATCTTATCGGTGTCACCATGAATATCCATCACCATCATAACCAGTAGCTCATCACGATGCATCGATCCCTCTGTCAGCAGCACCAGTTGCAGCAACAGTAGTCTCAGCCGAATCGTAATAATCGCGGCCAGCAGCAATAACCGCACCACCACCAGTAGCACAAGCAGCAGTAGCAACGAAATCGTCATGGTCCACACTATTAGCACCTGCAGCAGTGGCAGCAGTTTCATAACAATCATCACCAGCATCATCATAATAATTTCTATCAATACGGGTATCGGTGGCATTAATGATGCATGCCCGCGCTGAGCTCACAGGAGTGGCGTTAATCAGCAACAGCCGCTATAATTGGCAATAATTCGCTCCACTATTTATTTCCTAATGAGAAAAGCGCGCGCTGCAATTAAAGCGGCCAGCAATTTAATTGATTAAGAGAGGCACGCGACTCGCTCCGCTAACGAGGCGGGCATCTCGCCGCACGATCGCGGTTTACAGGGGACATTCATCCTCTCTGGCAGACGGTTTCATGCAACGGTCCCTGGGTCTCTGTTTGGGGAGGAGGTCCTGCCAACGAACACCCAAACCTTTTAGTGCATGCAGTAAAATTATTAAAGCGATTTCCCCAACGCACTATGTCTGGTAAGTGCCTGTGTGTAAACAAGAACTGAACCACGGACTCACATTGCCAAATGAAAAAGGTGCCCTAGCGAAGCGCCTAAGCTTCGGGTAGGGTTAAATGTCACTGTCAGGGCTGGTACTGGTGGCTGGTTTGCTATCCAGTAGTAGGTGATGGTGGGTGGGTGGGCTAGGATAGCATTAATGACTTATTGGATAGATTAACAGGGTTGGGGTAGGGTTAGTACGAGTGAGTGCATGGGGGGGATAGTTGGTAATGGGATATACGCTCAATGGGAGGGCTCGGACACGTTAATAGTTGGCTACTTCGGGTTTGGGTCAGTTGTATTGCAACGACATTCGCATGTTTTCGAGCTTCTATTTATGACACTGGGCTCATATGCTAACCTGAAATTCAATAATAAAACATATAAATACATCACGAAGGAGGCCTATTGTCTCACACGTCGCCAATTATATGTTTCGATAAATGCAGTGTTGTTGACGGGTGCGAGTTGGTTTTTTTCCGTTTATCAATGTGCGTATAATTTTCAAAAGGGCACATTCCAAATAGCACCACAACTTTTATTCTACAATTTCATTCTAATTGGATCATGCTTACTCGAGTGTTTTTGTGCCCTTCCTTCCCCCCGGTACGGACGGACAGAGCTAATGTATAAACGCTTTTAACTTTAGTTTGTACAGCGTTGAAAAAAGTTGGTGTTGGTCGTAGAGTGTGGTGCAAGTGGGTTTGTGTGTGTGGAACCAGTCCTCGGCATCCCCGACGTCGACTCAGCCTCAAATGAGTACCTGGTGCGGTCTGTAAACATCGTCACCAGGGAGACAGACGGCCGGTTGTGGTGCTGGCAACCCACCCTCTCTTGCGGCGTTCGGGCCTTCATAGGTGCTCGCTAACAACACTTGCTCCTACAGCCTGTTAAGGCTATACGGGGATATTTGTCTTTGTGCGTGTGTGCGTGCGAGAAACGTAAGCGGCCGAGTGTAAATCACACACGGGGGTGACGTGGCCGAGTCTGTTATTTAACATCAACTTGGCTCTCTCACTCTTCTCGCTCTCTCTCTTCTGTAGTCGCGTGTTTACGCGAGCCTAAATATAGAGCGCACGGCGCGGGCTCCTGCTGGCAACGCTGGCTAATGATGCAAATTGCTTCTGTCTATAGTCTGGAGCTGTTGGTATGAACGCGCGCTTCACGTTTAATAGGAGCCCTTTATTGGTTACTGAATTGATGAGCACCACCACCACCGCCGCCTGTATTGCCGTCAAGTTGTAAAACAGACGTGTGCGCGAAGTGGCAACAGATCGTGTGCTTTATAACCGAGGATTTTATAAAGCGTGGGCTTGAGTGCTGCAGAATATCTAGGATATGTAGACCCCCCCCACGACACAACCCCACGTGTGTTCTGCAGATATAAGATTAGTGGTGGAGTCGATTAATCATCACAAGCGATGATGCGCCATCGTAGGGGATTGATGGATGATGGGTAACGCGTAAGTAAATAAATTAATGCGCTCCATTCCTTCGCTCTACTTAAAACAAATAGCACGTACATGTTTTAGACTACGCATTAATTATCAATAATGTTGCTGCCGCTTGCCATTGAGCGGGTCCCATCCGTAAAATTGGAATGCGTGGACGACCCAGCGAAACCGGTGCGGAGTTTATTTGCGTAAACAAATGCTGCTTCAAAGATATCGGTTCGGAAGGCTCATAGACTGATGGAACTAAAAACGAAATGCTATTTATACTCGCAGAGACTGACTTTTGTCTACCCAGTGCTCGTGTTCGCACACACTGCCGGGTTCCCATTTAAGGCTGAGATGACCCAAGCGAGGCCCAGCACAAATTCACATACCACTGGTCTTACACCATTTCCAGATATCGAATCTAGCTAGCCGGATTCGTATGGCAGTTAAGAGGCCTAGCAAACACGAAGCCACGTGTTCTCTCGTAACGGACGTCTTTTGAAATGAATGATCGTGCATATGAAGTCACCGACGGACGTGAACGAGGCACGTGTTCTAGGTGGCAGACACGCAGCGGAGGAAACATCTACCGCCACGCGGTCTTATGCAACGCAACGCTGTTAGATTCGCATTTCACTAATTGCAGTTAATGGGGCAGCAGACGTAATTCTGAAAGGCAGTTCGTCATTTCCGACACCAAATGTGGGCTTTTCACTTGTTTTAGCAAAATCTAAATTCATATGTAGATCTTGGCTTAAAGCTTTCGTGACTGCAGGAATTCATATTATTTGGGTCTTTCGGTAAAGTCACGTAGATAGGAAAAATAATAACAATAAAATAATAAAAATAAAGTGAATAAAAATAATAAAAAAGTATCACGACGTTTCGATCGCAACACAAGCAATCGTCATCAGGAGAAAAAAGAGGGGTGAAGCTGCTGAGGCAGGCTGTTTCAAAGGTTTGAAATGGCAGCAGCTGTCCAAATTAAGTTGGACATATTTTGTGTGTATGTGGGGCACACAGGTGGTGAATCTGCCAGTCATCTTAAGTCGGTCAGCCCATGGCACCTGGGTTTGTCCACGTAACCAACTGTCAGCGAACCTATAACACTTCACGTGGCCTCGGAGTGCACCGAGCCTGGCACAAGCGCCGTGGTGACGTCAACACCACTTAGTGGCGTATGGTGGCTGTTGTATGATTCTATGTGGGACATGTTTGCCAATCATCGGGCGCGTGAAGTGTGTAACTACCAAACGTGTCCTGTAATAATGTTGATTATTTATATACCGCCTTTCATACCACAAGGCGCTCGGCCACTTCAAGCAAGTTTAAATAAAATACACACAAAGACAAATGTTGTAAAATACTACTCGTAGAATAACATGAACACAAAGATAATGAAAATTGAATAAAAACGATTAAATAATCGTAAGATATCGCGAAAAAAAATAAAGAGGCTAAATTATAAAAGCCTTGATTTCAAAGTAACCACTGTGGGGCGAAACCAATTAATGGAGAGAGTTCCACAGCCACCTCTCTCCTTTATAGGAACGGTGATGATGAGCAAATATGGAGAGGCGCAATGTGGTGTGACGACTATGTGGTGTGTGTGTGTCTGTGTGTATATAGCGATGGTGTAGCGGTAAGCGCGCTGCACTATGAACCCGGCAATCCGGGTTCGATTCCCGATCACGGCCAACACCAGTGACGATTATCTGAACCGGTCCTGGGTTTCCCCTAGGTCGACTCAAATGAGTACCTGGTGCGATGTGTAAACATCGTCACTGGGGAGACAAAGGCGCCCGGGCGTGGTGTTGGCCACCCACCCCCTTGTGTGCTGTGCCGGACTTTATAGGTGCTCGCTAACATAACTTGCCCCTACAGTCTGTTAAGGCTATACGGGGGGTTTTTGTCTTTGTTATATAATACAGCTCCCGGTCTGCAGTTTGCAGGAATCTCTGATGTACGAGCCTACGTTGGCGATGACGCAGATGAGCGATCTTAAGTGAGAATTTGCCACGTGGCGGTCGCACGTTAACAGAAGCAACTCACGCTGCCGAACATTCTCGGCAGCGTGAGCTGATAAATGTGATTCATGGGCGTGGTGATGGAGATGGTGGTAATTGAGAAGGGGGGTGAGTTCTGGCGATGGTGGTCGGTGGGGATGGGAACGGAGTGGAGTGTTCTGTATGCAAGTTGAACGTCTTTCACACCGCACGTAGCCAGCCGTGATGATCAGAGGAGCGGGGTAAGAACAACAAATTAAACACTAAACACAAAAAGCAGTTCTCAAGTAATGAGTTTTCGATCCAGCTTTAAAAGTGCATAGCTCCAATGGCGTCCTAATATTGTAATGAAGAGCGTTCCAGACGGCCACAGAAGCGCATCAGAAAGCGCGTGATGCAGTCACCGTCTTGGCCAGCCAAAAGCCGCTGCGTGGATGACGAGAGTTCGCGTGATGGTTTATGGTCCTTGACGAGATCAGCGAGGCATTGTGTTCCATTTGTGGCAAGCACTTTGTGTGCAATGAGAAGAGGGAATGGGTGGTGGTGGTGGTAGAGGTGGTGGGGTTGTTGGTGAATGTTCAGAAGGTGAGAGATGGGCGAGTGGTGGCAGGGCGTGTGCAGGTGAGGAATCGGTGAGGACGCGCTCGAGTGGGGGCCCCCTTCTCGCCTCTCCGTCCCAGCTGAAGGGAATTGCTCTGCTCCATCCTCGTGGTTTTCACCCCCAGACGTGGTGAATTCATCGCGGCGCACGCGGACAAATCCAAGGGTAATCGTGCAAAGGTTATTTTAGACACGGTGAGGGAGAGCTTCTGTTATCGCTCTTACGTCATCTTAGTGGGGGGAGGGGGAGCAGTTGGGGGGGGGTGGATTATTCGCTGAAAAAAATTCGATTTAATCTGTGACCAAATACAATAATTCAATCTCGCGCTAGACTGCGAAAGCTGTTAGCCCAATGCGCTATGCACCCAGCGATCTGAGTTCGATTACCAGCCATGGCTACCATCGGTGGCGAGTGATATCTGAAGTGGTGCTGGCACCCCCCCCCCCCCCGACAGCCCCTCCCCTACCTCTGTTTTACCAACACACGGACTAGCGTGCTAAAGTATGGTCTCACAACCCCCATGACCGCCACGCTGTGGGGTGGCCTTCATCCAGTAGTGGATTGACAAATATATGTAATGTATTAATAGTATTTTAAACTACGCAGTACTCGCATCTCGGGGAGTAGGTTGCACATCACAACTACCACTGTTCATCTTCTTGGTTCTTTCGGTAAAGTCACGTAGAATGGAAATAATAAAATAATAAAAATAAAACATAATAAAATAATTCTCACGACGTTTCGGCCACAACGCAAGCAGCCGTCCTCAGGTGAAGAACAGGTCTGTCGATAAGACAGCGTCTGAATGACACGTCCTGGGCTTGGAGCGTCTATTTAAGCTGAGGACGGCTGCTTGAGTTGTGGCCGAAACGTCGTCAGAATTATTTAATTATGTTTTATTTTTATTATTTTATTATTTCCATTCTACGTGACTTTACCGAAATAACCAAGAAGATGAATCCCTGCAGTCACGAAAGCTTTAAATCGAAATTTACCACTGTTCACTTCAAGGCATTTGGTCGTCAGTTGTGAGTTGATAAACGGACACGGGGTTCAGTCCCACGTATATAAAAAAAGGAATTTTTGCCCATCAGCCAGAAATTCTCATCGGGAAAACTCTTGGATTGTTTTCGACTTTCCGAGTCTCATCAAGGCGACAGGGTAGCGCAGTGGTAACACTCGAGCCTCGTTACAAGAAAGGCCTCGACTCTCCCGACTCGGCTGAGTAGCGGTGGCGAGAGGTTAACTACCTCGCCTTGTACACAGGAGGTCGTGGATTTGATCCCCGGCCTGTCGTATGTGTACGTGGAGATTGCATGTTCTCCTCGGGATCGCGTGGATATTTCTTCGGCTCCTCCGATTTGTCTCGTAACATTTTAGAGACATGCGTGTTTTTGGCTGCTATTCATGGGTATCTGGCTGCTGTGCATTTCCACGTGATGATACGCCAATATTTCGATTTAAAGCTTTCGTGACTGCAGGGATTCATCTTCTTGGTTCTTTCGGTAAAGTCACGTAGAATGGAAATAATAAAATAATAAAAATAAAACATAATTTGATTTTATTATGTTTTATTTTATTATTTCCATTCTAATATAATTGTATTATGTTTTATTTTTATTATTGTATTATTTCCATTCTACGTGACTTTACCGAAAGAACCAAGAAGATAAGCCAATATGTCGAGCTTTCATTTTGTGATTGCCAGGTCGCTTCTGAAAAATACCTATACAGCTCAGTGGGCCTTGCCTAGTAAAATAAACAAAACTAGTTTAGTTTTCTGTTTAGACCCACATTCGACTCCAATCCTGCGTGGAGTTTCCTCTGGTTTCCTCCCGTAGATAAAAAAAAAACCCGTGTACAATGTAACAAGTCAACGCTGAAAACAAAAATACGTGCACATTACTCCACTGGGATTGCACAAAACAACATCACCACCCTCCCGCAAAACAACAAAAAAATTGTCAGGACCCTCCTAAAAAAAGTGTTTAGACTTTGTGAAGATGTCTTGTGTGAGCAAGCGTAAGTAAAACATCGTCGGTGATGATCAAATCGGCAGAATCGGTTTTGTTCGTGAAACAAAATGGTGCAGAAGGCCCCTATGCTGATTGAGTTACTCCTGCGCGTTGTGGGTTTAAGATGTTCTGGGTTTACTCTCCAACATATCGGTGTGCTGAACTTGTAACCAATTGACATTTTTTCTTTACGTGACAAACCTTACTGATTGGCTGCAGGTTAAACGACACATTTATATTTACGCGATTTAACCCAAAAACCCCCATTATAGATTCTCACTGCAAATTTCCCGCGTTGCTTTTAGACTGCAGTGGGTGGCGCTTGACTCGTCGCCAAGCCACAGTGGGCGGCTATACTGGATGTGGTGTGCCGAGTGCAGAAATCTATATTTTTTTTCTCCTGGGTCGCTGACAAAATCTGCTGAAGCTAAACTCCCGGTGCTGATGGATGAAATCGATTGATTTAGTTTTTACTTGTATTTGGTGATTTCAGACTCTGGTCTTCTATATACAATCGTAGCTACGTCTAATGTACGATTGGTCATGCGTCGGTATGGGGAGAATCTGTCGAAAGACCGGCGTGCTTGCCCGGTCACGTGATATGCTACCCGTACTCTCCGCCTCAGACGTTTATGTTTTAAATGCCACACGTGCTCTCGCTCGCTTCTCTGTGCGCGTGTGTGCCTCTTCCTCTCTCCCACCCCCCTCCCACCCAAAAAGTCCCCTTCCTCGTGTGAACTGATTTAAAAATAAACTGGTGCACAGTTAGAGAGAAGCTACTGGCCTTACTTGTGCTCATCCAATGTCCGTTTTGTTCTTCTCGTGTCTCCCCGCAGCGGACGACTGCACCAGCACGAGCCGCAGAGAGCGCGCCAGAGGTGTTATCCTGCAACCGCTTCCACCACCACCACCACTGGCGACGAGAGTTGTGGTTCGTGGTGGGTCCCGTGGTGGGTCCCGTGGAAAAAAAGCTGCTCGATGGGTCTCGCCAGCGGAATAAGGACCGCTCTGTCCCTATTAAATGGCTTTCGGTTGTCGAACGATTATATTATTACAAGGTCGCGCACGGTACACACAAAGTGCTTGCCACAAATGAACCACAATACCTTTGCTGATCACGTCACAAGGAGCATAACCCATTACGCGACTGTGACTAACCCAACCGATATTAAGTACTGTCCTGCATATTCTCAGACTAACATAATCCATTGCTTTTTTTTACCACATTAACCGCGTCTGGTTTTCGCACCTGAAAGCCTCAGTGACGACATCACCTTGATTCTATTTTAGACCCAAGGGGGAACAGAGTAGTGGCGGCTCCTGCAAAATCTCTCAGGGGGGGAAAATGTCTGGATGATTGATAAGGATAAGGTCCACCCATGCAATGGATAAATTAACAGCTTAAGCATGTAAAGGCAACTTCACTTCTTTAATATTAATAAAAAATAAAGTGACTCTTACAATAAATCTTGTTTGTTTCTATACTCACTATTAAAACAAACCACTCAAGTTTATTTTATTAAAGATTCCACTAGGGGGCGACAAATAATATTGTTGGATGAAACGTGCTTACGTATGATGACGTAAGCACGTATGATGACGTAAGCACGTTAGGGCGAGCCCTCCCGGAAGCCATAGAGAATGCATTGCAGCGCCCCCGTTCGAAAAAAAACATCTTTGAATGTAAGTCTATGGGACCACTCGGGGCGATTCTCAGCTGGAGGGAAATCGCCCAAAAAGAGGCGGTACTCCACAGAACGTAGCATGACGCTGATTGGACTATATCCAGAGGCACAGTGACGGCTAGCGTGACTCTGTGGTTGAATGACATTGGTGGTGCGTCGCCCAATCGCCCTAATGAAGAAACCGCCCCTGGAAGAGAGGCTTCACAATTTTGGAAAAATCGCCTGATGAAGCTTGTTGTCATCCCCAGCGAAATGTCGTACTCCAACACCCCGCTGTGCTGAAGTGGCAATTCACAACCTTACGAGTAATTAAACAAACCTTGCCAATTGGCTCTGTCGGGTGGTGGTGTCACACTTTCACATGTAGATTGAAAACGGATTTCTTGCGAACTGCTTTTTGTATTTTAGGGTTGTCGCTCCCCGCACCTCCGACTAGCACGGTTGGCTGCGAAAGAAGTTCAACATAGTACATCCATACAAATACAAAGACCCCCTCCCCATATAGCCTTCGCAGACTGTTGGGGCAAGTGCTGTTAGCGAGTAGCACCTATGAAGGCCGGCACGGCACACGAGTGGCCAGCAAAAACGCCCGGCCGCCTGTCGAGTGGAGATGTTGACAACACACTGCACCAGATACTCATTTGAGGCTGAGTCAACATAGAGGAGGCCAAGAACCGGTTGAGATAATCGTCACTGCTGTTGGCCGTGAGCGGGAATGCGAACTCGGGTCGCTGGTTTCGTAGCCCAGTGCGCTAACCGCTACACTACCGCTCCCCAAATACACGTGCTCTGTGCCATATGGATCAGATCCATTGCCATGGTGGGCTGCGCAGATTGCGGGGGGGGGGGGGTACGGAGGCCGCTGTAGCGTGCGGTTATTTACCCGTGGCTTTAGCCCCTGCCTAGGGGGGAGGGAGGGAGTCAGTGGCAGGGAGGGAGGGGGGGCAGCTGCACATTTTCTATGCCTGCTCAGCAGAGCGCGGCGAACACCTTTGCTTATCGCGCCGGTCCCCTCGATGATGGGGAGCTGCGTGTTTGTCGTGTAGTGGTGGTTAGCGCGCTGCGCTACGAACCCGGCGGCCCGAGTTCGATTCCCGCTCGCGGTCAACACCCAGTGACGGTTATCTGAACCGGTCCTGGGCCTCCCCTAGGTCGACTCCGCCTCAAATGACCACCTAGTGCGGTGTGTAGTAAACATCGCCACTGGGGAGACAAAGGCGTCTGGGTGTGGTGCTGGTCACCCACCCCCTCGTGTGCCGTGCCGGCCTTCATAGGTGCTACTCGCTAACAGCACTTGCCCCAACAGTCTGTTAAGGCTATACGGGGAATCTTTGCCTTTGTGTATTGTACGCCCTCTCGTTGTATGGCGTGCGTGCGTGTGATCGGTATACAATGACGCGTGGTAAATTTTATGTAATTCGCACGGCGTGCAATACGCGTGACTGCATTATTCGTGGCGCTGTACTGGGGCACGTGACGACGTCTGTTTTGACATATTCATGGCGGAGGAGCGGTGGCAGCGGCGTGTTTGTGAGCTCGACTGACACGAGTTCGATTTGCGGCCAAGGCTGGGACATCAGCGGCAGCGGCGGCGAGCGACTTGGAGCCTCCTGGCCCTCTCCCGTCAGTTCACCCTTCAGTGGGCGATCTGGTGCTGGGTGTAACACATCACATGCAAGGGCGTCGACGTCTGTTTCAATGTCTTTCCATTCCATTCAACATCTGTCCGTAGCATTCCTTCCGATATTATATGAGCCGCTTGAGCTGTGCACGTTTAAATCTGGATTGAAAAGTACATTTCCGGAGAACTGTTTGTTGTTGCTTTTTAGTTTGTTGTCCTTCGATTAGCGCGGTTAGCTACGTATGGTGCGAAAGAAGTTCAGACGCTGTTTCCCCGACATACCTGGTCTTCACCTGAGGACGGTTGCTTGCGTTGTGGCCGAAACGTCGTGAGAATTATTTTTTTTATGTTTTATTTGTATTATTTTATTACTTCCCTTCTACGTGACTTTACCGAAAGAACCAAGAAGATGAATCCCTGCAGTCACGAAAGCTTTAAATCGAAATTTAAGTTGAACATACATACAGAACACTCCACTCCCAACCCCACCGCCGCGACCACCATAGCCAAATCTCACTCACCTCCCTCATCAATTACCACCACCTCCACCTGCACCACCACCTACACATACAGACATTGTCTCAACGTCCGTCTCAATACCTCTCTCTGTACATATCAAATGCACGTCTGCGGCTACTCGTTTTCCTCTCCATATGCTCAAATGCCCGTGTCTGTCTGCATGTACGTTGACCTTCTTTCGCACCGTACGTAGCCAACCGTGCCAAATCGGAGGTGTTGCTGCATCCTGTCCGCTTCTACATCACCCGAGTCTGTCTCTCCGTGTACTCGTTCAACACTCCGTAACCTTTATATCTATTTCACGTCTCATTTGTCCTCTTTTAATTGCCTCCTCCTCCTCGTGTACCTGCCGCCTGCGTGTGGCCGCCCTCCCACTCCTCCCCCACGTCCGCCGGTCAGCGAGGCCTCGCGGGCCACGGTTCATCCCCACCCCCCCCACCACCAATGGTTGTTTACCCCCCGAGTTTCCCGAGACGCGGCGTCGCGCCGTGAATATTAATGCCACCACCCACCCACCCACCAACCCGCCCGCCCAGCCCGCCAGCCCAGCCCGCCCAGCCCAGCCCGCCAGCCCAGCCCGAGCCGCCAACGCCGCTCGCGCGGGTTCCGTCGGGGCACCTGCCCCTCTTCCCACCCACGCCGCTCTCCGCGGTTGGCTCCGCAGGCCGCCTTTGTCTCTCCAATTGATCGTGGGTTCCTCCGCAAGCTGCGCGACCCCATTGTGGCGTCTCTGCCCTTAGTATAAAAGCCACGGGCCCTATCTCATGTTGCGCTAAGGGGTGGCAGTGGTTAGCGGGCTGCGCGATAGAACCCGATTGAATTTACATTGAAACACACACACTTATTTTTATATGTATGTGCAGACAACGGCATGGAGTTCGCGTCTGTTATAGTTGCGTGTACTTGTCCTGCTCCATGAGAACACGTGATGCGTTTGTTGCGCGTTAAACCCGAGTTGGATTTCCTGCCACGAACCCATCGTCAGTGGCTGACGCGTGCTATGCAGAACGCGTCCTGGGCGACCTATTCATGAACTGCACTCACCAGCGTGGTGAAGTATGGTCAAACAAACACGAAACGACCGACACTGGCGCGTGGGAGGCCTTTTATCCGTACACTAGATCTGGATTGATGGCAATGTAAATGTCTGAGATTATTCTGAGGATTCAGCCGCGATTCAGGGCTGCGGTGCAATGCAGGAATCGATTAGAATTTTTTTCAGTCTCATTTGCATAGTTTGGCTCCTTCCATAAGCCGAAATGTAACATTAGCATTTACATTAGCATAAATCCATTCGTAACCTTACACGCTATTAAATTATGCATAGTTATGCCACTCACACGTGTAGGCAGTGTACGATGTGTACCAACCTTCCACAATGATTATACGAATGGGAAGATATGTTGACCCCACAGTGGATGTATTAACTATAGTATAGAGATGGTTACAAAGGTGATTTAATTAATATACCTCTGGCCTCTCTGTACTGTAAAGAACGGCGATTATCTGAAACGTCGCTTATATGCGATTTATTTTTGAAGGTTCATGTTATTTATGAATGTGAGTTTTTTTTTTATCAATAAAGATTCTTACGCCCAACAATGTATGCATCGAATCGTTTGGTATGAATTCATATACATATTTGATTATTATGCGTCAAAGGGCTCGCGTGGCCTGAATCGCAGCTGCTGCAATCGCCGCAATGTAAACGTAACAATTGTAATAATTTTTTTTATTTTATTTGAATCGCGACAATTAATAAAATCGCTGGAAAAATGGGGGTCACGCATTTATCTACACAACTAACGTGTAAAGTACGCAGTGCTCACGCATCTACGAGTAATGCTGCACCTCCGATGGCCACGGTTGGCTACGTACGGTGAGAAAAGTTCAACCTGCCCGTACATAGAAACAAAACAACAATCTCTCCTGGGCTGTTTTAAAACTACAACAAGAAAAAAAGCAATTTTCGCAGACACTCGTATAAAATATACGATATATTGGTGCGTAAACACGCGTTAAGGTTAACAGCGTGTGGATATTACTCAGCCGGATTTAAAAAAAAATCGCATTTGTGGTTAACAGCCGGAAATAATATCATGATTCACCTCTCCACGCAGTGCACCTGCAGCGCAGAAATAAAAAAAAACAGCTCCTGTTTACCTGGCCGAACAAGAATCCTTTTTATAAAATGGCTGACGTTTCGGGCAATGGTCCTTCTTCACGAAACATTTATAAAGTTCTATATAGGTTTCCCGCTTTACGCGGGTTAGATTTGTGTCATTTCATGTACATGCGACTAAACCTATTTCTACACAAAATTCGTGTCATGCTATTTGAATTCACTCGCAGTGTGGCTGTGCGGTCGGACGTGGGTCAACACTGTCCGTGTGTATTGTGTGTGTGTGTGTGCACAGTGTGTGTGCACTGTGTGCGTGTGTGTACTGTGTGTGTGCTGTCTGTGTGTGTGTGTACTGTCTGTGTGTACTGTGCGCGTGTGTGCACTGTCTGTGTGCACTGTGTGTGTGTGTGTGCACAGTGTGTGTACTGTGTGTGTACTGTGTGTGTGCACAGTGTGTGCACTGTGTGTACTGTGTGTGTGTACTGTCTGTGTGTGTGCGGTGTGTGTACTGTGTGTGTACTGTGTGTGTGTACTGTCTGTGTGCACGGTGTGTGTGTACGGTGTGTGCACTGTGTGCGTGTGTGTACTGTGTGTGTACTGTCTGTGTGCACAATGTGTGTACTGTGTGTGTACTGTCTGTGTGCACAGTGTGTGTGTGTACGGTGTGTGTACTGTGTGTGTAATTTGTGTGTGTGTACGGTGTGTGTACTGTGTGTGTAATTTGTGTGTGTGTACTGTCTGTGTGCACAGTGTGTGTGTGTACTGTGTGTGTGTGTGTACGGTGTGTGTGTACTCTGTGTGTACTGTGTGTGTACTGTGTGTGCACGGTGTGCGTGTGTACGGTGTGTGTACTGCGTGTGTACTGTGTGTGTGTACTGTGTGTGCACTGTGTGTGTGTGTACTGTGTGTGTACTTTGCGCGTACTGTGTGCGCTACTCAACAGACAGCTGTCTCGTGCGGTTTCGCTTTGTGCGCCCTTTTGATGGAACCCATATACCACAACAACAACAACAACAAAAACCAAGGGGGGGGGGATGGGGGTGAAACCTGTACATTGAAACATAACCGCTTACCAACGCTCCACCATGCACGAGCTTTGAAACATAAATCTATTCACGCACGCGAGTCCGATGCGCGCATGAATCGCAATGCATCGGATTCGTCGTGAGCTTCAGCCTCCGTGTAACCTGCAAGGGACCCCGCGCCCAGGTGCCCCGCGTGACCTTGCCGCGTGCGCGCGAGAAAACGCGGTCAGCAGCGAGATTTGTAAAAAACAAAAAATGTTGGGCAAGGAAACGTCGAGCCCAGGCTCTGGCGCCGTGTTGAGACATTCGGCAGCTCACCAACAAAGCGGCTGATCTGACCCCCTGACCCGTTCCTTTTTGAAGGAGCAAATTCATCTTAAAAAAAAACACCCCACAGCACTTTGTCCATCATCTAACGGGGCTTCTGGGGATACTGTTAAGGTTTGCAATGATTCACATCCCTGTCTCTGCTCTCAGAGATTCGATTGTATCATCAAGCGCTGCTGAATAAAGGACTGCCTACGCCGTCACCGTATTTCCCGGTCTCCAATCCATCAGCTCATCTCGCACATGCACACCGAGGTTATACTGGTAGGAACCTCCTGGTTACACCAGCCCACAGGGGATTATTGTGTCCGTCCGTCCGTCGGTCGTGCATCCAAAAATGTGAGGGGTGGGGCTGGGGGGAGTGGCTGGGTGGGGAGGGTGGGGAGGGGCTGGGCGGGGAGGGTGGGGCTGGGTGGGGGGGGCTGGGTGGAGAGGGGCTGGGTGGGGAGGGGCTGGGTGGGGAGTGGCTGGGTGGGGAGTGGGGCTGGGTGGGGAGGAGCTGGTCACCCCGTGGTGCCCTTATAAAACTCAACGTTTAACCTACTCACGCCGGCTTGTGCCCGCCCTCACAGTCGGGCATATTTGCGGAATACACCACGCCGCCGTTGACCCTGGCCATTGACCGAGCAACCCGACGTTCCTACCAGCTCCCTCCGCAAGTGTTTCCTCAGCCGTGGTGGGCGTCCTCTTGGACGTGTTCCCTCCTTTGGCTATCATTCCGTCGTTAGGCTCGACCTCTGGCCATAATCCCCTTGAGTGATGTGTTCTACCTGCGCCCGATAAATGTGTAAAACAATCAATGGGATATTTTATCTTGCGTATGTTCTCGAATAGTTGCGTACCTCTTCCCGTTAATTCGCGTCACTCAAAGCTTATATCCAGCCATGCTTCTTTGCGCTTTTTTCAAATGCAGTTCCACTAACTTTGTTCATGTCTCATCCTCCATACGTCATGGCACACTTTTAATGCCTCGTTCCCACGACCACTTAAAATCTTGCCGCTCCGGTTCACGAATCGATGGGATGTGGCCTCAAGAAACTTGGTGTCTGAACCCCACCTGTGCCTCCCCAAGGCTCCGCTTTGCGGTTAGCGAATGGTGCGGATCGGGCGCGAACATCACGTGCGTTAGGGAGACAACAGTGGTCGGGACTGGGCGACGCTCATGGCCATCGAGCCACCCCCAGTCTGGTGCCTGCCTTTGTCTGTGACAGAGCTCGCCACAAACATTAATTTGTAAGGTCAAAGAAGGGCCGTGTGGGCGTGCGTGTGTGCGTGCGTGAGCGGCGGTGGCGGCGTGCGTTTTGGCGAGTGAATGGTCTCGTAACGAAGTTTACGGCCCGGCACTGACGTCTGTTAGAAAGTCTGGGTCCCGACGCTGAACCTGGAATTTCGTTGACCGAGTGAGAACGAAACGTTCAGCCCATTTCAGTCCTCGTGATGCAATCGAGAAAACATTCAAAATCTGCGAGTAGCTGGTGCGTGGTGCCCAGAGGCTGGATACCTTCTTTGAAGGCGCGTATCGATCGCTTTACGCCGCCGGATAATGGGACGAGGGGCACCCACAGAGACTCGAATCAATTTTCTAGAAATGTTTTGCTGAAAAAAAAATCTCTCCTTTGAATTATAGCAGAATGGCAATTTAGCGAGATTGAACCGCGATGGCTTCTTCGTTGAAGTGTGCGTGCAATTGTCTGTGCGTGACGTTGTTGTCGGGAGCGGTGGTGCAGCGGTGAGTGCGGTGAGCTCCGAACCGGGTGACCCGGGTTCATTTCCTCTCCCGGCCAACGCCAGTAACAATTATCCGAACTAGTCCTGGGCCTTCCCTAGGTTGACTCGGTCTAAAATGAGCACCTCCTGTAAAAATCGCCACTGGGGGAGACAAAGGCGGCCGGGCATGGTGCTGGCCACCCACCCCTTCCTGTGCCGTTTCGGCCTTCACAGGTGTTACTCGCTTACAGCACTTGCCCCAACAGTCTGTTAAGGCTATGTGGGGAATCTTTACGATTGCCTTTGAATGTTGTGTAGAGTGATGACGCGGTGGTTCGCGCACCACGCTCGATGAACACGGTGACCCGAGTTCGATTCCCGGCCAGAGATAATCTCATCAACAAACGGTACTTGCCTATATCAACGGTGCGAAATAAGTTTTACATGCATTTTTTTCGATTTAAAGCTTTCGTGACTGCATGGATTCATATTCTTGATTCTTTCGGTAAAGTCACGTAGAAGAGAAGTCATAAAATAATAAAAATAAAGCCTAATAAGATAAAATTCTCACTTTATCTTTATGTTTATTATTTTATTATTTACATACATGATATATATATATAGATTGGTCCGCTCCCAAAATTAAACATCGAATGCAGTGTGGAGCGGGGATCTGGCCAGGCCACATCGCATCACCCCTTAATAAATGCTCGCAAACAGATTTTGTCCAAACAGTCCGTTAAAATCAAGACGGGGGGGAGCGGGAGGGGAAATCTGTCTCTGTCTGCCACTTGAATACGCCTGGCACAATTAGTGTCGCGAGAGAATCAATATAACGGTGATGTATGGATACAACATGTAATGATTAATTAACTCAATCTTGATGCATTATATGGCTTCGTGGTTCCAATCCGGAAAAGAAAAAAAAAGAGTCGGTCAGGCACTAAAGGCGCGTATGTGTCCCATCACTAACGACCACTCTGTGGAAATAGTGAGACATTTCGATGCTAATTAGGTGGAATAAAAATACAATTCACCATTGTAAAGGCGTCAAGGTACTTCAAACCAGCTGGCGTATGTGTCACGTACGCCTAAGGATAGCCCTTCTGCAAATAATGTTCAATATAATTTACATAAAGTCGACATTTCACACACGCAGATCGTAGGGAAAAGTGCCATTAGCAAGCAACATTTTAACGCCGATGTGGAACACGAGGGCGGATGCTGAGGCTCTCCACCGCCTTTGTATCCCGAGTGTTTATGTTCACACGCCGCATTGGTTACTAACTTAATGCTGAGCCGACCTCAGTTAACGGACGGGAGTTGAACCCAGCTGACTGAGACCGTAACACACTCACGCATACACACGATCCAAGTACAAAGACCCCCCGTATAGCCTTTTACCGATTTTGGGGCAAGTGCCGTTAGCCGGCACGGCACACGAGGGGGTGGGTGGCCAACACCACGCCCGGCCGCCTTTGTCTCCCTAGTGGCGATGTTTACATATCGCACCAGGTACTCATTTGAGGCTGAGTCGACCTAGGGGATGCCCATGACCGGTTCAGATAATCGTCACTGGTTTTGACCGTGAGCGGGAATCGAATTCAGGTCGCCAGGTTAGCACATAAAGTAGGGGCATTGCCCAAAACGTCACCTGCTCTACACTTTCCCTTCTCAAGGCATTGTTGTGGACGAACGTGCTGAGGTTTTTGTTGTTCAAATTCAAGTTCATTTATTAGGTATAGCCCTGTGAGCCATTCGGCTCTTGAATCGGGTGCAACCGCAACAAACAAAAAACAAAAACATGAACAAGAAAACATCTTAAAGTGAATATGTGACTAAGTGCAAACAGAAAATCCAAGAAAAGACAGCAAAATATTGCAGAAAAAAAACCGTACACCAACGCTGTGTGCAAAAATCCCAGTGGGATGCAAGTCAAACAACAACAACAACAACCACAAGACAACTTAGATTAAGGCCATCAGTCTTACTCCGTACTACAACAAACAAACATGGCCAAACCAAATTTTTTTTCCAAATCACCAAAATAAAGCCATGAAAGCAATGAAACAGTGATCATAGGGGGTGAGATTTGAATATTACACCAAAAAAACTTTTCGAAATCACCAAAATAAAGCCATGAAAGCAATGAAACCGTGATCATAGGGGGTGAGATTTGAATATTACACCAAAAAAACTTTCGAAATCACCAAAATAAAGCCATGAAAGCAATGAAACAGTGATCATAGGGGGTGAGATTTGAATATTACACCAAAAAAACTTTTCGAAATCACCAAAATAAAGCCATGAAAGCAATGAAACCGTGATCATAGGGGGTGAGATTTAAATATTACACCAAAAAAACTT
This sequence comes from Lampetra fluviatilis, assembly GCF_964198595.1. Taxonomy (NCBI): domain Eukaryota; kingdom Metazoa; phylum Chordata; class Hyperoartia; order Petromyzontiformes; family Petromyzontidae; genus Lampetra; species Lampetra fluviatilis. The sequence continues at coordinate 10,146,111 of NC_136284.1, read as the reverse complement.
TCGAAATCACCAAAATAAAGCCATGAAAGCAATGAAACAGTGATCATAGGTGGTGAGATTTAAATATTACACCAAAAAAACTTTTCGAAATCACCAAAATAAAGTTATGAAAGCAATGAAACAGTGATCATAGGTGGTAAGATTTGAATATTACACCAAAAAAACTTTCGAAATCACCAAAATAAAGCCATGAAAGCAATGAAACAGTGTTGTTGGTATTCGCCGCCTGTGCACCACTGACAACTCAGCAGCAGCAGCATCCCTGATCTGATGCATGCGCGTGTAGGCTTGAGCAAGAGATGCCGTCGGGATGAGGAATATCGCCCCGTCGTGGAGACTTCCAAAGCAGGGAACGCGCCCGAGGCTACGTCCGCCTCGCAGAGATCGACTCTCATGGATATGTCGGAGCCAGATGGATTGCTGCATCGCACGACCGTGCGAGATGGCGTTGGCTTGAGAATATATCTGTCCAGTCGTGGACATCACTTTAAGACATTGGCTTTCGCGACCAATATTATCCGTAATAAAGGGTTTTTTTGTGGTGAGATTGCGTACTTTTAAAATGTGTCGTTGACCCACAACAACAAATTGCAAATTTCGATTTAAAGTTTTCGTGACTGCAGGAATTCATCCTCTTTGTTCTTTCGGTAAAGTCACGTAGAAGGGAAACAATAAAATAATTAAAATGAAACATAATAAAATACAATTCTCACGGCGTTTAGGCCACAATGTAACGGTTGCTTGCATTGTGGCCGAAACGTCTTTTCCGAAAGAACCAAGACTTTACCGAAAGAACCAAGAAAACAAATTGTAAATGCTGCGTGTTTTACGCTCCAACAGGCCGGTGTGCTGAAGTAGTAAGTAATCTATTTACGTGACAAACCTTCCTAATTAGCTGTGTCGGGTGGTGGTGGGCTAACAACACATTTTCATTTACGCGTTCTAACCCCCAAACAACCCTTATTACAGCAGTGGACGTGTATGTATATATGTTGAACTTCTTTCGCATCGTACGTAGCCACCAGTACGAATCGGAGGATCAGGACAGATCACTGATAAGAATTAGTAGTAATGTGTGTGTGGTCTTCGTCTTTACATTAAGCGGGTCAGAACTCTGTACACGTGCAGTTTCTGAAAACCTGCCTGTGTAACCATGCATTCATTGTCACGATTCTGTTATTTTCGTCGACATCATATTTAATGTAGCGGCAATCTACTGGCTCGGAAACGGATTCTTACGCGGGTGATTGGATGCCCACATCGTGTGGTTAATCAACAACATTAATCGACGAATCGATGCATTATCACACCGATAATCATAATAACAGCAGCGGCACACATAGGTTGTGGACTTAATTCATTTACTGACCGCAGCCTGGAGCCCCGTCTCCATGGCTACCGTCGCCCCGGGTTACGGTTTCCCTGGTTACGGTTGCCTGGGCAACGGGATCTCCATCATGGGAGAGGGGCGCGATACCCATTGCCATGGCGACGCGTGGACCATGGCAACCGCGCTTCTCTCCACGTCTCTGTTCACCCTTGCGCCCTGCCACTATCTCCAACAGCTGATATGCTTCCCCTTACCATGCCAGATCGTTTTGGAACGTACTGTTTATGTGCAATAGCAACACGGATTATTACCAAATAAGCACCGGGTTCCACCTGATCCCGTTTGGCTCTCAGAAGACGAGCAGGTTTTCGTACTCTTTGGGTCTTTCGTTAAAGTCACGTAGATCGAAAAATAAAAATAAAATAAAAAAAAATTACGTTTTTTGAGCTTGGTTAGTGCGTGAATGGGTGACCGATGTGCACAGGACAGGTTGGTTTCGCCTCCTGCAGGGATACGTTTGCGGGCAGCAGATAGCAGAGTGCAGAAAAATGTACTGTTGGAATGTACTATGCTCCCATATCTATGCTCCTCGCATCCGCGCATGGTCAATGACGTAGGGAGACCCACGCACAGTCGTGGATTGGTAAGGAGGGCTGTGCCATGCACTGCACGGCCCACCGTAGTCACGAATGGCTCCGTCCTCTATAACGCCACAGGCAGCTTGGTCAACTATGGACGGACTAGACCCTGCTGATGAGTTATTCTTTGGTTCTTTCGGTAAAGTCACGTATAAAGATAAATAATACATTAAATACTAGCATACGACGTTGCGATTGCAACACAAGCAATCATCATCAGGTATAAATTAAATAGAAACACAAATCTAGTATACTTAGAAATGTAATGTAATACAACAGAGAGTCGGATAACATAACAGTCAACATCATACCTGGTTGATTACGTTCTTCCTGAGAATGCTAAATTTGAGAGAGAAATAAACACAGAACCAGATACATATAGACAGACATATAAGCAGACAGATATCACAGAGATATATAGAGAGGGAACAAACATAGGCACACAGAGAGAGACCTAAACCAGTCACAACCAGTGCACAGGATTGGTCCGCTTGTACACAATGTTCATGTCAATCGTTGGACCCCAAGGCCTTTTGACTGACACATCCACGTGATATTTTATTTAAACTCTAATGTTAGAGATTAAATAAACCTTGAATGTCTATTGACGTGTTTCACTATTCATGTTGCATGCATCCATTGAATAGTTTTATTTATTTGGCTGCCAAGGTTAAATAGACGCTTTGATAATGGGTGTATTTATATAAATACCCAAATGGGTATTTTTGGTCTTGGGTATTTTTAAACTTGTCAAGTGAATCATAATGCCACTCTGTGAAGTCTGTGATGGATTAATTAATTAACACGCTCTCTCAAACGTCTAAACCCCGTAATATCGCACGCTTTGGTAAATGAATTCAAATGATTCCTGTAATTTTACGGGCCGCGCTAGGACCAATGATCATTTGCACACAACACCTTAAGCGAAAATCTCTCTAAAGCGACGCAGATTCAAATATGAGTTTTATGGATATATATATTTTTGCACTTCAATAGTTTATGCAACTGACCCCGGGAATGGAACCTTTCGTCTTAACACGTAGGCTTTCGCGACCAATTTTATTCATAATAAAGGTTTTTTAGGGTTAGATCACGTAAGTATAAATGTGTTGTAACCCTCCACCACCCGACACAGCCAGTAAGGTTTGTCCAACACACCGGTGGGCTGATGTAGTAACTAATTGCCGCGTTATTTACGTGACAAACCTTACTGACTGTGTCGGGTGGTGGAGGGTTACGACACATTTACACTTACGCGATCTAAACCCCAAACAATCCTTTATTACGAACCATTCGTCTTCGTGCAAAGAGGTGGCTGACCACTGCACACTCCACTCGCCACCCGCCTAAATGAACAAATTGCGCCTCTGTATCGAGTTGAGGAGGTGAGAGAGAGAGCGAGCGAGCGAGAGAGCGAGGCGCAGAGGGTGTGGAGGGGGTGGTGGATGCATTTGGAAAATGCTACGGAATCGGAAGCCAATTTTCGCCACGTGCGCTGTCGTTGCGCCTAAGCATTGAGAGCAATTCCAAGGCCTCGTCTCATCAGGTGACGCCGCTGCCACCCATCCATCGGCACCATCGTGAAGGGATTCGGGAGCCAAGCGAGCGAGGGCTATCCGTGATTTCAGGGGCTCGAGTCTCGGGGTTTAATGACGAGGCCGCGGCGTACGGGATGATGATGATGCTGCGGTCTCCGCGTGGGCCGAGAAAGTGGAGATGGAGAGATGGAGAGAGAGCTGCACGTCTCGTTCTCTCGCGAGCGGCGGGGGCTTTAGAATCAAAGTGCTGATGCGCGTTGTGTAAGCTGCGTGCGTGCTCGCGAAGCGCACAGCTGCGCACCGTGACACCGTCGCCTACCTAATCCGTTCACGAGCGCATAGAACGCACGTGCTTATGTAACGTGCGTATATTAAGTATTATACGATACGTACATACAGTGCATGGGCGTGTGCGTGTGTGGAGCATGCAATGTGGATGTGTTTATTACGTGCTTTATATACTGTACTGCGTTTGCTGTCTCTTGTATTGACTTTTGTAATTCACCGTTTTGCTGGCAACCCCCCCCCCCTCTTAGCATGTTAAGTCGCCCGAAGCACGGGCAGAATGGGGCTGCCGGAATCCCAATGCGCACGCCTGTTGCTGAACGTATTAATTGCCCCCCTCTGTGCTGGCATCTCTCCATTGGCCGCCGGTTCCAGTTTCGGGCGGTATTAAAGATTCTTCAGTGGACGCTCCGGGATCTCCTTCGCCCACGTGTACCGACGAGAGCACGTCGGTCTTCCGAGTCTGGCCTCATTGTGTGTGCCGAGGTCACGTCTCTCTGTACGACGATGGGTGACCGGGCCATTTCTCGCGTGGCCCCAAGGTTGTGGCATTCAATTCCACTGGGGGTGTTCGCTCTGCTTGACTCCCTGTTCTGCCGACAATGCATATATTACCAGCGCATGAGAATAGGTTTTTTTCTGGTCTAACACCGTTTTGAGGCGAGGCTCAAAAGAAAGCTGTCTCTGGTGTGGACCAATCAATTTCAAAGACAATGCATACATTATCAGAGTACGTTTATTGTTTGCATTCTGACCACAAGTGTTGTGGTTAATGCAGACATGATTCCTTGTAAAAGGTTTCAGTTTTGTGTTTTAACATCTTAACAGCTGTTTTGTTGCCAGAAAACAGGGGAAAACCTATTCTCATATTTTGGTACTGGCAAAGGAGGTCCCATCATGTAGATTACCAGAGCATGTTTTCGTTTGCATGTTCACCACAAGTATGTGTGGTTAATGCAGACAGGATTCCTTGCAAAAGGTTTCTGTTTTGTGTTTTAACATCTTAACACAACTGCTTCATTGCCAGAAAGGGTAAACCAAATTATGATATCCCTCGCTCTATTCACATCGCGCCTTAAGACGCAACTTATTTTTAAAGTCTGTTTTATATTGTTTGAATCGTTTGTTTTGGGATTGGGTCTGATCGGTGTGAGGCTGCATGTGTGTGTTTGTGTTTTGCACAGCGCAGTGTGACCGCAGGACGAAAGTGTAAATTATTTTTTATTACACTGGTCAACAACAAAAAAAAGTTTTTTTCTGGCCTGGACTTTTGCAGCTGTTTTAGACTAATTTCAGGGTGCTGATTCCAAATCTGATCTCAGATTTGCTCTATCACATCTCATTTTTATGCTATAGGCATACCCCATTTTCATTGATTTTACCTGAAATTAACTTTGTCACTTATGATTGCAAGTTGTTGCGAGTCAGTGACTGCTTTAGTGTTAAAATATGGTGCTGTATTTTTAGAATAGTGTGTTTATAATATCATTTTATGTAGATATCCACATTTATTTAATTTTTTTCTTCTGCAGTTTTTATTGAAAATGCAATATTTGATATCTCAAAAACCTGATGTGATAGACAAAAACTGATGCCAGATTTGGAATCGGCACCCCAAAATTACCTTAAGACCGTTATGCCAGAGAAAGTGTGTTGACCAGTATTATCAATGAGTACGCCCATGGTGTCCGTGGTAGCATTTGTCACCCGAGGTGGTACCGATCAACCCTCTTTAGCTCGTATCCTAATAATTGCTTCGAAGTGAAACAAGACAGCGAACCTCGTGCCGCTTGCCTCTAAGCTCGTTGCTCGTTCCAGATCAAATATCCGCGTTCTTTTGATCTGCGGCTTGTAATCCATCATACGCGCACAACGCGCCAGATATTCCATTAACGGGCACGCGCAGATTTAATTAACGCGTCGCTCGTGGGCCCGAAGGATCTTGAATGGCATCGATCTGTTGTTGTGTTTGCCCCCCCCCTCCTTCGAACACGATTCGTCAACGTCCGGTGGGAAACTCCTCGGTGCCGTGCGTGCCGCTGATGGCCTCGAGACGAATTCCCAGGTTGATGTCAGCTGACCACCGTATTCGAGGTAACCGAAAAAACAGTGACAATGCCCCTTTAAGAATTACAGCGGCGTAAGTTCCTGAAGAAGCTACCGTCACGTGGAGCGAAACGTCGGACGTCGTTATGTCGTAGAACATGCGGTAACCACCCGAATACACATCGGGGAGTTACAATGCCCGTTATTTATCGATGAAAGCACCACAAACGAGTGGCAAGACTCATTCAGGAGAGGCCTGCATTGTTTGGATGTTTGGTTAATTTCCACTCGTGAGTGTTTGGCTTCATGTGGAAGGAAACAGGAGCACGAGAAGAGACTCCACCTCGCCGCACACGAGAGGAGAAGGGATCTCATATCACAGATCAAGCTAAAAATGATATGACAAGCATTCAACATCCAAATGCAGGACCGTCCTTAAAAATGAAATGGTGAGGCTTTTCCGGGATGATGATGACAACGACGATGGTGAAAAAGATGCAGAAGATGATGCCTCGTGAATCAACAAAGCTTCGTGGAAATTATGACGATTTTACATGTGAAGCAAACCTCATCTTTTAACACGTTGGCTGTGTGACCAAGATCATTCGTAATCGATTGTTGGAGGGGAAATGTGCCGTGAACCCACCTCCACCCGACACGGCCAAATAATAAAGTGAACAAACGTGCCAGTCTCTTGCTGCGTCAGCACCACGGTGTGTGTTGGAGAGTAAACATTTAACATTTCACAAAATGTCGTGAGATTTAATTTACTCGATCAGACCCCCCACCCCCCCAACCAAAATAATTCAACGATGCAACCTCACCATCTCATACTCTATCTCTCACTGGCTAAGCCTCTAAACGCCGCCGTCTCCTTCAACGCTGTTCGCCCGGAGCCCGTGTCTACCGATTGCGAGAGGACACGCGGAGCGAGAGGGGCTGGCACACGAAGCGTGACGGGCAGAGCGCGGCGCGTCACCGTGCAGGAGGGGGAGGGGACGTCGTGTTCGCTCGACTTCAAATGTCCACGCCTCTGCCGGCGGAACCCCGGCCGTGACGCGTCCACAGTGATATTTGCGACGAGAGCATTGACGCTCGACACGAAAGTCCACGTACACGGCGCCGACAGCTCGAGAACATAGCCGGCGTCACGGTGTGGGGAGGGGGGCTTCTTCTCTCCCCTCGGTGACCGCACTTGCACGTGCAGGATACACAGGTCATTGAGCGCCGGTGTTAGATCATTCCACATTCCCATGGCGCGGGATGATGTGGGTTATTGATATTGGTGTGGGTCCTGGATAAAACGTGATAGTCCATATGTCAAGGTAACCCAGGCTAGTTTCACGAGATCACATGGAAATCCACTTTTGACATTTATTTATAGCACCCCTACAGATGGCCACACAATGAAACTCAATATTTCACTCTTTGCATTCACTCAATCTGCCTACTCTCAGCAAAGCCCTACTTTCTGGACAATTAGATTTTGGGATTTATCAAGTTTTCCAGGACACCCCAATGTTGTAATCGTCTAAACCCATATTATGTGCGCGTCCATGACAATGCGGAATTTCCAGCCGCGTCTCGTTTTCTCAACTTGGGATGAGCGACGCTCGATTCGAGCCGGGAGACGCGAGGATTTATCTTTTATTTTATTTTTTAGGAAAACGCAGGCCCGCCTGCGCATGCGCTGTGACGCGCGCCTCCTCCTCCCACTGTCCTCAAGCATTCCAGATGAAATCACGCGTTGCGTGTTAGCTGTCGTGCATCGATGCGTCGATTCAAATCGATTATTATACGACGAATCGTGCACTTGAGAATATTTTTTTTTAAATTGTACGTTGAATTCAATGGTCTCACTCGATCCCCTCTGCAGACAGAAGTGGCTGCCACATTCACCGCCACCAAATCTGTAAATTACGAAAAAACACCATCACAGGACATTAATGTGCAGACCACATGCATGGTTTCTAGAGGCGCATTTGGCAGCAGTGAGCAATTTGTCCTGACGAGTTCTAATCAGTGCGAAACCGGTCCACAGTTTGTCTATCACTGCGTCACTGCTGCTGTCAATGAGTCACATTTTCCGATATTTATTTCGAAGGTGACCTGAAGATAAGACGACTTCAACGCAGTTGTTCAAGTAATGGTTATAGGGTTTGGCATATGCGTAAGGGCTGAGTATTTTTTTTTCGTACACATTTTTGCTAGTGGTCTGAAATTCACCGCAATGATACAAAAAAAACATATCGAATAGTGGCAATTAATACAATTCACTAATCCAGGGAGCGCGTAATCAACGAGCCATGCGGTAGCGTCCTCGGTAGCCGTGCGTGGCTCACGTGGAACTCCGTTGAACGTAGTCCGGGGAGGTAAGTGGACGGGCTTACCTCCCGTTGGAAATTTGTCAATGGTGTAGTAATAATAATGCAGTTATTTTTGTGTGAATCGTTCATCTGGGTAAGTCGATAACGACAACCTCCGTCCTGTATCTCCACATAAAATACAACAACCATTCTCAATCTACCCCCACTCACGAATTATCGTGGCCGATAATGCTCGAACTCGGACAGCCGGTTTTCATAACGTAGCACGTCCACCACTGTTCCGCCGCTCCCTATCCCATCTTCATATACAGATAAAAATATATATATTTAGACTATATATATTCGCTGTCTTAGTTCACGAGCTTCCCAAACCATTGTTATCCAGGTGAAGATATTTAAACCAGAAAACTTTGTAGCGGTTCCGACCTTCACGGTCTCATTAGCATCTCTCTCTCTGCCTCTCTCTCTACATATAGAGCTCGCTACCCCCTTCCTCTCGCAGAGTAAGCTGGCATGCACGATCACGATCGAACGTCTTCGGGTTTTCTCACTGCTCGATTTAATGACCGTACCCGGCACGATCTTCGCCCCTTAGCGAGATGCAAGCGTGATGACAATGCGTTATAAATGTGTCGTGGATTTCAATTATTAATGTTCACATATATATGTATAGTGTATAAACACATGGCGTAGTTTCCAGAAACACCGCTGCTAGGCTGGCTTGGAGAAGGGATTATTATCGGCGGAAAGGGGTTACACATATTCGTCATCATTGGCGAGATGGACGCGGCGTGCCAACGTCGTATCGGACGAAGTTCTTCGCAATGCTCCAGCTGAATTAAGCGCGGTATATATTCGTGGACTCAAACCCACCACCACTCGTGAAGACGACGACAATAACATCGGGGTGTTTGGGTACAGATTGATCCGTGAAGTCGCGAGATATATATATAAAATGCGTCTCGCGTGGGAGTACTTGGGGAATGAGTGACAGAGGCACGGGAAGTGAGCAAGGGCAAAGGAAACGTCGACTGAGCGTGCTGCTCGGCACATACCGAGAGACACACGCGCATATTCATTGCTAACGGAGTATATTCACACATGGCACGTGCACACACAGAGTGGCATATACAGACTTACATGACGTCACGTGTCCTCACATACATGCAAAGACAAATTATCCCCCGTATAGCCTTTAGCAGACTGTTGGGACAAGTGCTGTTAGCGAGCACCTATGAACGGCGCCACGCCACACGAGGGCCAGCACCACCCCCGACCGCCTTTGTCTCCCCAGTGGCGATGTTTACACACCGCACCAGGTACTCATATTGAGGCTGAGTCGACCTAGGAGAGGCCCAGGACCGGTTCAGATAACCGTTCGTTGTTGTGAGCGTCGATCCTCTGACCTTCCTCTGTTGTTGGAGGGCAACTGCCTTCATCAGCCCAGTAGCGCCCTTCACCAGTCTACTTGATGATCACACGCTTGACACATACACGTACAAATATCCCCCGTGCAGCTTTTGCAGATTGTTATGGCAAGTGTTGTTAGCGAGTGCCTATTAAGACCAACGCGGCATACTTCGGGGATGGTTATCGATTGTGTATGTTTACTATCGACTTCGTCTCGTAGTGCTGATGTTTTTTTCCCCTTCACACTGCACTAGATACCAATTTAAGGTTGAATCGACCTAAGGGAGCCCCATAACCGCTTCAGATATTCGTCACTGATGTTTTGTCCGCGAGTGGGAATCGACCGCGGCTCTCTAGGGTTCGTAGCGCAGTGCGGCCTAACCACTGCGCCACGGCTCGCCCCTCGGACACACACAGACGCGTGCACGTGGCACAGACGCGTGCACGTGGCACAGCACGCGTGCACGTGGCACACCACGCGTGCACTCAGTGGGGCACTTCCACTCAGACACGTGGGTCCCCTCCCCCCTCCCCTCCGGGTCCTAGCGATGCGCTCCAGTACATCTTGGTGCGCTTGCTTGTTTAGTCGCCTAATAGACTCGTCCGTCATGAGTCATTTTCTATGGAAACTTTGCCGCAGGAAAACGGCAGACGGGCAACACAAACAACTTGAAACCAAGGGAGCATTCTCTCACCATCCAATTACGGGGCAATCTACCCATAGTCAGCCCTCACGTAACTCAAACTCTAACCACACACCCTTTTGCAGCTTTTATTTGTCAATTCACTATCGGACCAAAGCCACTTTTCCACACGTGATGGTCATGGGGGTTGTTTGACCACACTCCACGCTGGTCAGTGCGAGTGTCCCACATTCGGTTCAGATATCACTCGCCACTGATGCTAGCCTTGGATTGGCTGGGTAGGGGGCTGGATGTCTGGATAGACGAGTGGATAGGTGGTTGGGTGACGGAGTGAATGTTTGGGTGCCTGGATAGATGGGCACGTCGCAGACTGAATGGCTCAAGAGGTAGACAAGTGGATGGCGGGGTGGGTGGCTGACTAGGTGGCTGGCGAGGTGGATGAGTGATTGAGTGAAAGATTGTGTATGTGGGTGTTTAGATGTGTGGGGGGCGGGATGGGGGGGTGGCTGTGTGAGTGAGTGGCTAAGTGGCTGGGTGAGTGGACGAGTGAATAAGTGGATGGTGGGGCCTGTGGCTCACTGGGTGGCTGACCTAGAAGTATGGATGAGTGGATAAGTGGAGGGTAGGGGTGGGTGTCTGACTGGGTGGCTCAGTGGGCATCTGGATGAGTGGGTGGATGAGTGAATAAGTGGATGGGTGGTTGGGTGGGTGATGAGGAAGGACGTCAGGGTGGCAGCCACACTATTGTTGTGACAGACGGGGGGAAGGAGGTGGGGGGTGACACACACGCTCGCTCTCAGTGCTTGTGGTCTCGAGGGTTGGCACGCACGCATGCAAATGTCGCTCCATTGCCCCCATTTACAGCACCTGCCTCCGCTGTAATTGTCGTGATGTATTGGCCGGGATGTAGCCATCATTCACCACAGCACGTGTTGCCTTGTGGCAGAGGGTGGGGTGGGGGGGTTTGCCCCACAAAAAACTGCGACTGTATTTGTTCACGGTCGTGGCAGATTTCTTGTGTCCTTCAATTATCCAGGAAAGACTCATTGACTTGTTTGGGATGTTTTTGGTTTGCTTCTTCTCATTTTAATTGTAACCATCGTTCATCACAATAATCTCGAGAAATCTTCACTCAGTCCCAATACCCTCTTTTTCAGTCGGATCCTGCATTGGGATGTTTGGTCAATTCAATTGTAAATAACGTATTTCATGTGGGGAGGAAACCGAAATACTTGGAGACAACCCAAGCTTACGAGGGGATAACGCTCAATCCACAGGCTGTCGTGCCATGCAAGGCCCACCTCGCAGGACCGCGAGTTGTGAGTGTGTGTGTCACGTGTATGTGTGTGCAGTTTTTTTTTTAACTTTCATTAGAACACCATACGAATGTAGTTGTACAGTTGGAAATGTGCCTGTGCACAGTTACGTTTGCACGGTAAGACAATTCACGCAGCGCGACTTGACATTTGTTGCCGATGGGCAAATCTGATACGATGGTATCAACTGATCCGTTGACAAACATTGTCAATGTACCGCGGACGCAGTAGCAAACCGAATAACAACTAGCACCAATAATACACTCGTTTCGTTGACCCAGATCATTAACAAACTGCTTGGCATTCAACAAATATTCTGAACGGTTTCCGCCGGTACTCGGTACAACGAGGAGCATGAATCGGTGAATTTATGATGCGAGGTGCGAGCGAAATGAATGACAACGGTGGCATTGCCGAGGTTATGGGTGTTACCGGCTACTCGGGGAGAATCACACAAGCGCTCGTGGTTGTATCGTATTATTATTATTCGTCTTCTTCGCGATGGAGTTGGCTTGTTGTAACACCCCTGCAGTTGAGCTGAAGCCACGGCGAGAAAGGACCGCCGTGACCCAGATTTGCCCGTCGTGCGCTGCAATTTCCGCTCGATGATAATTATCAATGACCGCTTTGTTTGCTCCGTCGCCTCCGACCTCCCCGGCTATTGCGGCGTCTGCAAGGGACAGAATGTGGAGCGGCCTGGGGTGTGGGCTGCTCTGTTCTTTGCTACGGATTATTTTCGCGAGGATTCCCCCCCCCCCTGCAATACAACATTGCAATTACTAAAATATCGGCATACAGAAGGGTGGGAGCAGTGGTTATAGGGCGCTACACCCAGGAAACTGGTAAACCTATGTTCGATTCCCCGTCGCGGTTGACATCAGAGTCGCGTGATATCTGAACCGATCCTGGGATACGTTTCATAACTGACCCTCGTCACCAATCAGCACCGAACATAACAACAACAATAACAAACAAACAACCCTCAAAGCTTAAGGAGGCCTTTACCCAGCAGTGGATTGACAACTGGTTGTACGCATTTACAATGATGCGGAGTGTTGAGGTCACAGCTGCAGGGCGTGGACACTGTGACGTTTAGCACGAGGTGGCGATGAGTTTTTATTTTACCGTCCCTGGGACATTCCCGTTGAGTTCCGCTTTGGCGGCACGCGTGGACTTCGTGGGAGATTCAGGAGCTGACGGTGGCCTACAGCACGCTGAGCAATAATCACTTGCACCAGTGTCATGCACATTTCAGAAAACTGCAAGCATAAGGGTATTGAGAAGGGTCCCACGCCACTTACGAACTGCTGATGTGCACGATCATGTCCTAGTGAACGCTTATATTGTGAGGGTATGGGGTACATTTCGATTTAAAGCTTTCGTGACTGCAGGGATTCATCTTCTTGGTTCTTTCGGTAAAGTCACGTAGAAGGGAAATAATAAAAGAATAAAAATAAAACATAATAAAATAATTCTCACGATGTTTCGGCCACAACGCAAGCAGCCGTCCTCAGGTGAAGAACAGGTCTGTCGGGAAGACACTGTCTTTATTTCCCTTCTACGTGACTTTACCGAAAGAACCAAGAAGAGGTATGGGGTACATTTACCATGAAGCCGTGCGTACCCATACCCGATGTGTATTTCCCATTTGGCTGAGCCGTTATAATTTTACGTGACTGATAATGCCACTAAATTATGTGTTTCACTTCATGTTGCTAAATTCCAGCTGTGAGACTTCAGAGTTTTGCTTTGATTGACGTGCGATGAACGCTCTGTACAGGGTATTGAATGTTGTATCTCGAGCGCATCAGCCGACCTTTTGAAATTATCTCAGGAAGTCATTTCGTGATTCCATCTTCCGGGGGGCCCTTCTTTGACACAGAGTGATGCACTGCGAGCTGGAGAGCTCCACGTGGATTTAATTTTCCTCTCGATGCGAGCCCAATTGCACAATCACCGTAGAATACAATTTTGGGAAAAGAAAAAAAATGAAATGATGTTCTTGCAATCACGATCCACCGTCAAATGGCGCTTATGAGAATCAATTGTATTGTACTCATGCAAATTAAATGCTAATTTTACACTTGGGGCAAAGGTAGTGGATGAACCCGTATCAACGGCATAGAACAAAAAGAGACAAAACTGAATTTACTCTTGAATTGCAATGCAACCTCGAATCGTGGCAGTTCTTTGAATCACCGGGGAAGGGGGTGGTGAGTGATCATGGAGCCGCTTACTAACTATTGCACATGCTTACTGGCAGAGGTGTGGACTCGAGTCATGTGACTTGGACTCGAGTCAGACTCGAGTCATGAATTTGATGACTTGCGACTCGACTTGGACTTGCATAACAATGACTTTGTCCCACCTATGAGATGTGGACTCGAGTCATGTGACTTGGACTCGAGTCAGACTCGAGTCATGAATTTGATGACTTGCGACTCGACTTGGACTTGCATAACAATGACTTTGTCCCACCTATGCGATGTGGACTCGAGTCATGTGACTTGGACTCGAGTCAGACTCGAGTCATGAATTTGATGACTTGCGACTCGACTTGGACTTGCATAACAATGACTTTGTCCCACCTATGCGATGTGGACTCGAGTCATGTGACTTGGACTCGAGTCAGACTCGAGTCATGAATTTGATGACTTGCGACTCGACTTGGACTTGCATAACAATGACTTTGTCCCACCTCTGCTTACTGGTTATACCGTCTACGTCTGTACCATCCCAATGTTCCCCTTCCACGGCTGCCAATCGTTGATGGTGTTATTGTTGTTTAACTCATTTGTGTAACGCGGTACACAAACGCCAGCAGCGCAAAGCGGCCGTCAACTAAACAGAACAGGCTGCTCCAGAAACATGTATTGGCCTCCGCAAAGTCCACAAGCGCTGCCTACAGCTATAGCAGAGTAGGGAGCAGTGGACAGAGCAGGAAAGAATGGGTTTACAGCCCTCCCGGGCGATCTTAACCAGACGTCTAGACGGGGTTTGGTCCCTTGATGAGGTCTATAGCCGGAGGTTGTTGTACCTCCCCGAGTGACGTTTTATACGAGAACCATTCTAACAAACATTCGATTTTCAATGTTCAATGCGTCCAATTTTTTTGTGCGTGTAAATTCCGGTTTGCCGAGAAGAGGACGAAAGTCCCTGAATGCGAAGCGGCTCGAATGAAACGGCACGAGTTGAGGTGGGGCGCCACGGTAGCGAGGTGTGAGCTCCCTTTCCAGGAATGCAAGAAGTCGTTCGTTCGATCCCAAGCCTGACGCCTGTTGGGTATTTGGAGTGTGCATGTTCTCCCCGTGGTGGCGTGGATTTTTTTCTCCAGGTCCTCCGGGTTTTCCCTCCCCATTTATAATTTTGCGTTTGGAGAATTTGGGTGCTATAAATGTCGACACGATAAGCCACTTCGTTGAGCTATCATTTGTGGCCAGGTCGCTTCTGAAAAATAGCTACATAGCTCAGTGGCCTTTACCTGGTAAAATTTAATTTAAAAAATAGTAACAAATAAGGCTTAGTGCGTTGATTGAATTGAACAAGCTGCTAAGCATGTAGGAACAGAGTGTTTGTATTTCCCGCGGGCTCGCCCGTGTTCACAATACCCCCCTCTGCCTCTGATGGCATCTTCTAGCAATGCCTGCAACGCGTCAACGTCTTTGAGTGGCACTCAATAATTGGACGCGCGATCTTTCACTCTGACCAAGGCCCAAAGACGGAGACCCCCCCCCCCCGCCTCTATAGCCACAGGGACGCGGAGATGGTCACGGTTTGTATAACGAGGGAGACAGAATAATGTATGCACACGGATTACGTAAATATTTCATGAATACATATTTAATATGGAATTAGCAGTGATATATAGTTCTGACTTGGAAGTAAGGAAGCGGACGTGTAGCTAATCGGGGCAAAACACGTTTGCCTATTTTAAAAAAAAGTATTTTTTTGTGGATTGGGTCTTCACGATTTGGGCAGTGACCCTTTGATCAACGTGTCCAGCTTTCAACAGGGTAAGTTCCTAATAGCAACACAACGTTGGACTAAAGTTTCGTTCGTATTCGCTCATCTGTACGAGGGTTAACGTGCCCCCGCGTTAGAGACATTCAGAGTTGATATATAAATAGTTTAGATTTGATTTGATTCGCTTTCATATGCAACAAAATCGTTGCAAATGGTAATAATGAGTACAAGTTCGGGTTGAATGTATACAGTTGTAGTGCAGCCCCGCAACAGGCAAACATCTAGTCGGATATACAGCGAGACAGACAGACATACAGCGAGACAGACATATATCCAGATGGACAGAAAGACGGACATACAGACAGACATACAGATAAACGGACAGACAAGTAGATGGGCAGACAGCTAGATGGACAGATAGACGGAAATACAAACAGACATACAGCTAGACGGACAATTATACAAGCAGACATTCATCTAGACGGACAGACAGCTAGATGAGCAGACAGCGAGATAGACAAACAGATATAACAATATAGCTAGACGGACGGACAGACAGGGCAGACAGCTATACGGACAGACAGACGGAGCTAATGCACAATTAACGCGTTCAACCTTAAATGCAAAAAAAACGCGGAGTGAGAATAAGAATAAGAGGAAGAGAAGAACCCCCCACCCCCTCTCCCCCCCGGGCAGCAGTCGGACGAGGCGCGCAGCGTAGACGGGGAACAAGCGACGGCGCCGCGGAGAATGCAGGAGAGGGCCCTTCCCCTGGCGAGGCGGTCCCGCGGCAGTCGGAGGAGTTCGCGAGCGAGGTCCGCAGCTCGTCCCGGCAGCAGCAGCAGCCGGCACCACGCGGAGACTTTGACCCCCTTCCCCAACCCCAACCCCATCCGCCCCAACCTACCCCGACTCTCTTGGGGGTGAAGGTTTGTAGGAGGGTGGGGAGGGGGGGGTGACGACGACTCGGGATTTTGTAACGGAATCGCAATATTTATTTATATACTGCAGGAGGAATCCGATGAGCTGTCAAGCTCTTTTTCACAGATGTCCAGTCGGGGCGAGTAAGAACGTCACAACCACAAACAGTCGAGAAACACGCAAAGTCAGAGAAAGGTAAACAAATCACGTAAACACAAACACATACAACTAGACCAGGGGTCTGCAACCTTTAAGACATAAAGAGCCACTTGGACCCGTTTCCGAAGGAAAAAATAAACTGGGAGCCGCAAAACCATTGCAACATTTAAAACAAATATAACACTGCATATATTGTTTCTTACCTTATTGCTATATACAGGATCGTGCAGTCAGCTGTCAATCTGAATAAAAAAAGGACTTTTTCACTTAACAATGTAAAATATATTTTTGCAAATTAATAGCTAAATTACCTGGTTAATGGGATTTTTGCTCCTGAACCTCAGTGCAGTGTCTGCACATCAGGGCTGTAAGACGTCACCTTCATTTTCACACAGGCTTGCAAGCTGTCATCTGTGAGGCGTGATCGATGTTTGTTTTTAATATAGTTCATGTTGGAGAAGACCTGCTCACATACATATGTGGAGCCGAAGATCGACAGGACTCCAAATGCATACTTTTTCATGTTTATATAAGTGTTGGGGATGGCATTCCATGTTTCGAATACAAGTTTGTCCTGTTTGGGAAGGTTTTCAATATCACTCCATTTATGATTCTGAGCCAGAATGGCCTTCTGACGGGCAACATCCTCAAGAGTAGCGGTCAAGCATTTGAACTTGGACACCCATATATCTTTGTCGGCTATATCGGCCAGTTCCATCTCAAGATCAGGTTGACTTACACCTGCAAATGCAGTCATATTCAATAGGGATGGATCGATCGCCAGGGGAGTGACAGGGAAGGATAATGTCGTTTTTTCCTCTCTGAACTCACAGAATCGTTTCCCAAACGAACTTTGCATTGTGGTGATTGCAGACTTGAAATATTCCAAATTTATCGTATCATGACTTTGTTTGAACTCTCTCAAAGAGGGAAAGTGAGACAGTGTACCTCTCTGTAAATCTTTGACAAACACTGTCAACTTGCGCTCGAATGCCAAAACCTCCTCCAGCATGTGCATGGCTGTGCCTCCTTTCCCCTGAAGGGTTGTATTTAGCGTGTTTAGATGTGCTGTCATGTCTACCATAAAATGTAATTTTTCCAGCCACTCTGGCTGTTCCAGCTCAGCAAAGGTGAGCTCTTTGCTGCCCAGGAAGGTTTTTACTTCTTCCAAACATGTGACAAAGCAACGGCAACGTTATTGCCTGTCACCGGGCGGGCAGTGTGGAGCGGAGCGGCGACCTGTCAGCAGCGGCAACGCCAGAGCAGGTGTCACAGTGCGCCTCCTCCCCTCGCTAGCATCCGCCCCGGAGCCGCGGTCAAGGTTCAAAAGAGCCGCATGCGGCTCCGGAGCCGCAGGTTGCCGACCCCTGAACTAGACCAACCCCCTTCTTGGTTCTTTCGGTAAAGTCACGTAGAAGGGAAATAATAAAATAATAAAAATAAAACATAATAAAATAATTCTCACGACGTTTCGGCCACAACGCAAGCAGCCGTCCTCAGGTGAAGACCAGGTCTGTCTCCCCCAGGTCTGTCTCCCCGACAGACCTGGTCTTCACCTGAGGACGGCTGCTTGCGTTGTGGCCGAAACGTCGTGAGAATTATTTTATTATGTTTTATTTTTATTATTGTATTACTTCCCTTCTACGTGACTTTAGCGAAAGAACCAAGAAGATGAATCCCTGCAGTCACGAAAGCTTTAAATCGAAATTTAGACCAACCCCGTGCTACCAGACAAGGGGACACACACAGACGCGTACAGATGCGTCGCGGGACCGCCTTGGAGACTTTATGAGTGAACGGTGTGGGTTCGTCAATGGGGACTGGGGGCAGCTCGAGGTACCGGAAGCCGGGGAGGGACGGCGAATTCAGTTCCACGAGCGATTTGAGCGTTTCGATGCAACTGGAGATGATTTAAAGCAGCGCTATTTGAGTAATTTACTCGAGAATTTTGCGTTAGGCACTCGGCCCTGTCCGTGATATTTTATGGACGGAGCTAAGCGGAAGGTCGCGATCGCGCCCACGTCTCTGAGAAAGGACGTGGCACAGGGGGAGAGAGACAGAGAGAGACGCGTGGGGCTAAATCGATGCGGCCGAGACATATATATTCAGAAGACACTGCAATTACTTTGAACAATTTTCAACAAGTTTAATTTGTTCTAACCAGGTGAGAAGTCCAGGGGGCAGGGATGCGCGTCTCGTGTGTCAGAGTGACCTGGCTCACCGACGTGACACGTGGTGTACCGGGTACAGTGCGTGGAACCCAAATTAAACCACCGCTGTTACTGGCAAGCTGCTCGATTATCATCATAATCAGCAGCAGCTCTGCTCAATCCACTGCTGCATGAAGGTGTCCTCAAGCCCACTGCCACCGCTCACGATCTCGCGACGCACCGCGCTGTCGTCGCATCAACAGCAACAGACCAATTGCCATAGGCGAACGATTGACGGGGAGCGGTGGCGCAGTGGTTAGCGCGCTTGCACTCCGAACTCGACGGTCTCGGAATCTCGTGACTGCTCTCAGTTTCCGTGGCTCACATAGGGAACTACGCGGGGGGGGGGGTAGATGGGGAAGGAAAAGGAAAAAGGAGAAGCTACAAAAGGCGACGGAAAACAACGCGACGCGATCGATCGAGCAGATTTGGTCTGAACAGAAAAAGAAGCAACCCCCCCCCCCCCGTTGCCGTCTGCTGGGCTCAGACGGAGTCAATATCCATAACGAGGCCTCGTGGGACGCACCGCTCAAGGAATCTCCCTCCTTATGAATGTAGGCAGGTGTGTGTGTGTGTGGCGTGCGTGTGTGTGTTATATTTGTGGATGTGGAAAGAAAAAAAAACGATATTCGATTGCCCCGGAAAAAAATTGCAATTCCGTGTTCATCGTTGTGGGGTGGGGAGAGGGTTCGAATAACAACGAGGAAGAAAAACCACGCACCGGCATGGATTCTGTAACTCGTCCCAACATGCGTTGTTTGTTTTATGATCCGTGCTCACGGCTCTGACAACACGTATCGTGCGCGTGGCCATTGACGAAGGTAACTGAGCCGGCATTGAAAGCGCACAGAAAAAAACAAACAAACGTGAAGCGGCACGTGCTTGAAGTCCAACAGAAAGAGGAAGAGGAACACTTTGCTGGAGGACACACGCAATCCAGAGATATTGTATTTACTGGAAAAAAAAGGAGAGTAGGTCAGCGTGGGCAGAACACGTGGTTGGTGGTCGAGACTCATGACGGAGCAACAGCTAAAATAATGAACTCGACCGAAATGGCATCCAGTGTGCAGATGGAGTATCGAGATTCGATTGTTTGTGCAGGAGCCACATTTTTGCTATGCATCGCGAGACTGCGAGAAATGTTGAGGTCTTCATCCAGCAGCAGATGGTGATGATAACGATGGTATTTTTTTTTACACGAAGGTAACTTTCCTGTAGGAACTGTGGATACTGTCTACCTGTTCTGAATCGATATCGCTCCCTTTGTCGAGGTCTGTAGCCCTGAGGGGACAACAAGGACGAAATAAATTAAAATCTGCGTCCTTGAGAGCTCACGTGATGGTCACGATCCGGCCATCGATGACCCCATCCACTCTCTCAAAATTGGAGTTTTCATTTTGTCTCCCCAGTCCAGCGGTTGAAGGACGTTGCTCGTAGGGCAAAGGGTCATTGCCGCTGATGCACAAATCACCCCGAATGCGCCCCAGTCGAGTCGGATTCCCCCCTACGATCAGCCGAGACGGACCTAGCCAGCAGTTGAATGGCCACTTTGCAGCCCCATGGAGTTGTGGACTTGGGCTGTGAAGTGGCCAGGAGGCGGAGAGATACATCAACGGATGATGTGAATCCACGTATTCAGAGCTGTGAGTGCTATTAACTCAAATTTTGATTTAAAGCTTTCGTGACTGCAGGGATTCATCTTCTTGGTTCTTTCGGTAAAGTCACGTAGGATAGAAATAATAAAATAAAAAAATAAAAAATAAAAAACATAATGAAATAATTGTATTTCCATCCTACGTAACTTTACCGAAAGAACCAAGAAGATGCTATTAACTCGTGAGCGTACCTTTTTCTTCGTCGCGCACTGATGTTTCTTCCCAACATGCCATGCAAACACTCGCGTTTGGAATTGGTCAAGCATCCCGCACCAAAGGACCATCCTAAAACAAGAGTGGTGAGACTCGGCGATACTTTTCTTGGGTACGTAAAAGGGGAATTGCTATTTGGCCTAAGGCGCTGTGGTCACTCGGGCGAGACACACTGAGGAAGTCTGGCATGTGATCTGGAAATTCTGCAAAAAAATAAGCTACTTTGACATTTTACCCACAACAGACGCGAATATATAATAATAATAACAATTACAGTTATGTTTCCAATCCACCTTTGGACGTAGTCTTCCCTAAACCGTGTCGGCGGTGCGGCATATTTGTCCATACATCGCCCGACTGGTCAGTGTTGGTGAAAGGGGACCCAGGGCCAGTTCAGATGACGATACATTGAACTCGTTACACATCGCGCGGTGTTCGCTCACTCTCGGAGAGAGAGGCAATGGCTCGGAAGAGCGAGGAACCGCAGATATGCGGGAAGACAGCAACCACGTGGTCAGGAGTTCGGCTCCAAATCCCCTCCCCACCCCTCCTCCAAGCTCCGCGGTCCTCTCTATAGTAAGGTGTCACCTGCCAATTGATTAGTATTTACACGAGGCAGGAAACGTGGAGCATCGAGAGAAAATCCGCACCTTGTGCGTGGGCGTCAATCGCTCTTGTACAATTGTGCAGTCCACATTTGCTGTACTGCCTTCTCCGAAACGAGCGAGGGTATGGCTCCTCCTCGAAGCCCACGGGAAGGAAAGAATACCCAACATGTTTGTGATCCATCAACCCTCGCCTCCGCAATGCTGCCTTACAAGCCACGTGCATAGCCACCACCGCCTGGCAAATGTCACGCGCCACTGAATTTATAGCTGTGGCAGATAATCAGGCTCCGGTAGCTCTGTTCCTCGCACATTGTGCGAACCACTGTTCCACCGCTTCACATGATTAACATATATATAATACAGGTATTTTTGTTGTTTAATTAATGCTTTAAGATGCAGTAAATGATACACTGTGAATTTGTTTTAAGAATTCACATTGGAAACCCAGTGTCAGTATTAGGACTTAGAGGATAACTCCATTATATAAGTATGTTTTATATATTCCGTGGGTGAGAGATTGCGCTTGGAAGGTGGTATCACTGAACGACTTCAGAAGTGACCCCACACAAGGCCTCTTCGTCTACATTTAATGAACACATTTTAATGCCCCGGCAAAAAAAAACATTCGCCATTTGCGTCTCAAAAGCGACGCGTGCAATTCTCCGTGATGGTGTTTAGCCAATGAAGTGAAACCGCACATTTGATGGAATGTTTCCGTGCAAACACTGGTGACCCGACTGAGGCCATGACCCGGTTGCACGTGAGAAGTCCGGCTATAGCTGACCACGGCTACAGCTCAACACAGCAACAGCTCACTGCTGCCTGCTCAGCGCTTTGACCGCTGAGCCACTCAGCCACCTCTCTGTTGCACAAAGACAAAGATTCCCCTCCCCCCCGTCTAGCCTCAACAGACTATTGGGGGCAAGTGCTGTTAGCGAGCATCTATGAAGGCCGACACGGCACACGAGGAGGTGGGTGGACAGCACCACGCACGGCCGCCTTTGTCTCCCTAGTGGCGATATTTACACATCGCACCAGGTACTCATTGGAGGCTGAGTCGACCTAGCGAAGACCCAGGTACCGATTCAGATAATCGTCACTGGTGAGCGGGAATCGAACTTGGGACAACGGATTCGTAGCGCACCGCGCTAAATGCTGCACTACTGCTACCCTTATATTACAAAGATCCCCCGTATAGCCTTAACAGACTGTAGGGGCAAGTGCTGTTAGCGAGCACCTATGAAGGCCGGAACGGTACACGAGGGGTGGGTGGCCAGCACCACGCCCGACCGCCTTTGTCTCCCCAGTGGCGATATTTACACACCGCACCAGATACTCATTTAAGGCTGAGTCGACCTAATGGAGGCCCAGGACCGGTTCATATAATCGTCACTGGTGTTAGCCATGAGCGGGAATCGAACCCGCGTCGCCAGGTTCATAGCGCAGCGCGCTAACCGCTACACTACCTCTCTCCACATATTACACACACACATACACACGCTCCAATATATATAAACTGCCAATAGCGAATCAAAGGAAAATCCGTCGGGGGACATTTTCATTCTCGTGGCAGCTGAGTGCGAGAGTCGCGCCCGACCGAGATTGAAAGTGGCGTGGATATCGGAGTGACCTCCTCGGCTTCTTTCCAGCAGCCGGCGAAGGGGGGAGCCGTTGCCACGAAACAGGGGGGGCATCACCGTGACTGGGTGCCGAGGATGTAACGTGTCCACTGTTCCGTTGAAAATGCTGATGGGATCTCCTGTTAAGGCCGCCTCCTCCACACATCCTTCTTCTTCCCCGCGCCCCTAGACAGCCATTTAATTCCTAGAATTCAGTGTTAAAGTGTGTGTGGGGGGGGCGGGGCGGGCAGTGGGCTGTGGATATGGGGGAGGGGAGGTAGAGATGATGGAACGCGGTCCGAGCGGCGATTAATTAGCCTTCTTCGTGTACCGGGTGAAAGTGAAATGTCTGAAAGCTGAATAATAACCACACCTACAGGCTGAGTTGATTCATTGTCCACACGCTGCACGCATGAGTGCGATTTTGTATGATCAATCAGTCGGCTCTCCTTAAAATTGGGTTTTATGCAATCGAATGTATTCCTATTTTCACAATCATACCTGTCTGTACAATGTGATGCAGTTTCATCGCGGCATTATGGCAATCCCACGTGAGTATGAAACACACTGCACCCTCACAGTTTTACGACCGTGAAACCACACTCCCCCATGCACCTTTAGATTGGATGGGACGCCCCCGTCGTTACATATGTTGCTGGACCACTGCCTCGCGACACCGCTTCGGTCTCTGAAGATGTTTGGCCATACTCCACCACGCTGGTTACTGCGAATGAGGGAATTGGGAGGCCCAGGACCGATTCAGATATCGCTCGTTTCTGATGTTAGCCGTGGCTCGGGAACCAAACTCAAGTTAGCGTTTTCACAGGCCCGGTGCACTAACCACTGCGCCACCGCTCCTCAGCGCGGGATCAATTTTTGTTCATAGCCACGTGTTGGGCCACGGCTGTCTGCCGCTCCCCGTGTCTCTGCGCCGCGATTATGGAGCCGAAATTCTCGCGGTAGGGAATTCAGGAGTAGTCTCGATGCGTCACTCGGCACTGATGTTCAAATTTGTCGGGAAAATTGAACGTGGTGCAACCGGGTTTATAGTGCACTGGCCACTGCACCACCACTCCCCACCAGCCTTTTCCTTGCGTGGATGATGGGCGATGAAAAAGGTCCACTGACCGAAACGTCTGTTTTATATATACACCGACGATTCATTTTAACGTCCTCTACTTCTGCTTCCCTATGGCAAGGTGAAGTTTGCAATCTGTTGCGTGTACATCGCGGTTATTAAGCCATTTAATCGCCTCTGTGGGAGACTTCGTGGAGACAGTGTTATTGAGGGTTTATTTTAGCTTTGTTATTTGTGCTTTGTGCACCACTGCCAAAGCAGTATCATCATACATATACGTTTTGTTTTTCTCCATTGGGTGGATCGGCACAATCCGTCTTTTTCAAAACCAAATGTCGTCGTTGGGGAGAGAAAGAAAAAAAATTCCATTGGGGCCCTCCCCTAAGGAAGGGTCCTGTCACTCTCTTTCATAACGCGCCCGTGCGCTTGTTATTTCCATGATCTCCTCTCTTAAATCGTAAATGACATCGCGCTCGATAAGCCGCCTACGGCCAATGGTCGAGGCGGCCTCGGCTCCTGCCGCTGCCGCTGTTTGTTTTGTGCTTCTGGCCCCCGAGGACACACGGAGGAGGGCCCTCTGAGAGCTTTGCGACGTCCTACGATGACCCCCCCCCCACCACGTCCAAATGGAATGTGCTCGGCGGCGAGATGGGATTATCCGAGAGAGAGAGAGATAGAGGGAGAGAGAGAGCCAGACGCTTGCTTATCACGCCGGGGAGATATGCAGGCTGATCCCTTGCAGAGAAATCGCACCAACGTCGCCATCGTCGCTGTTATCATCATCATCATCATCGTCATCTGTAGCAGCCATGTTCAATCCGCTGCTTGATAAATGTATTACCAATCCGCTGCGACGTCTCCTCGCGATCCTGCAATTACCGCACCTCCGATTGGCACGGTTTGGCGACGTACGGTGCGAAAGAAGTTCCACATACATACGCACAATTATCATAGTAATGCAGCTAACGCACGCGCGTGCTCGTTTGAGGTCCTCTTGAGAACGTTTAATTCCTTGTCAAACGACAGTACTAGAGCACGATTGAGAACAAAGCCTTTCCAGTCGAATGCTCGAGGTGGCTCCCACCGGATTCAAGACGCGCACTGCAAGAGCTGCTCTAGCCGTCACTTTCAGCCGATATTGTAACCACCCCTCGCGACGAGAACGAGAGAGCCATTAGCAATACGTGCGGTATCTGCAATCAGTGTCGTATCTGTAATCAGTGTGGTATTTGTAATCAGTGTGGTGTCTGTAATCAGTGTGGTATCTGCAATCAGTGCGGTATCTGTAATCAGTGCGGTATCTGTAATAAGTGCGGTATCTGCAATCAGTGTGGTATCTGTAATTAGTGCGGTATCTGCAATCAGTGCGGTATCTGCAATCAGTGTGGTATCTGTAATCAGTGCGGTATCTGCAATCAGTGTGGTATCTGCAATCAGTGCGGTATCTACAATCAGTGTGGTATCTGCAATCAGCGCGGTGTCTACATGCGGATCTCCCTGTGCTCGCTGTATATTGACAGTAAAGGCAAATAGAGTTATACCCCGATATACGTCTCCCCTTTCACATCGTTTCATAAGTACGTCGTCACTTTATTAATACCGCTACCTGATTTGCGTCGCCTCAACCTTACACTTACGTCGCTGACAGCATCACCCATCCATTCTCGTATCTGTCGCCTCTCAAACCTCCGCCTCCACCTTCCCTGGAAAGTGCTTTGAATTTACGTCGTTTCAATATTCGTCGCACATTCAAGGAACGTATCCCTGCCGTAAACCGGGGTATTATTATTATAATACCATGAGCCGAACTCCGTTCTGTGTTACACATCTTTTAGTCCATCTACCTATTGGCTTTCCAGACCGGGGGTTCACTCGTGTACCAGGAACCCGGCCACCTGAGTTCGATTCCGGCTCCTGATAACAACAGTGGCGAGTGACATCCTGCATGCCCTCCCCCCTCCCAGCCCCCATATTTCATCAATCTGCACTGACCAACGTGGTAAAGTATGGCCAACCGCATCTTCATTCATTGGTGGTGGATTGAAAATGGCTGCGATGTATGTTTTATGATCGAGCTGCATTTATTTAAGCAAGAAAACTCTGGACCGATCATTTTGAAAATTTCGCGTGGAGTTCTTTGTGCCATAAGAACCGTGGCGGTGATTCTCCCCGGGACATGCCCTGCAGTGTCATCTCGGCCAGGATTTATTCGAATCTAATGTGGCCCCCAGAGATTCGAACATAAATTATGGAGCGCATAGCCGGCGGCGTGCTTATAGCGGGGTACCGTTGTTTAATATAAATAAAATAATAAAATAAAATATTATATTTTCCTCCTAAATAAATAATTACGTTTGAGCCCTTTGTCCGTGCACCGCTGAGTGGAAATTTTTTTTCCTCACGCCGTGTTGGTCGAGGGAGTTGTGTGACCATACTTCCCCACGCTGGTCAGTGCGGGTTGGCGAATGGGAAGGAGGGCTCAGGACCGGTTCGGATATCACTCGCCACTGATGTTAGTCGTGGTCGGGAATCGACCTCGGGTCACCGGGTTCGTAGCGCAGCGTGCCAACAACTGCTGCACCACCACCACCCCAGTTTAAGACTAACAATTTAACGTAAAGATATGCAGCGTAGAAAACACTTCCATTGTGAACCTCAGCGCACGTCAGAGAGACAGAGGCGTGAGATGAGAGTCCACGGAATGAGGCCGTCCACTGTACGCAGAAAATCCCCACTGCGCCGCCGTGAGTGGACGCGTCGCGAACTAAATTCGAGCGACGGCTGAATTTGAAATGGGGGAAGAAAAAAAAACAATCACGTCCAACGCAGTGGATCGGTCATCGTCGTCGTCGTAACCAGTAAATCCACTGCTGGATGAATGAGTCCCCGGCAAGCCGTGGCCAACTCTCACG
Organism: Lampetra fluviatilis; assembly: GCF_964198595.1. Classification (NCBI taxonomy): domain Eukaryota; kingdom Metazoa; phylum Chordata; class Hyperoartia; order Petromyzontiformes; family Petromyzontidae; genus Lampetra; species Lampetra fluviatilis. Next base: position 10,119,239 of record NC_136284.1, on the reverse strand, counting down.
GTGCAGCAATGCAAACAATCGCCCGATATCAGAATCAGAATATTCATCGATGCCGGAGGAGGAATCCGATGAACTGAAAAATCAGTTTCTCACAGATGCCCAGTATCGCACCTGGCACCTACGGCGCTCCATCTCGGACACTTCATTCAGACTGCAGACGTAGCGTAGCGCCGTGCTGCCTCCTAATTACGGTGGCGCCGGCTGCGCTTTGCGTGGGGGAGGAGTGGGGGGGTCGCACGTGCCATTAGTGGGGGGGGGGGGGGGTTGGGGCTGGGGGGGCCCCCGGCGGAGCCCACGAGGTAATCGTGGAACTGCAGCAGCAGAAGGGTAGAGGGAGTTCTTATTGCCTCCCCACCCCTAGCCCCCACCCCCCCACCCACCCCTAGCCCCACCAACCCCACCCCCCCCCACCCACCCCTAGCCCCCCCCTACCCACCCATGCAGGCCTCCTCTCTGGTTTATTATAATCAACCACAGGCGCCCCTACCTCCAACACCCCGATCCAAATTGGATGCGCAATTATTGGGTGAGGGTGACCGTTGAAATTGATAAGCTTCTCCGTGACACATCGAAGGGAGTTGTCGTTGCGTGTCTGTATGCAGTCGTGCTCGCTCACAGCACTTGCCCCAACCGCCTGCGTAGGCTACGCGGGGATTCTTCGTCCTTGCGTGTCAGTGGAACAGTGGTTGAGTCGTTGCTTCGTTATCCCAGCGACCCGGGTTCGATCCTCACCCATGGGCGACGCCAGTGTCGAGGTCGACGCGGCTTTCAATGCGAGTACCGTGTGCAGTGTGTACCTATCAGCGCAGGCGAGACAAAGGCGGCCCTGGGTGGTGCTGGCCAAACCAGCACCACGTTGCGCGCCATGCGGTCCTGAGTAGACGCTCGCAGACAGCGCTTGAGCCGATAGTCTATACAGGGCACGGATCTTTACCTCTTTATGTGTGTGTAGGAGCGCATGTGCGTTTGCATCTAACTCGATTTAACCCATGAGGTACCTGGATCTGTCCTGGGACCTGCCCTACCAGCGAGCCTCCCACGCATCGTGCGGTCTGAAAGTGCACTTAGCCTGCCACAAGCGTCGTGGTGACTTGGTTGCGAATGGCGGTAGATGCTGCTGTTGTTGTTGTTTTACGGTGCCGCGCTGCGCGTCCTTGGCGCGGACGCGCGCTTTTCCTCCCTTCACCCCCGCCGAGGCGCGGCCTCTATGAATAAATCCCTTCCCCAGAGGCTCCTCCTTCTGGAACAATCCCCGCGCTTGGCTTTCCCGGCACGTCCTGCCCCTGCTGCTCCACCGACGACAACGACGAGGAGGAGGCGGCGGCCCACCTTGCCACGCGCTCTGCGCTCACCGCACGCGCGCTTCTTCGCGAAATCGGCAAGAGCAGTCACAACAACAGCAGCAGCAACAACAGCAGAATGATAGCTCCCTCCATTTCAGTACTCCCCCTCCCTCCTCCTCGAATTCATTTCCCCCTCCATCCGTCCGTGTCTCCCTCATAGGATTCCCTCCCTCCCTCTATATACATCTCTCTCCCTCCCTCTATCTATACCCCTATCCCATATAGGATCCCCCTCTCTTCATGCCTACCCCCTAGGAATTCCCCCCCCCCCCCGACGCTCCCTCCTCGCACTTCCTCCATCGCCACCTTCCTTCCCACCCTCCTCTTGCGACTCCCTCCCTCCCCTGTCTACCTCTCCCCGTCCCGCAACGCGGCCCAATCAAACCGATTGGGCCAATTACCGCCAGAGTTAATCACACGTCGTGGTTCTGATAACGACGACGGGGGGGGGGGGTGGTGCTTCATTAGCATCGGCGGATGCTATTTCTGCTCCACAAGGTCCGGCCGGGAGCGATCGTGTCGCGGGAAGTTTTTTTTGTGTTGTTGCTACGATCCGCGCACTCCGCGGGAGTCACGGTCTACTGAGCCACCAATGAGTCGTGATGTGAGGGTTTTGGGGTGAAGGGCAATCCTTGGGCTTAGATTATATTGGTCGAGAATTGGTGAAGCAAACGTTTATCTGCGGGTTATTGTTCCGTGGCTAGGAGGGCAAGAACATTGCGATGAAGGTTAATATCCGAAGAAGGCCAGACCGTTGAATTTGCGATAGGCCACAAATGCAGCAACAATGTGACATTGCTACAATGGCAATGCCCTTTACCCGGTAGAGCCTCACTGAGTCTGAAGACGCATTTTCAGGAGGGTCCTGCATCGGGACGTTTGGCTTATTCCATTAATGAGCGTTGTGAGCGTTGTGTGTGTCGGTCAGTGGCGCACCGCAGACACTGCCTGCACAACTGCGTGCTGAGCGACGCGACGCGACAGCTCTAGCGTTTCAATCGGACTCCTGCGATGTGAATGTTCACAATGCAATCGCCCAAGTGCCACCAATCACGTTCCTCTCTCCACACATCAAATCAGCGCTCCCCTGCACTCACTCTACAACCGTCGCATCTCATACTAATCATTCATAGTTCATCATCAAACCAAATGCTGGAAGAGTACGCCCCGTGACGTGTCGGCGATAAGGGTTGCTTGACTATATTTCACCACGATGAAAAGAGGGCATAATGACCGGTTCAGATTATCACCCACCACTGATGTTATCCGTGGCAACGAAGCGGATAGCGCATATATGTTGACTGCTTTATTATTTTTTGATATAAACTAGACCGGTATTGCACACAACGTATTCATCATATTGTACGCGTACGTAACGGCAGGCACATCGTCACACGGAAGCACGAACGTACAGTGGCCTATTTTACATACAAAGTCTCCCCGAGAGTGCGAGACACCATCCGACACATTCATCTGAGCGCATAAATAATACAGCCGGCGTTGTGTCCACTGCGTTCATATCAAAACGCGAGGGAGCGGGGTCTACGGGCATTACGCTCAACATGCAGTGAAGGGAAATGCTGGGTCAGGAGGATGTGTTGAATTATAAACTGCAACAGAATTGTTCTTCTTATTTCTCTCCAATTCACCTTTGACATATGTTGGCTCTCGTCGTCCGGTGAGCATTTCACTGCTGCTGTCGACGTCACTGTCGTGCCCACGATCGCGGCGCATAGACGAGGAATCCGTTGGCAATTGTCGCAGAGGAGTGCTTCATCACCCCCGTGGTATACATATAGAGAACGGTACGCGGAAGCAGATCCCACAAAACCACTTCTGGAATATCTTCAAATGACCTCTTATCCACACTAAGGGGCAGGACTGCCTCGCCTGTTCTGCTTTAGAGGAATGGTCCTCGTATGCCAGTCAATCCAACATTTTACATATTCATTTTTTATACTCAGAGTGGAAATTGTGAAAATTGAATGCATGCAGAACCGAGTTTTCAGTTAACTGTTTTTTGTACAGTTAACTTAAAACGTAGGTTTTCGTCGTCAATACTGTGATCCACATTTTTTTGGTAAGGCCACGTAGTGGTAGTTTTTATATTGTCATTGGTGGCCAGGCTGAGTCCATCAACTCGCCACACTTTAGAGAAGACATTTCAATCTCGGGTGGCTATCCAGATCCAGACGCTGGTTTTAGCCTTTGTTTGTTTGCGAGGACCTGCAGGTCACTTAAAATGCCAGTGTTGTGCGCTGGCGCTATTCCACATTGGCAGTAAAATAATTATTCTCGGCTTTGTTGGAATGTGTGTGTGCAAACCCACCTGCCGCTGGCAGACATCCCCTCCCATTCGCTTTGTGCGGTGCTATCTGTCCGAGACAATGGGTAGGGTTTTTTTTCCAAAGAAGGACATAAAAACTCTCGGTAAATTTGCTCCAAAGAAGTTAATTGGGAGGGTCAGTTTATTGATCCTTTCGTAATGAGCAAGTTTCCGTTGCGTTTTTTTTGCAATATCAATTTTAAATGCCTCAGTTTAATCCATCACGCGCAATTATGCCCCGTGTGTTCTGTATGTGTGCCACAAATCGATGCTGATCAGCAAATTAAGTGTTGAAATGCCTTAGAACCCGCACAGTATTATTTGTGGGTGCTTGCTGTTGATTAATTTTCAAATGCTTTCGCATTTACGTTATTTATCATTAAAAGGTCAACCGCATGAGTGATGATAAATACGTGATTTGGTTTTTTGTTCGCAAAAAAATGTAAACGTGTTTTTTTTGCATTTTCGACCGGTTCTCTTGTCCTGTGACATGTAAAGCACATACGTTCGTATCGCGACATATGTAGATGTGCGTGGGACGCTGAGGTTTGTGCTCTACAACATCTGTATCATCGCAGGACTCCCAGCACAGAGAGCCGAGCGCATCATTGGGTCCTTCCTGGTGAAATAAATCAAATCTATCTTTCAATGTAATTCATGGCAGTGGCATGGCCCTTGAGAATGCTTTTCATGTGAAGCTTTCATCGTCATTAGCACTATCATCATTAGCCACGTTCTATCCACTGCTGGATGGAGTCCTCTCCAAAACGTTGCTCAGAGACTCGAGATGTCACAGACAGATCCATCTCGCTCCTGCACATGTGTAATGCGGGCGTAAGCGACCTTCCGGAGGTGACGTCACGGGGGGTGGAGTCATGTGACGTGGGGGTAAGGTTCGGGGCTTTAAGCGGGTAAACCGGAAGGGGAAGGTAGTCGGGGTGTGAGCGGAAAAGAGTGAGGCCACGCGGGCAAGTGTGGAGAGGGGGGGGCGCCGACGGCGATCGGGAGCCAACCCCGAAGATAAGAGGAAGCTGCGGAGTGGTGTGCAGCTGGGGAGGAGACAGCCAGGAGGGCTGCGTGTTAGAGGCAGCGGTGTGGCTGCCAGGAGGAGCTGCGGAGAGAGAGAGAGAGAGGGCTGCTTGTTAGAGGCAGCGGTGTGGCTGCCAGGAGGAGCTGCGGAGAGAGAGAGAGAGAGCAAGAAGCTGTGAGAGCTGCGGAGGGAGAAGAGCAGCAGAGAGTACAGCCAAGGGGGGCTGTGTGAGAGAAACAGCAGCGGAGCTGCTGTTGTGGATCGGGCCGACATTGGAGTCAGCACCGTGGAGAAGCTACAGAGTAAAGACAGCCGTGTGGGTGTACAGCACGAACCGAATAATAAAGGACACTGGGACAGACATCGTGGTCCAGTCGTTTATTACACTGGTGTCGGAAGTGCAACGGCATGTCGAAACAAGTGAGGAAGAAAGTTAATCCGGCGCCTGCATCGGCTTCTTCGTCCGACGACGACGAACTCCCTCCAACCGCGGATCCTGTTGGGGTGGTGGAGGAGAGCCCGGCTGAGGAGACCACGGGAACGGGAGTGGAGGATGTTGGCGCGGTGGCGGGTCCGTCGACATCATCAGACGCGGATCAACGATGGCAAGCGATGGCGGTACAACTGGAGGCACTTAAGGACGTCCTGGCGCATCTATGCCATCTCGTCGCGCCAGGGACGATGGATGATGCAAGTGGTGCTCCGCGGGCCGCCACGTTGCCTGTCCTGCCGCCGCCATTGCCCACGCGGCAAGAGGCCGCCATTTTGCGCGCTCCGTGGCGCCAAACCGCCATCTTGGCCACGCCGCGGGCCGACGCCATTTTGAATTTGCCATCACAACCACCACCATTGGAAGACGGCGGGAGGAGGAGTCGGAGTCGCCACCTTACAACAGTTAAAGAATTTTCCGTCGGTGGGGACTGGAGCGCGTTCGCCTGCCGCTTCTTGGCGGCGGTACGCACAGCAAGATGGACCGATGCGGAGGCTTTGGAGGTGTTGCCGACTCTCCTGGACGACGAATCTGTCCGATTCTTCCGTTCCATAGCGACCGATAAGAAGGCAACTTTATGTGGTGTTTTTCAAGAAATGGCCGATGCTTATGAGCCACCAGATGATGCGCATCGGCGATTCGCTCAACGACAACGAGCACCAGAGGAGTCGCCCGTGGCGTTCAGGGGTGCGGTGCTGGAGCTGGCCATGGCAGCTTATCCTGAGACGCCACAGGACCTGCTGGAGCCTCTCATATTAGGGAAAATGTTGGAGCTGTCTCGGGATCTAGGGATCCCCATGCCTGTGTGTGGGCATGAGAAGCTAACTTCCCGGATGGCTGCTAAGTGTCTCGATGCGCAATTCAACCTCCGTCGCTGGAAACAAGTGACGGCGTGGACGGGGGAGCCCGTCAAAGAAGAGGAGGCGCTGGGGTGGAACCCTGCGCAGGCCGTCTATGTTCCGGATGACCGGGGCCCTCAACAACTGACGGCCGCCTCCGCTCCATGGACGGGACGCGGCGGGCCGAGACCGCGCGCGGTGCTACCAGAACGGGGCCGTCAGGAGGCGAGGCCTGCGCTTCGGCGCAACGAGGCCGAATGTTTCCGCTGCGGGCGTAGGGGCCACTACGCCAGAGACTGCTGGGCCCGCTTCCCGGCTCCGCCGCAGCAGGAGGCCTCGGCACCGGTCAAGTCGGCTAAAGATCCTCCGAAACAGACAGGCCGGCCGTGACATTGCGGGGGACGAGGGGCCCTGCTCGGAGGACGCCTGCCAGGTCTGCGGGACCTTCGAGCCCTGCAGCCCTTCCGACCCAGCTGCGGGCACGGTCACAGGACAAGCCCAAGACTAACTCTTTAGGGACACGGGACGTCGGTGGACTTCCAGCTGCGACAGGGGGATTACCCCCTGTCATTCCTCGACTTTCATCGCGTTCCCGTTCTGCGAGTGGGCCGCCGACCGTCCGGGACGGGCCGGCGACCCGCACACGTTCCAAATCGCTTACGTTTCGTTGATTGTTGCTGTCTTGTTATTTTTTTCTTACAGTTGTATTTATTGCATGCTTTTGTACGATCGTTGATGTTCATTGCGTTGTTGTTGTTCTTGTTGTTACATTATATGCTTAGTGTCCTTTAGGGGGGGAAGCTCGGTTCGCCGCATTACGATTTGCTATTGGTCAGCCGAGGTCGGCTGGGATTTTTCTACGGGGGAGGGTGGTGTAATGCGGGCGTAAGCGACCTTCCGGAGGTGACGTCACGGGGGGTGGAGTCATGTGACGTGGGGGTAAGGTTCGGGGCTTTAAGCGGGTAAACCGGAAGGGGAAGGTAGTCGGGGTGTGAGCGGAAAAGAGTGAGGCCACGCGGGCAAGTGTGGAGAGGGGGGGGCGCCGACGGCGATCGGGAGCCAACCCCGAAGATAAGAGGAAGCTGCGGAGTGGTGTGCAGCTGGGGAGGAGACAGCCAGGAGGGCTGCGTGTTAGAGGCAGCGGTGTGGCTGCCAGGAGGAGCTGCGGAGAGAGAGAGAGAGAGGGCTGCTTGTTAGAGGCAGCGGTGTGGCTGCCAGGAGGAGCTGCGGAGAGAGAGAGAGAGAGCAAGAAGCTGTGAGAGCTGCGGAGGGAGAAGAGCAGCAGAGAGTACAGCCAAGGGGGGCTGTGTGAGAGAAACAGCAGCGGAGCTGCTGTTGTGGATCGGGCCGACATTGGAGTCAGCACCGTGGAGAAGCTACAGAGTAAAGACAGCCGTGTGGGTGTACAGCACGAACCGAATAATAAAGGACACTGGGACAGACATCGTGGTCCAGTCGTTTATTACACATGGACTGATCTGTCATTCATGATAAAGGTTTTTCGCGTCAGTATAAATGTGTTGTTACCCTCCACCACCCGACGTAGCCAGGAAGGTTTGTCACGTAAACAACGCGCCAATTAGTTACTACTTCAGCCCACCGGTGTGTTGGAGAGTAAATCCACAACATTATTCATATTATAAATGTATTTTAAAATTATAAATGTTGTGGATTTACTCTCCAAAACAACGGTGGGCTGAAGTAGTAACCAGTGCCGGATTATCCTAGGTCCAAAAGTAGCGACATATGCTACGGGCCCCGCACTTTCAAGGGCCCCGCGCTAAATGCTTTCAAGCTATCGATTCCGGTTCAGTGATTCTGCACTTGCTATATCACTATAGTACTATACTGCCTTCAACGTTAATGAACGACTGGGTGTTTAAGGTTAGCGATTTGTCATATTATCTGGCTGTACAGCAAAATAAAAAATACAACTAATTTTCTATGCAAGTAAAAAAACGTGTGTTTTAATATGTATGTGTTTTTATTTTATTTAGGGCCCCTTTATAATATATGCTTCAGGCTCTGCACCAGCTTAATCCGGCACTGGTAGTCACTAATTGGCGAGTTGTTTACGTGACAAACTATACTGGCTGTGTCGAGCGGTTGAGGGTTATGCCACGTTCATACTTACGCGATCTTACCCAAAAACTTTCATTGTGACTAATATTGGTCGCGGAAGTCTACGTGTCAAATTGATCTCTCATCGCTCCATCTCCGCAGTGCACGTGCGTCAATCACGTGTCATTTCAGTGCTCTGTTTATTTTTGCCATTGCGTTGATTTGGTTGCATTGTTGGTTCCTTGTTGTCTTTGCCTGAAGTTGATTGAGAACAGTAAAAGAAACACGTGGTGCGCGCGTGCGTGTGTGGGGGGAGCGGTAGTGTAGCGGTTAGCGCGCTGCGCTACAAACCCGGTGGTCCGTGTTCGATTCCCGCTCACGGCCAACACCCAGTGACGATTATCTAAACCGGTCCTGGGCCTCCCTTAGGTCGACTGTGCCTCTAATGAGTACCTGGTGCGGTGTGTCAACATTGCCACTAGGCAGACAAAGGCGGCCGGGCGTGTTGTTGGCCACCCACCCCCTCGTGTGCCGTACCGGCCTTTATAGGTGCTCGCTAACAGCACTTTCCCCAACAGTCTGTTCAGGCTATAGGGGGAAATTCGTGTTTGTTTGTTTTGTGAAGTGGCCCCTTAATGCTTACACCAGGAAACCTTTGTTCTTCGTGTGATGCTGTTACTACGGTCCTCAAAAACGGAATTCGATTCCCAGCCACGCACTTTAGGTGGAATTACGTATTACTCTCGATCAGAAACCTTTCTGCAAGGTATTTTAGTCGAACCACGCTAAAATGGGTACTTGGTGCGGTGCAAAAACATCGGAGAACTGCGCGGCGAAGGCAGCTGAGTGGGCGTGCTGCTGGCAACCACCGCGCCGCAGTTACGGCCTCAATGGGAGCTCGTCGCTAATGGCACTTGCAGCCACGGTCTATACGACCAAGCAAACGGGGGGTGCGATCTTTGTCCTTATTTGCAACGAGAGGAACTGAGGGGCAGGTGGCTTCCACGCCGCATCGTCCCATAAAACCAGTGGCAGAGTGACTCATAAAGAGGAGGCGGGGTGGCCAAAACAGGCAACAGTGGCCACGTTTGTTCCCTAGCGATTGTGCGGCATAGTGGGGCAGTTCCCGAATGGGGTAAGGGCACGCCACCGGCTGCGGTGTGTGTGTGTGATCTGTTACAGATACCGATACAGAGACACGGAGATACGTAGGGCTAAACGCGGAAAGACAGCCAGACAGACGGGACGCAGAGGCACGATGATGGAGACAATACGGAGATTGACACGTACGGAGAGAAGGGCGCGGACAGGCGCACAGAGAGAGAGAGAGAGACTCACACATAGAGACAAATACAAATGAAGATACAGGGAGGCAGAAATAAAACATGGAGAGACTGAGAGATGGACACAGAATGACTCACACAGAGAGAGAGACACACGCAAAGACAAAGATACGCAAAGAAAAAAACACACACACAGGAACAATGATGGCATCAGACGTACAGCGAGACACAGATCGACACGCAGAGGCAGAGAGATGGGCACAGAGGGGTGCACACGGGAAGAGGGACGCGTGAAGAAAGTTGGGCGCGGAGAGATACAGAGAGACGCACGCATGAGACGCAGGGGAGACCGAGCGAGACAGAAGCAGAGCTGTATAGGCCGACAGATATGGAAAACACGGAGATAATTTAGAGCATCAGAGAGCTCAGTGAGGTCCCTGTGACCGTGGTCCCTTTGCCATCTAACCGCCGCGTGTGCCCTCACAGCGCCTGTGTAGGCGACGGTGCGATGTCGCTTGCAGGGAGATCGCAAGGTTACGCCGATCTAAATTAATGTGAACGACGGGAAGACGTAACTCGCGTGACACATGTTCCATTAAAAACAACTCCCAAGCTCGCACAGCAGGCGCGAAATCTTAATTGAAATACGACTCACGAATTTTACTTGAACTTATATAAATACATTGAGAGGTTCAAGCTTGTTGTTGTTGCTAAAACGAAAACAAAGGAGAGGTCGCTTGATGACTGGGGAAGTCAGAGCGTCAAGCCGCCACCGCTGAGACGCTGGGTTGTAATTTTGGTTTCATAATCGCGTGACTACACCGGGTTCGTGAATGTAGCGAGTTGATATTTGTAATCCCTGTGACCAATGAATGGGTGTGTGTATATATGTATGTTGAACTTCTTTTTCACCGTACGTAGCCAACTGTGCTAATCGGAGGTGCCCAAAATATCTCTTGATTTTTTGTTATATATATTGCGCTAAATTGGAATGAATTCCATCTCTGAGAATGAACATGTGAGTTTTACTGCCACGCCGCATATATCAGTAAACACCAGGGTGTGCGCGACAGTGCGGCTGGCCCGCAGTGTCGTGCGTGTCACTTTCAAGGATCTCAGAAGTAGCTCCGTGATCTCACGTTCCGCTGTCCGTTTTCAAACAAAGAGTGATGGACAAAGAGTCTTGGGCTCTTCCGTGTCATGATGACGTCGATAGCGTAATTGGAATATAATTGACGAAAAGAGCGAAATAACTATAAAAAGCGGGAAATATTCGTTTGTACATGAACACTATTTAATCGTTCCAACTAATGTCCCTTCCTGAATCAAAACAACATACAACCCGCACGTTGTTTGAAGGCGACCTTCTGTCCGGCCCTCCCTCTAGCCAGCCAGCAAAACTTTATTTTGGCATCTAAGATAGAATGCCACGCTTGACGATATCTTTGTCTGCAATATTTCACCACCCTGCATGGTCAGCGCGGGTTGGTGTAGGAGAGGGTGCAGGGCTGACCGGCTACACTGGCATGGGGCATTGACGCGGGGAGCAGAGGAGTGCATGGCAACAATAATGGGTTCATGTTGCTCCCCTTTTGCAGACGTTCGCCCATCCGAGCACCAACCACTCTCAGCCCCGCTTAGCCTCGGAGATCCCGATACGAGGTCGAGCGCGTTCCGGGCTATTAGGCCATAGGACGTGCTGGCAACAATCGTGAAGAATAACGATTTAAGGAAATCCAGTGACGGCGTTTTGAGAAGAAAAAAAGAATCCCGTCGATGACCACCGGGTCTTGCCTTTTGTCTCTCGAGTCCCGAGTGTGTTGCAAACGACGGGCACGTGACGTCTGGGGTTTGTGGAAGTGAGTGGGGGGAGGGAGGCTGGGTGGCTGTGTGGATGTCTGCGTGTGTGGGTGGTGGGGAGTGGTGGTGTAGCGGTTAGCGCTACGCTGCGCTACGAACCCGGCCACCCGAGTTCGATTCCCGCTCACGATTATCTGAACCGGTCCTGTGCCTCCCCCTAGGTCGACTCATCCTCAAATGAGTTCCTGGTGAGGTGTGTAACATCATTGCCACTGGGGAGACAAAGGCGGTCGGGCCTGGTGCTTGCCACCCACCCGCTTGTGTACCGCGCCTGCCTTCATAGGTGTTCGCTAATAGCACTTGCCCCCAACAGTCTGTTAAGACTATACGGGGGATCTTTGTCTTTGTGTTGTAGCGCTCTTCGCTGCGATCCCGGCGACCCGAGTTCGTTCCCGCTCACCCCGAACACCAGTGACGATTATCTGAACCAATCATGGGCCTCCCCTAGGTCGACTCAGCCTCAAATGAGTTCCTGGTGTGGTGTGTAAAATCATCGCCACTGGGAAGACAAAAGCGGTCGGGCGTGGTGCTGGCCACTCACCCCCTCGTGTAACGTTCCGGCCTTCATAGGTGCTCCTCGCTAACAGCACTTGCCCCAGCAGTCTGCTACAGGCTGTACGGGAGATCTTTGTCTTTGTTGCGGGGCTATCGTGTGAAGAGCAGGAAGCAGATGGCTGCGTTTGTGCCTGCGTCTTTGGCAAGGCCACCTTGTATAGTGGGGGTGGTGGTTGTTTTTTTGTGTTTGTTGTTGTTGTTGCGATATATATTTAATTACTTACTTGTATCGTTTCTGAAACGCGTGACGCACAACAACTGCACTGCTGCATGTACCATCTACCACCAAGGCTTTCGCGACCAACATTGCCCATAATAGAGGTAATTGGGTCAGATCGCGTCAATATAAATGTGTCGTTAAACCCGCCACCACTCGACACAGCCAAGCAGTAAGGTTTGCCACGTTAACGAAACGTGCCAATTCGTTACTAGTTCAGCACACCGGTGTGTTGGAGAGTAAAACCAGCACCATTAACAATTCGAGTACGACGTTTCGCCAATAATTACAACTGACATCATCAGGCGGACAGCCATAGTTGGCTGTGTCGGGTGGTGGCGGATTTAACGACACGATTATATTTACGCGATCTATCCCCAAAAACCTCAATTATGGGCTGGATATACCACGCTGAACTTTTTTCGCACCGTACCAATCGGAGGTTCCACTTGCAAACAGATTCGTCATTAGGTGGGGGGGAGGGAAGCGAATTCACGTCGAGGTGCGGGGAACGCAACGCACAGCGGAACAACTTCCAATCCACTACGCCCCCAGTGTGTTTCACTCATTTTCTGTGGGGGGGGGGGGGGGGCTGTGGGGGGGGGGCTGTGGGGGGGGCTGTGGGGGGAGGCTGTGGGGGGGGCACTTTCGCCGATAAGACATCCTCGGTGTGAGGTGCCGCCGCACATGTGACACCATTGGTGGTTCGACAGCAGCAGCACGATGGGGACGATGATGGGGGACGAGGCGAGGGGGTGGGTCACATTTGTTGTGGACTGTCGCGAGGCCTCACGTAACGGGCCCCATTCAGTGCCGGTTTAAGCTATAGTAGCATATGATGTTATAAATGGGCCCTAAATACAAAAAAACACTTAAATATTGAAACACACATTTTTTACTTGGATAGCAAAGTAATTGCATTTTTTTTATTTGCTATGCAGCTAGATAATACGACATATCGGTAACCTTAAACACCCAGTCGTTCATAAAAGTTGAAAGCAGTATAGTACTGTAGTAACAGAGCAAGTGCAGAATCACTGAACCGAAATTGATATCTTGTAAGCATTTAGCGCGGCGCCCTTGAAAGTGCGGGGCCCGTAGCTACTACGTATGTAGCTATCTTGATTTGAAGCTTTCGTGACTGCAGGAATCCATACTCTTTGGTTCTTTCGGTAAAGTCACGTAGGTAGAAATCACACAAAATAAATCACGACGTTTCGAAAGCAGCAGACACCGCGGCTATCGCGGTTTTCACCTGAAGACGGGCGCTTGTGTTGCGTTCGAAACCTCGTGGCTTATTTGGTTTCTCTTCTACCTACGCGACTTTACCGAAAGGACCAAAGAGTGTATATGTAGCTACTTTTGCTACTGAGGATAATGCGGCACTGGCCCGTGGGCCTTGCAATGAAGAACCGCCGCTGCTTCTCGAAGCTCGTCGGAGGCCGAGCTCCGTGCGCTCACGTGCGCTCACCACCATAGCTCGCTTGGCGACGCTCCGTTCGCGAGGCGTTGGGCTTCTTGGGGGGGGGGATTTCCCGACACGATTTACAGTATAACCGCAGACCGCACGCATAAACAACGCCGCGTTTATTAATATGCACGGGACAAATGTGGGTGCGCGATTGTATTTATTTAATTTAACGCTGTTGCGTTAGCATTCATTTTCAAAAAAAATATTATTGTAATGAAGGGAGCGGTGGCGCAGCGGTTAGCGGCACCGCGATACCAACCCAAGCCACTTTTTTTTTACCTACGTGACTTTACCGAAAAAAATCTAAGAATATGAATCCTTGCAGTCACGAAAGCTTCACATCTAGAATTAACACTTTGGTTCGGTCCCTGACCACGGCTAACGTCACCAGGCGAGTGCTACGGCGCAGTGCACTTGCATTGGCGTAATGGGTTCACCTCGCCGTCTGTAGCCGCGTGGTGAGGCCTCATCCAGCAGTGGACGGTTAATGACTAAAAAGACTGCGCATGTCGCCTCCCTGAGTGGTTGAGTGTCAGCTGAGTGGCGACGTGTCTGACGAGGAGCGGTTGAGTGGCAGTTTGTCACGTGACTCTGTCCCTAGAACATGACATCATCTGTGAAAAATAGCTTTATAGCTCATCGTATTCCTCCGGTATTAATGAACAGTCTGAGAACCGGCTGTGCACTCGTTACTTCCTAATAACCGCACCCTGTGGTTGGCAAGAGGCGGTAGCAGCAGCAGCATCAGCAGCTTACGGTTATCGAGGCCAACGTTGCTCTTCATGAATTCATTGCGTGGCTCTGAGTGACAATGCGCCGTGAATGAAGCAAGGCGCGCGCGCGTTTTCTCTCGCGGCCGCATTGGAGCGAGGCGACGCAGCCCAGGCCCGGCTCCCCCAAGGTCATAGCAGGAGCCACGCAAGCCAATTGCCATCACCCACGAGCTCTGTCCATCGCTGTTGGGATCGAGGAGCCACGATCGGGAACATCGCCTTACATCTGGCGCCGCCACGCTCGCTGCGTTTCCTTCCCACGCGTTCTCGTTCTTTGAAAAGACACGGGAATAGACAAAAAAACGACACGCTGTGAGGCGTTTGAAATGAAAAGAATATATTTTTTTTTATCCACTTACGCTCCATGTATTTTTGTCTATACAGTACATATATAGTAACGTTCGGCCCTTTGTCAATCCACTCCTTTACTAAAGGCCTTATTACCACACTGTGTGGGTCATGGCGGCTGCTTTAGCATTTGCTCAGTGCGTGTTTGTGAAGCGAGGTTCAGATATCCACTCGCCAATATCAAACTGAGGTCAATGGGTTCACAGCCAAATGTACTAACCACAGCGCCACCGCTCCACTCGATATGAGTGTACAATTACTACAATGACGATTAAGCTGAGAGCAGATCAATCTTCCGGTATCTAATCTCAGCCGGGAACACGCTAATCCGTGTTCTTCTTCATCATCATCAGCAGCATCCGTGGCCAATTGAGTGGTGAATAACCCTCATGCGCATTACCGTGAGATTTTGGAGCAAAAGACACCAATTTCAGAAATGACACATTGGCACATTGCCTTCCGTTTCATTATCAGCCGTGATTAATCCGCTGCTGGGTTGAAGACCTCCCCAAGCCGTCGCCATCCTCATGCGGTTCTGCTATGCAACAAATCCACGTCGCACCTGCATACAAGCTGCGTTAATCGCCCGGTCTCTCCTTGCCTGCGCGCTCCGCGCTCCTGTTGTGTCAACCACTCCCTCGTGACGCCGTGCCCCCCGTGGAAGCTTGGAGCGCTGAATGGAGTTCAAAAGAACTCGCAAAAAAAACACCTCTTGAAAGACCCAACGCTGGAAGATCCCTGGGGTTTGATCTCGCACGAAGTTCACGGTCCACCCTTAAACCGCATCCCACGCACAAACCGTGGCACATGCGGATACCCGATGCACAAATGGACACTTAAAAACTCTCCAGTCGTGTGCGACGGTGGTCATCCACAACAGAGCATACAGCATATAACGACGCAATGCCCAATTCACAAATACGAAGGAGACATCACAGCGACACACTCCGCTGCTCCTGACCCTGTTATTTGGCTCGACCACCTGAATGTGAAATCTCAGTTGTTGCTCTGCATCGACATCAGCAGCCGTACGAAAGAAGGATGCAAATTAAGTTGTGACCACGGGCCATCAATCATCCCGACTCGCTATTATTTGTGTATATTTGGCCTCCACTTTGCGGGGGGGGGGGTGAACACACTTTAGCTGATGGACAATCCCGGTGCGGGTGCCGGTCCGCGTCTCCTCCGAAGCGTCTGCCTCGTTCCCCGTGACGATCAAAATGGACCCAGCCGTCCATCTCATTCCCCGCTGCGTCTTCAGTTCGGCGACCGAGCTTGGATTTGCGTCACGCGCACCAGACCCCGTCTTTACGGCACGTGCCACGCGTGTGTGCCACGTGCGTGCCACGCGTGTGTGTCGCGTGCGCCACGTGTACCACATAGACCACCTGCGTATGCACTTCTCCACATTCGCCGCCCGCTTCCCCTCTCTCTGTCGCTTGTTCGCTGTCTCAATGGAGCTATCCTCTCCCCATCCCTTTCAGTCCGTCTCTCTGTGTCGGTGTCTCTGTGTCTTTGTTGTCTGTCTCGGTGCCTGTGCCTGCCTCTCCCCACGCTGCACAAACGTCCCTGCATGCGAAGACACACGAACACAGAGGCAGACAATGAACCTCGCTTGCACAGCTTCGAGGGAGCGTGCGTGTGAATCAATGTGCGAGCCACTGTCGAAATCAGCACTGTGAAACAATGTACAATAGGTGATCCTTTTTCATAGCAAGAGAAGGATGGGCCTTCTTCATATCACTGCTATGAAGAAGAGCCACTGTTCAAAACTTTCCCTATTATTTTTTACTCCTAAGGCAATATTTTGTTTGACGAATCTGAGTTTCGTTATTTTTTGCTTGTGCACCTCTGCCAACGCACTACCTTAAATAAGCCAATTGTTTAATGTTATGGGGGCAATGTTTACTGGCGCTTGCTGGGTGCCTCAATCACGTTTGGAACGTGGAGGGACCACTGTTGAAGAAAGATTTTAACTTTTTTAAATATATATCATTGTCATCGGGAGGTCACTGTTCCGTGTCCTTTTCCCTGCATTTGTTTTTCTCCAAGGTTAATGAGATGACCCCACACGTGACAGGTTGCCCGTGGATAAGTTTCAATAATTGACGAACTGGGCTGCAGTTGAGAGATCAATTTGGGGGGGGGGGTACATCCCCCGCCATCACCCATCCCTACCCCCCCCCCCCACAACCGTATCATTCAATAAACCGCTTACGGCGCTGTGGAAGAGAAAAATAGGTGAAAGGAATTGGCGTTTGGTCAATTCCGACCGATTGTACATTGTTCTCATATTATATGGGATGGCTAACTGTCGACATTGATCTCTATCGGGTGCCTACCTAAACGGCTTGGCTAATTATTCCGTGAAGTGTGTGTGTACTGTATGTGTATATAAGATTGCATTATATCGCTGGATCGTGACAGATGGCGACGGATTTGAAAAGTCATTCAGCAGGGGATTGATAAGTTTTAAATAAACATGGATTTTTACGCTTGTTTACCCAGGAAAGCATCACTGAGTCTCAAGACGTCTTGCCAAGTTTTCGCAGTAATGGGCAATAATAGCTAGGCATATTCAAATTGAGAGCCATGGCTGATGGTGATTATAAAAACGACTGAAGAAACCGTGTATTGTATTAGAACTTGTTTGCTATTATGTTTGAAGTTCATGATGTTTACATTTTTCATTATAAGTAGTTTTCACCTTAAATGTTACGATGAAAAAGCAGATTTCAAGTCTCAACGTCCTTGTCATCATCGACCACGATCGATCCACTGCTGGATGAGGCCCCTTTCCGAGCCGTCGTAATTTCTCACACATTCATCCATGGGAAGTAACAATCCACCGAGCACCTCCGTATGTGTTTACATTTCATCGCTCCATCTCCATGCCGCACTTCTTCTCGGCCGCTTTGCCGCCTTATCCCGTTCGCAAAGAGAATAAGCATTCTGTTGTTAGTCACTTTTCCACCAAGCCGTACAATGTGCTCAGTGTTAGGTAAAAAAAAGAAATTGCAGCAATCAATGTCCCAGCTCCAAAGGCGGATCCGTGTGGCGGAGATTAAAAATAAAACCTAGCACCTACGCGATCAAACACTCGCTCACATCAAACACCTGCCTCCTCGCTCTCAGTGGAACTCACGCCTGGTGTCACCTCGTCGCTTTCCAACGATGCTCACGACCCCCACCCCACCCTGCCAGCACCCCCCCCGTACCCCCCCCCCGTACCCCCCCCCTGTAACCCCCCCGTACCCCCCCCGTACCCCCCCCCCGTACCCCCCCCCTTGTACCCCCCTGTACCCCCCCCGTACCCCCCCCGTACCCCCCCCGTACCCCCCCCGTACCCCCCCGTACCTCCCCCCCGTACCCCCCCGTACCCCCCCCCGTACCCCCCCCGTACCCCCCCCCGTACCCCCCCCGTACCCCCCCTGTACCCCCCCGTACCCCCCCCCCCCCCAGTACCCCTCCCCGTACCCCCCCCTGTACCCAACCCCCTGTACCCCCCCCCATCCCAAGAGCTTCACCTCCAATCCTCCAAAATCAATAGCTGACGTCACTAAGCCAATGACACAGTCTTGGCGAAAAATAGCTCTCTGTCCTGACCAATTGTGGTCCCCGCGTCTGAATCAATGCGTCCCCCTGCAGCCTCGAGCGAGAAGATTGATCAAACACCGTCCAATGGGAGAGCCGGCGCCGAGGAAGCCATACTAATATAAATCCGGTCACCAGCAGTATTCCCATGGTCGCTCCTTCAGCCGCTTTCCTGCCAGACCCCCGTCCCCCCAACACTGCCCCCCCCCGCCCCGTTCCCCTGTCTTCCGCCCTCCCCCCTCCTACTTTCCTCACCACTCTCTGTCCCTATCACCTCCACGCTAAATTGGGCCAGCGAATCCCGGCGGAGATTTGCCGGGGGCAGGGTTAGCCGGACGCGCGTCCATCCATTCCAGTGACGTATTCGCTTTAAAATCAAATCCAGTGGCGCAGCGGTTAGGAGTGAGCGGCTCGCAAAGGCCCGGCTCGGGGTCGACTGAGCTCATCACCTCCTCTGGGTCGGTAAACGAGAACCGCTTTGTTGGGAAGTAGAATATCGGTGCCGTTATGTGCGGCATGAATAAGTTGCATATTTATTTGCTTTGGCCTACGTTGAAATATACTTTTCTGTTGTCACTGGGCTCCACATCAGCCATAATCAATCCCACTTCTCGATGAAGGTTTCCCCAAACCGTCACCACCTCGCACCGTCGTACAGCGCAACAATCCGTCCAGCTGCTGCCCACAAGCCGGTTACATCGCTCCATCTCTCCTCTGCTCATCCCTTTGGGCGTCTGCCCTCCTCTGATTGCCACTCGATCGTCAGTCTCGACCATCGGCTACGATCCCTTCCAGCGACCTGTCCTGCCGCTTTCGTTATTAACAGTCAATCTGATGTCTCGAACGTGCATTTAGTGCAACAGGTAGCAGTGATATCCCCCTCCTGGCAGACTCACGATTGCAGGCGATGTGCTGAGTCACCTTGTGCCCACAGGAACAGCTGCCACTGGGGGTGCCCTTTGAACATTTTTTTTCATGTTATTGATGTAATTCACCTATCCCGTATAATTGATCAAGAATTAGAGAACATTAATATGCTAAAATGTATGTTTTCCTCTTCCCGACAGGGTATTAATGTGTTCTTACATCGCTTTAAATAAATGAATACAATTGTCGTCATCGTATTCAGAGCTTGCACCTGCTATAAGGAATGTGGAATTGACGCTGCTTACCCGGAGCTGTAAGTAGGAGATCAGTGATCCCCCCATTTCAGTTTTGAGTGGAAAACCGCCTCGCTTTTCTGGCGAATCTAATTTGGCGAGGCGGGGTTTGCGGCGAAAGGAAATCTGAACCGGTCCTAAGTCCGCCCATCAACCTTCGGCGACTGGCACTGATGAATGTGGCCACGTGGATTCAACCGGCGCTCGTGACAAGCACGGTGTGGGGGAAGCCCTTCGCCCATCAGTTGCTGTATACATTACTTGCATATGATGTGATAATGTCACCTTTAGACTGAAATGAAGAAAAAAAAACTCAATACATTAGTCGGTGTTTGTTTGCTTTGTCAAACGTGTGCTTGTGCACCGCGGTCAATGCAGCATCGCCAAATCACTTTGTTTGTTATATAGACGAACGGAGTGAACAAAATCGTATAAAACCAGGCATAAAACAAAATGAATGATGCCAACAATGTTTTAAACACGACAGACAAGATGGGTAATTGGGTAATTTAATCTATGGTGTGTGGCCTCCAAATGTATATGTATAACACTGGTCAACACACTTTTTCTGGCATAAATTATTCCAACGGTTTCAATGTAATTTTGGGGTGTTGATTCCAAATCTGACATCAGTTTTTGTCTATCACATGAGGTTTTAGAGATATCAAATATTGCATTTTCAATAAAAACTGCAGAAGAAAAACATTAAATAAATGTGGATAGCTACATAAAATGATATTATAAACACACTATTCTAAAAATACAGCACCATATTATAACACTAAAGCAGTCACTGACTCGCAACAACTTGCAATCATAAGTGACAGAGTTAATTTCAAGTAAAATGGGGTATGCCGATAGCATAAAAATGAGATGTTATAGAGCAAATCTGAGATCAGATTTGGAATCAGCACCCTGAAATTAGTCTAAAACAGCTGTAAAAGTCCAGGCCAGAAAAAAATGTTTTTTTCTTGTTGACCAGTGTAATCTATCATATATTATAATCAGCATCTGCCATTAGCTCGTTCGTTTCTCAGTCTGCTTTTGCTGATGAGGGTCGCGGCGGCAGCGTGTTGAGTCGGGCGATCCAGACCTCCCTTTCCCTGATGATGGGAAGGATGTGTTTGTGTGTATTTATTTATTCTACTAAATATTTCCTTGCGGAACTATCCCAGCTCAGCACAAAAAAGCAGTTCTGTTGAAAACGCATTTCTTTAAAGCTGCATTTTGTGTTTCGTTTTGTGTCTTTCCACCGCATCTCCGATTATCACGGTTGGCTACGTGCGATGTGAAAGAAGTTCAACAAACATGCAAATAGCAGTGCACCACCTGCTGGTTGTCAGAAGAAGGGTCCGAAGAATTGCTTGCCAATCCGCACAACGGTACACGTGGGGCGATGGCGCGGCCACCTTCTTCAAGAGTGGAAGTCGAGGGATGTGACCCCAAAGCCCGATTGTGGCCATGAGTCCGAGGCCATGGAGCGCATCGCATCAACCTTCCCACCGAGATATGTTGCCTAAGGCACTTCATTAGTCCACTTAGCATCTCAGGAAGCGATTGAGTGGATCGCCACACTAGACATCCCATTATAAGCTTTGTCCGTCATACAAAAGAATGTTAGCTTGGTATAATTACTTCTGAAGGGCTTCCCTTAGTTTGCCTTTTTATATCTACACTATATTCCCTGCAAAGAGTGTGTTACGAAATGTGCAGCATTCCGTGATTAGCTGAATTAAATGTGATATGTTTTATTCTCTTCGTGCAGTCATTGTTGACCAGAGAGAGAGGTGCAATAGCAGTTATGTGAAACCTGGATTCGCTGAGCCACTCGGCTATTGTGAGCATGTAAGATACTTTAACGTGTCTCTTCAAAGCTAAAATCAAACTGTGTTCACCATCGATATCCGATAGCATCGACGAAATTTCCACATCAGTGAGCGGTCAGATGTCCCCGTTCTATATTCTGCATGAAAAATTGCAGACGTGGTGCCTGGCTAATGGATATTCCGCGATTGGCGGTCGTGCCGTTGCTTGCAATTACGTGCAATGCAAACATAACTAAAAAAAAAACCTCAGCAAATTATGCAGTGTGCGTACACAAAGGGAGGAAATATGACGAAGATAGTTTTGCAGTGGAACGAAGGTGTAAATGAGTGTGGCTTTAATTAGAACGATCTCTCGCGGGAGTACTCACACGAGAGTATTGGACAATGATGGAGCTTTCAATATGAATATATGTGATGGATGCAGTTTGTTTGACCCAAATGAAATACGCTTTCTACCTGAAGACGGAAGCTTGTGTTGCCTCCGAAACGTCGTGATTTTTATTTCATTTTTATTTTACTTCTATTAATTTTTATTTTTTACCTACGTGACTTTACCGAAAACCTTAGAATATAACAAATATTTTCTTCTTGGTGCAAATTGAACGCTGGCGAGAAGCCGCTCGTGTCTTTGGGTCGCTCCGCGGTTCGCACTGCCAGTATCGCAAACCCACACTTCATTTGCAAGTCCCCCCCCCACCCCTAATGGGAGCATATCCGCTGAATGCAGAAGTCTCGAGGCGAGTTGCTTCTTTTAGCGAGTGACGTGATGTACATGTCTGGAACTACAGAGGATAGCTGTCGGGGTGCATCGGTTGGCACGGCGGACTGGCAACGCACAGATCGCCGAATTGATAATCTCCCAACGCTCCAGTCGAAGCAATGGGGCAAGTCTAATAACCCCCTCCCCCAGTGGCGGCTCCTGCAAAATCTCTCAGGGGGGGCAAATGTCTGGATGATTGATAAGGATAAGGTCCACCCATGCAATGGATAAATTAACAGCTTAAGCATGTAAAGGCAACTTCACTTCTTTAATATTAATGAAAAATAAAGTGACTCTTACAATACATCTTGTTTGTTTCTATACTCACTATTAATACAATCCACTCAAGTTTCTTTTATTAAAGATTCCACTAGGTGGCGACAAATTATATTGTTGGATGCAACGTGCTTACGTATGATGACGTAAGCACGTTAGTGCATGCCCTCCCGGAAGCCATAGAGAATGCATTGCAGCGCCCCCCGTTCGAAAAAAAACATCTTTGAATGTAAGTCTATGGGGCCACTCGGGGCGATTCTCAGCCGGAGTGAAATCGCCCAAAAAGAGGCGGTACTCCACAGAACGTGACATGACGCTGATTGGACTATATCCAGAGGCACAGTGACGGCTAGCGTGACTCTGTGGTTGAATGACATTGGTGGTGCGTCGCCCAATCGCCCTAATGAAGAAACCGCCCCTGCCCTCCCCCCTCCCTCCGTCTCTGTTCACCTCGCAGTGTGAATGGGCTACACCACGGTTGGTAAATCGTCCGGTTGCCTGTAGTGGGGGGAAGTGTGGGTCCTCCCTCCTCTTCTAAGACGTCTGGCCAACGTGGAAGAGTAGACGAGAAATTACCTTTTGGAGGCGGCTCTCTAAATCTCTCTGTCGTGGAAGGCTCTTCTGCCGGCAGTGACATAAAGAAGCTATTTCAGGGCGGCACCTTTATCTGTTTTACAGAACTGCAACGCATTTTTTCCTCCGAAAAAACATTAACTCCTGCTTGCCGTGTTTTCGCGCAGATGCTTTCGCGCACTTTGTCGTTGTGCATTATTAATCGCGGCCTCGTGCGAACCTTTCCCGCGGCGGTTGCTGGGCTCCATGTCGAATGACATTTTGCAGTGGTGGCAGCTCAATTTGTGGTTCCTATAATGAATTAAAAGTAATAAAAGTAAAATAAAATAAAAATCACGACGTTTCGGAGGCAATACAAGCTTCCGTCTCCGAAACGTCGTGATTTTTATTTTATTTTTATTTTACTTTTATTAATTTTTATTTTTTACCTACGTGACTTTACCGAAAAAAACAAACAAAGAATATTAATCCTTGCAGTCACGAAAGCTTCAAATCTAGAACCTATAATGCATTACGCGAGTCCTGGTTGGTAACGTATCCGGGATGCGTGCAAGTAGTGAGCACAGGACCTATGCAAGGGCTGCGGATGGAAAGGGTCTATAAAACATGAATGAATTACCTCGGAAAGCCTCCCTGAGTCTCAATATTTTTTGTGTTCAGGAGGGTCCTGCTACATTTGGGATTTTTTTCACCCATTTAATTATTGAGTGTTTGTCTTGTGGGAGGAAACCGGAGGGCCCTGAGAAAAAAACACATCACTCGCACGGCAAAGGATTGCACCCAAATGCTCTTCACACGTAGAATTAGGGATCGATTTTCTGTACTGCCATCTCCTGGCCACCTTGCAACCTAGCAGGTTTGCGAGTTTCGCAGTTCTCTGTGGGTGCGCCTAACCACCACGCGTATCTCATTCGTCGTGCACGGTAAATAAGTGGAATTCACATCGACTGACCCAGGACCGCTGATGGCGAAGTTTATATTTCGTTCACAGACCTTTTTTACATCCACTGTAGGATGAAGGCCTTCTCACGCTGTGTTGGTTGTGAGGGTTGTTTGACCACGTTTCAATATGCAGGTCACTGCAGATTGTTGAAGCTGGGGAGCATGTAGGAGCTTGGAAGGACAGCCTACAACAATGGACGTTTCCCAACTGCACCTCGGAACCATAACAGTGTGAAATGCAGTCCTACCACTCTGAAAGAGTGTGTTGACCAATCAGCGGGGTCAGACTCGACCCATAACATTATCCCTCCCTCTTGTTCATTCGTTTGTTGCCTAGCCGGCCCATTGTCACGCCCCGTGAGACCTTGAACACATTCTGATTTGCAGCGGCAGAATATTTCACAGCTGCCCAGTGGCCGGTGAGATTTAACACGGTGTAGATTTAAATTGTGCCGGGGAGACAGGAAGAGGGAGGGACACGTGGATTCAAGAACATATGCAAGGAAAAAGACACCATGACGTCAGAGCGGGCTTGGGCAAGACACATCACTCGAAGGGACTAACGACGGAGTGGCAGGCGAAAGATGGAACACTGTAGCGATGGAGCAATGAAATCAGCTCGTGTGCAGGAGCAAGATAGATCGTTGCATTGCGTGTGCATGTTGAACTTCTTTCGCACCGTACGTAGCCAGCCGTGCTAATCGGAGGTGCGTGTAGGTGTGGGTGTCTTGCGATGATGACACAAGGAGGAGCCCTTTTAATGTTACATGACGCTCAGACCCGCGTGCCGTGAGACGTGGGCTGAGCAATCATCGGGCTCGTGCAAGCACGCGACGCCTTCGTTTTTTTTCTGGGAACGGAGCCGCGTGGTCAGCCTGTAAACGCGGACTGCGGTTGGCGGGACCGGAGTGTTGGGGAAAGGGCGGATGAAAGTGTTACGAGGCTGCGGCAGATGACAAACGGTTTTCACAGGATTCCATCCAGCAGTGGATAGACCAATAACTACTGCCGATGTTCACGCTGGCGACGAACGGGATGGGAGGTGGGAGGGAGGGGGGAGAATAATAATAATAAACTCTACGTTTTGTGCGCGATCGGCCACAGAACATGCAGCGGTGTGCAGGGCTGGCGGCGGCCGTAAGCCTCTCTGGGGCACGTGATTTGACGAGCATCTGCTGCTGCTCCCTACCGCGATCGCTCACGGGAAATCGCAGAGAGAATTGGGGGATGAAGGGAACCGTGTCACATGATGCGCGATGACCGCAATTCTAACGGACGTATTTTTAAAAATATATATTTTTAATGGATTTTATCAAATGTATTGGCCCCTAGTGATTTCAGGTTTTTTTGATTTGTTAAATGAGACGCCACTATCATTATGTATAGTACAGTATTTGACTGCACACAACGATCGTTATAGGACTGCTTTTTTGTGTTAAGTTCGTTGTCCTTCGCTCGCACCTCCGATTAGCACGGTTGATGACGTGCGGTGCGAAAGAAGTTCCACAAACATACAAACGTTCATATCAATAGACGCAAGTGGTATATACAAGATCTTGTACATAACGAGTGCGCAGTTGTGTGTTGCCAGGACATGCTGTGTGTGTGGGGGGGGGGGGGGTATTTGACTGTACGACACCATCACGCTGGCCAGCGTGTGTTGTAGTTTGACAGCAGAGATGCGGAACGTATGTATGCACGTTGAACTTCTTTCGCACCGTACGTAGACGGCCGTACCAATCGGAGGTGCGCATCATAGGGATTATTGCAAACATGATGCCTTGTATAAAGGTGTCAGTTTTTGTACCAGTTGAAAGGGTAAAAACCTATCACTATATTTTGCCACTGGTAAAGGAGGTCTCATAGTGTAAATGCTTACCCCGAGCTCTCAATACTCTGATAGTGCGCTGCTTTTTGAGTTGTACGCATTTTGGCGTCATCTGGTCCAACACCAATGGAGACTAGGCTCTAAGAAAAGCTGTCTCGGGTGTGGACCAATCAACTTCAAGGACAGTGCAGATCATTATCATTATCAGAGTTGTTTCTTTTTGTTTGCATTTTGACTGCTTGTGTTGTGGTTATTACATGATGCCTTGTATAAAGGTGTCAGTTTTTGTATCAGTTGAAAGAGTAAAAACCTATCACTATAGGGATACCGCACAAGAATTGTTTTTGCTACACTATCCTCTTCTGCCCGCAGTATAGCCCCCAATACAACCTGTTTGGTGCATGTTGGTCACTCAACCCAGCACTGTGTAGGTTAACAACCTGCTTAGCTTCCTGCAAGAGCTCCCTGCAAAGTCTGGCGCATTCCCAGCGATGTGATCGCAGGCATACAACGCTTAGAGCTGTAAGAACGATACCACAGCGTATTTAATGAAGTCTGTCTTATGTCTCTTGGATAGATAATAAAATATGTAAATGCGATGCAATATTCACAATGAGAGTGAGTTGTACAAAAAAAACAACTAATGTAGGCCTGCCAGTTAGGAACAGGTGCTAAATCTAGACTTGCGTTCGTGAACACGTTGTGCAGTTACATTTAATGCATTTTCAAATGTAAAGGAATACAAACTAGATAAATATATACAAATGCACCCTGGTGGCCGGCACGTTTGAGTCACTGGTCACCGTGACCCACAAAACAGAAGCCAAACAACACTGTCCTCATTAGGAATCGTCCAGCTCCGTTGAAAAGGCTGTGCTTCGAGGGCCATCTGAAGCTGTATTAAATATTCACCAGAGAGCTCACGGGAAACTCGGAGCGTTCGCAGCTGCGTTCGTAGCCAACGCGTCAAGCGTTGGCTACATGCGCTCTAGCTTATAATTTGCCCTGCACAGCAGCGGCTTCAGACGTTCCACAAATCCCAATGCGAAGTGCCGGTGGCGCGGTGAGTGGTCAGCGCCGCAGCATTGTAAGAACACAGCGGCCCGCCTGAGTTGGATTCCTGGGCACGGATCACATCAGTGGCGGGTGATAAATAAACTGGCCCTGGGACACTGCCTGCAACCGAGCCGCGTTGAGTACGAATCGAGCAACTCCCCACGACTAACTAATACTAACTAACTAATACAAAACTAACTAATCCTAACTAACTAATACTAACTAACTAATACTAACTAACTAATACAAACTATCTCCTTGGTTCTTTCGGTAAAGTCACGTAGAAGGGAAAAAATAAAACATAGTAAAATAATATAATATTATTATATTATTTAATAAAATAATAAAAATAAAACATAATACAATACTATTATTATATCATTTTATTATGTTTTATTTTTATTCTTTTATTATTTCCCTTCTACGTGACTTTACCGAAATAACCAAGAAGATGAATCCCTGCAGTCACGAAAGCTTCAAATCGAAATTTAATACCAGCTAACTAATACGGCGTGGAGAGGACTGCATCCAGAGCAAAACAAACACCCCCCCCCCATCTGGTTCCGCGCGACGTCTTCTTTGGTTCGCTGCGATGCTTATCAGATCGGGAGTGGTGGTCTGCGACGGGGGAGAAGGAGAATGAGGTAGAGGAGGCAGACGCTGGACAGATGGGAGGTTACACAACACTCGAGTCATGTCCGGAATAGTGCTCGAGCGTGGGTTGCAGCACGGACGGGGGAAGCGGCGGGGGGAGGAGGAGGAGAGAGTCTTGGGTTCGCGTGAACGTAGATTGCAGCTGCTCCCTCCCCTTGTCACCCCCATATCCGCCTCCCGCGAGCTCCCTCGCACCAGGGCTATAGCTCTCAATGTGTGTGTGTTGGGGTTGCCCCCCCCACCCACCCCCCCACCAGAGTTGTTCGGTAATGTCCGACGTTTCGCTGCACGTACCGGGGAGGTAAATCGCGAACTGAACAATATATAAATATAACGCGATCTAACCCAAAAACGTTGATTATGAATACTATTGGTCGCGAAAGCCTACGTGTTAAACTGATTATGAAATATATGTGTGTCTTCTTGGTTCTTTCGGTAAAGTCACGTAGAAGGGAAGTAATAAAATAATAAAAATAAAACATAATAAAATAATTCTCACGACGTTTCGGCCACAACGCAAGCAGCCGTCCTCAGGTGGAGAACACGGCTGCTTGCGTTGTGGCCGAAACGTCGTGAGAATTATTTTATTATGTTTTATTTTTATTATTTTATTACTTCCCTTCTACGTGACTTTACCGAAATAACCAAGAAGATGAATCCCTGCAGTCACGAAAGCTTTACATCGAAATATGTGTGTGTGTTTTGGGGATTGTACCGCGTGGGGAGGGGGGGGGGGGTTCGACAGTGTCCGACGTTTTGCTCCACGATCTGAGAGCTTGTTCAGGAATTGAACTATTTATATCAATTCCGTATGCAGAATAAAAACCCGCGAAAGCACCCTCAGTCGTATCGCCCGGGACAGGGCTGTTGGAGCGGCTCTCGGGAGGTGACCTTGGAGCAGTCAACCAACTGATCACGCGTCCCAATGACCATCTTCAGCCACGCAGCTCACGCTGTCGTTGCGATCCCTGTGTGTGGTGTGTGTAGTGTGTGTGTGTGTGCGTGGTGTGTGTGTGGTGTGTGTGTGCGTGGTGTGTGTTTGTTTACGTCTATGGATGAGGCATGGCAGGATCGCGGTTTCGCGACCCCACGGACCGCTAGAAGGATGGTGGTTGACATTAATGACGGAGTGGCAGCCAAATGAGTCAGCACGCTCGAGGGAGCCATGCGATCAGCTCAATGGATTGTTGCATCCCATATCCAGCAGTGGATAGAACATGGCTGACGATCATAGTGACGATGCAAGTGTATTATCCGAAGCGACAGTTTTAATGCATGTGAAGTATTGGAAAATGACGGCAGGAAACTCCTTGACGGGAACACACTTCTTTTATTAAATCTTGACTTGTAACGATACAACGCGTGACCTCTCTTCTTCACAATGCGGTCACCATACAACGGTACAACTCGTGACCTCTTCTCTCCGCCCTACGCTTCTCTTGACTCTCGTAGATTCTGTGCTGCTGGCTCTCTGTGCCTCGTGTAGACTCCGCGCCTCGGCTACACTCTTCTCTCGTCTCGTGTAGACTCTGCGCCTCTGCTACACTCTTCACTCGTCTCGTGTAGACTTTACATCTCTCTCTGGCTACACCGTATGCATACTCGGCTCGTGTAGACCTTTCTCTCTCTCTGGCTACACCGTATGCATACTCGGCTCGTGTAGACCTTTCTCTCTCTCTGGCTACACACTATACATCGCTCAGCTCGTGTAGACCTTTCTCTCTCTCTGGCTACACACTATACATCGCTCAGCTCGTGTAGACCTTTCTCTCTCTCTGGCTACACACTATACATCGCTCAGCTCGTGTAGACCTTTCTCTCTCTCTGGCTACACACTATACATTACTCAGCTCGTGTAGACCGTTCTCTCTCTCTGGCTACACACTTATACCTTACTCTCCTCTACTTTCCATTACTCTCCTCTCCGGGCTCTATCTCTGCACCTTCGTCTTCATTCTTAGATGGTTCCACTTCTGCCCCCTACTCCTCTGTGCATCACCTTATATATCTCTTCCTCCCGGGAGACGGAGCGGATGCGGACCTCAACGTCGGCACCGCTCCTCAGTTACCCAATCACCACGCGCTATCTCCACGATCCGTTTTCGCCCAGCGCGTGTTTCCACTCCCCGACCAATCACACCGCGCTGCCACCCGATCACTCCCTCTCAGCGCGTCACCGGCACACAGCCAATCAGCAGCACTACCCCCACCCGCGCACTGACGCCTGCTCCTCCCCGTCAGCGCGCGTCACCACACACACACCCGTACATACGCGCTGGCACACGACGTATACACCCAGCGCGTATCACCACTACATCACCCCCTCCCACATAGCTCGCAGCCGGCCCGGCTGCTAACAACAACCAACCGCAACGATAAGACGACAACCAACAAAAAAAAACCCTGTAACCCCCCCAGTGTGCCCCGTAACATAACAACAACAACAACAAGAACTATGTACAGATTGACAATGAACACGAAAAGTCAACAATAACACAATACAAGCAAATTCCAAAAAACGAACGCGCCCCACGTCCCTGCGACTACACGCAGTGACGAGGCGCTGCAACTGCCCCGACTCCTCACGAGGCAGGTCATGCAAAGTAGCACGACCTGGCGCGAGTCCGTCTGGCTGGTCCGTCGTATGGGGCGGGACACTGACGACCGTCCGGCGGTTCCGGCTGCTCCAGACGGCGCGGAACGGGCCTGAAAGGGCCGGCCCCGCCGCGGAGATCCGGCCGCCGGTGATCGGCAGCTGTCAGTTCCGAGACACCTGGGAGCAGATCAGGCGAAAATACGTATGGATCAGGCAGAGACATTTCCCCCTCTGGGTCGCCGGTCACGTCACACGCCCGGCCATCACGACACAAGGGGAGGCCATATGGAGGCGAGAACGGTTTCAGTCGGGAGGGGTGAACGTACCAACGGTGCTTTCCCCACTTTATCTGAACGCACTGGGGCCGTGCAACGCGCACGACCTCCACGGGTCCCCTCCACGGTCTCAACAATTTAGGCGACGTAGCCAAGGGTGCCTGAGGGCAATGCAGTCAGGCCCTGTCACCTGGTTTCCATTCGTGCATGGACACCTTCCGTGCCCGCAACCGTTCATTAGCAATTTGGCGAGCCCGCGAATTAAGCCGTGCGGCCTCCCTCGCCTCTGTCAGCTTGTGAATATTAAACTTAATATGTTCTGCCAATTTAGAATTAGTTCGTGGAGCGGACAGGCCAAGTTGCGTTTCCATTGGCGGGTCAGCTTCCCGACCGTACATCAAATAGAATGGGGAAAACCCCGTAGCTGCATGGGGGGCCATTCTATACGCGGCAAGGACTCCCGGGACCTGCAGGTCCCAATCTACATGTGCCTCGCACACCTGCTGGCACAGCATGGAAGTCAAAGTTTTGTGGACTCTCTCCACCATCCCGTCTGTCTGCGGGTGGTACGGGGAGGTACGCACCTTCTTGGTACCCAACAGATCGCACACCTCTTGCAACAATTTACTCGAAAATTGTTTACCTTGGTCGGTCAACAGGCGTTCGGGAGCCCCCTTGTCCAGGACATAGCCCTGGACGAAGGCGTCCGTCACAGCCGCTGCCGACTGGTTAGCGAGAGGCCACGCCATAGGCCATCGGGTAAAGTATTCGACCCCCACTAACAAATATTTATTCCCTCTCGGCGTGACTGGGAAGGGCCCCAAAATATCGAGTGCAACGAGCTCGTTGGTACGCGAGACCTGAATAGATTGCAGCGGTGGATTAGCTGCCACGGGCGGTGGTTTACGCCTGGCGCACTCAACGCACCCCTTCAGAATATTTACCACATCACTTCCCATTCCCGGCCAGTAATAGTCACGCTGAAGCAGGGCAAGCGTCTTGTTAACTCCCAAGTGCAAGAGGCGTTCGTGTGCCGCCAAGACAACCCTCCCCCTCACAGCGGAAGGCACCACGAGTGCGTTCCGCCGGGACAAACTGTCCCATCTCAATAACATGCCCTGCTCAAGTACATAGGAGCCGGTACGCTCCTGGTCCCCCTCGGGACCCCCAACCTTGCGGCGCAATGCTAGCAGCGAGCTGTCCGCCATCTGGAGACGGCCCCATTCGCTGAGCGACAACGAGAGCAGCGAGTCCCGACCCTGAGAGGCAGTGGAATCATCCACGATCGGTGCGCCCGCTGTCGCAGCCAGTGCCCCCATCTCCCCCGCAAGCGTCGGTTTACAGCGCGCCGATCCCGACAAACACGCGCATTCATCACAAGGCAACAACCGCGACAAGCAATCGGCATTTGTGTGTCGCAACCCCTTACGGTACGTAGTCGTAAACTGATAGTCCTGGAGGACTTCCAACCAACGCGACAACTGGCCCGAGGGTTGGGCGACCCTCAATGAATACTGTAGCGCCGCGTGGTCCGTTCGGACCGTAAAGCGACGACCATAGAGATATGGCCTAAACTGCTGCACAAAAAAGACAATGGCAAGCAGCTCGCGACGGGTGATGCAGTAGCGCTGCTCCGCCGGAGACAACACCCTACTACCGTAGGCGACAACTCTTTCGACACCCCCAACGACTTGGGATAGCACCCCCCCAATGCCCGTGTTGCTAGCATCCGTGTCCAGCAAAAAGGGACTCGCAAAATCGGGATAACACAAGGGTGGGGCACCCACCAAGGCGTCCCGGAGGGAGCGAAACGCGGCCTCCTCCTCCGGTCCCCATTTGAACTTCACTCCCTTCGCCGTTAGAGCGTGCAAGGGTTTTGCAATAGTAGCGAAGTGCTCAACGAACCGCCGATAATAAGAAGCAACCCCGATGAAACTACGCACGTCGGAAACGGACGTAGGTGTCGGCCACGAACCGACACAATCCGTCTTCGCGGGATCGGTGGAGATCCCCGAAGAATCGACAATGTGACCCAAGTATCTAACCGACCTACGAAGGAGGTGACATTTGGCCGGTTTAAATTTCAACTTAGCCGATCGCATTCGCAAGAACACCCCTCTCAATCGCTGGAGGTGTTCTTCAAACGTTTTACTGAAAACAATGACATCGTCCATATAAATCAAGCATGTATCCCACTGCAAGCCCGACAAAACCAACTCCATAAGTCGCTGAAACGTCGCTGGAGAGGAGTGAAGTCCCATGGGTAACCGGTTAAACTGGAACAGCCCCCCTGGAGTCCGAAATGCTGTCTTAGGTTTCGACTCTTCGTCGAGCGGCAACTGCCAAAACCCCGATAACAAATCAAGAGTCGAAAAATATCGCGCACCAGACAATGCATCGAGGGACTCATCCATCCTGGGGAGCGGATACGCGTCAGCCACAGAGATCTTATTCAGGCGACGGAAATCAACGCAGAATCGCAGGGACCCGTCCTGCTTCTTAACCAGCACAATAGGCGCTCCCACGGGCTAGAGGGCGAAATAATATCGGCTTCTAGCATTTCGTTAACAGCCGACTGAACGTGTTCCTTCTCCACGGGACTCAGTCGGAAGGGATTTAGCTTGACCGGCGCCGCATCGCCCGTTTCAATGTGATGGTGCAACAAATCCGTGCACCCAATGTCATACTTATGTTTACTGAACACATCAGAGAATTCAATGAGCAACTCGCGCAGCGCACCCAACTGCGCCGCCGACAAATCGTCCGAGGCGGCGCATAGCGAATGGACCCACTCAAGGTCGTCCCTTGGCTCAACGTTCCGCGCGGGGCTCGAGCCCACCTGCGCAACCAACCCATCATCCACAGGGACCCGCGCCGCGTGAGCCAGCACGGTGCCCTGCGGAATGACAGCTGGTCGCGACCCCGCGTTCAAAACCATCACAAACGGATCCCTGTCAGCCCGCACCAAAGTGTGAGCCACCGATAAATCAAGACCCCCGACAGCCTTGTTAGAAGGACCCAAAAGCATACTTTGTCCCGAAGCCTCCCTCACCCATGGTTTCCGCAACCGGAGGGGAATCAACATCTGTGAACCCGGGGGCACTTGCACGGTCTGCGTCGCCACCGCTTGTATCGTAGCGCACGCCGTCCGAATGTCAGTAGGGCCCGTCAAAAATGAAATCCGGCGACCCGATGGCAGTTCAATGCATCGTTGATCGATAAGAATTTTAATAGGCATTTTAGCCAAAAAATCAGTGCCCAAAAGACACGGAACTGCCAAAGAAGACGAAACGAAAACGGGTCCCGACAATTTGATATCTCCAATGCAAATGGACGCCCTAACCTGACCGATAATGCCCAACGATCCCCCATTAGCGGCGTAAAATGGCACATCCACTGGAAGCAGCGGACGACATTGGACTGGAAGAATATTATAAATGAGGTCCGATATAATAGTTGCCGATGCCCCCGTGTCCACTAACACCCTAATCTCAACCCCATCAATAGATCCCGTAACAACGGACGAACCCGCCGAAGCAGCCACAATTCTATGCCCCAATTCCGCCCATTCAATGTCTCCCTGGTCCCGGCCGAACCCCCCTCGCCGAACCGAATCCCCGAACCTTAACCGGCCCTCCTCCGCCGCAACGCGGCGTCCCATGTGTGCCGAATAAACAGGCCGAGCGTGTGAGGTGCCGCGACTTGCCGGGGATTGTAGAGATGACTTGGGCTCTCGGTCGTCGTCCAGCCGAGCTCCCATGGCGCGCTGACGCGGAGCGCGGCACCCGGACGCCACGTGGCCCCGGAGGCCGCAGTTATAGCACGTGACGAGGGTCGGAGTAGATCTTGGTTGCTCCGACTTTCGGCCCGATCGCAGAGGCGACCGGGCCCCCGGCCTCCAGTCCCCTGGTCGTCCCGTGGCGAACGCCTCCTCTCGTGGGCTGACGACTTGGGGTTCGGTGACCACCGAACCCGGGGCTGCGACGACAGCAGCGTTGCAACCAACGCCTTGTTTCCGTTGTAGGGCCTCGTGCGCTTGAATACTCGTGGCGACTCTCAAAGAAGAAATATCAATCTCGTCAGCTGTGTTGATAGGGACCCCCAGGTCCTGCGCCAACTTAAGCAGCTGCTCCAAAACCATCGCGTCTTGGCCCTCCTCGTCCATCCGAGGGAACGCAGCATCAGCAAGAGCCAGCAACGCCGTGCGATAGGCCAGCGCGGTCTCCGTGGCCGCTTTCCGTCTTGCGTAGAAATGATGGCGGCACGCCGAGGGAGGTCCGTAGACCCTGGCCAACAAACCCAGCGCATCCTTCAGCGTGGAGCGGTCCGACTTCCGTGCAGCCCTGAAGGCCGCGAGCGCATCGTCGTCCAGCATGGCGGGCAACGCCCGCAGCGCCGTAGCATCGGACCACGCTGACATCTCTTGATGCGCCAAAAACCTTCGCTGAAATTGGTCCCAGTCTCCGCCTTCCGCCTTGAAGGCTGACAACGTGGGCAGACGCTGCTGAAAAATGAAGTCATCCGCCTCGTGGTTCCTCTCCGCCTCTCCGTCGGTGTGTAAGATGGCGGCTCCAGCAGCAGACGTAAAATGGCGGACCCCCTCGCGCGCTGATGACGTCGATGCGCGCGCTTGGGAACCCACCACCACGTGGCGCTCGCCGTTCCCGCCAAAAGTAGGCCCAGGCGCAATGGCGGGAATCCCCCATTCGTTTTGGCGGGAATCTGCGGGGCGACCTTGTAAAATGTCCCCCACCGTCCCCGCTCCTCCCGACGAGCTGATCTCCGCCAAGATGGACGCGGCGGCGAGCAGCAGCTCCGCCAGTCGGGAGTGCGCCTCACGAAGCCCGGCGTCGGTCCCCGGTCGCTCGGCCGGCGCCGTCGACGGATCCTGTAGCGTGGGCAAGTCCTCCTCCTCACCCCCCGCCACCAGCGGCCCCGAGTCGTCCAGGTTTTCCTCGCGGTCAATCCCGTGGGTCCTACGGGTCTTCCTTGTCTCCATGCTTGGAAGCCCGTTTCACTTCTGACGCCAGATGAAGTATTGGAAAATGACGGCAGGAAACTCCTTGACGGGAACACACTTCTTTTATTAAATCTTGACTTGTAACGATACAACGCGTGGCCTCTCTTCTTCACAATGCGGTCACCATACAACGGTACAACTCGTGACCTCTTCTCTCCGCCCTACGCTTCTCTTGACTCTCGTAGATTCTGTGCTGCTGGCTCTCTGTGCCTCGTGTAGACTCCGCGCCTCGGCTACACTCTTCTCTCGTCT
This sequence comes from Lampetra fluviatilis, assembly GCF_964198595.1. Lineage (NCBI taxonomy): Eukaryota > Metazoa > Chordata > Hyperoartia > Petromyzontiformes > Petromyzontidae > Lampetra > Lampetra fluviatilis. The sequence goes on along the minus strand of NC_136284.1, from coordinate 10,083,831 downwards.
CGTGTAGACTCTGCGCCTCTGCTACACTCTTCACTCGTCGCGTGTAGACCTTACGCCTCTGCTACACTCTTCACTCGTCTCGTGTAGACTTTACATCTCTCTCTGGCTACACCGTATGCATACTCGGCTCGTGTAGACCTTTCTCTCTCTCTGGCTACACCGTATGCATACTCGGCTCGTGTAGACCTTTCTCTCTCTCTGGCTACACACTATACATCGCTCAGCTCGTGTAGACCTTTCTCTCTCTCTGGCTACACACTATACATCGCTCAGCTCGTGTAGACCTTTCTCTCTCTCTGGCTACACACTATACATCGCTCAGCTCGTGTAGACCTTTCTCTCTCTCTGGCTACACACTATACATTACTCAGCTCGTGTAGACCGTTCTCTCTCTCTGGCTACACACTTATACCTTACTCTCCTCTACTCTCCATTACTCTCCTCTCCGGGCTCTATCTCTGCACCTTCGTCTTCATTCTTAGATGGTTCCACTTCTGCCCCCTACTCCTCTGTGCATCACCTTATATATCTCTTCCTCCCGGGAGACGGAGCGGATGCGGACCTCAACGTCGGCACCGCTCCTCAGTTACCCAATCACCACGCGCTATCTCCACGATCCGTTTTCGCCCAGCGCGTGTTTCCACTCCCCGACCAATCACACCGCGCTGCCACCCGATCACTCCCTCTCAGCGCGTCACCGGCACACAGCCAATCAGCAGCACTACCCCCACCCGCGCACTGACGCCTGCTCCTCCCCGTCAGCGCGCGTCACCACACACACACCCGTACATACGCGCTGGCACACGACGTATACACCCAGCGCGTATCACCACTACACATGTACTTTACGCGTCTGTGACAGGGAGGAAATGTCAGCGGTGAAACGCAGCATATGCAAAAAGGGACTTTTGAAATGTCACGAGGTCACCTCTCGTGCCAGCTCCGCCTCCGTGATGTCGGGGAAGCGAGCCCGAGGCGTGCCCTCCACTCCGTCACGTACACTCACGGAACCACTCCTTTGATCAGCGGCTCAAAGAACATCATTTCGGGGCAAGTCCTTAATCGCAAGACAACTGTATCGTAACATTTCACTGGCATTGGACCGTCTTGACGAAGTGTTATCGTGACAACCTCCCCGCTGCAGACAGACGGACGAGGGTGGACAGAGCTAATGAACGCTTCGGCGCTCTCAATCTTCGTTGGACGGCTTTGGGAAACAAACCACACGAACAGTGACCGCGACGAGTCATTGTAGCGATATTTGAAGCAATGGGTCACCTTTCTTACCCCCCACTCGCCTCGCCGCCCCGCCCTCACCCACCTCTGTCCGCTCAGCGGTATATAAATGGGTTCACCGCAGTTGGTCATTCGTCAGGTCGCGTGTGGTGGGGTAAAGCATCAGTTCCAAGACGGTTGGCCAGCGTGGAAGTGTATAGGGTGTATCACAACCATATACCGTCAAGCGGGACTCTCTAAAGCTCACTCACGTTGAGGTCCCTTCCAGCAGCAGTGGAGTGAGCAAGCTATTCCAGGGCTGCACCTTTATAACCTTCCTTTTTTACTCCCGACAAAACGTTTTCTTGTAAACTCAACTTCCTTCCGTTTGTCTATAATATTATGGTTTGGCGGACACACGCATACGCTCTCTCACACACACACACCGTTCCATAAATAGTGATTGCCACCCAACAGGTATTGCTGTATCCTGCGAAGCAGTTCGGAAACGGATGTCTGAAAAATGTCAATGAGCTTTGCTTCCACGGTGTGGGCTCGTGGCCAGAATGACAATTTATAGCAAACTCGAAGGGGGCTCCAGGAAGCGACCATTGGTGCAGAGGTTTGCAGTGAGAGAAAAACGAACACCTGGATAATCAATTAAAATCTAGAAAAAGCAGTATCTATGTAGATAATCCACAACCGTAATTTATGATGACATAGTCATTATCGCAACAAATGAAAATTAACTTACATGATGTCATTTAACAACGTAATAAAGAAGGCTGCAAATATGGGCTCAAGATAATCTAGTATTCACGAAGAAGGGACACATTTAAAACACATCAGAGTGCGCACACCGAGGCAGTCATTGGAGGCGGATCGACATAACAATGTCGATGGTAAACAAGCCCTGCAGGTTGGAGTGCTTTAAAACAATGATTTTGAAAATGAAAAGCAACATAATGTCCCGAAATAACATAAAAAGGGTCGTAATCGGTGTGTATAACCTTCAATGCCATGTGGATCAGACACAGCCTTTTCCAGAGACAACGGAGCAACATCTGAGATATTGTATTGACTATTACGATAAAGTGTATTGACTGTTACGATAAAGTCGACTTGTCCAGGACGTGTTGCTAGAAGGGATGATGGCTAGTGGTCGAGACTCAAGACGGAGTCGCTGCCAAAGGATTGAACGCGTCCGAGGTGACACCCGCCGGGGAGATGGAGCGACAATATGAGCTCGCGTGCATGGATTGTAGGATCGTAGGATTGGGCGAGAGATGGCGACTGCTTGGGCAGGCCTTTATCCAACAATCACGGCTGGTCACGATGAGCGAATCCTCTACACACACAAAGAGTAATTACATCGGTAAACTCTTCTACTTTGTCTCCTCAGTAATTCACTGTGGTGGTGTGTTTGACAAGCAGAGCGAAGTCAAACGGCACTGATTTCCTGCTCAAATGAGGATTTGGGCGGTGGTCATCTCCTGTTTACAGCCCCGAGCCAGTGCCGGAAATTCCACATTCATATGGAGGCGGCCAGTATACTCGTAGCACAACCACTGTTGACCTCCGCACAAAGTTGTACCTATTTTGTCGACCTCGGAGGAATGATGATGGGCTGAGTCAACTTGCCAACCAGAATTTGAACTCGCAACCAGGGTAAAGGAAGTCAGGGCAGATTCGAAGTTCTACTTGTGTAATGATTCGTCATCAGATATTTTTAAGTTGATCTGCAACATCATGGTTACCCCCCCAACCCCAAGATTTTCCACGTTGTTTTATCGATAATAATTTTCGAAACTTCACACATTTATATCAAGATATTTGATTGAGCCTGCAGTCCTGTCAGCGCAAGTATTGTTTGCGAGCACCTATTTAGTCCGGCACGGTAGCCTACAGGCGACCTGGGGTGGTATGGACAGAATCACGCCCAATGCTGATGTCCTACAAAGACAAAGATCGTATAGCCTACACACAATGCTGGGACAAGTGCTGTTAGCGAACACCTGTGAAGGCCGGGACGGCGCACGAAGAAGCTGTGTGGCCAGAACCACGCTCGGCCACCTTTGTCTCCCCAGCTTTTGGCGTCTTCACACTGCAACGAGGAACGGCTCAGATATTCGCCACTGAAGTTACCCTTGAGCGGGAATCGAACTCGGGTCGCCAGGTTCGTATAGCGCAGGGGTCGGCAACCAAAGCAACATGAAGAGTATTTTTTTAATTCGATAAAAAAGAACTCAATATTGCAAGAGCCGCAATGCATGCAAATACGAAACGGTGGTCCTTAATAGATAACGTCACGAAAACAGTCCTGAATAAACTGCACGGTTCCGGAGCCGCAAATTGCCGACTCTTGCCCATGGCGAACTGGACTTCCATGGTGAACTAAACTTCCATGGGGAACTGGACTTCCATAGTGAACTGGACTTCCATGGTGAACTAGACTTCCAGAGCCATTTGTAAAAAAAATGTATTTCAAGAGCCGCACTGCAGTCCGCAAAGGGCCGCATGCGGCCCCAGAGCCGCAGGTTATCGATCCCTGCTGTGGTGTATACAGCACGCTCCGCGGTGCGCCCAACGTTATTATAGAGACGCAGGGGGCGATTTTCGTGGCGAAATGGGGTAACAAATGGGCGCAGTGTCTGAAATAATTTATATGCAAATTGACGATTAAATATGTATCAGGATCTGTAAAATGCGGCGAGCTGGAAAATTTCACGGCGCGCCTATCGCTTTTAATTAAGCGCAGCTAATTAGGCCCGCGAGTTGACGACGAGGCTCTGATTGGGAGAGGGACCTGGGATTGTTTGATTGGCAACATCGTCGTGTTCATTCAGAGGTGACATTCTTTCAATCCGGGCTTCCCCAAAACTCCGGTCCTCGTGACCCACCGCAGTCCGCGTTTACAGGTTTACCAGGCGTCTCCGCTCACAGGCAACATGAGGGCGTCACGTGCTCGCACGCGCCTGATGATTGCTCAACCCCCCGGCACGTGGGACGCGGGTTAAGCGCCATGCAAAATTAACAGGGCGCCTCCCTGCGTCATTGCAAAAACACCGACACGTACACGCACCTCCGATTACCACGGTAGGCTACGTACGGTGCGAAAGAAGTTCAACACACATACAGTACACATAATCTGTTATCAATTTGATTCAGCGTTTTCCTAATAGTATTGCACGTGAGATGCACACCTACACACACACACAAAGATCTCTGCCACTCTGTGACGAGCCACTCAGGGCAGTGATATGGCCGAGCTTGTTCCACAGGATCGCGGTTTGAATTCAGCGGCCGCCCTGATTATTACTGCCCATGATGATACTCCGACACGCCTTCTGCTTCACGGTGGACAATGAAGATCCTCTGACATCATTCGCAAGAGTAGAGCCATTGTGTGCCGGCGTCACAGTCCACATTTTTCCAAAGTACATTATTGGGAAGAATACAATTTCAATAATCGCCCCCACCCCCCCTGCTGGCGGAGGAATGTCCCAGGCCATGCGGGCAAATAAGAGTCGGCCCGGTCTCTTGATTCCTCTATTGTAACTCCCACGTGGTTGAACAAAATCCACTCGAAACGCTGCCAGACGAAAGCTTCCTCGCGCCGTGTCAGTCACGGAGGTAATTTGTCACGGATGTTGTTTGACCCATACCTTGCCCCGCTGGTTATGACCGACCAACTCAGTTGGTAGGGTTCATAGGGTAGGGTTGGGTGCGCTAATCACTGCGCCACCACTCCCCCCTCCCTCCTGCTACTATTGTAGTTGTTCGTAGCCAAGATGGGGGTGGGGGGGTGGTCTGTCCTCGTGTTGGGCTTCGGTCACGGCTGTCTACCGCCGCTCGTGTCGCCTTGACGAGATTACAGAACCTAAATCCTCGCTTGCGGGGGCAGGTGAAGTGACCTGCAGATCCCCCCCTCCCTCACGCACACAACACCCCCCCCCCATCGCCGCCACGTCAATCATCTCCGCCCCCTCCGGCACGCAAGCGTCTTCCACGTCCGCCCCAGTGGCTCCCAACAGCTCTCTCTCTCTCTCTGCAGGGTGATCCATTAATGGGTACAGAGTGAGGGGTGCACCCCGAAACGTTGGTGTCTCACGACGCTGCTGGCGGAGTGCCTCCCCACAGAGAGAGGGGGCTCCGCAAAGACCTTCTCGAGGGTAGTATCACGGCCCACTCCATCACACGCTGGACAGGTGGGAGCACTCACACTTCGCAAGCGGCCTGCCGATCGACACATGGTGGAAGATCATGAGAAACTTGCCCAATGTGTTTTTTTCGTTACTGCCGCGCCAAGAGATCGCATCGGCGACCTCTGGATCCCAGGTCCGGTGTGCTGACCGCTACAACACGGCATCGTTTATAGATACCCCGCTAACGCGGCAAGGGATACATTCTGTAAAAAAAACGACATGTTCATGCAAACGCCTTCTGCTCGTCCCCCACCAATCTCAATACACGCATGGTATCTCCTTTAACAGTCTCATCTGTAAGACATAGAAACCGTCGCTTTCTCGATATGCAATCACATGATGTCGAGCAATACTAGTAAGAGGGTCATTTGAAAATACTAAATCAATGGGGTGTCGCAGCATCAGCAAGAACAGCACCGCTGCTCGACTTTCCAACTGCTTCTCATCGTTAATTTCCGCCTCAAGTTCCTATGCCCCTTGTTCAAATTAAGAAACGCATTGACTCATAAATATGGCAGCGTTGTATGCGGGTAAGCCCGCCTCGTCTAAGACGTTTGGCCAGCGTGGAAAATAAAGCAACGGATACCTTCAGAGCGGTGTTTCTCACTCGTTTTCAGAGAGGGGCGGCCACTTTCGCCGATAAGACATCATCAGAGTGACGGCCGCCACTCATTTGAAACCATCGGGGGTTTGACAGCAGCACGATGATGATGAAGATGATGGGGGGTGTTGTCACGTGTTGTTGTTGTTGTCACGTGTTGTTGTTGTTGTTGTGTCACTGTCGGGCACCGCACGTCAAGGGCCGCACTAATGGCCCGAGGGGCCTTGCAATGCGGCACGGCAAAGTGCGGACTAATATCATCTGTGTGGGATAGTGTTGCCCTCTGGCGCGGCGTGCTTCTGGCCGCTTGGCATTTCTTTTTTTTGGTGCTCAGCAACCGTGATTTCGAGAGATAGGAAAAAAAAACACACACACACGTGGAAGCGGCGGAGAAAATTAGATCAGGCGAAATCGCGTCTGCTGTTGTAACAGAATTAAAGTGATGCCTGCTGCTGCTGCTCGGCACAACTTACACGCCCCCGATTTGCTCCGATTTCTGCGGCTGTTGCGGCGAGGGAGCCGCGTGACATTATCGGGTTGTCGGTCTCTACGTGCCCGATCAGGATCACGCATTGAGGCATGGGGGAAGAAAACTATTCCGGCTGTGTAACCGCAGACAATTTACCGTATAATCACGTGTCTCGGTACATTGCGGTTCAACACATTGGAGTATTGAAACATTTACATTTTTTTAAATGTGAAATATATTGACGGCCCATTTGTCACATCCACTGCTGGATGAAGGTTCCTCCCCGCCGTGTCGGTCATGAGGATTGTTTGAGCATACTTCACCACGCCGGTCATAGCGGGTTGGGGAGTTTAAGCGCCACCTAGGCGCGGTTCAGAAGTCACTCGCCACTGAAATGAGTTCGCCGTGGATAAGAATCCAACGCAGGTCACCGTGTTCATAGCAGTGCCTGTAACCACTGCGCCATCGCTCCACCCAACATGTAAGATGTTTACGTACATGATACACTATTTAACTATGGCGCTTCTCAAGCAGACGAAATAAATAGGTTAGGGAAAAACGCATTCATTCTGTGACATTTTTGGAAATAAAATTTCAAATGTATACATTTTATTCTTAATACAATCGTGCCTTTAGACGATTTCTGCACTACACGTCTGAGACGCGAAATAAAATTGTGCATTACAAACGTGTACGTCAGTTTAACACGTAGGCTTTCGCGACCAATATTATTCATAATCAACGTTTTTGGGTTTAGATCGCGTTATTTATAAATGTGTCGTAACCCTCCACCACCCGACACGGTCAATCAGTAAAAAAGTGTCACGTTGACAAAAGACAAATAGTTCACTGCTTTAGCCCACCGGTGTGTTGAAGCGTGAAACCACAACATTTACAATTTGAGTACGACGTTTCGCTAGTAATTGCATCCAGCATCGTGACACTTTTTTACTGATTGGCCGTGTCGGGTGGTGGAGGGTTACGACACATTTATAAATAACGCGATCTAAACCCAAACACGTTGATAATGAAAACGTGTACGTGTATGTGCACATCACTAAGTGTTTTTTCATGCAAAAGAGAGAATATTTAAAGGATATATATATTTGGCCCGTACGATGCTTGTCGAGCGAGTCCCTCGTGCTCACAAGACACGGGTTACATAAGACGCAGACACCATGGCAATGTGCTCGTGCATGCGCACACACACGTACTGCACAGGCAACGACAAAGATCCCCGTATAGCCTTAACAAACTGTAGGAGCAAGTGCTATTAGCCAGCACCTTTGAATGCCAGAACGGTACACGAGCGGGTGGGTGGCCAACACCACGCTCGGACGCCTTTGTCTCCCCAGTGGCGATGTTTACACACCGCACCAGGTACTCATTTGAGGCCGAGTCGACCTAGGGGAGGCCCAGGATCGGTTCAGATAATCGTCACTGGTGTTGGCCGTGAACGGGAATCGAACTCGGGTGGCCGGGTTCGTAGCGCAGCGCTACTCTACTGCTCCCCATAAATGCACAGCCACACGGACACACAGAGACACAACGAGGCACACCGACACATACACAGACACACACGGAGGGACTTGCATCGGTCTCCGTTTGAACCGCTCATTCAATGCGATCGTTTTTGTTGTCCTTTATTTAACCAGGAGTTGAAATAAACCCAAAGAACGCATGGAGCAGCATCACCTCGACAGCCACTCGGGTTACAACAAGAGTAATTAAACAACACACGATTAAAACACATTAATAAGCGTAACCAATGCCGACCAACTTATAACAATTAATTAACACAGCACAATGTGTATTGGGCCAAATATAAACAAAATCTTCTGGGTAAAAATGTGATCTTCATATGGATGATGTTGCTGATAATTTTGACGATGATGATAATATCGGTGATGAAGATTTTGATGTTGATCTTTATGCTGATGATGATCTTGACCTTGATGGTGATGATGATCCATGTTAATGACGGCGATTATTATCACCATCATGATGACATTGATATCGACGATGTCAATGGATGACGATGATGGCCTTGATTGTTATGATGTTTATAATATTGTGTGACTGGTGATCTTGGCCTATGCTCTGACTGTTGCGTCGCGTGTCTTGATGAGGTTATTCGATTAAGAGCAGAGCGCGTCTCGCTTGGAGTTGGCCGCGAGGGAGATCTCAGAGGGGGCCCGCGTGTGTGATGGAGCCACAAATGCGAGCTGGCAATCCTTTTAGGGCCGATAATTACCTGCAACTCGGTTTCCACGGCAACGAGACTACCTCCCCCCCTCGCCTTCCCCTATCACCCAAAACCCCTTCTCCTCTGCCCCCCCACAGACACCCGCCAACAAGCCCCAATCTCCCGCCCCCCCCCCCCCCAAATTCTGTATCTCGCCTCCGGGATTCCGCTTAATCATTCGCGCGCTCAGGTCGTAGAAAGCAATTTTCGCTCCAAATCAATTAAATATTTACGAAGATAGATGCGGCCACATTTTACTATTGCGTGACCCTGCAGCAGCAACAGCAGCACCATCAGCATTAACATAATACAGTACAGTGCATTCATACGGTCCTGCATGTATAAGCCTGTGGTGACCAAATCACCCCGGAACGCGCCCTATGACCATCAGATACGGGAAGCTAAGCAGGCGGTTTGGCCTGGATAATGCTCGCATGGGGAATGGTCAGCCACCCTAAGAAAAAATGTTGTTGTGTGAAGCGTACTATACTTCACCCTTTCTATGTCCAACCCCCAGTGACCAGCGTGGCGAAGTATGGACAAACAATCCCGACGAGCCACACGGCGTGTTGAGACGCTCATCCAGCAGTGGACGGACAAAGGTGGTTAGACTTATATGCGCGCAGTTTATTAATCGAGCGCAGTATCTCTGCGTGAGTTGTCAATTCTGGCCATCAGCCTATCGGCTTTCCGGGCCAAGGTTACAGTATCACAAGCATTTGTTTAATCAGGCAAACGCTGACACTGAACTGTTTTCGATTCTTCTAAGTGGTATCGATTTTACAATTGTGTCATCGATTATACAATTTCGTCATGTCTGAGTAGTTTTATTACCTCCTGCATTCTTTACCAACCTCAGCCGAGGACGATGACATGCAGAGAGAGTGAGAGAGAGGGATGCAATGTGCGCACGTGTGAATATCAGCACTGGAAAGACAAAGGCAGGCGGCCGCATTGCTGGCTATATCACCCACCACCCCTCAGGGTGCGCCGTGCCGGCCTTAATAGGTGCTCGCCAACAGCATTTACCCGAGCTGTCAAAACGGCTGTACGTGTAAGTCTGTGTGTGTGTGTGGAGACACTGTACAGCGATTATCACGCTGCGCTACGAACCCGGCGAACCGAGTTCGATTCCCGCTCAAGGCCAACACCAGTGATGCCTATTTGAACCGGTCCTGGGCCTCCCTTAGGTCGACTCAGCCTCAAATGAGGTGCTCGCTAACAGCATTTGCCGCAACAGTCCGTTAAGGTTATAGGGGCGGGGATCTTTGTCTTTGTGTGTGTAGGGCGTGACTGCCCAGGCAAGGCTTTATGATGCACGGCAAGCACAACCATTGTGGTGTTTAATATTTAATACAATTTATCTTTGAAAATATAGGTGTACTCCTGAGATACTGTATAATCATTGTGATCTACGGATAATTTGCACCTTACACGTGTAAATTACTGTTATTGGTATACGTGGAGTGGTGAAATCAGCTTCTGTGTAGGTCCTCGATAGCTTGCAACGTCCCGGGGCTCTTGAAGAATTGCGACGGCTTTGGGGGGGCATTCATCCAGCAGTGGGTTGATCATGGCTGTTGGCGATAATACTGTGCAGCATATAATCCTCCTTACTCCTTTTACACTGACTGTGACATCGATGCAATCGTTTTTATTCTCGTCTGTTCAATAATAATGATAGTGATGATTTTCAGTCGTGTGTCAAATCCACTGCTGGATGAAGGTTTCCCCACGCCGTGTCGGTCATGAGAGTTGTTTGACCATACTTCATCACACCGGTCGGTGCCGCTTTGTGAGTTTAAGTGCCTACGCCCGGTTCAGATATATCTCGCCGCTGATGTTAGCCGTGTCCGGGAATTTAACTCATGTTGTCAGGTTCATAGTTCAGTGCGCTAACCGCTCCAGCACCGGTCTGCCTCGCGTGATTCTGACTCGTCGATATATCCAGACGATTTGTGCTTCCATATTTTTGGCTCTGTAGTTTAGTTGTCTCTCGCCACGATATTTACATCTTAACAAATAAAAAACCCCAACACTACCTCTTCCTTTCTGATGAATCCCTCTTCAAGTGTCGTATTCCGTCTGGCTGCGTGAGGCTCGGGAATGAATTCAGATGCAAAGGAATCCCATTGGTAAACTTAACGGCTCCCTAAAGCTCGTATTGATTGAAAGCGACCTCCTGCAATTAAATAAATCGTTGAAATATAACGTACACTCCTTTGTCCGCCCACTGTTGGGTGACTGTCCCCGACACGACATGGGGATATAAACGACAATGTCCTTGATTTGCCCAGGAAATCCTTGATGGGTCTCAAGGCTCTTTGTCAACAAGGCCTTGGAAGCGTGGCCAGTCGTCCGCATTGGTCGCGACGTCACGAGGGGAAATCTCCGTGCTTAACGAACCCAGGATTATGCATGCGGCTCCTTAACCCTCGCTTCTTGATGCATTGAGAGCAAGCGAGAGTGCCCTATTACGTCCCATTAAAATCCCCCAAGCCAATAATTGGGTAATTATACACACGGCACGAGGCTACGTGCAATGGGCAGTAGAGGGGCGTGCAGAACATTTCATTGTTGTGCAATACTGCTTGTATGCTCCCACAGTTATTCTCGCCGCCGTCACGAATACCGCTCTGACTGACCTTGCGTGGTGAGGCTCAATAACCTTCGCGATCCGTACAGCGTGGGGAGGCCCTCATCCAGCAGTGGATTGACAAACGGATGAATATACAAAGAATGCGTGACTAGGTCAGTGACTGCGGCCCACGGACAGATTTGGTCAACTCATTTGTGCATTGAGTATGTGGACTGCTTGCATCTGTGCGTTATATTTTACCACGTGAAGCCAAACACAAATGAATGGAATTGGCCAAACAAACAAATGGAGGACTCTCCAGAATAAAGTTATCTCGAGACTCGGTGTGATTTTTTCCTGGACAAATAATTATGATTTACAGCCCTTTATTCATCAACCGCTGATTGAAGGCTTCCCAAAGCCATTCCCGAGGTATTATTCGACCATACTTTACCACGACGACAATCGCGGGGTTGGTGAAGGGGGGGGGGGCAGGCCAGTGGTGGTAGACCCAAGGGGAGGGGGAGGGGGGGGCGATAGGGGAGATGCCCAACCCTCCCCCCACACCTGCAGATACAGAAACTGAGTGCCGCTGTACTGTGTTGTAGAGTGTTGATGGTTACCAGAAATGCGACACTGAATGGCGATTTAAAACGCTTGAGAAATTCGGAACCGCCCCACGTCCCACCTTGGAAAGTTTATCGATCCGCCTCTGACTCAAAATCGGTTCACATACGAGATGCCACTGACGTACCGATGTTAGCCGTGGCCGCTTTGAAGTCAATGGGGTACATAGCGAAATTCGCTCACCACAGCGCCACCGCCCGACTCGCAGTGTGTGAACACAATTACCACAAATGACGCTTAAACTGAAAGGGGCTCAATCATCCGCAATCGAAGCACAGCCGGGCACAACGCTGATCTGTGTTTTTTACCGCCATAATCAGCCATGGTCAGTCCCCTGAGGAATTGAAGGCTTCCTGAAGGTGTCGGCGTCTTTCACGGTTCTGCGATGCACGATCCACCTGGCGACTCTGTACTCATAGGGGCCGTCCATAAATGACGTCACGCACCTAGGGGGGGCGGTGTCAGACATTTGTGACGATGTGTGACGATGGGGGGGGGGTTGAGAAACTTGACGTCACATCAAAATGCGCAACTTTAAATAAATATAGACAACACGTTCTACTTAATTAAATAGACTTTTTAATAAATGTTTTCTCCTACAACATCAGAGTGCAGCGCCACATTAGATACGCACTACAATGACAATAGTTGAAAGCGATTTGAAGCATGTTTTTTTTTCGGGGGGGGGGCAGAGCTTTGTGACGTCATATTTGAGGGGGCGTCTGACTTTTTGTGACGCCGTGTGACGAGAGGGGGGGGGGGGTCAAAAATCGGCAAAAATCGCGTGACGTCATTTATGGACTGCCCCATAACTCATCCAGCAGTGGATTTAGAACGTCTTCTGTTTATGGCACACAGCGGTAGTGTCCGTGAGGTTTTTGCAGGGGCAGCCAAGAAACATCCGTTATTATTATTAAGCTGCTATACATTTTCACATGATGGACAACTTTGTTGCGCTATCATTTGTGGTCAGGTCGCTTTTGAAAAAAAAGCGAATAGCTCAGTGGCCTTCACCTGGTAAGATAAAATATTTTTTTAAAATTTTTATATTTTAAGTGATTTGTTTACCTTTTATCGTGTTTAATTTTGTTGTTGTAACATTCTTACCCGCTCCTACTGGACATCTGTGAAAAAGAGTTGTATAGTTCATCGGAATCCTTCAGTATAAATACATATTTTGATTCTGGCTGTCGGGGCAGCACTGCCCTCTGCCGCCCGCGAGTTGCTGCTGCTGCTGCTGCCCACTCAGCAGCAGTTGAGGATGAGAGCATCGCTGCCCGTGTCAGTCGCAGCTCACGCCACGTGGCGTTCATTGTCAATTGGCGAAAGGCGCAGTGCGAGTGGCGTTTCTACAGCGTCTCAAGTTCAAGTTCATGTATTAGGTATAGCCCTGTGAGCCATTCGGCTCTTGAATCGGGTGCAACCGCAACAAACAAAAAACAAAAACATGAACAAAAAACATCTTAAAGTGAATATGTGACTAAGTGCAAACAGAAAATCCAAGAAAAGACAGCAAAATATTGCAGAAAAAAAACCGTACACCAACACTGTGTGCAAACATCCTAGTGGGATGCAAGTCAAACAACAACAACACAACTTAGATTAAGGCCATCAGTCTAACTCTGTACTACAACAAACAAACATGGCTAAACCAATACACTTTTCGAAATCACCAAAATAAAGCTATGAAAGCAATGAAAAGCAATCATAGGAACCTACGTGCAAGCAAGATCAGCTCGCACTGCACGAGCGAGATGAGCCTGTTGCATTGCGATAATGCGAGGCCTGTGGAGGCATTCATCCCGCAGTGGATAGATCACGGTCTACGATGAAGATGCCCGTAATGAACGACGAGTGATGAGTGAGCTTGTGGCCAGGAACCCGGCGGAGGGAGGAGAGTCGGTGTGAGGCGCTCGCTGAGCCCGGGTCCCCATGGGCTCATCCTGGTGGAGATGCCCGGAGACTTCACGTGGTGCCCTCACTCTGCGTCACGAACCACGCGAGACGCGACGAGACCGAGCCACTGGGCACAGAGCCTCGCTCACTACTCACGACAGCAGCCGCAGCGATGTTTGCGTCCGCAGCAGTGGCGTAGCCATCGGGTGCGCAGGCGGTGCAACTGCACCGCGTCCCACGAATGGCCCAGACACCAGGATATGAAAAAGGGAGAAATTGGACAGGAGACCCCATTCCGCCCCCCCCCCGTCACCCATGGCAACCACGCTCCACGCCCAGTCCCCAGCATGAGGAACGAAAGGGTCCTCTACATTAACCCTTGCACTGCGTGGTTGCCCGGCAGCCTGGCACTTAATTAAGGGCCGTTCTTGTGGCTGCAGATTTTGCTGAGGATGTAAGAGCGTCCTCGTGCTCATTACTGTGAGAAACGTTCTGCGCTTTGAAATATTGAAGAGAAAAGCACCGATTCCATGAATTACACATCAGCACATTGTCTTCTGTTTAATTATTGATTTATTTTATTTGTTTACGTGGGCAAGATGCATTCAGCCGCGGAGGACCTTGGTGAAAAATAAACGTGTCGAAAAATAAATCACAACATTTCAGACACAGAGTAGCAAACAAATCAAGTGAATCACGAGTGGGACGCATCAGTGCACGATTGGCGTGACTTGAAACGTTGACATGTTTTAACATCTACGACAGCTCGAACAATGGAGTGAAACACGACTGTACTTGTGCAATGCCGAGTCATCTGTCTCTCATTGTTCAAATAAACCTACCATTAAAAATATAGACTGATCATTTATTTGTCAGTGAGCAAACGTACAAAATCAGCAGAGGATCAAATTATTTTTCCCTTACTGTATGAAGTCCGGCACGCCCCTACGCACACCTACGAAATCTTGCAATCCTTACTGGGATTCACTCCAAGCCCTACAAACCGATGACAGCCCTACCTCTCTATGGCGAAACTCCTGGTTGACTGCAAACATCACTGATCCGAGCAGTGAAGTTCCAGGGTTCAACCTTCCACTGACAACTTGGACAACCCTCGACCGCTTGGGGACCTGGCCAGGGAAGACGATGTGGCGGCCACTTGCTTCACAAGTGCAACGTGAGGAGCAGCCCAGATGGTAACCGTGGCCACCCAAGTCAAACGGTCGCCTCACGTTACTGAACTCCTGCCCTGAGAGAACCGTTCCCCGGTGACATCGCAACCATTCACACTGCCTCGCCTGAAGCCGTTGAATTGATCGATAACCTCGACATCAAACTACGACTGATTCAATTTCGATTTAAAGCTTTCGTGACTGCAGGGATTCATCTTCTTGGTTCTTTCGGTAAAGTCACGTAGAAGGGAAGTAATAAAATAATAAAAACAAAACATAATAAAATAATTCTCACGACGTTTCGGCCACAACGCAATTCTTCACCTGAGGACGGCTGCTTGCGTTGTGGCCGAAACGTCGTGATAATTATTTTATTATGTTTTGTTTTTATTATTGTATTACTTCCCTTCTACGTGACTTTACGACTGATTCCCCAGACATACGAAGACGAAGAAGAAGAAGACCGACAACGGTGAATTTCAATGCCAACCTCTTGCCCACGCGTCTCCAGATTTGCCGATGAAGGCCACAAGATGGCAGAGTGAGCACGAGATATTGTAAGCGCGATGAAATACACATTTCTACGTTCGCGTGCATTGGTGTCTCCCGTAAAAGACAACAGTTGCATGCGGCGATTGTGTCAAATGTAGAAGCAAATTGGCACTGAAAATTGACTGAAATTTAATTCCAAATCGGCGCATGAATGTCTATGATTGATTAATTGTACATTTCGAACCAAACACAATTGGAATTTAATAGCGTCCGGCTCCCAGAATGTTTCGTGTAATGACATGGATCGGAAATATGTACATGGATGAAACACGTGGACGTTAACCATAGATT
Source organism: Lampetra fluviatilis (assembly GCF_964198595.1). Lineage (NCBI taxonomy): Eukaryota > Metazoa > Chordata > Hyperoartia > Petromyzontiformes > Petromyzontidae > Lampetra > Lampetra fluviatilis. Next base: position 10,067,980 of record NC_136284.1, on the reverse strand, counting down.
AGGGGAGAAAAACTGAAAAGTGGAGAGATGCATGCTTGGAAACGCACCGTGAGACAAACAGAGGAATACATGGAACAGGGTACAAATGCGACTCTGGTGTGTAATCGTGACAAAGAAAATGAAGTGTGCTTGGTCGAAACACATCGCTCACAGGGTATGATAGCTTTAAATCGAAATTTAAAGCTTTCGTGATTGCAGCGATTCATCTTCATGGTTATTTCGGTAAAGTCACGTAGAAGGGAAATAATAAAATAATTAAAGTAAAACATAATAAAATACAATTCTCACGACGTTTCGTGACTTTACCGAAAGAACCAAGAAGGTATGATAGCTGCCGGTCGACATTTGAGGTGGAATGGCAGCAATAAAACTCACCACATATGAGAACTCGGTTCAACCACAGGCGGCTGCCTGGATTCGAACTCAGTCTCGAAGTGGTGCCAGCTCAATGCGACAACCTCCGAGTCAGCCGGCGGCCACGACCTCGTGTGAATGACAGCCGAGTTAAAGCTGCTCCACACGCGTGGAGTACACACGAGGTTCCGTGCAAAAGTTTGCGCGATGATTTCACCGGAGTGAAAGGGATGTTTGAAATGCAAGGCGCTTAGTGTTCAAAATCTTTGCTTACGATCATTCCCCCCCCCTCCCTGTCCAATTGTGTGTCTGTGTCAATTTTTTTTAAATGTCCTTCCCCCGAACCTTCGATTAGCATGGTTGGCGACGTACGGTGCGAAAGAAGTTCGACAAACATCCATACAAATGACGAGAAAATGAAAACCCTTCATAACAGAAATATAGTGCCTGTCAGTCAGCCTGTCATATTTGAACTTCTTTCGCACCGTACGTAGCCAATTGTTCTAATCGGAGGTGCGATTACCACGTATTTGTGTTTTCATATTTTCAGGTAAAGCGACAGATTCGTGGTTAGCGCGCTGCGCTACTAACCCGGCGACCCAAATTCGATCCTGCGCACGGCAAACATCAGTGACGATTGTCTCAACCGGTCCTGGGCCTCACTCAGCCTTAATTGAGTAACTGATACGGTATGTAAACATCAGCACTGGGGAGACAAAGGCGGCCGTTAGTCGCCGTGTTAGCCACACCATCCACGCGTGTGCCGTGCTGGCCTTAAAAGGTGCTCGTTAACACCACTTGCCCCAATAGCCTATACAGGCTACACGGGGGATCTTTGTGGTGCCACAGCGACGGGGCCGCTCGGCCGAGCCAGGGAGCCGCCCGGCTTCCACCGCCGCACTGCCCCCCATCACCCCCCCCACATAAACACGCACCCGCACCCACGTAGGGCCTCGTGGTCGGGTCACCTACCCTGAGTTTTCACCCGAGGGCCCCCTAGGGGGGTTACCCCACGGTTTCTCAGGGCCAGGGAATTGGACAGGACCCTTCCCAGGCCAAGTAACACTGCGGCGCCGTGGGCGGATTTGAGATCGCACGACCACGGCGAGCTCAGAGAGCCCCGCAGTTAGAAACGCATACAAACACAAACACGGGTCAGCAAGGCAGATAGCTGGGATCAGGACCCGGGACGACTGATTGGTCGAAAGTTCAAAGGCCGGCGGGATCGCAAAAGAGCGGGAAATCCTAGGCTCAGGATTGGTCGAGAGACCAAGGCGGTCGGGACGGGGGCGCCTAGCCTTTGATGTGAATAGTTTAAAAGAAAACGCAGGGGCAGTAGGGAACTCTCTTCTTCTGGAGTTTGGACACGGGGTCAGCGACGAAGGAGTCATCGGGCGAGCCGCTAGATTGTCTGCAGGACGATCTGAGCGCCGCAAGGTCACCAAGGACTACAGACGGTATCGTGTTGCGCGCCTTACAACACCTCAGAGCGGAGGGTAGGATCCGTAGGAGAGGGTTAGTTCGGGGTAAGGACGAGTAGGAAAGCGGTTTAGCAGAGAGCGCAGCATAGAATAGGGCTACACGGCACCAGAGTGTGGGTTAGAAGCGCCTTGCTGTCCCGCACACACACACGGGTGGCTCGGTTGGTTAGCAAGGGCTAATAAAATCTCGAGCGTAGTAACAAAACCGTGTTGTTGGGTGTTTTTGGAACGTGGTATTAGCGTGCACTGCATTCGCGAGTGTGTGGTCGTTGTACGCATAAAGGCCGTGGTCTCTGTACGATTGTGCGGGTACGGAGGTGTGTGCGTTAACGCCCGGGGAGAGCACTTTTGGTGTGTTGGCGTGACTACGCAGCCGTGTGAGAGGAGAATCGTCCTTGTACGATATTTGTGTTGACGTGCACGCGCGAGTGGGGGAGGGGACGAGTCGTCGTGTCGGCGTGTGCCCCGCTTGCGTGCGCTCGTTACTTGCGTAAGCTCTCGGCGTGCGTAATCGGCGTGCCCAAGGTGCGCGATCGTAACGTGGGCGGCCAGCGCGGCGCAGAGCGGCGCAGGAGTGGGTATCGCGTGTGGAGCTGTATGCGTGTGTGCGCGCACGTTCACGACGTGTGTAACACAGGTGCGCGATCCTAACGTGAGTGGTCAGGGTTGGGTGAGTGCCGTGCAGAGCTGTGTGTGGGTGTGCGCGTGCGTGGTTATCCATGCCTGCTACGCGGACCCGCGGTGGAGGGGAATCCTCGGGTGACGGCTCCCACACCCTGGGTGAGGAGCCTAGCGGCGGTTCGCTTAGCAGCGGGGGGGCGATTGATGATGTTAGTCCGGCCGTTAGTATTATCGAGGGAGGGATCTCGGGGGCTAGCGACCCCCACAAATTGGTGTCGGAAGCGGTACGGACCCCCGCGTTACCTCACGCTAAAATAAGACTGATATTTACCGGCCGGGGGGCCCCTTCGTGGAAGGCATTCGCCCGCAATCTCTTAGGGGCCAAGGAAATTAATGGATGGACGGACGCGCAGGCAGTACGTCAACTTAATATGAATCTTGATGGGCGGGCAGCCGATTTTGTAGAAGCGTTACCCGCGAGCGCACAGACACAGCTAGAGGAGCTGATGCGCCGACTCGATCCGCGTTTTGGCACGCGTGACGAGGAGGAAGCAAAATCGGCCTTAGAGGCGCGCCGTCGCCAACCTGGCGAAGATCTCCGTGATTACGCCGAGGATGTGCGCGAGTTAACAAAGATCGCACGCCCGGGGTACGCAACTGAGGTTATTGAGGAACTGGCTGCCGAGAAAATCCAGCGGTACCTGTCTCGCACGGCGTGGTGGCAGCCAGACATGAGCTGCCCACGTCTTCCCTTTAACACCCTTGTCGAGCGCGCACGTAAGTGTGAAAGAATTCACAGCGAACGCGCGCAGCTCCGGGGGCTGGGACGAGAGCGCGCCATTGCGAGCCTGCTCTCGGAAGACGAGGAGGAGGAACAGGAGCTCGCGAGGACGGTAAGGGGCCGGGAAAGAGAACCTCCAGTGTCCCGCGAGACAACCCCGGGATGGGTTGCCGGTATACAAACGGGTATAAAGGATGTCTCCGGCCAGGTAACCCAGGTACGCGAGGAAACGAACAAAAATATGACCCAATTGCAATCCTCCGTTGAGACCATCCGATCTGAAATGGGGGACCTACGCGCCACGGTGGGAGGGTTATCTGGGAGGGTAGCCCGACTAGAGGCGGAGGGTGGACAGCGGCGTAATGGGGGGGGAGGGAGTGGGCGGGGGGCCCACTACGGAGCCGCCCCCCCTCCCCGGGCATGTTATATGTGCGATCGCCGAGGGCATCTAGTGAGAGACTGTCCTGAAATCACCCGAGCTAGGCAGGCGCGGGGGTTAAACTCCAACGCCTCCTAGTGAGCGGACCAACTAGGGGTGCAATCGACGCGGTCCCGATACAAATAGACGGTAATGGTAATAATGGCGAGCGAGTGATCTCCACACAGGTTCCAACAACAACGCCCACGGAAACGGTGACTCCTGGCGACTGGCTACGGGAGCTGGTGGCGGGGATCACGGGGGCCACGTCGCTGGTGGAAGGGGAGGTACACGGAGTGCGTACCCGAATTCTGCTGGACACGGGGGCGGTGGCCTCGCTCGTGAGCGCAGCGCACTGCAGCGCGATCGGGGTCGACGTGCGTCACCTGCAGGCACCGGACCGCGCGCTGCACACGGCGAGCGGAGCCGGAATGGGGCTGCTGGGGAGAGCCACCCTAGAGGTCCGCATAGGAAACCAGGTGTGCACACAGGAATTCTACGTTTCGAGTGTGTTGTGCCACGAGTGCATTGCAGGAACGGACCTCCTGGAAAAGTTGGGACTTAACGTACAGCCCCGGCAACGATGCGCTACGGTGGAGGGCAGCGGGGAGCGGATTCCGTTCCTAGGACAGGAGCCGAATCGCCCACGCTTCACACCCGTGGCCGCTACGCTGGTGTCGGCCGTCACCATCGGGCCTCTCGCCGAGATGCTGGTGCCAGTGGCAACCCTCTCCACCGACCCAACCCACCGACCATCGGGCGAGGTAATGCTGACTCCTCACCCGGAGTTGGCATCGCGATACGGGGTGGTAGGGTCAGCCACACTGGTAAACGCAGATGGGGGCCGGCTGTTTATACGTGTGTTTAACCCACACAGTACCCCGGCAATGATACGACGACGCACCCCGGTAGCCACCGTACACCCCCTGCACGCTCGCCACTCGAACGACTCGGTGTTCGCACTCTGGGCGGAGGACCCTGGCCGCCCCGAGGACAGCCAGGATCTGGCCTGGCGGGTCGGCCCGACCCCCCGAGCCGAGATTGTTCCCCTGCAGGATGCGTTACATGTGCCTTGGGCAGCCTTACCTAAGGGGGAGGCCGATCAGCTGCGCGGGTTATTGCGGGAGTACGCCGACGTGTTCAGTGAGCACGATTCGGACGTGGGCCGGACCGACCTGGTCAAGCACCAAATTGACACAGGTGCAGCCCGACCCATCAAACTCCCCGCATACCGAGTGGGCGCGCCTGAACGGACCCAGATCAAAGAGGCAGTCACGGATATGCTACGCGATAACATAATCCAGCCCTCCGCGAGCCCTTGGTCTGCCCCGGTGGTACTGGTAACGAAAAAGGACGGATCGACTCGGTTCTGCGTTGATTACCGAAAATTGAACGCAGTCACCCTCGGCGACGCTTTTCCCATCCCACGCATCGACGACACCTTCGACAGTCTCGCAGGAGCGCGGTATTTTTCCACCCTCGATCTGGCGTCCGGTTACTGGCAGGTGGAGATGACGGAGGAGGATCGGCCAAAAACAGCATTCACCACCCCGATGGGCCTGTTTGAGTTTCGAGTGTTGCCGTTCGGACTCACTAACGCGCCCGCGACGTTCCAGCGGTTGATGGAGTTGGTGATGCGGGGCTTGCAGTGGGAACAGTGCCTGATTTACCTGGACGACGTAATAGTGTTCAGTAGGTCGCTGTCCGAACACTGGTCCAGGCTGCGGGAAGTATTCCAGCGACTGCGAGCAGCCCATCTCAAGCTCAAGCCACGTAAGTGTTACATTGCGCAACGCGAGGTGGGGTACCTCGGACACCGAGTCAGCGAGGCAGGGGTGAGCACCGATCCCGAGAAGGTGCGTGCCGTAGTGGATTGGCCGCGGCCGAGGAACCTGACGGAGATCAGGTCATTCTTGGGACTCGCCACTTATTACCGTCGATTTGTAAAGGGATTCAGTGAGATTGCACGCCCCCTCACCCAACTCACCTCCCCTAAGAACCCCTATCAGTGGTCGGAGGCCTGCCAGACGGCTTTCACCACACTCAAAGACCACCTCACCCACACCCCCACCTTGGCTTTCCCAGATTTCACCACCGATTTTATTTTGGACACTGACGCCTGCAGCAGTGGGCTGGGCGCGGTGCTGTCGCAAGTGCAGGGTGGGACGGAGCGGGTCATCGCATACGCCAGTCGGACCCTGAGCGGGGCCGAACTGAACTATTGTGTAACCCGTCAGGAACTGTATGCTGTAATTTTCGCGTGTAAACAGTTCCGACCGTACTTGTACGGCAGGAAATGTCGTGTGCGCACCGATCATTATGCACTGCAGTTCCTCCTTACATTCAAGGAACCGCGGGGGCAGATGGCTCGATGGCTGGCGCAGCTGCAGGAGTACAACCTGCAGATCGAGTACCGAGCGGGGCGAACACACGCGAACGCGGACGCCTTGTCAAGACGGCCCGCGGTGCGCGCTGAGACGAGGGAGGGAGACGCCTGCCCGTGCTTCACGGGGGGACGCTGCCGCCAGGCAGCAGAACCCAAGGAGCGCGCGGAAACTAAACTCCCCCCCCCGAGAGAGAGTGCAGTGTGCGCCGCAGGAACCCCTGCAGAAGGAGCCCGGGGACAGACGGATCATCCCACCCCAACCGGGCGGATCCAAGAGGATGTCGGCTGCGCCTTCCCGGGCTTGGACGACGAGCAGCTGCGACAAACCCAGCAGCGGGATCCGGATCTGGCGGCGGTGGAGGCGGCACTGCGAGAGAGGAAGGATGCACTACCAGGGCCCTGGAGCGGTTTGTATGCCCGGTTGTGTGTAGAAAACGGGGTGGTGAGGGAACTGGCCGACGCTGGGCAGCCGGGGTGCATCTGCGTTCCCGCCCATGTGCGGCCCCAACTACTACGACTGGTACACGACCACCCGCTCGGGGGCCATGATGGGGAACGGCGCACCCGGGAGACTCTGCGTCGCCAGTATCTCTGGCCTAAATTAGCGCAAGATGTGGCCGCCTGGGTGCAGGGCTGCCGGGCCTGTCAGCAGTGTGGGCAAAAGCCGGCGAGGTACCAGGTACCCCTGAGGCCGTTCCGAGTCAGTCGGACGAATCAGTTGGTCGGAATCGACCTGCAGGGGCCCTTTCCACGATCCCACCGGGGCAACCGATATATTCTTGTAGCGGTGGAGTACTTCACCCGCTACCCCGTGGCGGTGGCTATCCCGGATAAAACAGCCCTCGTAGTGGCCCGGGCCTTCGTGGAAAACTACGTACTTAAGTGCGGGATCCCCGAACGAGTCATTACCGACCAGGGTAGTGAATTCGAGGCCGAACTATTCCAGGCGCTGTGCCGAGAGTTCGGGATCCAGAAGGACCGAACCACGGCATATCACCCCCAAGCGAACGGGATGGTAGAGAGGATGAACCAGACTCTGGCCGGGAAGCTTAAACGCATGGCGGCCGCGAATCAACAGGACTGGGACGAACACCTCCCCTATGCCCTGTTCGCCTACACCACCGCCGTTCACACATCTACAGGACAGACCCCGTTCCTAATGATGTTTGGTCGCGAGTCTCGCCTGCCCGCAGATCTGCTGTTCGGTGTCCCTCCGCCGCAACGGGAGGAAGGGAGCCACCCCATGGAGCACTTGCTGGAGACCCTGCGAGAGGCCAGGGGCCGAGCCTACCCGCACGGAGAGGCCGCGCACCAGCGGCAAGAGCAGGGCGCCCGACCCCGTATGGAGCCCCCCTTCTACACTGCGGGCTCCGAGGTGTGGCTGTACACTCCCCGCGTCGGTGCCGGACAGGTGGGGAAGCTGACCACCTACTGGCGAGGACCCTGGATTGTGAGACGGCAGATCTCACCATGGACGGTGCTGATTCAGGGAGGAGAGAGGGGCCGGGAGATGGTGGTCAACATCCGCCGACTGAAGCCGTGGCGAGCAGCCCCCGAGGGGGGGAGCCCCGCCGTCCAAGTACCCCGAAACCCCGGGGTCCCCCCACCCCCCGTGCCCGGGGGCCTCGCGCAGTATATGGGCCCCACGGAGCCCCGGGCTCCGAGGGGCCCCGGGCGGGGCCGGGGGCGACGAGGACGGCGACCCTTAAACCCCACCGCCTCTGAGTTTGTCCCCCAGCCCGCAGGTGCCGGAGACCGAGGGGAGCCGTTGGAATGGAGGAGGAGACCACCGCCGGAGCCCCAGGAGACGGAGCCGCCACCCCCGAGGCCAGCCACAAGGGCCGGGCGAATCCCGCGGACCCCGCGGCGATACCTCGTGGGGGCAACCCAGGCGAGGTGCTCCAGTCAACCCGGGACGGGGACTGGCACCCCGGGGGGCTATGTGGTGCCACAGCGACGGGGCCGCTCGGCCGAGCCAGGGAGCCGCCCGGCTTCCACCGCCGCACTGCCCCCCATCACCCCCCCCACATAAACACGCACCCGCACCCACGTAGGGCCTCGTGGTCGGGTCACCTACCCTGAGTTTTCACCCGAGGGCCCCCTAGGGGGGTTACCCCACGGTTTCTCAGGGCCAGGGAATTGGACAGGACCCTTCCCAGGCCAAGTAACACTGCGGCGCCGTGGGCGGATTTGAGATCGCACGACCACGGCGAGCTCAGAGAGCCCCGCAGTTAGAAACGCATACAAACACAAACACGGGTCAGCAAGGCAGATAGCTGGGATCAGGACCCGGGACGACTGATTGGTCGAAAGTTCAAAGGCCGGCGGGATCGCAAAAGAGCGGGAAATCCTAGGCTCAGGATTGGTCGAGAGACCAAGGCGGTCGGGACGGGGGCGCCTAGCCTTTGATGTGAATAGTTTAAAAGAAAACGCAGGGGCAGTAGGGAACTCTCTTCTTCTGGAGTTTGGACACGGGGTCAGCGACGAAGGAGTCATCGGGCGAGCCGCTAGATTGTCTGCAGGACGATCTGAGCGCCGCAAGGTCACCAAGGACTACAGACGGTATCGTGTTGCGCGCCTTACAACACCTCAGAGCGGAGGGTAGGATCCGTAGGAGAGGGTTAGTTCGGGGTAAGGACGAGTAGGAAAGCGGTTTAGCAGAGAGCGCAGCATAGAATAGGGCTACACGGCACCAGAGTGTGGGTTAGAAGCGCCTTGCTGTCCCGCACACACACACGGGTGGCTCGGTTGGTTAGCAAGGGCTAATAAAATCTCGAGCGTAGTAACAAAACCGTGTTGTTGGGTGTTTTTGGAACGTGGTATTAGCGTGCACTGCATTCGCGAGTGTGTGGTCGTTGTACGCATAAAGGCCGTGGTCTCTGTACGATTGTGCGGGTACGGAGATGTGTGCGTTAACGCCCGGGGAGAGCACTTTTGGTGTGTTGGCGTGACTACGCAGCCGTGTGAGAGGAGAATCGTCCTTGTACGATATTTGTGTTGACGTGCACGCGCGAGTGGGGGAGGGGACGAGTCGTCGTGTCGGCGTGTGCCCCGCTTGCGTGCGCTCGTTACTTGCGTAAGCTCTCGGCGTGCGTAATCGGCGTGCCCAAGGTGCGCGATCGTAACGTGGGCGGCCAGCGCGGCGCAGAGCGGCGCAGGAGTGGGTATCGCGTGTGGAGCTGTATGCGTGTGTGCGCGCACGTTCACGACGTGTGTAACACAGGTGCGCGATCCTAACGTGAGTGGTCAGGGTTGGGTGAGTGCCGTGCAGAGCTGTGTGTGGGTGTGCGCGTGCGTGGTTATCCATGCCTGCTACGCGGACCCGCGGTGGAGGGGAATCCTCGGGTGACGGCTCCCACACCCTGGGTGAGGAGCCTAGCGGCGGTTCGCTTAGCAGCGGGGGGGCGATTGATGATGTTAGTCCGGCCGTTAGTATTATCGAGGGAGGGATCTCGGGGGCTAGCGACCCCCACATCTTTGTCTTTGTGTGCAGGCCGTCACGTGACTCGGCAGGATTCATCACGCAAGCAGCGTTTGCGTGAACTAATTGCGTAGAACGCTTGATTGAAATACAATCGAATCGCACACGGACGAATCGATGCATATAATTTGTAGAACCTAGGTTGATCGCAAATCAACTGCGTGGCAATACTCAGCGATATGCCAATCTCCCACCGTAGTTCCGTGTCGTTTCAATTGCAGATCAAATTCGACTGTGGAATTCTCCGTGGAAAATGGCATCGACGAGTCGAGCTCAGTGGCTCGCAGGGTCGAATAAGAAGTTCGCGCTCTGACGGTCATTAGTCTGCATGGCACGCAAGACCCTTTTTTCAATCCACTGCTGGATGAAGGCCCCCCCCCTCCCTACGCCGTGTAGGTCACGAGCGTCGTTTAATCTCACAGCACCACGCTGGTCGGTGCTGCTTGGTGAAGGAGAGTTGGGGGAGGGGAGCGAGTGGCCGGTATTCGTCGGGCTCAGGTCATCTGGCTCGTTCATGCTTAGCTTCCAGGCCTCTGTGTAGCGACAGGAGCGGTGGGCGCAGTGGTTAGCGCACTGCGACTGCGCTGTGAACCCCACTGCCTGAGTTCGATAACCATCCACGACTGACATCAAAGTCGTGGTTGATATTTTAACCGGTCATACTCTTCCGCTCGTACTCACCAGAATAGTGAAGTATGGTTAAACAACTCCCCATTACCTAAACAGGACGTCGGGGAGGCATCGTATAGAGACGGGTCGCATTCAGAGTGAATCCGCGTTCCATAAATCATTTCTCCAGAAAGAGAAACTTTGGCTCAGGGTTACTAATTGGAACTTTTATCCCTTATGACCTCTACTGGCCGGGTGTGGTATCACCCGTGCAGCAATCCCGTAGCCGGGGATAGTGGATCAGGCAAAGATGGAGCAACCTTGCGCACGAGATATACCTTTGTTTCGGGCATTGGAGAGGATGTTACAGCAAGGCAGTACAATAAGTAGGTCTCTATGCATTGAGTGTGAGCAGGACTGCATTTAGTTTGGTGAGACAGAAGGAAATTTGTACAGGGCCAAAAACTCGATAGAGACTCATAAAATAAAATAACCTTTTTTTAATTACAAAAACTAAGAGTTTTTTTTTTATAAAAATTCTCTTTACTAATTTCTGCTTTATTGGGCTATTTTAATTTCATCATACAATTTTCCCCATGTGGCAGAGATGAACTCTTCCGTAATCGGACCCGGGCTAAACGAAACCACTCACCCCCAGCTCCCAGCAGAACATGACGCAATCAAAACAGGTAAATGTGCAGCCCTGCAATTTCTCCATCACGCCACTGCTATCGGAAGGGCCTCCACTCGAGAACGGAATGATTACAGAGTACATCTAAACTACACAAGTATTCAATCTTAATTTTGGAGCTTTCGTGACTGCAGGAATTATTCTTTGGTTCTTTCGGTACAGTCACGTATAAAGATAAAATAATAAATTAAATAATAGCATACAAACGTCGTAGTATGCTATTATTTAATTTATTATTTTATCTTTATACGTGACTTTACCGAAAGAACCAAAGAATACACAAGTATTGTTTAATTGCACCATGTAAGGCCCACTAAGCTCTATAGCTCAACGAAATGGTTTATGCCGTGGACATTTTAAGCACTCAAATACTCTAAACGTATGTTGATTCTAAATGTGGAGGGGGATAAAACCGCAAGGCCCGGCGAAAAATCTACGCGACCACGGAGAGAAGAACATCCAAACTCCAAATATACAGCAGGCGTCAGAATTGGGGTCGAAACCACGACCTCCCGGGAGACCAAGCGAGGTAATTCACATCTCGCCGCTGGGGCAAGTATTTGGCCTACTCCTCCACGTTGGTCAGACGTTATTGGAAGAGGAGGTGGTACTCGCACCTTACCCCACCACGTGCAACCTTTAATTCGACTAACTCTGCGTGAACACATGCGGGGAAGGGGGATTATAAAAAAAAACTCTCAATGGTTTCACCTATCGCGCCAGGAGATCGACTCTAACCGGCGACCTCTGTGTCGCGAGTTCATTGTTCTACCAGTTACACGAGCACCTAAGAGAGCAGCATGTCATACATCAGGTTAAGTGTCTGGGCGTACGATACGGTGTGTTTGTGCAAGGATCGGGTGTGTGCGTGCGGAAGAGGGGGAGGGAAGAACCGGGGTGGAGGTGGGTGCCCTGGGGGTAAAGACACTTAAATCCGGCCGTGACTGTGACTGTTGTTCCATCCTACATCTACTGCAGCTAACACCACACACACCTCTAGCGCACCAAACACCACATACACCTCTAGCGCACCAAACACCACACACCCCTCGATAGCGTCCCGAACACCACACTGCAAACCCCTCTAACGCACCAAACACCACACACCCCTCTATAGCGCAGCTAACACCACGCACACCAAGTGCACCAAACACCACACACACCTCTAGCGCACCAAACACCACCTTGCCTTCCAACTCGCAGGGACATGCTGCCATTGGGGGGTCCCCTAGGCTAACAACTGCGGTATGAGACGCTTCGTGGCGGTATGGCAGCGATGTAAATCCCAGTATTATTATCACTTGCGTACCTTGGGCGTGTCCATTCATCCCTACCTCCAGCCAACCAGAGGGGCAACACATAATTAATATAATTGTAAAATGTACAGCAACGTGTCAATCCACTGCTGGATGAAGGGGCCCCTCCCACCGCGCGGTGCGAGGCGTGGGATGTGAAGCAAGCAAGGAACCCGGCTCAACGCAATGGGATGTCAGTGACGTCGCCACTGGCACCCAGACAGACAGAAATTGACTCAGGTTGTCTAGCCACACCACTTTATATATATATACGTACAAAGATATGAGTTGATATGAGTATCGTTATTAAACACGGAAGAGAACGGGAGAAAGAAAAAAAAACAACACCCCATCGATGCCGAAAATAAAAGTAGGAGAGTCCGTCATTATTTGCCCACCCGCCCGTAAATAGGTGGGGTGGCCTTGTTCAATGTAGGAAGGAACTTGAGAAGAGAAGGGGGGGGGGGCGCTGCCGTGGTAGAGAACGCGGCTTTTTGTTTTCTTTGAGTTGGCTTTCATTCCAGCGGCGAAAAACATCGCCGATGAATTTTGACACCGGGTGAGTCAACACGGATTGAGCATCTGGCCTCGTCGCGAGACCCCGCGTGCGCGGTTTAATGTGCGTGCAGAGTGGCGCGACTCGTCTGTGCGTGCGTGACACATTGCCACGGGGGAGACAAAGGCGGACGGGCGTGGTTCTGAACAGCCACCTCCGCGTGTACTGTGCCGGCCTTCGCTGGGTGCTCGCTAACGGCACTTGCCCCAACAGACGGTCGAGGCTACACGGGGGATCTTCGTATTTGTATGCGCAAGTAACACGGATGGGTATTTCACGTGTTAATTAAGTCACTGCACGCGCTCCGCGCACCTGATAATTGGTAATTACGGACAGGTGCAGCGTGGGGGAGGGGAGGGGAGTCACGTGGACTCGAGATGTTGTTGACGATTGTAAGACTGACGTTAAAGACCTTGTTATGACATATGTTGTGTAAGTATACGCGAGCAGTCGCGGGGTTTATAGTGCGGGTAAATAAGCAATTATTAACATAATCCCCAATTAAATCTCAACGAACTATTTCCCAGGGGCAGGGGAGAAAGAGCTGTATACAGTAACTCCCCGGTTAACGTCGAGGATACGTTCCTGAAATGTGCGACGAATATCGAAACGACTTAAAACAAAGCATTTTTTTCTCTCTCCGAATCTCCAAAATCTGCTTCTTCCACGCGTCTGTCCCACTCACGTGGGGGGGGGGGGGGGTCCGCTGTCCTTGCCAACCTTCTCCACGCTGCCCTGTCCTGCGCCATCTCTCTTTCCGCTCCTCGGGCCACCATGGTCCCATCGCACCACATCATTCCCTCCACCTCTTCTTCTGTTGCCTTCCTCTTGATCTCTTTCATTCCACTTGTATCACTTGCACCATCTGACCCACATCATTTTCCTGTTGTCTCTCCGCATGACCGCACCACACCAGCCCTTTCTCTCTCGTGTTCTCTGTAATTTCTACCACCTTGAATCTTCCTCTCACTTCTTCATTTCTCACCCCCTGTCCCTTCCTTGTTAAACCCAACATCCACCGCAACATCCTCATCTCTGTGACTGCCATAGCTTGGTCCCCACTCTTTCTTGTGCCCCAGCACTCGGCCCCATACAACAGCACTGGCCTCACCACCGTCCTACACACTTTTACGTTCAACCAAACTCGGACCCCCTCTCGTCGCACACCGCACCGGTCAAATCTCCAAAAATACCGTCCTCAAATAATATGGTGTACTCTGCAGTCCAGTACATATGTTCATGCGCGAAGGCATCGTAGTGGAGGCGAAGGCTGAGGCGACAGAAACGAGTACAGGACGTCTTCTTGGTTCTTTCGGTAAAGTCACGTAGAAGGGAAATAATAAAATAAGAAAAACTTTCTGAGCCGTGGAGTACAGGGCGGTTGCTGTCAGCGACGTAAGTGTGTGTCGAGGCGACGCAAATCAGGTAGCGGTACTAATAAAGTGACGACGTCTTTACGACACGACGTAAAATGAGGAGACGTACATCTGGTTATGATTGTGTGTGTATATATATATGCGTACGTCCTTTCATTATACAACTACGAGCAACTTTCTGAGCCGTGGCCACACCACGGGAAGGGCAGTAGAGTCGATGACCTCCGATTCGCACGGTTAGCTACGTACGGTTGCGTAAGAAGTTCAACATACAGACATGCAAGGATGCCACGCATGGAAAACGAGAAGTAGAAGAAGAAAAAAACGGGCCAGCGAAGAGAGACGACGAAGAATTGGATGTAATGGGAAAATAATGCAAAGGGAACGAAAAATTTGGAGCAAAGGATCAGGAAAGACGAGGAAGAGGGAGGCAGCGGTGACGTCAGGGCCACGTCGCTGCACAGAGCAGCTCACGTGTTGTCACAGACTGTCTGACAATACCTGGCGCCGTGGGCTCAGGTTCCAAGGGGGACAGGATATGGCAGTCAATCATTGGATCATTGAAGCTATCTGTGTGGAGCTTGGAGGGTTAGCCTCAAGTATGCGTGGGTTTACTGCGGGTTTTGTGTGTGTTTTTTTTATCTCACGTGCACAACGCTCATGGTGTTGTTAACAAATCCCGATCAAGGAATCTCCAGACTCGATTATGTTTTCTGATCACGTTAGTTAAGGGTGGCGCCACTGTAATTGTTATTTGCGCTGTTCCGTGCAGTCGGAGCGCATTACGTTGTGAAAAGGGCGCAGTGTTACCACCTGTAGGTAAACTTCGATAGAACTCCCTTGCTGTGCTGTAGACGCATTTGACACCCACCTCGAGCGCGCCAAACACGGCGCACACATCTCAAACGCGCGGGGAGCGCAATGACTGGCTGTCCCGGGCTGTCTCGTGTTGTTTGTCGCATTCAAATCGGGGCTACAGAGGACGGGCTGTGAGTTTGATGTGGTTAGCGAGCGTCCTTTGCGCCACTCTACTTCGCGACAGATGCATTCTGTCTGAGCTGTGTGTAGCCGGCGCTGCTGCAAGGTGCGAATAAGCGCTGCACAAGCGCGTTCTAACGCAGGACGGGGGGGCGGTGGTGGAGACGCCGACTCCAACGCTGCTGATAATGCCACGGGCGCTCCTCCCCTGCACCGTCTCCCGCTTTCACCTTTGATCACACTCGCAAATTCGAGATCGCGCAGGAGAGCGCCGCGCTATCGCGGACGCAAATTGGACGACGGACGCGCAATGTTTACCGACGATTAAAGCTCGGGAAAATGGTGAACTCGTGCAAATAAAACCGGTATCAATTATTCAGGGTACAGCATTAGTCCTTTCTCGTAAATAGTGCGCGCGGCGCGAGCGCGTGTGTGTGGTGCGGTTAGCACGGCCTCGTCTTCCTTTCATCTCCTATCCCCTCCCACTCTCCTCTCTCGCCCTCCCCCCCTCCCTGGTCTCCCCTCGCATCACGCCTCTTCACGAGAATGACGCCCGTCACGTCTGGGAGCGCCTGGCGCACACAAGGATGCAATGCGCGGCTCGTGACATAAATTGCTTTCAACGCGCGCACTTAAGGAAGCTTTCCTGAGACTCCTGCCCAAGGTAAGCCCACGTGCTGTGTCTACACACGACCATCAGCTGCATTTTTAAAATATATATGAAAACTTATTACGCGTTTATTTTTCGCGGGGGTTCGACAGGGGCCACCCCATAGTTGATATCGAGAGCTTTTGCCAATGACATTTGGTAGAAACCCGGCGGTACTTGTTTTAACAGTCTGTCTCTGCTGATGAGACCCAGAAGGTCGAAACCGGCCGAGAGTTTGCTTGTTGAAACACGTGCGAATGGACAATACGGGTGTGCAGAGTCAACAGGCTGATGGGATAAAAGACGCATTTATTTGTACGTGGAGATGCATCGTACTCTGTTGTACTCGCCTGTGCAGTGGCGCAGACGCGCTCGGCACAAAACTCTGGAAGATCGATTGATATGTCGCCAAAGATGTTTGATCTCACGTGATAATTGTAAAAGGCAAGACACTTGGGACTGTGCCCTTTAGGGTTCATCAGCCGAACGGAGCCGGTCGTGCAACTGCTAAACGTGGTCTGACCAGAATCTGGACGTTGTAGACCAAGAGCCCGACATGCTATATGAAAGTTACACACATACACGCACGTGTTGATATAGTTCGTGGTGGTGGTGGTCGCAGGGGCGGCGGTGGTGGTGATCGTGGGAGTAGTAATTGACGGCAGTGATGGTGACAATGATTGTGGGGGCGGTGGTGGTAATGATGCTGGTGGTGATGATGTTTGTGATGATTATTGTTGAAGCGCGAATGGCTGTGGTGATAGTAAATGGGCGTGGTATGAATAGTGCTGGTGGCGGTATCGGCAGAGAGTAGCGGTGTTGTTGCTTTGGTCCTGCTGTTGATTGAGACGTGGCGGGGATGGTCATGGCAGTGGTATTGAAGACGCTGTTAATGGCAATAGTGACAGAACGATAATAATGCATGCAATGGCATCGTCATCCTCGTTGCCTTTTATCCGCTTCATCGTCCCACTCCCAAGCGGCAAATGACTTGGTTGACTGCTGTTGGGTGGTGGTATACATTTGCAAGCGTTCAGCGCGAAATCGAAAGCAGTGTTAAACATTCGGTTGACCAAAGCACTCTGAGTTAAGCCAATCGACCCCCGCGCCGAGATCGACTCCCGTTGTGTTCGTGCCGCATGTAAAGAAACGGCCTCACTGACCCGTCCGCGGAGTGTCGGTGGAATTATTTAAATCACTCAGCGACGATCGCCAGCTTGCAAAGTCTGCCGTGGCACCACGACACTTTGCGGCAGTCGGTCACGACCGCCCCTACGCAGGCTGCATTTCAGACGCGTCGGCGGCATGCAACGTGCACTTGAATGCGCGTCGCGTGAATGCTTCACAGGACGCCTTCACGTGCACATGGTCTTGTACACGCTGTGTAATATGCGGGGGGAGCGGTGGCGCAGTGGTGACCGCACTGCGATGTGACGCCACAGTTTGATTGCTGACCACGTGGCAACGTGAGTGGCGAGTGATATCTAAACCGATCCTGGGCTTACCCTCTACCCGTTGACGAACTCGCACGGACCAGCGGGGTGAAGTATGGTCGAGCAACTCCCATGTCTGACACGCAGTGGGGAGGGGGGCCTTCATCCAGCAGTGAATTGGCAAAGGGCTGAAACGTGTAAATTTGACACCGCTGTTGTTGCGTCAAGATCGAACCATGTCGTTCGCCAAAGTTACGCGTTAAGGATACGGGAAATACTCGACACGGCCAAAACAACATCGGTTTGCTTTACGAAGTCAAATTTCGATGGAATGTTGGCGAAATTGTGTGACGAAGATGCCAAAGTAATGTGTTTCGGCCGTTTCAACAAGATGTGAATACGACAGATCGATGGAAATGCGAACAATGTCCTCGAAGGTTTGGAAAGCCCACCGTGACTGAGTGAGCGATTGTTGTGCAATCTAAACAACGTACGAACCCATATTCTTGGTTCGTTCGGTAAAGACCGCTTGTGTTGCGATCGAAACGTCGTGCAATTTTTAGCTTTTATCATTTTCAATTTTATTTTTTTATTTTATTTTTGTTTTCTATCTACGTGACTTTACCGAAAGAACCAAGAATATGAATTCCTGCAGTCACGAAAGTTTTAAGTCAAAATTTAACGTACGAACCCCATAATCATTCAACCGAGGAATTCGCCTCATGTAGAGTTTGACGAGGAAGCCAATAGAGGACTGAACCTATATATTTACAAATACAAAGATCCCCTGTATAGCCTCAACAGACTGTTGGGGCAAGTACTGTTAGTAAGTACCTAATATATGTCAAACACATATGCACGCCAATACGACATTGATAGGCCAGCGACGAGCGCGAGCTACATGCTAACACATCCATGTCCGTCATTGCAATCAGTCATCTACGACTGTGAATCTGTCATTAACATATGAGTGTGTTACTTTTTCTGAATACGTAATTGAAACAAGATGCACTTACTAATTCACGCATTATCCTTCGTTGCACAACGGTGTATACATGCGCGTATGTATTGACGTTAACAATTGGAACGCGATAACTCACAACTCACTTATTTCCCACAGTTCACCCCACGACCCCTTAATCTCCCCCGTCATAACCGCCACCGTTACTTTTCCCTCTTCATAGTCTCATTATCTGGCTTTCACTCATTAACCCAATTTATTCAATCCATTCATCATCATTTACCTTCATCAATGTCGCTTTCCACCAAATTTACGCATCATCTCAGATTCGCCCCCATCGCTTCAACTCATCTATTGCATGCCCCTCATTACCACCATTACATTCACACACATTGAACCGTTGTTGATTCCTTGTAAAGCGCCTTCGTTAAGTACATCTTAACGAAGGCGTGTGAAATACACGCGTATCTCTGTTATCCGTCATTGCAGCACGACAAATACACGTGCGATTGCCCCCCCCCCGCCCCGCCCCCTGTAATTTCAACACGATGCATATTTGATAATTTCGTTTTGTCCGTGGCTGTAAACTCGAAGTGTCGATGCATCGCATTCCTTCTTGCGGCACCGTGCGCGTGCACGCGCGGGCCGCTCCATTCGTCATCACACCGCGAAACGGAACAGAGCGTCCACATCCACCACCTCGTGTCCGCCACTGCAGCACGGCAACGTGGGCGCGTCTCTTGTGTCCGTCATTGCCACTCCTGAGTCGATTGTTCCCTTCCCCCCAGCCTGCCACCGCGACTCGGGGTGCTGTGCAGGACAGGGGTAGGCTAGCGTGTGTCCACGTCCCTGTGCAGCCTGCCTCGACTGTCGTCGCTGTCATCACACCGATGACGAGAAGGTTGGAGTTTCAGAACATCGCAGTCGCCCTTACGGCACATGGAGTAAACCTTCGATAATGGAATTCTAACACTACTACACGAACTCTCTCCCGCTCTGTCATGAAGTTCTCTCGTGGATAACAGAGCTCGATATTGGCACCTACGATTACATTATCACGGTTGGCCACATACATGCGCGTAGCTCGTGAACACATTTCTGGTGCCATACTCAACACTAGAATAGACCTTACGTCGAGCGCAATGATGCGGATGATGATGGTGGTGATGATGATGATGTTGTTATAACCATCATCAACCACATTGAATTGTAAAAGAGCATCGCGTGTGTGCAAACAAATTTGTCAAAAGCGCTTACTGCGAGAAATGTCCATTTGAAGCGGTCGTATTAATTAGAAGCGGTCGTGTGTGCTTTGCAAACAGCGACACAGATCCATCTTAAGCAAGATGTAGTCGGGAAAGAGAGATGCTAGAATTACTGCGGAACGTTTAAGCCCAGCCAGTGACATACGTACGACGTGCGTGTACGTTTGACATGGGTTCTATAAAGGATGTTAGAGACTGCTGTTTTATTTTAAGCTGCGATTGTTTTGTGCGTGCTCACATTTAGAGCGCTTCGCCACTCCACTGCTGAATGAAGGCCTCCTTCTACGTCGCGTAGATCATGGAAATTATTTCATCCACGCGTCACCACGCTGGCCAGTGCGGGTTAAGTGAATGGGGGAGACCCGGATCCCGGTTTGGATATCACTCGTACACTCATGCTAGCCGTGACCGTCAGTCGAACTCTGGTGGCAGCCCGGGTTAATCGTATAGCGCAGTGCGCTAACCACCGCGTTATTGCTCGACCCCGTCCGTAATACCACAACGACATACAATTTAACTCAAATGTGGACAATGGCTGTGTGTTTAACAGGACCCGAATCACGTATTCGCGGTTGTCCTTTTTGTCCATCGGATGTTGTTTGTTTGTTGTGAACGCACACGCCCGCCGCGCCCCCATCACCATCGCACACACATCGATGTGCTTTTTTGGCCGTTTCATCAAGGTGTGAGCACGGCCCTTCCTTTGTATTCAAGAACCCTCACCCGAGCCTGAATACTCGTTTTGCAGGAGGGGTCCTCCTACATTGGGATGTTTTGCCAATTGCACAAGGACGCGGGGGTTGGGGTACACTCAAAGCTCCGCACCAAAATATTCAAGAATCTATCGCCGTGCTGCCATCTCGCGGCTGTCTCGCAGCCCTCACGCCACGACTCATGATATTCCCAGGCGGCTTCCCATAGCAACACTACGCAGGCTCAAGCCTCTTCAACCGCCAATATTTTTCAAGATGGGTCGCATTCTGGGTGATTTGGTCGTAGGTTATTCTCATCTCGGTCTCGCCCACAACAATCTAAACGGTAAATCCGCGGTGTTGTTGTTGTTTGTGTTTGATATTTCCCGACAGCAGAGCACGAGGACCGTGATGATGGGAGGCGGACGATGCCACGGGGACCCTTTCACTCCGCTCCACAGCTGACCTGCGTGCGCACCGCCAGGAAGCTTTTCTTTAACGACACATCACTGGCTTCCAGGAGAAAAGACGTAGGGATAGATCACAGCATCACGCTGAGAAGAGGAAGGAGATTCGTAGAGCGAGTGTGAGCATCGACAAGCTCGCACGCGCAGGATCGATCACCATCACCATCATCATCTCCACTCTCATCGACTGCATAACCACTCTCATCGTCGTAATTATCTCTATCCTCACCACTAACATCTACATCATCATTACCATCAGTCTCACCACCATCACTTGTATCATCATCATCATCTATGTTACCATCACCACCACCAAGACGACTTCCATCCCTACACGTGCTGGTGCTGTAACCATCACTACGCGCGTGGCTCTCCCAACGAGGACAACAACAACAACAAAGTCAACAAAGTCAAGGCTCGTGGCTCCACTCGCCACCCATCTGTCACAATGTCCTGCATGGTCGGCATCCCCCAGTCGAGCGGCTTCTTTCGCCACTTCACCAAGGAGTCCGTGGCCAGGATCGAGGAGCAGATCGCCTGGGAAAAGGAGCGCAAGGCAGACAAAGATTCCACCGTGGTGATTGAGAAGGTGAAACCGCTCAATTTCTTGGAGGCGGACAGGACCATGCCATTTGTGTATGGGGAGGTTCCGCCGAAGATGATCTCGGAGCCGCTCGAGGACCTGGACCCCTACTACAGGAACAAGATGGTACGTTCCATTGCAATATGCATCGATAGCAATAGAGCACGTTTCGAGGTGCGGGTGACTGCTGTTAAAATAATAATAATACTACTACTACTACGAGTGATGTCAAATTCCACTGCAGGATAAAGGCCTTCCCATGCTGTGTTGACCACTGGACTTTGTTCGTCATACTTCACCACGCTGGTCGGTATTGGTTGCTGATAGTGCTGCCAATGGCCGGTTTAGATGTCACTCGCAATTGATGTGAGCAGTGGCTCGGAATCAAAAGTGCAGTGCTGTTAGCGAGCGCCTCTTAAGGGAGAGTGTGTGATTCATTCCAGCCACCGGCGTCGGTTTGGTGATCGACTGCTGATTGAGCATTATGGTGCTAATTGAATATTTTTGGGTCAGATTGACCATGCGAGGTTCATGCAAGCTTCAGTGACAGTTACACATTTTCCATAACAATGATGAACATGCTCAGGTATTGAACTCATTGCCTGCCTCGGTGGAACAGGAACACTGCGTCATACCGCTGCTTGTTGAATCCAGAGGGCAATATTTTCCGGGGGTTACTGGAAGTAACGGGTGGTATACTTGATGCGGTGTGTCGGGTGTATACATATATCCGGGTTGTTGACCCGAACAGACCTGAACATCAGCCCTGGTTGTACGAGTGTACAGCAAAGACAATTATCCCCAGTCTCTGTTGTTAACGAGCATCTGTTATGGCTGAAATGTTAATGATAGGTGCTCGCTAACAGCTAGGGACGTCTCTGACAGCCTTCAAATACGGAGTGGACCCGGGGCGATATGTAAACATCACCGCTGGGGAGACAAAGGCGACCGGACGTGATGCTGGCCATTCAACCTCTCGAAGCGGCCTTCATAGCTGCTCGCTAACAGCACTTAGCCCGGCAGTCTGTTAAATACTGCAACATGGGATCTTTGTCTTTGTGCCACGTGACGTTGATTTGAAATTGCAATCCTTTATATTGAAATCAGCGTGCTCTGTAGTGCCGTGGGGCGTGTTTACAAACCATCGGGCACGTGGAGCTCGCAACGACTTAATTTGTATTTAATTGTATTCATGGGATGGGAAACACATGGAAAGGCGACAGGAGCGGGTCGCGAGGACTGCGGTTCGTGGAATCCCGAACTGCGCACGCATACGAGCAGCAGGCAAAATTTCAGTTTCATGCCCTTGTGGACTCCGAGGAAGTTGAGTAAGCGCAACAGGTAAAATTGGCGGCAGTAAAGTAAAAACAGCGGTACAAGAAGCAGCAGCAGCAGCAGCAATATCAGCAGCAGCAGGAGTAGGTAGCAGCAAGTGGAAGCAGCAGCGGAAGTGGCAGCAGCAGGAGTAGGCAGCAGCAAGTGGAAGCAGCAGCGGAAGTGGCAGCAGCAGGAGTAGGTAGCAGCAAGTGGAAGCAGCAGCGGCAGTGGCAGCAGCAGCAGGAGTAGGCAGCAGCAAGTGGAAGCAGTAGCGGAAGTGGCAGCAGCAGCAGGCTGACACTGATCGGAATCTGTGCCCTTCACCCATGCACCTGCCAGAAGTACTGCTTCGTAAATTAATCATTGTGCTCAGAACAAATACTTTTTAGTTTAGTTAAGTTTAGTTTATTTTGTATGACCCTTCTCCCAATTACCTTCCTTTTTGAGCTGTCAGCTTGATGTTGATTTTGTGTGAAAAAAATATATAAAAATTTGCGACTCTCGCAGAAAGCAGTGCATCACCCAGTGTTAGACAACGGTCCTGGAAGATGACCTCACAAAACTACTTCTGATGTCCCTATAGATGTGTTCAAGTCTCGTGTCAATCAAACCAAACTTGATTGTGCTTAAAGCAAGAAAATTCTTGATTAAGCATCGTCGATAAAATGCGTTTGGAGTATTTGGCTGCTATAAATGTCCACGTGATGAGCGATTTCGTTGAGCTATCATTTGTGGCCAGGTCGCTTCTGAAACAAGGCAATATAGCTCAGTGAGTCTTACCTGGTAAAATAAAACATAGTTTAGTATAGTTTAATAGCACTCTTTGGTTCTTTCGGTAAAGTCACATCGGTAGAAAAATAAAATATAAGTGATATATTATTTTTCATTTTATTTTTCTACCTACGTGACTTTGAACTAAAGAGTATGGATTCCTGCAGTCACGAAAGATGCAAATCAAGATTATAGGTTTAGTATTCTGATGTTTTTGTTCTGCAGTCATCGGTGACCAGGCTGAGACCAACCATTTGTTACTCATGAGAGTCCCATTAAATCACTGCCTGCTGAAACCCCAATTTAACCCCAGGACCTCGGTATCTTTGACACGGTCATTATGAAACCCTTGAGCCACACAATTCATACTCCATTGGTGTGGTGTCACTACTTTAAAAAATTTCCACCAGGCCTAGAGTGACTACTTGGCCAATGTGATCCAGCTTTTGTTAGTAAAGTACAGTATTAATGATTGTTATTCCACCAGGAAAGCCTGAGAGTTTCAATACTTTTTTCGTCAAGATGGTCCGTGTCTTGGGATTTTCGGACAATTCCATTAATACGCTTTTCATATGTGGAGGAAACCAGAGTTCTCAGAGAAAGCCTGAAGTATAAAGAGGCAACACTCAATGCTCTGCAAAAATAGATTGAATGCACAGAGACACCCAATATATTCAATAGAGATGGACTGAGCTCATTGCTGAATTTTCATCTCCTAGCCTAACCCAAGCATACAATGTCACGTAATTCAAGTGAATCTCAAATTCAAGTCGCAAGATGGCTGAGTCGTGCTGCGCTTACGAGATCTGAAGATTTAGAGTGGATATTCAGGGCGATTTTTTCTTAGTTGTCATCATTAATTATCTATCCACTGCTGGATTAAGTCCTCCTGAAACCATCACTTTCGCACGGTCCTGTGATGCAACAATCCATTTAGTGCCCGCACACGATCAGATTTCACCACTCCATATCTTGCGAGTTTCCCTCCGTTTGGTCACCGAGGCAGCGTGCGAGAAATGGGTCCATATTACGTCGCTCAACATTTGCCGGTAACAAATATTGATCTTCGACACATGCAGGGACAGGCTTGCTGGAAGCAGGTGGGGGAGGTTGTTTTTTCTTTTGCTTTCTAATGTACAGTAATTCCTCGTTTAACGCGGTAGATGCGTTCCTCAAAAGCTTTGCGTTAAGCGAAAACTATTTGCCCATAATTAACGAAACGATCAAGTTTGGCGAGATACGATGTATGCACACACAGTGAGATGGCGGGACAAAAAACTCAAGTTTTCAGCCTCGTTACTGTATAATTATGCGTATCTCAAGGAAGTAGTTCACCGTGGATCACTCAGAAATCACATTATGACGGGTGCATTCCGCGTTATAGCGGGCGCGTTCCACAATGTGTGTAAGAACCGGGTTATGGCAAAAAAAACCGTGCTGTGGGGACACGCGTTCAGCGAGAACTTCCCTAATTTTGGGCAGGTGTAAGGGGTTTAATAATAACAATACAGATCATTCTTGTCACAGGTGACGGCAGTGACGCATTGTTCTGGGCGTCGTAACGCGAACGCACGTGGCACTCGCGCGCCTCGGGGCAGTCTCGGTATACAAGCCCACGGCTCGTGGCTACGAAACACAATGGGGAGCCAACATAAAGGACACGTGGTACGAATAGCAGAAGCAGCAGCCACAGCAGCGGCAGTGTCTCAAATGCCAGACGTGGCTCACACCTCGAGGCGTGCATGCTTTCCAGTTTCACAAACAAAAACGCGTGCGTTGATGCTTGGTTTATTTGTACTTAAAAGTGGAGAACGTCAGTAAACGGGAAACGTAAATAAGAGAAAATAATAAACATTGAGTTTTGAGTTGCAGGTCAGTTTTAAACTCAAGGTCAAAAGGTCCTCGCTGTCAGTGCCGTCGATGTCACCATTCCTTGCCATCGCAAGGAATGGTGACATCTCCCAGGTCACACAATTGTTGCAAAGGTGACCACCCGACCTGCAAGGTCTGCTCTTAGGGTATCATAATCATCATCGTCACCACCACCACAATCTGGCTTTTTGTTCTTCTCCGTGCTATGTAGGTGGCAGATCATTCAAGGACCACTCCTACAGTCCAATCATTGCCACCGTCTGGCTTTAAGTCTTCATATTTAACAGTCGACACGTTTTTAGATGGATACTGTTAGTTGTATCACCACCACCAAGTCATGAATGCATGTCTCGATAACCTGCCCACCTCCATCTTACACGTCTCCTTCCCACTGCAGCACAATCTCATCTACCTGTTTACACCTATAACATTCACTTGATAGTCCGCATCCAGTATTTCGATGTATTTGTTTAATATCCTGTCGATTGTAGTGGCGTAGCGTGCTTGCTGTGGGCCCAGGTGTGAAATGAATTAATCAGGGCCCCCTCCTCAATTAGCTCCCTCTTCGTATCCTAGGCCCCTCCAGACCATGGGCTCCCGTGCAGTTGCACCGCCTGCACCCTTGAGAGCTGCCCCCTCCCTACCAATGGATTCGTAGGACCTTCACGAACGTAAATGCACTTTTTCGCATGGAGGGCAGGCCACGATGCGAGAGGGGTGAGGGGTTGCGAGGGGGGCTTAAATTCACATGATTGGTAACGTCGCATTTGGGATATTAAATTTTATTGATAATGAGACACCAGTAGTGGATTATTGAACCTTCAACTTAAACTGGGGCTTCATGGCCTGGTGAATAACACTCCCTGGTTGTTTACCCAAAGTCTGTTCGCCCCCAGGCCTATGAGCACGTGCGTGCCAGGCTTGAATGTCTCACACGACACTGAACATACACGAGACGCTCTCCAGCCGCTCAACATCTCAGTTCGGCCCATGTATCTATAACATGGATGGGGATATGCTACGTCATATGTTGTTATTTTCTTCGTGGGTTTTGCTATCAAATGGAGCAATTCATTTGGATTGAGAGTAATGCAAAGAGTGACTGGAACACAGCCCAGAAAAGGCGATCGTTGTTGATCAGACACGTGATCAAGAGTTTTCAAAGGTGAACGCTTGTTGATGGAAACTGGAAGGACGGATGTTGGGAAAGAGACCATGAGGCAGATAAACAAAAATTCTGCTTTATGAAGGGGCCCGGGTGGGGTCAGGAGGCAGGTGACAGGATGGGGGGGGGGGGGTAAAGATCAGTGGATGGGGCACGTTTCACCCAAGGACCTGCCCAAGAGAGAGAGAGATATTGCATCACATGAAGATTGAACAACCTTGATGTCCATCAGCCAGATTCTGAAGCAGAATTTCTTGAGCAGAATTTGGCAAATGCAGGCAAACCTTGACCTGGTTTCATCAGCAGTGCGTGGTTGTGAGACATTGGACCATAAGGCTCTTTGGTTCATGGGCCGAAATATTTTTATATTTTTTTATTTTGGTGATGAAACAAATCCTGCTGTGTTTACAATGTCGTTACCCAAAGGCTATCAAGAGAGTGATTTTAATGATATAGTTTTACAGCCCATCACGGCACATCTGGGTCATGGGGGTTACTTGACCATCCTTCACCATGCGTTAGCGTATTAGGCTGCTATACATGTATACGTGATAAGCTACTTGGTTGAGCTATCATTTGTGGCCAGGTCGC
This sequence comes from Lampetra fluviatilis, assembly GCF_964198595.1. Classification (NCBI taxonomy): domain Eukaryota; kingdom Metazoa; phylum Chordata; class Hyperoartia; order Petromyzontiformes; family Petromyzontidae; genus Lampetra; species Lampetra fluviatilis. The sequence continues at coordinate 10,041,187 of NC_136284.1, read as the reverse complement.
TTCTGAAAAAGACCTCCATAGCTCAATGGGCCTTACCTGGTAAAAAAATAGATCAGCATCACCGGATAGTGTGATCAATTCCCCGAACTGGTTTGGCCAGAACACAGCACTGGGTCGACGACATCATTATCATCAATCACCATGATAACCACACGTTCCCTTTGCGTTCCAATTATAAATTAGTCAACCTGCATATATCACCCGAGACTTGAAACCCCAAGGCAAAGTTGTCCCCCCCACCCACCCAAAACTGCTGTCACGCACCACGACCATCAGCTGTGTAACAAATCAAATACAAGACGTCTCCTTCACATGCCCGTCTCTCCACGTAAAACAAACGCAATTAAATGCATGTATTGTCAAAGCAGGTTTGTTTGCATGTTTAACCACACGCATGTGTGGTTAAGACAGACTTGGTGCCTTGCGATAGGTGTCGATTTGGTATTTGAACAATATTTCTGGAAAAGGTAAAGCCTGTTCCCGTTTTCATTGTCTTGGTACTGGCAAAAAGGAACCCATAGATGAGAATAGATTTGTCCCCTTTTTTCTGGAAACAAAACAGGTGTTAAGATGTTAAAACACTAAACTGAAACCTTTTACAAGGAATCATGTTTCAAGGACAATGCATATATTATCAGCGTGTTTTTTGTTTGCATTGTGACCACAAGCATTGTGGTTAATGCAGACATGATTCCTTGTAAAAGGTTTCCGTTTGGTGTTTTAACATCTTAACACCTGTTTTGTTTCCAGAAAAAAGGGGAAAACCCTATTCTCTTATTTTGGTGTTGGCAAAGGAGGTCCCATGATGTGGAACCCATTGATGTTTTTTTTTACACTAACTATCCGCCGCACGGCCTTCTGGGAGTGCATGTCATCGGCATTTGTGCAATAAAAGCAAAACTCTGGATAAGCTTCTACACACAGTGTGCCATAAGCAGCTCAGGACAAGCTTCCTTTAATCAATGCTGGCGAACTGCTGATATTAAAGGAAAGGATACTCTCTCTACGCTATAGGGTCCTAGTTCAACGCAGAATAGTAGTGTCATACATAACTCGAAATCATCGTTAGCGTCATTGTGGAAAACGTAAATAACATTAACAAGAAGAAAATGTCTCTTTGAACTGTGTGGATAGACGTTACCACGTGATTGCAGGAGCACCTATGTCATCCAACAACTGAAACCGGTTACGTGAGTGTGCCGTACGGTTTTGGAGAATACACTGGCTATATAGTGTATCCAATGACAGTATCAAGTTTATGATTAACTCATGCAAATACAACACATTTTACCCGTTCTCTATCCAACAATGGAGGGGCACGTGACATTTCACCAATCCTGTTTTTATCACCGACAATCTACAAATTGTGGTTGAAATCGGAGCACCACACTGTTGAACGGTCCTTGTGAGCCCTGGCATAGCTGAGATCCTGGGATTGAATCTGAGTAATTAAACCTGGTCCATAAGTGCAGTGAGTTGATGTTCTCAGCCCGATCAATGACTGCACAAAAACGTAACGAAAATCGAATTATATTAAATTTGGATGTTCATTTAGTTCAGAATGTGTCTGACTATGAAGATTACACAAATGTTGGATCATCATATGAAGGACACCTTTATTTCAGAGCACGTGAGAAGGTATAGCACCGTAAGGCAATTACATATACATGTAGTCCCCGTCCTACGATGGAGATGCGTTACGACGACCCCATCGTAAGTCGAAAATATCATAAGTCGAAAATGGCCAAGCCTACCCAGGAGTCTTAAAGAATGGTGATAATTTAGCAAAACAGAGCAATTTATAGTACCGTACTGTATAAACTATATACTGTATGTATTTATTAATTACAATACTGTATTGCACAGTCAAATTTAAAGTAAAAAACAAGGTAAATTCTCAGCATACCTACCTGAACTGCAATTTCATAGAAAGTTTTTTTCAGGAAACAATCCTATCTGCTATAAAAACTTTAAACATGCATTGAACGTATGTATCTTATCGTGGTAACCCTAAAATGAAATCGCTAAAGCTACGTATCATACATTCATTGAACGTGTCGTAACGTATCATATTGTACTGTACTCACCTGGAACACAAAAACACAGAAAAAAATACACGCGCTAACATCGTGACCACTTAACTCCGTCGACCGCTGGTGAGAGTGAGAGGCATCACCATACAAGGTGGGAGATGCGCACATCCCGGCAGCGTTCCAACGTACAGCAAGCATCGTACCTCGTACGCTGCTGCGTTTGCCTGCCTCGCGAAATGTAAAATATTCAACAATTTTGTCGTATCGATATCGCCATCGTAAGATCGAAATATCGTAAGTCGGACCCCATCGTAAGTCTGGGACTACCTGTATTTTACTCAAATCTCCACATAAAAGATTAAGAGGTTTCAGTCCATCAGCCTATGGGCTTCCCAGACCAACGATGTCCAGCAGCATTTGTTTAAACAAAGAAACAAACGCTTGCCTGGTTTTCACCTTTTTTGGTTCTCATCAGCAGCGTGCAGCTTGCTCAACAAATCCTGCTGGATTGCCAGATGTTCCGTGATGAACCGATTAACGCTATACACTTGCCATGCTCAGAGTCGTGGGATGCTTTGGTTATTGAGATGATGAATCACCGCTAATTGTTGTAACCGTCTGCTCCATGCTGTGGAGCGCAGCTGCGCCTAATGTCGCTGTTATCTGCTTCTCTTGCAGACGTTTTTGGTTCTCAACAAGGGCAAGACCATCTTCAGGTTTAATGCCTGCAAGGCGCTTTGTCTCTTCACAGTGTTCAACCCCATTAGGAGAATATCTATCAAGATCCTCACTCACTCATATCCTCTTTTGCTGAAGGCCGACGATCGCTATTGCATTTGCAAAGACGCTTTGTGTGTGTGGTTCGCCGTGCCACGCATTCGTTTGACACCTACCCGTATCTTTTCACAGGTGAAGCATATAACAACACACGTGCGTGTTACTGTCTTCTGACCCAGGATGGTTTTTTTTTCCTCCCAAAATTGTACGTCCAAGAAATATCTGCGTAAGAGTAATTTGCTTAGGGATCGTTATTGATATGTGACATTTTACAGGGATTGTGGTTTTGCTCCTTCGCCCAGCAGTGGATAGATCCAGCGCTGGCGAGGTCTTCGTCGAGCAGTGCGTAGGCAAGATAACGGCTGCTGGTGACGAGCATCTTCTTGGTTCTTTCGGTAAAGTCACGTAGAAGGAAAATAATAAAATAATAAAAATAAAACATAATAAAATAATTCTCACGACGTTTCGGCCACAACGCAAGCAGCCGTCGTGGCCGAAACGTCGTGAGAATTATTTTATTATGTTTTATTTTTATTATTTTATTATTTTCCTTCTACGTGACTTTACCGAAAGAACCAAGAAGATGAATCCCTGCAGTCACGAAAGCTTTACATCGAAAAATGGTGACGAGCAGTTCGTTTCTGACACTCACATACCCTGTTGGCTATATGTAGCATCGCCGGGTTAAGAGACATCACACAAATCCTCTGCCAGAGCTACTGCTATCGGGAGTAACGTTAAAATGATAAGTAACATTTTAACTGGGACAAGATACGCATCAATCGGCCCAAGGAATCGTGTGTAGAAGAAAAAAAAAGCACCGTAGTATTTAAACGTAATATTCCAACTGCAAACTATCACTGGTGTCTGCCAAGCACCCACATGTGCCATGCAGCATCCGGGGTCACAAGTACCAACACCAATTCCACACGGCGTGCGACTTATTTACACTTACCGATTTCCACGAAGCTCAAATGGCATTGCTCTTGCGCGGTCTGCCTTGTCCATTGCAGTCGCCTGCTATAGGCAGCGTGCTGCTGCTGTGGGCTGTGTTGGTTCGAGGCACACAGATGTCGTGTGCCGTGTTTGTTGTGTGAAAATACCACCGCCGCCTTCAATCCTTAGCTCCGTCCATACATTATTCACCATCCTCATCATGGCGACCATTTTGACCAACTGTGTCTTCATGGCTATCAATACAGAGCTGAAGGTTGTGGAGTAAGTAAGTGTGTGGTTGTGTGTCGGTGGATGCGCATGCGTGTGTGATTGTGTATGAGTGTATCCTGGTGCAGAATTGCATACCTATCAATCCCTTATCATTTCCTACTTTAATACAGACCCCGTTCCCTCATAAATCTCAACGTTCATCCTACAAAATCCCATCACAAGGGAGAAACACAAACAAATATATATTTTTTTGCTCAATTTCCCTGTACAAGAATACGACTAAACCGTATGGGTTGACAGGTATGGAATTGCGTGTGAACCCATAACACCCAGGTCTGTCCCGTGACCTCATGCCAGCGAGCCTTTGACACTTCACGTGCCCTCAAGGTGCACTTAGACTGGCACTAGCGCCGTGGTGTCGTCACCACCACTTAGCGGCGAATGGCGGTCATTGCTGTTGTGTTCGTGCACGATTCTGTGTGTATCATTGTGTTGTTGTTGTGCGTGTTATCGAGCGCGTGATTTCTGGTGTATGACGTGCGTGGGTGTGTAAGTGTTGCTAGGGAGCGGTGGTGCAGCGGTTAGCGCGCTGCGCTACGAACCCGGCGACCCGAGTTCGATTCTCGCTCACGGCCAACACCAGTGACGATTATCTGAACCGGTCCTGGGCCCTCCCATAGGTCGACTCAGCCTCAAATGAGTACCTAGTGCGGTGTGTAGACAGCGTAACTAGGGAGACAAATGCGACCGGGCGTGGTGCTGGCCACCCATCATCTCGTGTGCCGTGCCGGCCTTCATAGGTGCTCGCTAACAGCAATTGCCCCAACAGTCTGTTAAGGGGGATCGTTGTCTTTGAGTGGTGCTGGTAACCCACCCACCCGCTGGAACACGAACGGGCGTTAATGACCATTGGGAATCCCCCGGTGTCTTGGTTTCTTGAAGCGTGTATGCGATTGCGTGCTTTTGTGCGTCTGATTGTGTGGGCGTGTAAACACGCGTCTCTCCCTGTTGTCGGTGGTGCCCAGTTGATGCTCCACTTTTTTTGTACAGCCTCTTAAGATGCAGCTATACTCAGATGTGATATATATATATGTATACACAGTTTGATCATCGATTATAATCCGGCTGTCCCGGGCCGATCCGGCAAAACCGGCAAAAACGCTCCAAAGGCTGTTTACCAGTCCGGCGATTGGCACCGTGTAGCGTGACAAAAACAAATATTATATACAGTACATTATACACTACATACAACTTAAATACTGAAAATACTGCACGTGTATCCAGTGCGATCCGGCGAAAAGTGCGTGCAAGCACCGGTCTAAAGGCTGTGTCAGTCCGGCGATCGTCAAAAATACAAGTCAGGGTCGCGATCGAACCTACGACCTCCTGTATACCAGGCGAGGTAGTTAACATCTCGCCACCGTGGCACCCCCAAAGTACTTTCTGGGGGTGTTCTCTAGAGCTCTCTCCAGCGGAGGCCCTTCCGCCAGCAGTGTCGTGAGCAAGCCGTCGCAGGGCTGCACCTTTACCTGTTACCGAGCCAGTGTGGGGTCAGGTTCAGGGCTAAGGTGACGTGTGACAGGAAGGCTTGACCCGTGACCTGAAGGAGTTGACCGTGACCTCGAAGCGACGGGGGGGGGGGGAGGGAAGTCTGTGTCCGTGACGCATGCCGTGGGGCGCTGCAGGTATGTGTTCACCGCCATCTACATGTTCGAGGCTTTGGTCAAGATTCTGGCTCGAGGCTTATTCTTCGGGGCCTTCACCTACCTGAGGGACCCGTGGAACTGGCTGGACTTGGCTGTGCTTGTCATCGCGTGAGTGGTCACCGCCTGCATTGCCCATCTCAAAGCTTTACTTTGTTTCTTGTCGGATTTTGTTCGTCCGTTTCTCCCCAGTTCTATCCCAATTATGCTTTCGATGTCGTGAAACAAAAGTGTCCATTCGCGAGTCTCGCGTACAAATGCATCGTGTTAGAGAACTTCTCGCGGGAGCGGATGTCGCAGAACTACTTACGAGATTCGTCTAGTCACTTTTTCAGCCAGATGCTCGGGGTCCCATGTTCCCACGTGCCTTGCTACGAACACGTGTCACATGGCAGTCCAACCGATTAGAACAAAAGTATGTATTTATTTTAGATCTGAAATTTATCCAAAATGAAATGTAAAACCAAGGCAATACATTTTAGTATGGTTACATTTAACATAACCGGCCAGCGATACAGCTGTAGAGCGAGTTAAAATTCTGGTTGGGGCATGACTCAGCCCATTATCCATCTGGGGTCGACAGAATGAGTATCACTTTGTGGGGATATCGATGCTGGCTGAGCTATGGAGATGAAGCGTGATTTCCGCCACTGGTTCAGGGTTGGAAACGGGAGATGAGAACCACATTAATGTTCATTTGAGCGCGGGACATGACTTTGCATTTTTGACATTGACTTGCTTACCTTTCCTATACTTTGCATTGTGTGTTGTTTGTAACGTTCTGACCCGCCCCAACTGGACACCTGTGAAAAAAAAAACTTTATAGCTTATCGGATTCCCCTAGTATAAATATATATTCAGAATGTGCCTCCAACTTTCTGAGTCACTTAAACACCCCCCCCGCGTCCGTTGTTGAGATGGTAAGTTTGCCCGTGATCCCCCGTGTCATAGTAAACCTGAATTTCAGTTTTGCCTCGAGTGTTTCCCATCCTGCGGAGGGAGAGAAAGAGAGTGCCCAAGGCAGAGTCCGGGATAGAGTTACTTTGCTCAGTGTGTGCACTGGAAAAAAAAGTAAGCACTGCATTTCAATTGAGTGAGTTTCGAGTGACAAAATTGGACACCGTTTCAAAATATCACGATGGACTGCGACAAATGCTTGTATTTTAAGTCTCCTGACTCCCGTCCCCCCACCCCACTCCGTAATGCCTCTTCAGATGTTTTACCAGCATACCAGGTTTCGCAAATCTGTCAGCACTGCGGATGTTCCGAGTGATGAGGGCGTTGAAAACCATTTCCGTGGTTCCAGGTGTGTGTGTGTTCCCTCCACATCACACATTTTCGGCTCGGGCAAGAATCATCCACACATGCACGTGTACAGATGCAAAGACACAGATCTCCCATATAGCCTCCCCAAGATTGACTCAGCCTTGAAATGGGTAGCTGGTGTGATGTGTAAACGTCAACATCAGCGACACAAAGGCGGCCGGGCGTGGTACTGGCCACACCACCCCCTCGTGTGCCGTAGCAGCCTTTTTGTAGGTACTCGCTAACATAACTTGCCCCAAGAGCCTATGGAATGCTATACGGGGATCTTTGTCTGTAGGACGGGCTGCCCTTTTGTAATGTTATAGATATATGCATGCATTTTACGCCATTGGATGAGAAGACATGGGTCGACTGTTGAAACCGAAGCGCGTTCGGATGAACCCCACTTTGCGAGAGAGTGACCTCCGTGCCGTTGGTACCGCAGGCCTGAAGACGATCGTCCGAGCGCTCATCCAGTCGGTGAAGAAGCTCTCTGACGTCACCATCCTCACCTTGTTCTGCCTCAGCATCTTCGCGCTGATCGCCCTGCAGCTATTCAAGGGCAACCTGAAGAACAAGTGCGTCCGCTGGCCAATTCCGGGCAACTTCACTTTCATTAACATCTCAGAGTACCTGGAGGACAAAGGTAGGCGGACGTTGCTTATGATTTTTATCGTTTTATTTGTATTATTTTTATTTTTATTAATTTTTATTTCATTTTTTACCTACGTGACTTTACCGAAAGAACTAAGAGTATGAATCCTTGCAGTCACGAAAGCTTCAAATCTAGAATTGCTTCTGATTTGTCGATTTACCCAATTGTTTTTATTTGAGTGGCTGGTTTGGTTGGTTGCACGATGGGCAGGGATGGCAGGGGATGTGTTGAGTTGTTGCCACGACGCGATGCCATGAATTGTCAAGATTATTTGGGCCGTAATTAGATTTACGAATGGATTATTTCGTGCTTGTATGATTTGTACAGTTTAATTTGCATGCTCTATTTAGTGTGCTCTGTCGCGCTCCATTAACCCTCAAGGTAACTTTGGCATATAACTTTCATTCATTGTAATTATTCGACTGTGAGGCGCATGATTCCATGCGTTTATTATGAGCGTAAGTTTCAATTAATTGGAGTCACGATGGAATTCATGAATTTATTAATTTCTTATCTCGCGGGCATTGCCTTTCTTGTTGTCTCATTTGGTCCATCATCCTAAAGGAGACATTTATTTGCGGTTTGCATGTCTAGTTTGCATCAACTAATAACATGCAACATTAATGCAAATCAGAAATAATGTATTCCTACAGACACTATTAAATGCACTTATCATAAGCTGAAGAATGCATTTTAGTTATTGAATCGGTCAATAATTATCTTCCCTGAGTGTATGTGAGTGATCAGTGTGGATGCTGCCAAGTCAGTTGAGTCAAAGTTTTGATTCCTGCAGACACAAAGTTGGGTGTGGAATGATTACCTGGATTGCTTAATGTGGCAGAGTGCATGTTAAAGACTCTGTGATGACATCGTTAACGAGAGTCACACATTTTGTGCTGGTTTAACGGCCAAAATGACAAATGTATATTTCACAATTGTATAGTGATTCATTTGTAGCAATGTGTCGGTTCACTGCTGGATGAAGGCCTCCCCACGCCGTGTCAGTCACAGCAAGTAGTTTGATTCTACTTTTCCACGCCGGTCGGTGTGGGTTGTTGGAGTGGCCTAGGACTTGGTTGAGTTATCACTCGCCAATGATGAGGATCGAACTCAGTGCTTTAAGCGCTGCACCACCGCTCCAACCCGCGATCCACAATTATACAAACTGAAAATAATTACTCTTCTTCTTGGTTCTTTCGGTAAAGTCACGTAGAAGGGAAGTAATAAAATAATACAAATAAAACATAATAAAATAATTATTACGACGTTTCGGCCACAACGCAAGCAGCCGTCCTCACCTGAGGACGGCTTTACCGAAAGAACCAAGAAGATGAATCCCTACAGTTACAAAAGCTTTACATCGAAATAATTACTCTCTCTGGGTAATTACAGTTATTCTTTTCGAACAATACACGCTAAACCTCACCAGATTCACACGTGGCTAAATCAAGCAATGTAAGTATTATATTTCATGCCACTCGCCCGTTTGGAAACCCTACAAGCGCTGCCACTTTCGAGCTGTCGCACTAACAAGACTCGTTATACTCTTTGGCTCTTTCGGTGAAGTCACGTAGGTATAAAATAAAATAAATTCAATCACGACGTTTCGGGCGCAACACAAGCGTCCGTCATCAGGTGGGACAACCACAGCGAGAAACAATTGCTGAAGTGGGCAAAAGGGCTGCTGTAACAGGAGGCTATATAGGTTGGAAGGATGTTATTAAGCAGGTAAAACCTGAACTGCTTCATGGTGTTGCCTTCATTTTTCCGCATCTCCAGCATCTTCAGCTTCCCACTCCCAGACCCGCTCACTTCAGCACCCCCCTCCCCCTACCACACCCCCCTCCCCCTACCACACCCCCCTCTCTATCTCTCCCCCCTTGCTCCTCCCCCCTCTCTTACCTATATAGCCTCCTGTTACAGCAGCCCTTTTGCCCACTTCAGCAATTGTTTCTTGCTGTGGTTGTCCCACCTGATGACGGACGCTTGTGTCGCGCCCGAAACGTCGTGATTTAATTTATTTTATTTTCTACCTACGTGACTTTACCGAAAGAACCAAAGAGTATGGATCCCTGCAGTCACGAAAACTTCAAATCAAGACTCATTATGATATCAAAGAGGGGCTTGATATTTACTTCGGAACTAAATGGCCCGTGAGCAGAGCTGGGCAAACCGGATGTGGCAGCAGCCAACCGTTGGTGGCAATCCGCATTTAACCGGGGCAGCTGCTGCCATCGTTAGTGTTACAGCATCCCCTTTCATGCAAGTTTTATCGTCAATATTCCAGGAAAGCGCAAACGCAGCTGTAATGGGACGTGTCTCGGAAACCGAACACTACAAACATGATTATCATTCTCCTGCGTCAGCGCACGGTTGAGCGAGTAGTCTGTGGGGTCGTGAAGGAAACAATAGCACTGGATTTAATTACATTCTACGAAGCGATTACGCAATGATATATCTTGCCACGGTGTCTAAACTTTATGTGAAGAAGAGTTCGTTTGTTTGGGGTTCTGTTGCATCATTTTTTTTACCGAGCTGATCAGCTGCTGCTTATTGCCATGCCTGGCACATGTCATGTGTCTGTCTGGTGGTACACTACAAGTTTTCACGAAAATTGCAAAACCCTTAAACTAGTTGATATGAAACTTACACACGGCTCACTAATCCCATTGCCCATAAGAACATACTTTTTAAGCATGATTGCCAGTTAAATGCTGGGCTTCTCAGCTAAATACTGTACTTTCAAAAAGCCAATAGCTGAAATGAAATGGTACAACTTTCCTGCACTTAGTTGGATTATTCAAATATTGTGCAATCTTTCCACGTAATATTAAGATTAAAAAACACCTTAGTTCCTTTTGTGTTTCAGCGCAATTGCACCCGACTGAGCCATTTGCACAACTATTTAGATAGCTGTGCAATATTCCTGAAGAATGATCTTGTACTCGTCCTCTGCTATATTGATATTGTTTGTTTTGTGTTACTGTTGTTGCCGTGCTCACACGCACCACGGACCTCCCGTGTAAAATAATCAGGCAATTGCCTCAATGGGGATCATCCGCGTAACAAATCAAATACAGTTAACCAAACTGATGATCAATGAAACTGAATCACGAGTGTCTAATAGAGTAGAGGCAGGGTCCGCCTCTATTCTATTCTAAGAGGGGTAAGGTAAGGCACGTGTTACAAAAAGTTTCCAATTTCTTACTGGTGACGTTGGTCGTGACTCAATAAAATAATGAGCATATGTGTGTTTTATGTCATTCTGCCTTGCTGTAGCAAAGCCAGTGATATCATGTGAAACTTTACCTGGAAGAGTTTCAGCATCTCTCAACCCTTCTTATTTTATTTCCACAGAAAATTACTACTTCCACAAGAATGTGCCACTACTCTGTTCAAACTCATCGGAAATTAAGTACGAACCTCCATCACTCCTCGCTTGCTATTCATCATATGTGCATGCTACATGATGTGTGTAATTAATAATGATGGATTTCGAATTGAAGTGGCTTTAATTTTCCAGCGCAATGCTTTCTATTTTATTTCCCCCGAATATCCTCTTGCGAAATGTTTAAAATATCCGAGTCAGCACCGTTCAGCCTCTGGAAGAAAAAAAACAATATAGGTACGCTGATGGACACCAAAAAACAATGTTGCCATTGTATTGGCCAAGAGGTCTTTATCATCGCGATGGCAGTATCGTTTTCACGGGAATGTAGTAGTGAATTTGGCGACGGTGCGAGATGTCTCATTCTCCTGCGTCTCGTGGCCCTTACTCAGAAGCACCCGACCTCACGTGTGAGCCTGTGGTGGGCTGGCCTTGTGCACGTTGGCTCAGCTATGCCTGTGCTACCAGATCACCTGCATGGTCAAGCCCCAATGCTGTGTCCTTCACCCGGTTTGTTTGACCATACGTCACCATGCTGGTCAGTGTGGGTTAATGAAATGGCATTATGGAGGTGGGGGTGCCAGGACCGGTTCAGGTATCACTTGCCACCGATGTTTTCCATGTTTGGGAATGGGCCTAAGGACTCATCCCATTTATACAGGGCCAGGTTCACATGTTCAAGAAAATGGCCTGAAACCAATTGCGGTGGTGATTTTCCTCATTGTCGCTGCTGGAAAATTTCCAAAAATGTGACGAAAAGGACCATATTCCAACAAGTGAATATGGTCCTTCAGGTGATTATCATTCAATCGTTTGGATCTCTCTCTTCGCTGAGGTCGCTGAGTTAATTGTTTCATGAACGTCACGAGGTGGCTCAGAGTGCTGAGCTGGCACGGCTGAGAACCTGAGTTCGAATCCAAATTTCAGACACCTGTGATTATTGACATCAATTACTGCACACAAAAAGAAACCCAACACAATTACAATTTGGCTTTGCACTTAATTTCGTTAAATTCCAGCTCTGAGTGACACAGCAGATGGGAAAGTGCTGCCTGCTGCTTACTATGTGGACCAGAGGTTACTTAATGAGATCTCAGAGGTATCTCTGTGGTATCCACTTCCGTGGGCCGTTCTCAAAGATGAAATGTTGCACTCCGAGAGATCCGAACCACACGACACCGATATCACTCTTGGGATACGAACACAGTTCTACACCGAGCCAAACAATCGGGTCTTGACCGCTTTGATTGACTCTGCTGTTTGTGCTTCAGTACTTGCCCTGATGGGTACAACTGCCTCAAGGCCGGGAAAAACCCAAACTACGGCTACACCAACTACGACAATTTCGGCTGGGCTTTCCTCTCCTTGTTCCGGCTCATGACGCAGGACTACTGGGAGAACCTCTATCAGCTGGTGAGCTCGGCTCGGGCCCAGCGTGGACACAACCGACACACGGAGGGGCACTAAACGAAACTATAAAACGGAACAATTTTTTTCTATTTTACCAGGTAAAGGGCCCACTGAGCTTTGTAGCTAATTTTTCAAAAGCGACCTGGCCACTAATGATAGCTCAACGAAGTGGCTTATCATGTGGACATTTATAGCAGTCAAACAATCTAAACATATTATTCTAAATGTGGAGGAAAAACCCGGAGGGCCTGGAGAAAATCCAATCGACCACAGGGAGAACATGCAAATCCCAAATTTTTAGGCATTAGGGTCAGGATCGAACCCACGACCTCCTGTATATCGGGCGAGGTAGTGAACATCTTGCCACCGTGGCGTCAACTAATGGGGCGCCTCTTAATATTTGGGGGGGAAGTGGAGGCTCCCATATTCACACGTTCACAACCTCAGTGTAATCCTCTGCGAGTGGCAAATACGAAGAAATGTGGTGTGGTGGTGGTGGCATTGGCGATGACCTCTTGAACTTGAGTGGCTCCTCAGAGGCTGGAGTGTCTTCCCGTGGGAGAGTTGAGGGGTGGGCGGACATGGGGGTAGGGGGGAGGATGGCGCACATCAGACACGACCGTTCATTAGGTGGCAATAGACTCCCTGGGGATATACCTGCTTTTTCCAGCACAGGCCGTATTGTAGTCGTCATTCACTCACTAGTTTGTAGACGCACGCTCTCCTGTTGTTGTGCATGTGCACATGCACACGTATAATATCAAGGAACACATATACGACCGAGGTGCCTCGAGGGTTCTTATGGTTAGTGATATCGCATGAAGGTGACAGTCAGATTCAGGCACATTTAATATTCTTAGGATTCTGTGTATGATTGTCTAAGGCTCACAAGGGCCAGACAGATGCACTTTTATGATGATGATGATAATTATTAAGGTTATTTGTTTTTATTGTTTAAGGCTCAAATAGTCAGATGCAAATAGCATATTTATGGTCTCTATAGGTCAATATTATTTCCCTAAGTTTACAAAACCGTTACTAGGAGTAGCATCTGTGGGAAACCACGTGGTATACACACACACACAAACACTAACACCTGTCTTCACTGGACAGTGTGCATACATGCTGTGTATAACTAAGTGGCGAATGGCGGCCGTCATTGTTGCTGTTGATCTGTCTGTACATCTTGCCCACTGCTCAGACCCTGCGGGCGTCCGGCAAGGTGTACATGATATTCTTCGTGATGGTCATCTTCCTGGGCTCCTTCTACCTCATTAACCTCATCCTGGCCGTGGTAGCCAAGTCTTACGAGGAGCAGAACCTGGCCACGCAGCAGGAGGCCGAGCGCAAGAAGGACGAGCTTCAGGAGATGCTGGAGCAGCTGAAGATCCAGAAGGAGGATCAGGTCGCCATGGTCTGTGCACGCGTGCATGTGGACACACACGCATGCACGCGCACACACGCGCACGCACGAACTAACACGTGCAAAATATAAAGATCCCCTCGTGTGACCAACAGGAATGTTGGGGCAAGTGCCGTTAGCGAGCGCCGAGTCGGTGGTGTGCTCAGCACTACACCTGGACGCTTCTGTCTCCCCGGTGGTGGTGGTGGTGTTTACACACCGCATTAGGTATTTATTTGAGGCTGAGTTGACTTAGGGGGAGGCCCAGTATTGTTTCAGATATTCTCCACTGATGTTATCCGTGGAATGTAACGCAGGTCTCGGAGTTGGTATCACAATGCAACAACCACTTCATCGCCACTCCTCGTACACGCACGCACATGTCGTGCATTCGCAACAACACGCGCCCCTTGGCACGTTTATAATTCCCTGTTAAGGAATCAAGCGTATCCACGTGGTAATCTGACTAATTAATAGCAACATGAAGCGATGCCCATGGGGTCAATTTGGCTGCACGTGGCAAAACCAGCCTGAAAATTGAGCGCTGAAATTACTTACACCTTATCCTATCCGAGGCCCGACGGCAATAGCATTGTTTGCAGACTTGTTTTTCTTTATGTTAGACTTTGTGTATTTTGTATGGTACGTGTATAGAAATATTTTGGCACGCCTTGCCCATGATCATTCATCGCTTTCTGCCTGCTCAAGTAGGCACTCATCTGCTTAGCATCATGTCCACGTAAGCAGTGTTTTCATCATCAGATCAAGATAACTTTCAGATTTCTTTCGGCTCAGTGCAATTGGTTTGAGGCTCAGAGGCAGACGAAGGGCTCCTTTCTAAGAATAATGAAGCACTATGTGATGTTTTTTGTGCTGTGTCTCCACGTTGCATAGAAATGTCACGTGACAAGCAGTCCCAGTTTACTACTGTCGAGTAACTATTGGAGCGTTGGTTTGTGCATTCCAGAATTAATTTGTGATTGACAGTTCAACTAAGTTGTTATATAATTAGTATTTTGTTAAAGTGACTTTCTACCTTGTTTTTACATAATAAAAAAAACTAGTTTACTTAACATTAATTATTAATCACAAACAAATATAATTACAAGATGTAAATAGCTTCGAATTCGGTCTTCACGGATAAATAAAACAGCCTGGTGTTTGAAAAGCACACGTGTGCTTTCACAGCCGCTTGAAATCCAAGCGTGGTTGTCCAGGTGGGGCATGCATGTCCTGAAGACGCAGCCGTCGTGTGTGGCGCAAGCTTCACAGAAGAAACTGCTCACCGCGCAGTGCAAGCGAGACCACTGCGCTCGGAATGCACCGTCCAGAGCCCAATTAGTCGACACACAGCCGCGAGGGTTATCGCCGTTCGAACCCTCACGCGGTCACGACGACGTAGCATCTTGGCGTCACCGTTTATCGCTCCCCCGCGCATCGGCAGGCGACCGGCCAATCACGGAGGCCCAGCTACTGCCGGAGCCGGATGGCCTCGGACCAATCGCATGGGAGCGACGCGGGCAGCGTGACGGGGGTGCTGGCGGTGCCGCGGGCTTTGGAGCGCCGTGGCACTCTGCTGCCGGAGGCCTCCGAGAACGGCAACGATCTGAGCCAGCAGCTGAGCCGCAAGGTGTACGTCCTGCACCCCGACGATCGGCAGGAGTGCGACAACGCCGGCGTGAGTGAACGGGCGCACGCCTGCTGAGGGATGGCGATGATAGTGGTGGTGGTGGTGATGGTGGCGGCGGCAGTGGCAATGGTGCTTTTGTTTGACGATGATGATTTAGAAGCTGTACTGCTCTGTTGACCCAGTCACCACCCGGCACTATGTGAAATATTGGTCGTTATCATAGTGGTGATGGTATTGGTGATGATGGTGGTGATGTTGCTTGTCGAAATTATAATTCAGCTCCCGGCTTTGGAAGTTTCACAAATCTTTAAGTGAATCACCAATTATACTCTTTGGTTTTTTTCGGTAAAGTCACGTAGGTAAAAAATACAATAAATAAAAGAAATGAAAACAACTCAATTAAATCACGACGTTTCGGAGGCAACACCGTTACAGCCAAAGTTGAAAAAACTAAAGAGTATGAATCCTTGCAGTCACGAAAGCGTCAAATCTAGAATCATCAATTCTTGCCTCCAAAGTGTTGGATCGCAGGTGTGCACCACTACACCCCGCTCAATGCCAATAGCCAAGCTACCCATTCCTGCTGCCCCGCAGACTCACATTTGTGCATGTCTGCGTGTATGTGCGTGTGTGTGTAGTCGCTGCTGTCCATAGTGATGAGTGCAACTCCGCAGCGTGTGAGCATGGGCAGCGTGTTCCGTGGCTCGGATGACTTAATGCTGAACGGGCGGCAGATCAATCGCGAGGGCGACACGGGCAGCTGCCAGGAGGTCCCCTACCAGCCGTGGCTCGAGCGCATGCCGCTGGGGAGCCGCAACAGCCAGAGCAGTGAGGGGGGGAAAACGATGGAGCACCTGGCAAGTGGGGCTCTCCTCGTCGTGCTCTCTGTCAGCAGCACCTCCGCACGCTTAACTGGGGAATTCCTGGGACCTTCCTTGCCAGTATCAAAGTATTAGAATAGGTTTTACCCTTTCTGACAAGGGAACAATCGCTGAGATGTTCAAACTCCAAACAGAAACCTTTTTGCGAGGAATCACGTCTGTTTAAAGTCGAGCCGACATGAGGTTGCAGGGGGTTTCCCCGGTCCACACTTGCCCGCGGCCTTCTCCGTCCATTCCCTGCCAACTCTCCCCCTGCTCCCCCTCAGCCCCCCTCCTATATCTCCTCGCCTGTGGCGCTACAGCAGATGCGCGTGTCCTAGGTCAAGCAATCCCCGGCTGAACACATCGGAGAACTCCTGCAGTAATGAGTGCAGCTGGTGCTTCTGATCGGGCGGCAAATCCGGCTCAGGCCCCGCTAACTGGTCCATCCCATCCACAGTCGTCACCTTAGTCCTCGGACTGGCTGACGCGTCCCATGAGCTCTGGCCCCGTCCCAGGAGCTCCTAGTGACAAAGTAGTCACGTGGGACAGAACCATTCCCGCCTGCACCGTCGCGGCCTCCGCCAGTGGATGGCGATCCGTGGCGGCTGGTGCTGGAGACACCAAGATGGGTGAGTCCGGCCGGGCTGCCACGAGGGAGGACCAATATTGCAGCGGTATAAGCATCTGGGCTGCCGGGTGAATGGAGACAGACTCACCGACCAGAGCCTGCACGTAGGGTACCCCCCGGCCGGCCCCCTCCACCTTCAGGAAATGGAGATGTGTTCCCTGGACTTTTACCCGCCCGTTGGCCAGATCGATTTTCCTCAGAAAGTCGGTCCCCAACAGGCAGGGCACGGGCATCGTTGCGGAGATAAGCTTTGTCTTGCTGTGCGCGGGAAGGGAGGTGTAAGAGGCGAGCGCATCGCCATCCAGAATGGAAGGCAGCCTCGAATCGTCGGACGAATGCCTCCCAATCGCCTCCTTCGGCTACGAATTTCTCGACGGGCCCAGCTGGCGTGCCAGTTCTGCCACCTGCTCACCCCATTGGGTGTTTGGCCCTGGTGGCCTTGGCAGGAGCAGCGGCAGCTGCTGACATGACATGGCGCCTCCTCCAGTAGCGCAATGAGTGGGAGAGGGGGTCCCAGCACCGGCGGGCCCCCCACAGGGAGCCCACGCAGTAGCTCCTGCAGCGCCCGCTCCATGTGGGCCATGCGGCCTTCCATGGGGTCCGGGGCCCCCTGCTGCTGCTGCTCCCGTGAGCAGGTCCTCTTGTTGCCTTAACCCTGGGGGGTCCCCGGCCCCTGCTTCCTCTTTTCCACGGAGGTTCTTCTTTGTAGCCATTGTCGGGAACCACCACTGCCACCAGATGTAAAGTAGAGCCGACACAAGGTTGCAGGGGGTTCGTCCATTGCTTCTCCCCCAGCCTATCTTGCCTCCAGCCTTCTCGCTCCGTCCCCTGCCAGCTCTTTAGCCGCCCCCCTCCACCCCCTCAGCCCCCCTCCCATATCTGCTCACCTGCTCCTCCCCCACTGTTCCCACTCCACCGCCTCCCTCCTTTTGGCGGGAATCCTTACCCTGACATCCCTTACACAGACATGATTCCTTGCAAAAAAAGGTTTTTAATTGATGTTTGAGCATCTTAACACCTGTTTTATTGCCAGAAAGGGTAAAACCTATTGTAATACTGGGAGATTCCTGTGAAACGTCACTGTTTGATAAAAATCACTTTAATGTCACTGAAATAGCTGAAATTTCACGACTGGACGTCTGTGAAAAAGAGCTTGATAGCTCATTGGATTCCTCGAGTATAAATAAATATTCTGATTTTAATGAAGTCCCCCCCCCCTCCTTCCACTCTAAAAGACTCAATCTACCCTCACAGTGAAAATATTTGGTTCTGGTTATTAATTATTTTAAACTAGGTCAAACGAAGCTCAAAATCAATATCATAGGTCCCTATTTAATTCCTGATAGAATTACCCCTTACATGCCCTGGTGAAATGAAAATCAATCGTGTAAGTCATGTGACTTACGCACAGAATTACATTTCTTAAAATGTAGATGAGTACCGTCTTTTAGACTTCCAGCTCATGTGCTCATTGTGGCAGAATTTGACGTGAGTAGTTCTCTGAAAAAGTGCCATTGCTTAAAACATGAGCTTACTATATTTGTATGTATGTTATAAGGTGATGTGAATTACTCTTTTGAAGATTTTATTTTGAGCGACACTTCGTGGCAGTTTTCCTTTAAAAAGCACAAAATTAAACTGACAAAGAAGTCGATGATGTGAGGATAGCGATAGTGGATTTTACACTCTGTACTTGGCACACTCTTATGTTGTTTGTGTTGTTCTCCACAGGGATTTGAAGGAACCATGAGAATGAGGTCTGATTCTTTTCAGATTTCGGCAGATTTTTTGGATGATCCTATCAGCCGGGAGCGTGCGATGAGTGCAATAAGTGCCATTGAAGGTAACATTCCTCGGGGGTTTTGCGATTTGTGGTCAGGGAGCACACAAGCCATTTGCCCATCACTTAACTTTGCAAATGCCCTAAAATTTGCTGTGCAACATCTTTTAAAGGATATTTTAAATATTTTTTTCCAAATGTGATTTGCGCATCAGGCTGTGAGACGTATAATCGAGTGTTAAATCTCTCCAGAAAGAGCATTGCCCACCGTGCATCTGAGAAGGGCTGTTGCTCAAGAGATAATTGTCATTTAACACCCGACTGCAAACCTAGAGCCAGTCCACTGCTCTCTCGGTCACTGTCTCTGGCTGTGGTGATCAATACCAACTCACAGCCTGGCATTCACGTTGGCACAACACGGGACTCAGCACCTCGGTGACACGATCATTATAATTATTCGACCCGAGTACAGAAACATTGCTTAAATCTAACCAGGAAGTGATTTGCGAAAGCCACAAAAATTGTGCACCAGTATTCCCTCATTATTCACAAAACCTGCTTTCCGCGAATTTGGCTATCTGATGCGAATGGCATCAGGAACTGCATCTCGCGCGAGAGAGAGAAAGTGATTAGGGGAAATGTGATGCCCGAAAGTCATGCAATAAACTGATGATGCATAGCGTCATCATAATTTAAGGGAAGTAATTTATAAACTATCACCTTCATATGTATTCATATTTACCTTATGTTTATTATAAACATTCTCATTTAGTTGTGTTATGATCATTTGTTAGCTATTTAATAGCTTATTTTTGTATTTAAGGTAATTCATTAAAAATATTGCCTTTTGTCACCCAATGTTATCCGGAAAATATGCTATTCAGGAGCATCTCTGGAACGTATCCCTCGCATATAACGAGGGAACACTTAAACGCATAAAACGAAGTGCCTGGGTGCCTCGCAGCCGTTTCTCAGGCAGAGACCGCTCGTCATTGGTTGCTGTGGTTAACACCATCACTCCCGCTACACCAGTCGATCGGCTGTGATTAACACCATCACTCCCGCTACACCAGTCGATCGGCTGTGGATAACACCATCACTCCCGCTACACCAGTCAATCGGCTGTGGTTAACACCATCACTCCCGCTACACCAGTCGATTGGCTGTGGTTAACACCATCACTCCCGCTACACCAGTCGATTAGCTGTGGATAACACCATCACTCCCGCTACACCAGTCGATCGGCTGTGGTTAACACCATCACTCCCGCTACACCAGTCGATCGGCTGTGGATAACACATCACTCCTGCTACACCAGTCGATCGGCTGTGGATAACACCATCACTCCTGCTACACCAGTCGATCGGCTGTGGATAACACATCACTCCCGCTACACCAGTCGATTGGCTGTGGTTAACACCATCACTCCCGCTACACCAGTCGATCGGCTGTGGTTAACACCCTCACTCCCGCTACACCAGTCGATCGGCTGTGGTTAACACCATCACTTCCGCTACACCAGTCGATCGGCTGTGGTTAACACCATCACTCCCGCTACACCAGTCAATCGGCTGTGGATAACACCATCACTCTCGCTACACCAGTCGATTGGCTGTAGTTAACAACTTAATTCCCGCTACACCAGTCGATCGGCTGTGGTTAACACCATCACTCCCACTACACCAGTCAATCAGCTGTGGATAACACCATCGCTCCCGCTACACCAGTCGATCGGCTGAGGATTACACATCACTCCCGCTACACCAGTCGATTGGCTGTGGTTAACACCATCACTCCCGCTACACCAGTCGATCGGCTGTGGTTAACACCCTCACTCCCGCTACACCAGTCGATCGGCTGTGGTTAACACCATCACTTCCGCTACACCAGTCGATCGGCTGTGGTTAACACCATCACTCCCGCTACACCAGTCAATCGGCTGTGGATAACATCATCACTCTCGCTACACCAGTCGATTGGCTGTAGTTAACAACTTAATTCCCGCTACACCAGTCGATCGGCTGTGGTTAACACCATCACTCCCACTACACCAGTCAATCAGCTGTGGATAACACCATCGCTCCCGCTACACCAGTCGATCGGCTGTGGATAACACATCACTCCCGCTACACCAGTCGATTGGCTGTGGTTAACACCATCACTCCCGCTACACCAGTCGATCGGCTGTGGTTAACACCCTCACTCCCGCTACACCAGTCGATCGGCTGTGGATAACACCATCACTCCCGCTACACCAGTCGATCGGCTGTGGATAACACATCACTCCCGCTACAC
Organism: Lampetra fluviatilis; assembly: GCF_964198595.1. Taxonomy (NCBI): domain Eukaryota; kingdom Metazoa; phylum Chordata; class Hyperoartia; order Petromyzontiformes; family Petromyzontidae; genus Lampetra; species Lampetra fluviatilis. Next base: position 10,020,151 of record NC_136284.1, on the reverse strand, counting down.
CAGTCGATCGGCTGTGGATAACACCATCACTACCGCTACACCAGTCGATCGGCTGTGGACAACACCATCACTCCCGCTACACCAGTCGATCGGCTGTGGACAACACCATCACTCCCGCTACACCAGTCGATCGGCTGTGGACAACACCGTCACTCCCGCTACACCAGTCGATCGGCTGTGGACAACACCATCACTCCCGCTACACCAGTCGATCGGCTGTGGATAACACCATCACTCCCGCTACACCAGTCGATCGGCTGTGGATAACACCATCACTCCCGCAACACCAGTCGATCAGCTGTGGATAACACCATCACTCCCGCTACACCAGTCGATCGGCTGTGGACAACACCGTCACTCCCGGTACACCAGTCGATCGGCTGTGGACAACACCATCACTCCCGCTACACCAGTCGATCAGCTGTGGATAACACCATCACTCCCGCTACACCAGTCGATCGGCTGTGGACAACACCATCACTCCCGCTACACCAGTCGATCGGCTGTGGATAACACCATCACTCCCACTACACCAGTCGATCGGCTGTGGATAACACCATCACTCCCACTACACCAGTCGATCGGCTGTGGATAACACCATCACTCCCGCTACACCAGTCGATCGGCTGTGGATAACACCATCACTCCCGCTACACCAGTCGATCGGCTGTGGACAACACCATCACTCCCGCTACACCAGTCGATCGGCTGTGGATAACGCCATCACTCCCGCTACACCAGTCGATTGGCTGTGGATAACACCATCACTCCCACTACACCAGTCGATCGGCTGTGGATAACACCATCACTCCCACTACACCAGTCGATCGGCTGTGAATAACACCATCACTCCCACTACACCAGTCGATCGGCTGTGGATAAGACCATCACTCCCACTACACCAGTCGATCGGCTGTGGATAACACCATCACTCCCACTACACCAGTCGATCGGCTGTGGATAACACCATCACTCCCACTACACCAGTCGATCGGCTGTGGTTAACACCATCACTCCCGCTACACCAGTCGATCGGCTGTGGATAACACCATCACTCCCGCTACACCAGTCGATCGGCTGTGGTTAACACCATCACTCCCGCTACATCAGTCGATCGGCTGTGGATAACACCATCACTCCCGCTACACCAGTCGATCGGCTGTGGATAACACCATCATTCCCGCTACACCAATCGATCGGCTGTGGATAACACCATCACTCCCGCTACACCAGTCGATCGGCTGTGGATAACACCATCACTCCCGCTACACCAGTCGATCGGCTGTGGATAACACCATCGCCACCGCTACCAGAAGTGATTGACACATGAAGTTATTGTGTGGCCCACCAAAGTTTGCCTGAACATCATATTCAGCCATCAGTAAAGAAAAGGTTTCCCACCCCTGATTTAACAGAGGCACGCAAAAGTGTGGAATCCCTAGCAGTGGCAGTGACCTGACTGTGCCGGGCTTTGTGTTCAGAAGAAGAGAAGAAGACCAAGTGCCCGCCGTGCTGGGACAGATTCGTCAACAAGTTCCTCATCTGGACCTGCTGCCCGTTCTGGATGAGGGTGAAGCGGCTGGCCAAGATAGTGGTCATGGACCCCTTCTTCGACCTCTTCATCACCCTCTGCATCGTCATCAACACGGTGTTCATGGCCATGGAGCACTACCCCATGAAGCCTGAATTTCAAACGATGCTGGACACCGGCAACAAGGTCAGTGAGATGCGATCGCGGTGGGCGGAGGAGGTCTCGCAGCAGCCGTGCAGCGTTTCCACGAGCAGTAGAAATCAGACGACGCAAGCCATGTGCCGCACCACTTCCGGGACAGCTCAGCAGAGCTCGTGCCCCTTCGCCTCCCTTTCCTTTGCAATCAGAGGAAAGCAAATATTGGTCATTTAAAACCCCCTTTTCGCGAGGTGTACCATATGCTTGAATCAGCCGATGCTATTCCAAGCTAAAATGTTTCAATGAATGGCAAATTTCCATAAGTGTTTTAAAGCTTTGACAAGTGTCGGATATGTATGATATATGTGAGTCATCGGGTGGAGCAGTTGTGCAGTGGTTCACGCACGACGCTACCAACCCAGTGACCTCAGTTTGATATCCAGCTGTGCCGAACATCAATGGCGAGTGACACCTGAACTGGTCTTGGGCACTATCATCACCAACCCACACTGACCAGCGTGGTAAAGTAGAGTAAAATACGTGGTAAAGTAGAGTAAAATACGTGGTAAAGTAGAGTAAAATACGTGGTAAAGTAGAGTAAAATACGTGGTAAAGTTGAGTAAAATACGTAGTAAAGTAGAGTAAAATAACCCCATAACTGCACGGTACCGTGAGTCCTTCGTCCAAGAGTGGATTGAAAAAGGGCTATACTCTTTGATTCTTTCGGTAAAGTCACGTAGGTGAAAATAAAAAAAATAATACAAATAATTAAAAATATAATAAATAAAATAACTACAATAATTAAATTAATTTAATTTATTTATTTTTATTTTATTATTTTTTATTTTTATTTTCACCTACGTGACTTTACCAAAAGAACCAAAGAGTATGGATCCTTGCAGTCACGAAAACTTCAAAGATAGAATGAAAAAGGGCTGTGCATTACGTTCCATTATATATATTTTTCTACGAGGTATACCTCTGTGAGTCAATTGTAACAATTTGTCTTAATCTTTGACCACACATCAGGGTTCGTATTACATCATTGAAATGTACAACAGGGACTCATGCATCATCTAAAAAGATCACACTATACAAATGCAAGCAGTGGAAGGGGGGGGGTGAGGCATATGCATCATGATGTTTCCGGGCTCTATTGTATCAGAAGCTGCACCATTGTGGGATGCCTCGCAGCAACTTGTTTGTTGCAAGTTCAATGTGGGATGTCTCAGAAAGCCGGGCCGCCTTGTTTTGGACAGGGCAGGGTTTGTGGAAGTGATTTTAAGCTGCCTACTGCTGCACTGATGCAGCCTTAATCGAATAACAGACCCAGGATGGGTTTAATGGGAACACATTAAGACCATTACCATGCACGGCGGGTTCTGTAAGCCGTGGGTAAGTGTCATGCCGTGGTATGGTGGGCACACGGAGCCGTTAAACTTGGCTGTGTTCCATCGCGAGGTGCTAGCCGAACCATCTGAGGCGGTTACTGCCGGCGCACACAGCTGTGGCCATTGTTGACGTTTTCCATGGGCTGACAATTACCGCGGTCAGCACCGGCCTCCAAAAAAACTATTACAATTGTGGCAACATCGTCATCATCATCAACAGCATCATCAACAGCTGCTGCGTGTGAGTGCGCAATTCACCAGGCCAGACAGGCTTAGCCCCTTCATCTGAAATTCAGTCAACATCCACAGTGGTTAATGCTTCTTTAACATGGGACTTCAAAAGCCCTCGACCGCTAATTCCAGAAGCGAGGTGGAAAAAAAAAGTTGGGCAGCACATTTCATATCCCGGTTTAATATAACCGTCATCATTGTCATCATCGTCGTCGTCATCATTGTGGTCGTCACCGTCGTCATCAATTGCACCTCTGTTTAACTTATCATTTAAGTTGAATAATAATAATAACAACACTTTGAGCCCTTTGTCAATCTTTTGATGGATGAAGGCTTCCTCATGCGGTGTTGGTGATGGGGGTTTGTTTGACCATATTTCATCACACTGGGTGGTGTGGGTTGGTAAAGGTTGAGACCAGGGCTGGTCCAGATGTCACTCACCACTGATGTTAGTCATGGTAGGATGTGGTGTGCCGGATGTAGAAATATTTTCCGGTTCGCCGTTCCCAACAGACGTGACTGAAATTACTCCCCGAGTACGCGGAATAACCTCAACGATACGTTAACAAATTTAAAATATTTTTTCCCTCTCCCTACCATTGTCTCCACCCCCCTCCCCCCCAACATCCTCCTCCTGCCCTCGCTACGCTGCCATCTGAAGCTCTTCACCGCCATCTTTGCTGCGGAGATGGTGCTGAAGCTGGTTGCGCTCGACCCATTCTACTACTTCCAGCAGAAGTGGAACATCTTCGACTCGTGCATCGTGACGCTCAGCTTCGTGGAGCTGGGCCTGACCGGCGTCGATGGCCTCTCCGTGCTGCGCTCCTTCCGCCTGGTGAGGCAGTCCGTGCCAGGCTACTGGCCCCCCGACACAGCACTGGCGACAGGGCAATACAATTTGTGCAATGCGCTGCAGCGTGGATTTATGTAGCGTCGTTCTGAATGCGACTGCATCTCAGAACGCTGTGACAGAAGTGGCGGGTACATGTGATTCTGTGGAGAGTAAGAGGCAGTCCGTGCCAGGCTCCCGGCCCCGACACAGCACTGGCGACAGGGAAATACAATTTGTGCAATGCGCTGCAACGTGGATTTATGTAGCGTCGTTCTGAATGCGACTGCATCTCAGGACACTGTGACGGAAGTGGCGGGTACATGTGATTCTGTGGAGAGTAAGAGGCAGTCGGGACACAGGACAAGGAAAAAATAATATTGTCTTCTTAGGTTTTTTCGGTAAAGTCACGTAGAAAGTAAAATAAAATAAAACAAAAATCACGACGTTTCGGAGGCAACACAAGTCTCCGTCATCAGGTGGGACCGTCACAGCCAGATTAGCTGTATCAAGTGAGGCAATGATTCAAGATGTAATCCCTTAAAAGCGAGTTGAGGGGGGAGGGAGAGGGAGGGGGGAGCTCATCAGACTATGGTAGCCAATGAAAGGAACGTATCGGGAGGGAGGGGGGGCGAGGCCAAAAGGGTGGGCGATGGACGTGGAAGCGCTTGTGTGCAAGCGGCCAATTACTGCACACGCCAACACAATGGAGCGATTGTGCGCAAGCGGCCAGCCACTGCACCCGCCAACACAATGGGCAGAGAGGAGGAGGGGAGGTCTAATACACATGATAGACAAAAGAACGAAAATGATGATGGGTACAAACTTAGGGGGAGCTCATCAGACTATGGTAGCCAATGAATGGAACGTATCGGGAGGGAGGTGGGGGCGGGGGGGGGCGAGGCCAAAAGGGTGGGCGACGGACGTGGAATATTGTCGTGAGCCTGGACTTGAACAGAGGCAGGGAGTTGACAGCACAGATGGCTGGTGGAATGGAGTAGTTCCAGACCATAGAGGCAGCAGAGGAGAATAAGCGAGCTCCCACTGAGCAAACTTTGACAGGTACGTGTAGAGATGCATGCTTGGAATTACATTAAGAGACATAATGAGGATCACATGGATAAGAGAAACCAAACAGAGGTTCATGGACACCAAGAAAACTGTTAGGAAAAGCAAAGTGGGCTTGGGCAGAGAATAGCAATGGAGTGGCAGATAAGTAATCCAACGCATCCCAGAGTACACCGACCAGGGAGATGGAGCCATGAAATCGGTTTGCATGTTGGTGCGAGGTGGATCGTTGTATTGCAGGATCTTGAGAGGTAGGACTTGGGAAGGTCCAGAAGTGGATTGACCATAGCTGATGATGATGATTGTAACATAGCTACAAATCAGCCACAAATCTGGCTGATGATGCTAGTTTTAATTATTGGCGAAACGTCGTACTCAGATTGTAGATTTGCTCTCCAGTACACCGGTGTGCTGTACTAGTAACGAATTGGCACGTCCTGTTTACGTGACAACCCTTACTAATTGGCTGTGTTGGGTGGTGGTGAGTTTAATGACACATTTATATTTACGCGCTCTAACCCATAAAAACCTATATTATGGATGATATTGGTCACGTAAACCTACGTGTTAAACGTCTCCATATTTGCCAAACACGAAAATTACACTGAAAATTACTAAATTGGGATTATATGCAATAATCGTTGCCCACCATACTGGCAGATTAATTGCCCCAGGTCACTGTTAGAAATGAAACTATCCTGATCTCTTGGGTTCCCACCTGCTTAAGCAAAATGTATCTGACACTTGCTACTACGGATGTCATACCTGCAAGGTGTATATCCTCTGTGCTTGTCTTGTGGGGAGCGGTGGTGCCGTAGGAAACATACCGCACTGCACACCCAGCAACCAGTTTGATTTCCCGACCACAACTAATATCAATGCCCAGTATTATCAGATCCCTTCCTGGACCTTCCCTAGGTCGAGTCAGTCTTAAATGAGTAACCTACTAATGGCATCAACGGCGCTGGGGAGAAATAAAGGCGGCCGGACGCGGCGCTGGTCATGGCACCCCCGTGTGTGCCGGCCCTGCCGGCTTCAATAGGCTCTCGCCAACGGCGTGCGTCCCACCTGTCCTCGAAGGCTGCGTTGACGATCTTTCTGTCACTTTGGCAACTCTCTCTCCGCAGCTGAGGGTGTTCAAGCTAGCCAAGTCGTGGCCCACGATGAACGCCCTCATTAAGATCATCGGCAACTCCGTGGGGGCCCTGGGCAACCTCACCGTCGTCCTGGTCATCGTCGTCTTCATCTTCGCCGTGGTGGGCGTGCAGCTCTTCGCGAAGCACTACGATGAAAATAAGGCGATGCAGACCATTCCCAACGAGTGTCCCCTGCGCTGGCACATGCGGGACTTCTTTCACTCCTTCCTTATCGTCTTCCGCATCCTGTGCGGCGAGTGGATCGAGAACATGTGGATCTGCATGGAGCTCGCGGGCCAGCCACTCTGCATCGTTGTCTTCATGATGGTGCTCATATTCGGAAACCTTGTGGTGAGTGTCACGTGAGTGCCCAACGTAAACAATGCATCTATTACACGGGTCAACAAAAAAAAACAATTTCTGGCCTGGACTTTTGCAGCTGTTTTAGACTAATTTCAGGGTGCTGATTCCAAATCTGATCTCAGATTTGCTCTATCACATCTCATTTTGATGCTATCGGCATACCCCATTTTCATTGATTTTACCCGAAATTAACTCTGTCACTTATGATTGCAAGTTGTTGCGAGTCAGTGACGGCTTTAGTGTTAAAATATGGTGCTGTATTTTTAGGATAGTGTGTTTATAATATAATTTTATGTAGATAAAATTATATTTCAAAATCCTGATGTGATAGACAAAAACTGATGCCAGATTTGGAATCAGCACCCCAAAATTACCTTAAAACCGTTGGAATACCTTATGCCAGAAAAAGTGTGTTGACTGGTGTTATCAGAGTATGGTTTTTGTTTGCATTCTGACCACACGTATTGTGGTTAATGCAGGCATGATTCCTTGTAAAAGGTTTCAGTTTGGTGTTTTAACATCTTAACAGCTGTTTTGTTGACAGAAAAAATGGGGAAACCGATTCTCATATTTTGGTACTGGCAAAGGAGATCCCATGATGTAGCTGCTCCCCCGAGCTCTCTTTACTCTGATAGTGCGTTGTCTTTATGCTGTTCGCCATTTGGCATTCTCTGGTCCATCACCCTTTTGAGACTAGGCTCAAAAGAAAGCTGTCTCTGCGTGGACTAATCAGTTTCAAAGACAATGCATATATTATCGGAATATGTTTTTTGTTTGCATTCTGACCACCAAGTATTGTGGTTAATGCAGACATGATTCCTTGTAAAAGGTTTCAGTTTGTATACTGAATATATACACAGTATATATATACACAATGTAACTATCGATATGTTTAACGTTATAGGAAATAATGAGTGCACTTAACCAGTAAGCAGTTTACTACCTGATTCTCTACCTCTGGTGCATCATTGGAGACATGACACAACCCCAAGCAGGGAGATGTCAGCTGACATATAATAATTCAAATGTATAATGCGCATTCCATCCTATAATCTCAATGTGCAATGCATGAAAAGCAGGAAAGAAAAACATAACCAGGGCAACCGACCAAACAAACGAGGGAAGGCCAGTTTAAAGAGATGGGTTTTCAAAGAAGACTTAAATATCTTGATTTGAAGCTTTCGTGACTGCAGGAATCCATACTTTTTGGGTTTTTTCGGTAAAGTCACGTAGGTATAAAATAAAATCAATCACGACGCTTCAGGCGCAACACAAGCGTCCGTCATCAGGTGGGACGGACTCTTGTGTTTGCGCACGAAACGTCGTGATTGATTTTATTTTATATCTACGTGACTTTACCGAAAGAACCAAAGAGTATAGACTTAAATATATCTACCGACTCTGATTTCCTGATTTCCAGTGGCAAAGCGTTCCATAGCTTGGGTGTCACGCTAACAAAAGCCCGATCACCAACACAGCGCAACCCAGACCTGGGAGTGCTGAGCGGTTCGGGAATCAGAATATCTTAAGCACCTGGAATATATAAATGTATTAGTTCATGCAAGTAATGTGGGGTGAGCCCTTTTAAAGCTTCATAGGTTAATAGCAGTATCTTAAAATCCGTGTTCTGTCATAGTCATTGATGAACCCGGGGGATAGTGGGGCGTTGTGATGGGGGGGGGGGATCGAGGTCTAGCCGACAATTGTACACGGGCACACTTTTAATTATCAAGCCTCAACAGCAGCACGGTTTCACTTCTGAGGCTGTCGATGGTGAAGGCTTTTAATGGGCACCCGAAGGATCTGCCCCACCAACTGAAGCGTATAACGCTGACACCCTCCAATTGGATGATTTCTACGTTATGTTTCTCCGCTGTGAAAAAGAGCGTGATAGCTCATCGGATTCCTGCAGTATAAATACAGATTCTGGTCCTGTTTCCAGAGTCTGCTATTCCCTTCTGTTAACCAGCTCCTTTTAGGTGTCGGGGTAAGATGTGTCTACCGCTGACTCTCTCATATTTTTATTGCCCTCTTAATTCCAATGCTATTGTTTTGAAAATGGTGTGGTATTCAGACGATGTCGTCCCCAATGTTTACACTTGCATTGGATCCAGTTGTTGCGACATCCACCCATCCACACCGAGCACCCTCACCTACTGACCCTCCAGCTTTAGAACGGATTTTTTTGTTATTCTGTAGTTTCCACTTATGTAGCAAGGGCTAGTGGCATCCCATCTCCTGCCACAGCCCTATTTAAAATTCCACGTTTGAGCCCTCTGTCATGATCACGGTTTTGGGTTCAATATAAACAATATAAAAAAAAGCCCATGCTAGTCCTGTGCCAACAGCTGCTTTGTCCCATTGACACTTTATCCGGGCACGACACTTTATTTATTGACAGTTAGATTCTACTGAATGATCGTATGTCACAAATTGGGCCAAGAGGGTGGGGCGGGAACGGAAATATTTTTTTTGTGTTTGCGCACAGGCTTATGTCGAACCGTAACACACTTCATAAACACTCACCCGTACGGATCTTTAAATACAGTTACATTATAGTGTTCTGACTCATGAACCGTCCGTAGACGGGTTTTGGGAACGCAATGTGTCCATAAGTCAAGAACAGCCTCAGGTAACAACAAGCTTTGGGAGGTTTGTATTGCCAGGTTCTTTGTTTTTTGTTTTTGGGAAACGTATAGCGCGCGGCCTGTATTTTTTTCGTTATTGACCCCGCGTGGCTACATTCACGTTTCAAAAAGCAGGCTGCCTCAACGCTAACCAAATTAATGGATGCCCAAATGCACTTAACTAGTGCGGCTGCATTTCATCGCCATAGCAACGAGATATCTCGTCGAATCGGTTTTACACTGAGTGCAGTCTGCTGCTGTGGGGCAAACGGACTCATCTGAGTATGGAAGTCACACAGGGGAGATAGAGGATTCACAAAAAATAAAATGAAAACTCAGAAGTGACAAAGGCTGTGTAGCCATAAACATATGTGTGTGTGTGTAATACACAAGAGTAGGTGCCACGGGGTAATGGGATGATCCATTCTTTTTGTACATAGACATTTGTAGGTGATGGTATTCATGCTGGCTTCCACATACAAATTGTGCGAGTGAATTACATCATCAGAAAAAAAGTGTTCTCTAGATAATACGTCAGTACTGTAATGGAGATTTAAAGTAAATCCATGTTAATGAAAATGGTATTTTAACTTGATCGTTTTTTTTTCAACAATTAAGGTGATGACAGGGCACCTTTGTATCACATAGTCGGCACGCAGGCTCCATTCCATCGAAAAAAAATGCTCTTCCAGTCCAGACTTTACGTGAAGCACTGTGTACGATAAGCACTGCCAGAGTGCCTGTGCTTGGCATGTGGAGAAAACAAGATACGAGAGCAGGGCTGGCCTTTAGGGGTGGGCAATCAGGGTGGCCGCCCAGGACACAAAGCTGTGAAGGGCGCCAAAAATGTATGAGTCTGGTGCGGCAATTGTGGTCCCTACCAAGATCTTTGGAGCCCTCAGGCTGAGCTGAGTCAACATGGGGCCCTGCGCAGATGGAGGGGGGGGGGACGCACAGAGACACAGGGACACAGAAATAGACAACTTTGATCTCCTCTTGGCACCCATCAAAGGATTACTTTGAAAGGGTCAAAGGGCTCTAGATCTTTGTTTCACGCCGGACACAATTTTTACTGGACATGTGAACATGCTTCGATTCATCGGTGAATTGGCAAGCTAACGATACGATGCATTGTCACGTTCATTGACATTTATGAAAATTACATGCGAGTGTTATGTTAATGCTGCTTTTGGGCTATTGAATCAAACAAACGCAACGGCAAATGTCGGTGGTAGGAACGAGCCACAAAAAATAATTAATGTTTGACTCAGACCACAACCTCGAATTGTGACAGTTTATTGAATTGCTGGTGATTGCAGAGCGTCGGATTTGCACACTCTGCCCAAGCCCAGATTGGGTACGTATTTCTGAATTAATGAAGCCGTCCATTCGTTCGATGCTTCATAAGTAATGCGAATGTGGAGCAACACTGCTGTGTGTTGGGACAAGAGCCCGGCCAGCGCACACTTGCATGATTGTCGGCCCAACGCACCTCCTCGGACCAACTGGCGTTTTCATCTCGTGATGCGACCGCAAAGCCAACACGCCTGCACCTGGGCAGCTTCTTTGTACGTGCTTGATTAGCAAACAGACTATTAATTATTAATCAATGTCTTGTTAATGTGAGCTTTACGTATTGATTTCTTAAAATTTTACGAGCATTAATTTTTAAGTCGTAAACATTGGACCGCGCCAAGGATTATCCAGCCGAAAGTTGCCAGCATGTGCAATTTGCATGCCTTCCCTGCTTTTAAAATTATATGGATATTCCTAATGCGATATACAGTGCTGCATTATAATACATGGCATTTTAATAATTAATTTTCCATACGCTCATCCTTTCAGACGGCATTAAGAGTTCAATCAATTTATCTCTCTAATAAAAATGAGCACACAAAACCATCCTTTCCACATTCAGCGCGCGTCCCCACATTCTCTTTGTGAGTACAGTATATATAGTTTACCTTTTAAACACTGTTCAAACTGTTAAGAAAAGTCAGTGGACCTGTTTAGGATGTGTCATGGCTAGAAGGGACAATGGCCGACGGTCAAGAAATATATAAATAACGAAGCAGCAGCCAATTAATGAACCACGTTCAAGAGGGCATCCACTGTATTTACGGTTAATAGGCCCGCAATATTTATCAGGGTGGCCACGGACCTCAAACCGCGAAGAGGGGACCTAATTTCATTCCTTGTACTAGGACCCAGCCAACCATGATACGCCACCAAATAAATTCATAGCTTAAAGAGAGAGATTGGGGCAGGTGTCTTGATTCAACAAGGTCACCATGGCACGTCGGCTGTGTTTAATGGCGCTTGTCCGTAGCGTACCGACATCCTCGTTCTTTGACTCGGAAAGAGCTGGAGGATGGCATGGTAGAGTGGTGTGGGCGGTTAGGTTGTTACCGTCGAGTATCAAGGAAAAAGGAAAATCTAGCAAAACCAGAAGAGGAGAGAACCACACGCAAGCGTCTGGTTACGACAAAAAACGGAAATAGTTACACATTCTCGACAGGCTACCCAGGAGAGCTACCTCGAAAAGCAGACGGTTCTGGAAAAATCAGGACAGGTGGCAATCCTAGTGGCTGGAGGAGTTGATTGACGTGCAGTGGCTCACGGGTTTCCACTTGGCTCCGATAATTATCTGTCGGGGTTTATGTTGGCAGTGTAAAACAAACACGCCGACATCACGAGGCCAGCAAAATGGCTCAAATTCAGGTGTGATGCACTTGCAAGAGATAAATAAACAGAATTAGACGATACAAATAGAACATGCAAAACAGGACATTGCCATTGTGACTCCGGTGCATGCGTCAGAGCAGGTTTTTGCAAAATAAAGGTTTTGCTTGTTCCACGCGCAGTGTGTACTGCACTGTATAGACCTTGTAACACTAGGCCAGAGGCACTCATCAAAAATAATTACAGGGTTTGCAGACGGGTGGCAGAAGATATGTGTTGTGTTATCTGTTGCCTTTTTTTGCAGAAACATTAGAAGCTTGATTCATTGACCATATATATATTTAATCTCTTACAGTGACTACGAGCAGGTTAGTCTGTTGAACTATGGGAAAGCCAGCTGGACAAAAATATTTTTAAAACTTTTGATGTTCATTTGGCTAAATTCCATCTCTGAAAATTAAAATATAGATTTTAATGTTACGTGACATCCCCCCCTTCCTGCCCTGTTGCTCTGTGTAACGGTGCAGCGGTGGAGAGATGTTAACAACCTCGCTTGGTGTGCAGGAGCTCGTCGGTTTAATCGCGACCCTGAAGCTTGTATATTTGGAGTTTGCATGTTCTCCCCATGGTTGTGTGGATTTTTCTCTAGTCCCTCTGGTTTTTCCCTCCACATTTATAAACATGCGTTTAGAGTATTTGGCTGCGATTAATTTCCACGAGATGATAAGCCACTTCGTGGAGCTTTCATTTGCGACCAGGTCACTTCTGAAAAAGCGCTATATAGCTCAGTGAGCCTTACCTGGTAAAATACAATGTCAAGTATAGTTTTAGTTTAACCTGGGATGTCCACTTCCATGAGCCATTCTCGGAAATGAAGGGTCGTACGTCTCTGCAAGACATATGTAGGGATTCTTCATCTGGTGACATGATGCCAATAGCACACTGGGATCCAATTGAGACAAAAATGAAAATATATATTATTATTATTATTGACATTAATTAACATTTCATATGTACTCATGAAGCCTAACTGGATGTTAAGTGTCCTAAATGGGATTACCTGTGCCTCATCACATTATATTTGCTTGTAAGATTAGCACGGTTGGCTACGTATGGTGTGAAAGAAGCTCAACATACATACGTACATAGATAAAAGGGGGAAAAGTGCCTATTTATGGAGGCAAACATAGTAACAGGAGGAAATCCATGTTCATGAGAAGAGACGCTCAAACTCTGCACAGTCGGGTCACTAAGTGCCTTTCTATAGGTGGTAACCGCTCATAGATTCTGGTTGGGATTACGAGCAGTCACAAGTGACTCCAATTTTTATTCTTAGGTTTTTTCGGTAAAGTCACGTAGGTAAAAAAATTCAAATTAATAAAAGTAAAATAAAATAAAAAATAAAATAAAAATCACGACGTTTCGGAGGCAACACAAGCTTCCGTCTTCAGGTGGAACCATCACAGCCCGACAGCTGTATCACTTGATCACTTGATACAGCTGTCGGGCTGTGACGGTTCCACCTGAAGACGGAAGCTTGTGTTGCCTCCGAAACGTCGTGATTTTTATTAAATTTTTATTTTATTTAATTTTACTTTTATTAATTTTAATTTAAATTTTTTTACCTACGTGACTTTACCGAAAAAACCTAAGAATATGAATCCTTGCAGTCACGAAAGCTTCTAATCTATAATGACTCCAATTTTCTTTTCCCAGCATCTACAGAGGCACAAGCGAGTCCGAGCATCTTAACCATCGACTCGAGATTATAATTTTTCGCGTCAGACAAACACGGCACGGTTAAGACGCGAGCCGCCTGCCGTGTCTCCCTTCCTTCCGTTGACCCCTGAACCCCGGCGCAGGTGCTGAACCTCTTCTTGGCGCTGCTGCTCAGCTCATTCTGCGCAGAAAACTTCACGGCGGCAGACGACGACACAGAGGCGACCAACATGAAGATCGCGCTGGGCCGCATCCGTAACGGGATCGCCTACGTGGCCTCCAGCATCCACCGCTTCGTCTGCAAGGTGCTGCGCTGCGGGAAGGTGCCGGACAGCAGGCAGAAGATCGACATCGTCAAGCTGGAGCAGATGAAAAATGTCTCGGGGGGTTTCGCGGGCACCAACGGCGCGAACCACGTGCACAACGTCGTGTCCAACGGCAGCGTGTCGAGCATGGCCGTGCCCGTCGCCATGCCCGAGCTCGAGTCCGACATACCTGACCACGGCTCCACGCTCACGGTAATGAGGCCTCCACTTCCTTACTTGGTCAAATAAAAAAATAATATATAGTTGAACAGTTCAAGGGCCCACCGAGCTATGTAAGCGACCTGGCCGCAAATGATAGCTCAACGAAGCGGCTCATCGTGTGGAAATTTATAGCGGCCAAATACTCTGCATGCATATATCTAAATGTGGAGGGGGAAAAACGGAGGAATTTACACGTGACCACGGGCAGAATTTGCAAACTCCAAATAGCCAGCCATCAGGGTCTGGATCGAACCCATGTGCTGTATACTAAGCGAGGTAGTTAACATCTCGCCACCAAACCTCCAACTTGTCCCCTCCTCCCCCCCCGGCCCTTCACACCTGAAGCTACCAAACATTCCGGTTTGACCTCGGACACTTCCAGTTTCGCAAATATCGTCCCATTCGGGACTTGTGATATAGGCAAAAGAGTGGGGGCTACTTGAGTAGTGGGTAGGGCCTACTGGCAGTATTTGGGACCAATGTCACAACAGTGAGGAGGGCCCCTCACTATGTGTGTGGGGATAATTATCGTGTGGTTTTTGTAAAAGTGGGAGTGGCTGATGGTTGGAGGGGCTGACAGCTTACCATGTGACCTGGTTGAGTCTGCAAGAAATTTTACAGATTTTTCCTCCCCAGCTTTATCCCCCCCCCCCTCTTACCCCGTAACATTGCATTGCTGCACATTGCAAATTGGATTGTAATTTAGAATGCGACAGTTTGGGCTCACGATTCCATTCAGCAGACAATTATTTGTTTGCCCCTGGCCTCCTACGTATGGCTGATGTTGTTGATGTAGAGCAACGAGTAACTGCGTCAGGAGCATCAGAGTCTATCGCTGCGAGGATGCCTCATTCGTAGTTATGCATCGTGTTTAGCCCTGCCCTTGCCTCTGGTCTCTGCCCTAAATAATGGCCATTGCTCGGCCGAAACATCAATCCACTGTATAATACAAAGCAGTGTTCACGATTAAGGTTGTGATTTGTGCATGCATGCCACCACTGCCAAGAATTGCAACCCCTTAATTGTTTCGTTTGATTGTAAAGTTTGATGTAATGGCAATTTATGCACTGCGACCAAGGGTTACTCCACCCAGAGCCTGGGCTCCAGCCTGGTGGACGAGGCAATGGAGGTGGAGGTGACTGACGGAGTGCTGGCGAGCGAAGACGAGAAGACAAAGCAGGAGGAGGAGGAGGAGGAAGCGGAGAAGAAGTATGGGGAACCGGAAATCGTGGAGCCAGGACCTGGAGACTGCTTTCCAAATGGTACCAGAATTACCTCCACACAGAGATGTCTTCCGTTACCAACTCCTTCCATCCTCCTTCCTTCCCCTCTCCACAAGCTTCTCCCAGCTGTCAATATTGCTGCCCACAGCGGCAGGGCTGTCATGCTTTGGGATCTCTGGGAGCGTGAGATTTACCAGTTGTCGTGTGTAGGGGTGCCAATTCGGCGAACCTCACCTGTAAATTCCAGCACCAAGGGTGCCAGCGGATTTGGGGGGAGGCGGGGGGGGGGGGCGTTGCGGTGCATGGTGAGGACTCTTGCACACGTTTGTGTGAGTAAATAACGTGTGCGTGTCAGTGGGGTTGCGTTGCATTCAATGTGCGTGCGTATTTGCATGTGAGTAGGTGCGTGCGTATTTGCTTATGTGACGGCCGAGGGGGTTGGTGCTGGCCTCATAACCCCCCTTTTCTGCCATCCAGGCGATGACAGGTGCTCGCTAACAGCACTGGCCTGGCCGTGTTGGCGATCTTTGTCATTGTTTGCATGTGAATGAGGACGTATTTGTACGTATGTATGTTGAACTTCTTTCGCGCCTTGTGTAGCCAACCATGCTCATCGGAGGTGCGGGGGAAGGACAACAAAGTAAACACAAAAAGCAGTTCTGAAGAAACGAGTTATCAATCTATATGTAATGTGTGCCTTGTCAGTACTTGCCCCCAACACTCTGTGAAAGGCTACGTGGGGTATCTGTGTCTTAGTTTGCGTATGAGCGAGCCATGTTTGCGTGTGTTTGCCGGACGTCTTGTGTCGGCGGATGAGCCTGTGAAGGAGCTCAGGCGCATGTCACACAAACACACAGTGATTTAACAGTGTGGGGAGCGGTGGTGCAGTGGTGAGTGCACTCCAGTTACGAACCCGGCCACCCGAGTTCAATTCCCACTCACAGCCAATCGGTCGACATCCTTTAATCAGTATCCATTGCAGTGTGTAAGCATCAACACTGGGGAGACAAATTTGGCCGGGGTGTGGTGCTGGCCACCACCCCCCACAGTGCTGTTAGTGCTTGCTAACAGCACTTGCCCCAGCAGTCTGTTAAATGCCATATGGGCGGTCGTTGTCTTTGTGATGCGGCAGTCCTGAAACAATAACAATGGACAAAAATCCCAAACTTTTCCCAAACTTTTCAGGATCTATCATTGATTGTTGTTTTGACTGCGTTTGCTTTATCAGATATCTCTTAATATAACAAAATATTCCAAACCAAACTGGATTCCTACACTCTTAGAGAAAGGCCAGCTAATGCCACACAAGTAAGCCTATTATTTGTTTTACTACAAGCTAACAACTGTACTCTTTCAAGCTTCAGAAATGATTACTCATTACACACTACGTGAATAAAGTACAAATAGATTACAATTAGACAATTGCCAGCGTGAGCGGTGGGGTAGTGGTTAGCACGCTGCGCTATAAACCCAGCCACCTGACTTTGATTCGTAGTCACGGCTGATTTCAGCGGCGAGTGACCAGTGTGGTGAAGTATAGTAAAACTACCCCCCCCCGCCCCCACAATGACTGGCATGGCGTTGAGATTCCTTCGTCCAGTAGTAAATTGAAAGAAAGAAAATTCATTTATAGTTTTTTTTTTACGATTTGGCAGTTTTGCACTGAACCTGTCTCGTAGCTTTAGTGGATGACTCTTGCTAATGTGATTTAGAGTGTGCATTTGCGAGTGGAATTCTAAGAATTGGAGCTCACAGAATGCGCTCACTGCTGATTGAATCATTAGCTTCCCCAGAGCTATTACTCGTATGATGTTCAAATGCAAAAGCAGTTGCTTATAAGGCCTGACCCTAATGATTAGCAGCGTCCATCGGAAATTGAAACCAGTCCAGAGTTTTGCCTGCTCAAAACAATCCTGCTGCAAAACATTGCTCCGGACACCTCATAAGCCACTGGATAGAATGGACACCCTATTTGAATTTGGAGATATTAAATGTGTCCGCTTAGTTATTTCCTGACTGAACGTGTTACCCACGAAACAACGGTGTCCAGCACAGTGGAGAAACTTGTAGCTGAAGCGACCCGGGAGAGTGGGGGGGGGTGGAACCTGGCTGCGCGTGGCCGCCTCGCTCGCCATCCGCAACGGCTCCGAGCGGCCGTGCAAAGTAGACCCGCCCCACGGAAACAGCTGTACGTGTGCGTGCGCACGCTGAACCTCTTTCCCACCGTGCGCAGCTGAACCGTGCTTTTCGGAGGTGTGGGGGAAGGGCAACAAAATAAATACAAAAGGCAGTTCTAAGGAAATGAGTTTCCTAGTCTTCTTGGTTCTTTCGGTAAAGTCACGTAGAAGGGAAGTAATAAAATAATAGTGAGAATTATTTTATTATGTTTTATTTTTATTATTTTATTACTTCCCTTTTACGTGACTTTAACCGAAAGAACCAAGAAGATGAATCCCTGCAGTCACGAAAGCTTTAAATCGAAAAGAGTTTCCTAGTATGGGAAGGAAGAGCGTTCCAGACGGCCGCGAAAACGCATCTGGAAGCTCGCGATGTAGTGACCGTCTTTGTTCGGTGGTTATCCAAAAGCCGCTGCGAGGATGACGTCAGTGGCGACATTGTTATAGGGCTCGTGTACATCAATTTAAGTTTTTGTAAAAAAAAAAATTAACGAGGAGGAAAACAAATGTTTACAAATTTGTTTGGGATCGAGTAATGAGGCAACCATATGGTTGAGAAGTGAGCGGGCCAATGTCGCAGAAGCATGAGGTGGAGCCTCCACAGAGCAGTGCCAACAATAGATGGGCACGACTTGGGTCTGCTTTCCAATCGCTGTGGAAACGCGGCAGTAAACCCATACTCTTTCACAGGCACAGAGCTTTCCATGGCCCTTAAAGGTTTCTCCAGAGGTAATCAGCGAAGAACTCATCCCCTGTTCATCCCATCTGCCCATTCCTTCCAAATCCAACATTCATTATTGATGAAGGAGCCGCTGATGTTTAATCTCTTAAAATATGCCAATATCTGACTTTTTGGGTCACCCATATTATGTAAGCGCATTTGACGATTCGTCCCTCTAGGGATTCGATTAATTCTCACGACAGTCTTTGTCGCAATTAGATTCAAGAATCAATTATTTGTTAGTCTGATTTTTAAGTCTCGTTTGCATTGGTTCTCTTTTTTCATTTGGACATGTTTGTCTCCATTAACCTCAATAGAGCATGAGCGTATAATTGGTATAATATTCTGATGAATTGTATGTAATTGATTTTCACGTGTACAATTCAACAGCCGGCTTGTATTGTGAGTGTAAGAATGGCTTTTATTGATGAGTCAGAGTATGGTTCTATGAATAGCCATATCCTTTGCACTCATATATCTGGATTTCCTGGCTGGTGCCTGCATATCTTATTTTTTTTCTTTCATTTTTTTTATAATGTTATCTCATTTATGTAATCGGAGTGATGTCATGAAACCAAAAAAGCTATTTGGAACTTTCACAGGAGCAGCGCGACAAATGCGGATATTTTTACACATTTGATCGACACAATAGATGACAGTATTCAACTTCATTGTATCCGATCACTTAAATTGAGCCATGTTAAGCACGCAAAAAAACTAATTTGATGCGATGATTTTTTTTCTATGCAGTTATTGGTTACTAGGCTTCAGATCATCATCCCACTGCACATTGACAACCCCCATTAATCATGGACGCCCAAAAGCCTGATTTGAACCCAGTATCTCAGCGGAGCCAGGCCCAACGCTCTGACCTGTGAGCAAACCCGGGCCACCTCCCTTCTCGTCATGTTTGATTTCTAAAGTTGCCATCGTTGCGGTGGGTGCGTGCGCTGACAGTGATCGCGCGGAACTTCCCGTGTTGCAACGTGGACGTGAAGCGGGGCTGCTGCCTGCCGTGCTGGACCCTGCGGCGGACGTGCTTCACCATCGTGGAGCACAACTGGTTCGAGACGTTCATCATCTTCATGATCCTTCTCAGCAGCGGAGCCCTCGTGCGTAGGACCACACACTCCACTCAATGCTGATGTCGAGTCGGGAGCGTCCAACGTGATTGCGGCGGCGGTGGCGGCGATGGTGGCGGCGATGAGATTGTTGTTTTTACCATCATCATCAGCAGCAGCAGCCGTGGTCTATCTATTGCTGGATGAGTACCTCTTGTGTGTATGTTGTCTTTCGCACCGTACGTAGCCAACCGTGCTAATCGAAGAAGCGGTAGTCATCTATCACGGTCCTGCAATGCCGGAATCCATATCAATCCCGCACTACGTACACATATGCACACAAATATCCAAATGTAAATACACACGCATACACAAATACTAAGATCTCCTCCCATAGAGATATGTAGACGATTGGGTCAAGTGCTGTTTGTAAGCACCTATTAAGGCCAGTACGCTGGATAAAGAGATGGTGTGATCAGAACCCCTTCCCCCCTACGCATCCATTTCCACCCATTACCTTACCTACTTCGCCGAAAAAATGATAGTTACACCCATGCACAAATACTGCAATGGATGTGTGTGGTTAATTGGTCAGAGCAGAAATGCGACGTTGCACTGCAACATGGTTTTTTTTACCCATAATACAACCTATCACTGTCCGCTTGCAGGCATTTGAAGATATTTACATCGAGCAAAGGAAAATGTTGAAGACCTTGCTGGAGTACGCCGACAAGGTGTTCACGTTCATTTTCATCATCGAGATGTTGCTCAAGTGGGTCGCCTATGGCTTCAAGAATTACTTCACCAACGCGTGGTGCTTGCTGGACTTTGTCATCGTCGGGGTGAGAGCCTGCAGTGGGCCGCCGCGCCGTGTGGTTCACAGGTCAAGAGTGCCCCGAGCTGACGCCGCTGCTGAGATCCTGGGTCCAAATCTGCATTTGAACTTCCCAGTGGTTAAACTGAGTGGTCCATTTTATCTTCTTGGTTCTTTCGGTAAAGTCACGTAGAAGGGAAATAATAAAATAATAAAAATAAAACATAATAAAATCATTCTCACGACGTTTCGGCCACAACGCAAGCAGACCTGACGCTGTTTTTCCGACAGACCTATTCTTCACCTGAGGACGGCTGCTTGCGTTGTGGCCGAAACGTCGTGAGAATGATTTTATTATGTTATATTTTTATTATTTTATTATTTCCCTTCTACGTGACTTTACCGAAAGAACCAAGAAGATGAATCCCTGCAGTCCCGAAAGCTTTAAATCGAAAAATGGTCCATTTTAGTGAGTTTTACAATCTCAACCCATTCATCCAGTGACTGTAAAAAATATAACCCACTCATAATTTGGTCCTGTAACTGCATTGGACTAAAGTCCAGCTCGGGGAAATAAAAATATCGGTTTGACTGTAATGCCGCCCCAGGTTGTGTGGACCTGAGTCCACTCAAAGGGATATCGGAGGTAGCTCTTTGATAACCACTTCTGTGAGCAGTTTTCTGACATGAACCGTTGCACTTGTTCTGCTAGAGATGCGAATGGGAGCTTAGTCTCGTGACATTGTCGAGAGCACAATTGGAATGAAACTGGAGAACCAGACAAAATATAAAGAGAGGCCGGGAACCTGATTTGTTTAGGATACGTGGGCCTTGCGGTGACGGTGTGCAGTATATTTATTGTTGAAGTGTCACCAGGAGATCAGAGTTGTCCGTGAGTGTGCAACGTTGAGAAGGTTCCCCACGTTCACACTCGCAGGGCTTGTAAAAATAGAGCCATGAGGCACCTCTCTCCCTCCCCTCCCTCCCTCTTTTTCCATCTTCTGCTGTTCAATGTTCTTGAACTATTCTCCCCTAACCCACTTTGCTATGTGGCTCTTCACGGCTGCCGGTCTATACACATATCTACTTAGTAATTGATTTTGCCAGCATCTCATGAAATATTTAAACATTTAATCACGTTTCATGATATTGCCACCGCTGCTAAAACTTGTGCATCTGTCCCTAGCAATGTCTTGTTACAGCAAAACACCACCAATAAATTCATAAAAAATGATGGCGTGTAAAACGATGGGAGTTGGATCCCTGCTGTGTGCATAGAGTTTACACTGCTAGGGCACAAAGCAACGGGAAGATGGTTATCGCACAATATTTGAAAAGGGGGAGAGCTACATTTAAGTTTTTTATTTGTTACACGGATGATCCAGTTTAGCCACTTACCCGGCTATTTTGCAAAGGGAGTTCGTGGTGTGTGAGCAGAGGAACAACAAACGAAAGACAAAAACATCAACATTACAGAGAACGAGCACAGGGTCCATAGGGAGTACTGCATGACTAACAAACTAAGCATTGAAAGGTTGTAAACGAAACACACACGAATCAACTACAGTGCAAATGTAAATATCTAAAAGTTAGGTATATGTGCAAGTACGTGAATGTGAATGCATTGTCGTGGGTGGCTTTGTATTGCTCCAAATCTTCTGGGAAGACTTCCAGATTTCCCAGGACCGACGACAACCCCATGTGAAAGGCCACGCTGCGAATCATCCCTCCATCGCACTCTCGCTCCCGCTCCTCTCTTTCCAGGTGTCGGTGACATCCCTCATCGCCTCGTTCATCGGATACAACGAGCTGACGGCCATCAAGTCGCTGCGGACCCTGCGCGCTCTCAGGCCTCTCCGGGCCCTGTCTCGTTTCGAGGGGATGAGGGTACGGCATGAGTGGCCGCGAGTTTTGTATTTTGCGATCAGTGGCTGTGCAGGCCCATTGAGGAGGCCCCAATCAGAAATTATTGTTGGGATCCCTCCCCTCTCCCCCTTTTTAGTTCATAAAATCTGAATGCAAACAAAACTAAGATTAGGGAGATTAATTGTCTTCTAAATTTGTAATGAGTTTGTTTAGTGTATTTCTACGTGACTTTACCGAAAGAGCCAACGAGTAGTTTATTAGCGTTTGAATTTGAACCCATAGTTTATACACCCCTATTTGTTTTTGAGCTTCTTGGGGTCGACGCATTTTGCTCGGGTTTGTTTGTGCCTGGCGCCAGCTGCCATTATTTATAGCGTGCCACCGGTGTTCCTGTGTGACCCCGAACGCTTTCCAGCAGAGGCTGGCATGGTTGCCTTCTACCCTGGTGCATGGCATGGACCCCTTGTCTAATTTCCTCCCTCTTTGTAGCTCGGTCCGTGGGCCCCGATGCGCTTGTGCAGCCTGCACACTCGATAGCTACGCCGCCACTTTATTTCCCTTTGTTTTGCAGCCCATAAATGACTTTAGCAAGACGGGACAAACACATCATCGTTGGTACCAACGATCCCGTATGATCGATGCGCTTGCTTCACTCCAGCTTGAAGATTTAGAATAATCAGAATCTGAATATGTATTTATACTGGATGAATCCGATAAGCTAAAAAGCTCTTTTTAACAGCAGAGAAACTTAGATATGATCCGGTAGGGGTGGGTCAGAACGTTACAACAAAAAATACGAAGGGAGTGAAAAGTATATGAAAGGCAAATACATCGCTTAAAAATATACAAATTAAACGAAATTATGTTTTATCTTACCACGTAAAGCCCACTGTGGTATTCACTTATTTTTCAGAAGTGTCCTGGCCACAAATCATAGCTCAACAAAGTGGCTTATCACGTGAAAATTTAGAGCAGCAAAATAACATTCTAAATAATAAACAACGGTGACGGTAAACTGCATGGCTGGTTCAGCCTAAGATGGCTCGTGGCGCGCCTACATGGCTCATGCGTGCGCTGCTCTCGCTATGAGTCGAACGTAATTGGTTTATTGGTGTGTTTCTATGGAAATCCGATACATAATGTCACTAGCACATGGACGGACGTGGTGTATGATTGAAAGGAAATTGGTGCCTTTGGTCTGGGTTTGGCTGCTCGTGTGGGTGTGCGGTGTTTTCCATGGTATGACTACACATTGCTCATTTTATATCCAGGGATATGTTTATCCTGTCAATTAGCGATAGTCGGAGACAACTTGTTTTGATGCTGTTGAGTATGCAGTGGTCTAGTAAAAGCCCTCTAGTGGCTAGCAGACCTCGACATTGAATATATTTCAATAGATGTTTTAATATATATAGCTCCTGAATATATTTCCCTACGCAAACATAGAATGATGAAATATAAATGCTCTCTCACCAAGAAATCTGGGATTACTCTTTATCAGACAGTCTGGGATTAAGCGGTGGTGCAATGATTAGTACATTCCGACTTCAGTCCAATTCCCAGCAATCGCTTACAAAAGTGGCGAATGATATTTGAACAAGTCCCATTAAAGGATTTGACCAAACGTTCCAAATGCAGGACCATCCTGAAAGAGAGTCTGAAGACACAGCGAGGCTTCTCTGCCTTATGCTCTCCAATTGGATGCTGTTTTGCCGAATGCAGCACATGCGTAAGAAAAGTTGAATCCTTGGGACTTGGCAGCGCATGTGCATTTCCCCCATGCTGAGCTCTTGACACAGACATAAGTGGCACTTGAATAATTGATAATGAAACTAATGTAGGGCCCTCTGTTAATCCAGTGCTGTATTAAGGCCTCTTCACGCCATTTCAGTCATGAGGTGTTTGACCACATTTTGCCATGCTGATCAGTGTGTGATGGTGAAGAGGGTGGGTTGGGTGGGTTTTGGGTGAGACAAAACCTTTTCAGATCTCTTGTCACTGATATCGGCCGTGACCAGCAATTGAACTCAGGTTTCCTTGTTCAAAGTGCAGTGTACTAACCCGTGCAGCCCGCTCCGCTGCAAACGCAACCTACATTACGTAAATGTTTAGTGTGCAAGCATTAAAGTCGCACCAAGACCATGCTGTGAATTTGGATCAGGCCATATATAGTATATGTGTATAGTAACCATGATACACTACCACAAACCGTTATGAACAAGAATCACCCACTTTCCTCTATTGTGCGGACCAGATGTTTCTTGAATTATGGTCCATGGAAGTATCTAATTCCGTGGACCATCTCTAAAACGAGAGATTTGACTGCTCTGTAAGAAATCCCAGTGAATACTTCGTCACACGACATGATGCTGATCGCAAAATTGGAATAAAACTTGGGAGAAGATTTTTTTAAGTGAAAAAAACTAAAATGTATGAAATAATGATACGTAAATAAAACAAGTTCGAAATATCATGCACGTGCATGGATTCTGTAATGCTCTCCAACATGTGTGTGCCGTCAGAAAGATTTAAGTAGCACTACAGATGCTGATTGGTAGCCATCAGGACAAAATGTATTTGCAATTACAAGAGTCCTTTTTGTTCTGGTGTGAATCTCCAAGTTTGATGTAATTGACCGATTTTACATAGGTTAAGTCTCCCATAGTTGAACAAATTTTCACCACAGTTGTGATCCCCGCACGCGTAACTAGTGTAGCAATATGGTCAGCGCAGTTTTGGGGTTTCAAGCCCAAAGACCTGGAGCCAGTTACTGGCAGATGTTCAGGATCCATCCTTGAATCTGAGCTAGTTTTGCCAAATACTTCAAAAAAAGTGTGATTCCAAAGAGCTTACTAAATGTGATCAGCATGTATTCATGAAGAACTGGACACATAAGAGTGCACGATGATAAATGTTCAAACTTACTAAAGTTTAGTTCATGTTGGACGATTGCGAATACGAGTTATCATGACCCCATGTTATATTGACAGGCGGGCGGACAGACATAGCATGAGCACTTTTAACCTCATTTAAAATCGGGAAAAGTGAAAGCGGCCACTGCTCGTCATCGGCCGTGCGGATGTGTGTGTGTGTGTGCACGCGCCCACTCACACAGGTGGTGGTGAACGCGCTCGTGGGCGCCATCCCCTCCATCATGAACGTGCTGCTCGTGTGCCTCATTTTCTGGCTCATCTTCAGCATCATGGGCGTCAACTTTTTCAAGGGAAAGTTCTTCAAGTGCGTCAACAGTACGGACGACAGCACGATGAACGAGTCAATAATCCCCCACCAAAACGCGTGCTTGGAGCAGTCGCCCTCCCTGCGCTGGAAGAACCTTCCTGTCAACTTCGACAACGTGGCCTCCGGCTACCTGGCCCTGCTGCAAGTCGTGAGTTGCGTCCCAACGCCTCCTCCTCTGCACACGAGGTCACAGCGGCGTTTATCGCACCAACGAAATTAGTGACGCGGAAAAATCTTTTCGTCGACAAATAATTTGTTTGTTTGTGTTCGTCAACGATGACGATGAGTGGACGAACGTCATCGAGTGTGACGACGACTGCTTTGACTGTCCACCAAAGACCAAAGTTTGACTGACTACGACAATGTGAAATTATATTCTTGGTTCTTTCGGTAAAGTCACGTAGAAGGGAAATAATAAAATAATATAAATATAAAACAATAAAAATTCTCACGACGTTTCGACTGCAACACAAGCAATCATCATCAGGTGTGAAATCCATAGCTTGTGTTGCAGTCAAAACGTCGTGAGAATTTTGATTGTTTTATATTTATATTATTTTATTATTTCCCTTCTACGTGACTTTACCCAAAGAACCAAGAATATGAATCCCTGCAGTCACGAAAGCTTTAAATCAAAATGTGAAATTAACTCGTTTGCATGAAGACCCAGACGAAGATTATTCGCTATGTTATTAGACACCGCAGTGCACAGAGGAAGACCATATCTGGTCATGGGTTTATATGCATGCGGAACGATTTACTGAGTTAACTGATATTTGACTCATTTAGTCGATGAGTCTAAGATTATGACCACAATCAAAAATGCGAAGTGAACCCTGCTGCCCATGCAGCGTTAAAGCTGTATTGCTTCGTGCGTGACCTCCACGTGAAGTTCCATCTACTAAAACTACTAAACTAAACTTGTGCTCAAGAGCTGCCACCGTTGGACAGAGCTATCCTTGCCCAAAACCCTTTGCCGGCTTTGGAATTGCCCATGATGAGCATCGGCTTTCATAACAACGTTGTTTTAAGGCATTGGCTCAGCGCCAGATGTAATTACGTGACACGAGCAAGGACCCAGAGTGGAGGGGGGTGCGTATTGGAGAGAGCTTGATAGTGGTGGTCTGCTCGCAGTATAAACCCCGCCTGAGAACATGTTGCTGAGGAAAGAGTATTGAAATTTAATAATCTGGCTATACTGTGTTGAGACATTACAACAACGTTTTTTTTATGCACATCACAGATAAAATGAGATATATATTACTATTGAACTATTTTTATTTTACCAGGTAAGACTCACTGAGCAATATAGCTCTTTTTCAGACGTGACCTGGCCACAAATAATAGCTCAAATGAAGTGGCTTATCGCGTGAAAATTTATAGCAGCCAAATACTCTAAACGCTTGTTTCTAAATGTGGAGGTAAAAACCGGAGGACCTGGAGAAAAATCCACACGACCACGGAGAGAACATGCAAACTCCAAATATACAGGAGTCAGGGGCCAGGGATCGAACCCACGACCTCCTGTATACCAGGCGAGGTAGTTAACATCTCGCCACCATGGCTCCCCATATGTAAAGATGTTGCAGCTTAATACCTCTTTTCCACAGTACAACTGAACCGCGCTGGAGCCATGCCGTGCCATCTCTGCACGGCTCAGCAGGTGCCAGGTTGATTTTCCACTGCAGAAGCCTAGCCGAGCCGTGCCGTGCCGCTTACGTCACACACAATTAATGCTTCATTAGCCCAGCAGCCTGACCCTGCTTGGCCCCAAGCCAGATTCAGATGTTTCGTGAGGCCAGGCTTTTACGGTTTTATTGGCTCGACAAATATACAGTGGAAAACCATCCCATACCAGGATGGTCACACACTGGCACTGCTCAGATGTTCCAGTGGTACCGGGTTGAAAGTTGTGGAAGTAGGTTTTCTTGCTGCTAGGCGAAGAACATTGTTAGTGACTGTGTATTCATGGTCATGTATGTGTCATGTAATAAAAAGATTGTTTACTTAGAGAACTAGTTTTGTTTGTTCTATGGTTCAGCGCTAATGCAAACTGTTTGGCTATTAATGCAGCTCATTATGGATTGACCACCTAACACTCTGAGCAAGGAGCGGTGGTGCACTGGTTAGCATACTGCGCGATGGGACTGGGACCTCCCCTTTCCCCTTTCACCAACTTCCACTGACCAGCATGGGTCAATCAACCACCACAATGGCTTGGTTCTAGCAGGGAAATTACAAAAGTACAATAAATTATTACTTATTTTTATATAGCACTTTTAATTCAGCCCTTAGTTTTGATGCTAAAATTGTTTTGCGTAAATAAATCATGTGTTGGAATGCTGAACTTTGCAAGGTAACGAGGCCGTGATTTGTCTGTCTGTCTGTGCAGTCCACATTCAAGGGATGGATGGATATCATGTACGCTGCAGTTGATTCTCGTCAAAATGTAAGCTGTTATATCCAAAACTTTGAATTCCCAGTGTTAACACAAGGCAACGAACGCGCCTTTTCTACGGTTGTGTTTTATACGTTCCACTCGTGCCTCGTAGAAAATTGCTTTTTTAATAGAATGATGGGTTAAGTAAAAATGATAATCATCGCTGAGTAGAAAAGAAACTGCAGGTTTTACTTGCTGCCCGTTCTCATTTCCTCTCAGTGAAACAAAAAAAAGCGAAAAAACCCTGTCATTATTTTTCATTCGCCTGTTATTTCACGTGTGAGTTCACCGAAGCAGAAAGTTCTGACACTTGAATCAACATGCGCGCATATGCGAATAACTCTGCGTGCGATGGTATGCTCATCACTTTCCCCAACAAGCCCCCCCCCGTATACATGTTTCAGATTTGTCTCTGTAACGCAGCTGCACTGAAGGCTGAGTCCAACAGCCCTGTGCCAGGCCTCGAAACTTCGAAGTCTATGCCAGGATGAGTGAAAACTCTTTGGTTGCGACAAGGTCAAGTGGTTCTGCGACCACAGCATTGAGCCGTCACTGCTGACATCCTTTGGTTCGAAGTTGGTTTTCAGTTACTCGTGATTAAACCAGGTTGACAAATGTGGCTGATGGTCTTGGACTTGTCACAATCGTCTGTAAAAAAAAAATGTCCATAATACATGAGCTTTTTTCATTTTATTTTGATAAATTCTCGCCATGAGAATGAATAAAACCACCAGTTTGACTGCCAGACAAATGGACGTCGTCGTTGTTGTTGTTGTGTCTGTGTCAGAACTTCCTCTGGTGGCCTTTTTCAGCCTCGGCTTCAAAGCGCCATGGCCAGTTGCATAACATCCCTGAAGTTACAAAAACAATTTCCTCAATGAATACTGACTTGAATAGGCATAAAAAGGACTGTGTATTCGAGTTTTTGTTTTATGCAACTGGGCCCTGTCTTTGAACGGAATCCCAGTGACTTGGTCGGTGTCCTGATTAACACGTGCTGTACCCTGTGTTGTGTTATTCCATTGCAGAATACCGAACAGCCTCGGTTTGAGGAGAGTTCGGGATACTATTTGTTCTTTGTCATCTTCATTATATTTGGAGCATTTTTCATCCTCAACCTTTTCATTGGTGTGATCATTGACAACTTCAACCAGCAAAAGAAAAAGATACGTTCCCCTCTTTGGCTCCGCATTTCACTGCATGCCGCCCGTGTACTGTAACGTGCCGTCACTTTTTTTTCTTTCTTGAGCGTGCGCGTGCGTGTGTTGACGCGCGTGTGTGTGCTCACGCTTCACGAGTGTGCTCCTAATCGCTTTGAGTTTGCTTTCAATTATTTAAGCCAAATCTCATGCAAAAATAATTATTTTGCCACTGCCGATGCGTCTCTGGGTTGTGTGCCATGTTTGGAAGCAAAGCAACGTTTTCACTGTGCGCCGATGAACCAGATGAGAGAGAGAGTGATCTTTCATATTTTTTTATAAATGTATATATTTTTTAATATATTCTTTCAAAGGAGAGTAACTGGGGGGAAAAACATAATGTTGACGTGAATTTTCTGCAATGGATTTGAGTTGAAAATGTGGCTGCCAACTGTCAAGAGGTGATCTAAACAATGATACTTTTCAGATTGTTTTGGGGGGTTGGTGGTCTGGACAAGGTTGATAAGCATTATGCATGCAATGTGGTGGTCTCCAATGGGATGCAAGGCATGATGGGAGTCGTGATGTTTGTATAAGCAACACACTTTTGCCTCCTGTTTGTTTCCAGCCTCCACGCAGTTTCCCATTGCAATGGGGTTGCCTCACCATTCACAGCAATGTGTTGTTCTTGAAGGGATGCTGCTCTCGTTTGTCAACGTTGGCCCTGCACGCAGAATTAAAAAAACACGCCTCGTTTGTTTCGTTTTTGTCGCACGTGCAATTTGATTCTCAGAAGTCAGCCATCCCCCTTGAAAAATATCCTATCATTAAAGTGAGTGTTCATGGGGAGCTGGTGAAAGGCTTTCACAGCACAACGCTGAGTGTTAATAAGACTAATTTCCTGCGAGGAGATCCCATTGTGCAGCATTACTAAGTAATCTCTCAAGACCCGAGAACGCAAGCCTCCTCTTTTATGGGCATCCCCCCAGTGACTTCTCCGGCAGCCGAACACTTTACAGATCACGCCTTTTCCTCCGCGTGCACCCCTTTGTAGAGCCCATCCATTAAGGTGGCTCCATTTCCTGTGAAATGCAGGGTGCTAATTCACCCATTCCCTGTTGGACTACACGGAGACGATTTGCAATGTGCCGCTTGTTTAGCATGCGACAGTGAGCACTCTGCGTGCATGCAGTTGTGCCATTAAGTGCCTGTAGAATGCAGCTTGGGAAGTAGGTCTCTGCAACGTCTAGAGTTTTCTTCCTTTGCACACGTGGGTCTCCTCCAGGCGCTCAGATTTCCTCCCACGCACACGTGGTACCAAATACAACAAATTGGTCAAACGTCGCAAACAGGCAGCTTATCCGGCAACGAGCGTTGAGACTTGGAGAGCAAATCACCGGGAACGCGCCCGCCCTCGCCAGGTCTCAGGAGCTCATCAGCATCGAGCCTGGATAGTGCTTGCTGCGGGGTCACGTGGTGGGCAGCAGAGGGCAGTGCAGCAGATGTTCAAACGCCAAAACTGAAACCTTTTGCGAGGAATCATGTTTGCGTTAACCGCATATTCTTGTGGCGAACGTGCAAACAGAAAAACATGCTCTGCTCATACTATGCATTGTCTTTGAAACAAATTTTTCCACACCAGAGCTGTCCCAGTTTCAAAGGCAATGCATATTACGGCTAGATGATGTTGTTTGGTTGTACCGTATGGTTATGCCTCTACGCCTATGCTCCCCGCCTTCTCCAACCCGCACTGACCAGCGTGGTGAATTATAGTCAAATAACCCCCAACGAGTCAAGTGGCTTGGGATGGGGGTGGGGGGTGCTCATCCGTCAATGGATTAACAAAGGGCTAGACATATGCTTGTACGTGAGGATCATTATGATTTATATGTTCAGACTATCAGCTGTCCGCGTGTTTTACAATAGCTGAATTAGTCTCGGCTGAACCCAAGCAGTGTTCGGCTTCGTTAAAAACACGACGACATTTCCCCGCCGTGGCCCTTTGCAGGTACGTATGAACCACTGAGCGAGGCGTCTTTATGAATGTCACCACTTGCGACAGCCGGTGTGTCCCAGCGTGTCGTCGTAACGGTGCGGTTTCACCCCGAGGGATAGCGTCGCGACCGGCCGTGCTGAATTAGCACCGCTCGCCAGAGATGAAGGCACATCGTGAGAGCCCCGCTCGTTTCCCTGTCAGCGCCGACGCACACCGACGCGAATGGAAGGTTGTAACCAGATTTTTTTCTTTTGTCGTCCCTGCACTTTGGTGGAGAAGACATCTTCCTCACTGAGGAGCAGAGGAAATACCACAACGCCATGAAGAAGCTCGGATCCAAGAAGCCCAGAAAGCCAGTGCCAAGACCGAATGTAAATAACATCCCCTGTTAAACTCTCTGACTGAAGAGGTGGTCCCTAGATTTCCGTCAAGGCAACCGAGAAATAGGTCAGATTGTTCGGGGGCGAGTCTGCCGACCAGAGTTTGGCTCCCAGCCATGGCTGGCATCTGTGGCGGTGGTGAGTGTTATCAGACGCAGGATCATCTTGGTTCTTTCGGTAAAGTCACGTAGAAGGGAAGTAATAAAATAATAAAAATAAAACAGAAAAAAAAAATTCTCACGACGTTTCGGCCACAACGCAAGCAGCCGTCCTCAGGTGAAGAAAGTTTCATTTCTTATTTTATTATGTTTTATTTTTATTATTGTATTACTTCCCTTCTACGTGACTTTACCGAAAGAACCAAGATGAATCCCTGCAGTCACGAAAGCTTTAAATCGAAATTTAGACGCAGGATAAATTAAGATTCTGATGCTGTCCTGGGACCCTTCGATTCATCAACATACACTGACCACAATGGTAAAGTATGATCTAGCAACTCTGACGACTGACATGACATGGGGTGGCCTTCATGCAGCATTAGATTGACAAAGGGCTGTTACTTTACAACTTGTTTTGTTAGAAAAACAGTGCATTTGTCAGTTTTAGATAGTTTATTGTTTTCCCAAAAATGTCTTGTTTCTTGTTAACATTTGCTCCAGGTGTTGTGTGCTGTGGTTTATCTTGTTTTTCTTTAGAGGAACAATGGATGGCATTCATGACATATAGCAACATCCTGAATATAGCAATCTATTATTGGATGGAATTCATCATGTAACATTCGTTTACAGCATCTAAAGTGCATTTATTCAATGAAACATGACTTATGAATTTCATCCGGTTCTCAAGTAGGATACGTTTTTGGGAGGATGAAGTGAATATCACTGAGCAACCCTGAGATGCCCATCCAGTGACTTCTGGTCCACAGAGTTGAGGGAAGCACTCTCCCACCCGCTGTGCATATGAGAGTAACGTTCGATACATGCCAGTCAAACAGTCAAGCCGATATAAGATTTCTCAGAGCTGGAATTTGACCAAATTATGTTCCACAGGACAATTCTTTTTTGCGAATAAAATGAAACCTAGTCTGGTGTGTGTGCACTCTGCCACACCTAGTAGAGAAACGAGTCTGAAGCATGGCACAGATGGGATGGAAGGCACTGAATAGCAGCACTGATACATATGAGTTGACGTCTCGTAACCAAAGTCTGTCGGCCAAAATGTTAATGATTTTGCGTTTTTCTTTCGCGAGTCACGTCTCTTTGCCATGCATATTTGATAACCCTTAAAAACGACCCCACACATTCTGCCGTAATAAAGTTAGATGTGTTTTTTTGTTGGGTAAATAAATCACATGGGTATAATTTATTTCACTTGTATTATGATGATCATAATTGACCCTCTGCTAATTCGTATCACGTGCACAATTTTGATACTTGCGATGATGATCACGGTGATGACGACGACGATGATAATGATGATGATTTTTTGGCATTTATATATTATTTGATTTTAAGAAATTATTACAAAACAAATCATATGCACGATACATTTCGGCTAATGCAGCGAATGTGGTTGGGCAAGTGAGACCGCTCAAAAAATAAAACTGTTAAAATAAGACAAACAAATAAGAGACTTCTAGTTACCCTGAATCATGAAACTTTATTAATCCCTGGGGGCCACGTGGTGAATTATCACAATCATAATGATGACATGTATGATGATGATGATGATTACAATGATGTTTGTGATGACGATGATAATGATGATGATGACATGATGATTACGGTAATTATCATGATGGCAATGATGTTCAAGACAATGATGAGGAAAATGATGATGATGATGACCATCATCATATTCACCTTGTGACAAGCGAGGGCCACCTCTTGTCGAACTGACCTGGTGCCTCCCCCTCCACCCTCCAACACAGAACAAGTACCAGGGAATGGCGTACGACCTCGTGCACTGGCAGGCATTTGAGATTGGCATCATGGTGCTAATCTGCCTCAACATGCTGACCATGATGATAGAGGCGGACGAGCAGAGCGAGGCGATGAAGACGGCACTGTACATCACCAACATCGTCTTCATCGGCATCTTCACCACCGAGTGTGTCCTCAAAATGTTCGCACTTCGACAGTACTTCTTCACGTTCCCGTGGAACGTGTTTGACTTTGCCGTCGTCACCTTGTCCGTCTTCGGTGAGTTCCTCCATCCTCTCGCGTACTGGGCACAAAGACCGCCGTCCTTGTCTTAGTTCTTTCGGTAAAGTCACGTAGGTAAAACATGAAATTAAAATTAATACAAAATTAAACAATAAAAATCATAATGCAAACAGTGATTTTTATTGTTTTATTTTTATTAATTTTTATTTCATATTTTTTACCTACGTGACTTTACCGAAAGAACTAAGAGTATGAATCCTTGCACTCACGAAAGCTTCAAATCTAGCACCAATGTCCTAGTCCAACGTATCTCCCTCGCTCGAATGAACTCGCTGAGCATTTGTGTAGTGCATTGTAGAGGGTGGCCGGAACGTTTGTCCATGGGTTTGATGCTAGGTTATCATGAAAACAAGTAACGTAATAAAATTGAAATAGCCTTCAAAATGTAATTTTTATAATGTATATATACACTATCATGTGTGCACGTTGCATCTCAAAATGCTGGAGAAGTTGTCGACAACAAGATTTTATCTTCTTGGTTCTTTCGGTAAAGTCACGTAGAAGGGAAGTAATAAAATAATAAAAATAAAACATAATACAAATTCTTCACCTGAAGACGGCTGCTTGCGTTGTAGCCGAAACGTCGTGAGAATTATTTCATTTTATTATGTTTTATTTTTATTATTTTATTACTTTCCTTCTACGTGACTTTACCGAAAGAACCAAGAAGATGAATCCCTGCAGTCACGAAAGCTTTAAATCGGAACAAGATTTTACTTGGATGAAAAGACTCACCGGATTTGTCGCTAACACTGCCTTACAGCAAACATCTACATCTAGTATGGAAATGGCTCTTATTCAGAGGGAAGAGTGAGTGGGTAGGAAGACTGACTGACTTTATGTTCAGTGATTGCATTTTACAACATTAAAGCGGTCAATTGTCCGGTCCTCATTCTGCAAACTCTGAAGAAGAGTGATTGCCTGAAACGTCAGCCTATGATATATCGGTATGAATGACAACCTTGCAATCGTCGTGTTGTTGATGTGTGCTTGTGAATACCATTGTCCATGCAACAGTCCCTGAATTGTTTGTCTTGTTATTGGTGCTTGCGTTTGTTGTTGTTGTTGTTTGTTTGTTTGTTGCCGGTATTGTTTGCATCGTTTAAAAAAAACATGTTCAATGATAATATTTGTTCTAACAACAATATTCAAAATTCTCTATTTTTGAAATCAAACTGAAACAGTGAAGGTTTTTGTGTTCGTGTGGAGAAAAAGAGACCCAATGTTGGATCCGTCCATTGGTAGTATTTCATTTGTTTTTCGTTTACATACATTTTCTCTCTTAAGTCTTATTTCTGTTTTGGCTTATTGGTTTCTTTGAATTTTAAGATCGGTTTTTTTCTGTAAATATTATGATGATACTTCCGTTTGAAAATACATGGTGTCTATGTTCTATGCTATAACCTTATGCTACACTCTCAGAGAGAGAGGCCTGTGAATGTGGGACAAAAATGCAACATCAGGATCATAATCTTTATTTATCCTGGAGGAGTCCAATGAGCTATGAAGCTCTGTTTCGTAGATGTTCAGTAGGGGCGGGTGAGCAAGTTACATCAACAAACAATGCAAGAGACGCGATATGAGTGCTCAACAGAGATATGGTAAACAAATGACTATAAATAGATGTGGATATATTATAAAAGTACAAATTGCACGAGTGATACATTTGGAAACACAAAATGCAAGCTTGGGCAAGGAAGAAAAACAACAACAGTCCCAGACTAAACGAACACAAATAGACACACAGTCTGTCAATTACA
The DNA here is from genome assembly GCF_964198595.1 of Lampetra fluviatilis. Lineage (NCBI taxonomy): Eukaryota > Metazoa > Chordata > Hyperoartia > Petromyzontiformes > Petromyzontidae > Lampetra > Lampetra fluviatilis. The sequence continues at coordinate 9,984,867 of NC_136284.1, read as the reverse complement.
TGGCACATTAAAGCCAAAAATCAATGTGACGTTTTTAAAATTTGTTCACATGTCACATGCATGGTTGAAAAAGTATTTGCAGAAATCCTCTTTAAAGGATGCATGACCTTCCCATAACACCCCTCACAATATTTACAGTACATTACCCATTCAGGGTGAATTCACCATACCTGTCACACACGTATAATTAATGTCGAGTAAAACATGTATGTATGCCAGTTGTCCATTGAAAACGAATGCTTCAACTTTACTTTTGCTCTTCGTACAAACCCCAGCGGGCACTCATGCCGATGTTTAATATTTAACATTCTAAATATATTCATTTGCAATAGCCTGAAAAATGTATCACCACCACTCATATTTAATGTTTGTGCTGAATCTTACCCGACCAACAATGGCAGGAGGAGTGGTTGTTAGGCCTTTTTTGGTGAAACTTCCTTTTGTAAGATTAGTTTATTTGAACGATTTAGAAGTCTTCAGAATTTGCATAATATTTACTTGTATGCCTTGACTGGTAGTGTTTGCATTCCTGATAAACAAATGAGAGACGCACTGTTTTAAAGTGTCAAAATTCCATCTGCTTCATTATGTGTTGTAGACTATGGTTTTATGATCATTATGACCTCATACATTTAATTAAGCGACAAATATGGAAAACAACGGCCGACCCTCAAACTGACAGCAGGCTTCCAGACCCTTGCATTGTTCACCCAACAACAGCTGCATGGGGCGATGAATTGGCCAATCTGAAATTTCATTACCGATAAATCAGGCAGAAGAAGAGCTTATACGTGACCAATTGCAACAAGAAAGCTTCTTAAAACTATGACTGTCATGAAATATCCGTGCAAATAATAGACAACCCGTTAGGTAGTGATGTTCTAAAGAAACTGAACGGACAGTCTGCTCACCCATTAAATCCCATGCGGCATGGTGACTTCGCACTCCTTTTGCGATGTTCCCATTGGTTTGGTGTGGCCCATGGAATTGCTGTGAATGGCACCGCAATTAGTCAAAGCTCAAGGGGAATCACGATGAGATTCACCTGTAATAAATTACTGTGAGGGCTCACGCGGGTATGTCGTCGTCCCCCTCCCATCCCACCGTGAGCTTCCCTTAACCATGCACACACCAAATGCCTCTCCAATGGCACATGGCACATCTATAACATGTCTTTGAAATGTGGCCATGTCACATGCTGAAGTCTTGTAAATTATTATTGTTGCAAATAGAACAACCCAGGGCCGATGAGCCAATGTATCGGATTAAATGTGTGTGTGGGTTTTTTTGTTCACGTAATTTCGACATCATCTGCATAAATTGCATAGCATAAACTTGCACATGACAGCTGGACAATTCAAATTGATGGAGGTGTCCAGGATGAATTTTATGGACAAACAAACAAACACGCAGATTAGCCACGTAAAGGATAGTCAGCTGATTGATAATTTCATGACCTCCTTTACACTAGCCATTGGCTGATTGCGGTGTCTTAAATGAAACAGTAACTTGTGACATGGCAACCAACCTCATCGAGACTGGGAGAGCTTCCACAGAATACAGCAATAGAGACCTGAAACCAACACATTCCAATGTCCTGGGCTGCCTAATTCAACACCGCATAGCTCACCCCACTCAAAGGCCTCTGTCTCTGCTGGTGAAATTGCATAATCAATTCCATGTATAAAGGAAGCTTTAGACTGCATATGTATGTCTACGTGTCCCGTTTTGACACGTAGCTATGTGTGTATACATTACATATTTTTGCGTTTGGACGCAGTCTAAATTCCAAATATTACATGTTGTTTTGACAATACCTAACGCTTGCTGTGCTACAAATAATTACGTGCGACAATTAATTAATCGCTTAATGTCGATTATTTACACGCACGATACGAATCCGTTTCCTTTTAATCCACCTTGAATATCATTCGTTGAATTGTAAAACAAAACTACGATTAACAGCTATTATAGCATCGAGAACATCTACACTGTATACCTTCTTTGAAAAAAAATACATCTTTGCCCATATTTTAGTCGGTTACATATTTAATTTTCCCATTATTTTCTTTGGAATAATATCATTGGCAGTCTAAAGGCTATCCTAATGTGTGATGTGCCACTGGTGTTGAACTTTTCGCCTGCACCACAAATCTGAAACACCTCCAAAGATCCTGCCACACACGGGGGCCGGTAATGATGATGATCAGAATTCAGCATCGCCTTTCCCGCAGAGCGGCGTGTTTCACGCAGCTCCGTGAAGGTGATTGAGACCAGCAGAAATAGCAATTGCACAGGCCTAGTCAGTCACATCATTGGAACAACACAAGGCAATTAGAGATGCCTCTCATCTTAAACGACCAATGTGGAGCTGGGTTTTTTCGACCAAAGCTCAGTTTGGGGAAACCCTCTCAATGCCCAAGTACTTAACAACCAATAAGCGGTCAGACGGATCAAAAATGTTCCATTCCTCGTCGCTGTAGGAGAACGAGACCATGTGACTGAGAGTAATGTTGAGGGTAATTGTAATAACATGGCTCAGTGGCTCTCACCAGCGGCATTTAGAACCCTCAGAAAGCTTCTGACGGAAGGGCACGTTAAGGTGAACTTTTTTTTATCTCACTAAAATACTCACCCCCCCCTGTGTGGTGCTATTTTTGGTGGAAAGGTCCCCACTGTCTGGCAGATCAATGCATACCGGGATTTATCGGGGTTCCTTTCTGTTTGTTGGTGCTGTCATTTTGGGCTTTCGGTTGGTGCATTGAGTTAATTGTTTTCACTAATCTCGATGATTTTTTTTAACAGTAATCATGATACGCGTTCAATTAAGACTATCCTTAATGTTTTCTATTTGCATCACAGCATGATTTTGTTCTCAGCCATCAATGTGAATGAAAACATGAATGTGAGTCGATCACATACGTGGTCACAAAAAAGTTATGATTTTCATGTAATATACAGTAAAAAATATGTGCATAAAAATGTACAACTATCTTTTCAGTTCCCTTATTTTATCATTCATAGCACACGAATGATTTGAAAATATCGATACGATTTGTAAAAATGGGCCTCATTAAATGTTAATAACGATGATGTGCATTACATCAGCGGCATACAAACTTATACCCGAGAACATTCTGCATTGACACTACAATTGAATGATCTTAGTAATTGACAGTATTTCAGTTCTCTGATCTCGGTCATAACTGGGCCTTAATTTCTGCCGTGTCTGTCCGCTTCATTTAACCGTAAAATATTCCCGGCACCCAGCGCACCACGTCCATCACAGCTTCTACTATAGCTGTGACTGCTAGTCATGTGCCTACTCAAATATACCAGCAACGTGGACATTTATTCGGTGACAAAAATTAAGCCATGGTCATGACCAGAGTTCTTCAATCCAGCCCATCACGATTTACGTATTTCTCCCCGCCGATCCGAGCGCACCCAGAACATTTAAGTGAACAGTGAGCCACGACGGGCAATCAAGAGGGTGGCTTTTTTTTCTCCCTTTCAGACCTCGCGATGGCTGACAACAGCTGGCTGTCCAACATCGTGGAGCCAACTTTGTTCCGGGTGGTGCGTCTCTTCCGAGTTGGTCGCATCCTACGTCTCATCCGCGGGGCGCAGGGCATCCGCACGCTGCTCTTCGCGCTGCTCATGTCGCTGCCGGCGCTCTTCAACATCGGCCTGCTCCTCTTTGTGGTCATGTTCATCTTCTCCGTCTTCGGCATGTCCAACTTTGGCTACCTGAAGCACACGGCCGGCATCGACGATATCTTCAACTTCGAGACGTTCGGCGGCTCCATGCTGTGCCTCTTCCAGATCACGACGTCAGCCGGCTGGGACGGGCTCCTGGCACCGACCCTCTTGAGCAAGGAGCCGGACTGCGAACCGAACGCCGTTCACGTGGGCACCAACGTCGTGGGCAACTGCGGCAACAAGGCCATCGGCTGCGCGTTTTTCGTGACGTACATCATCATCTCCTTTCTCATCGTCGTCAACATGTACATCGCCGTCATCCTCGAGAACTTCAATGTGGCCACGGCGGAGAGCAGCGAGCCGCTTAGCGAGGATGACTTTGAGATGTTCTACGACATCTGGGGAAAGTTCGACCCCAACGCCACGCAGTTCATCTCATTCACAGAGCTCCCGAATTTCATCGACAGCCTCGACGAACCGCTGCGCGTGCCCAAGCCCAACCAGCTGGCTGTGGCAGTCATGGACCTGCCGATAGTGGAAGGCGACCGCATCCACTGCCTGGAGGTGCTCTTCGCCCTCACCAAGCGCGTGCTCGGTCAGGGCGAGGGCCTGGAGGGCCTGCGTGAGCAGATGGAGGAGCGCTTCATCGCGGCCAACCCCGAGCAGGTGAACCTCGAGCCCGTGACGACGACACTGCAGCGGCAGCAGCAGGAGATGGCCGCGCTCAAGATCCAGAAGGCCTACAGGAAGTACCTGGAGTCGCTACCGCCCGAGGGAGGGCCCGCGCGACTGGCGGCGCTACGCGAGATGCGTCGCGCCAGCAAGGCCCGCGACCACCTCGCCACGGTGGTCACGGCGAAACGTCAAATGGCTTCGGCGGAGGCGTTGAGCTCGTCGGGCGAAGACGAGGGTCTGACAGCCGCCAGCAGCAACGGCAAGATTTCGGAAAGCTCAAAAACTGGCTGAGCTCAGTTCTGCCTTTAAAAGAAAGATGTAAAAATAGACGCTGCCAAGAGTGGAGGTTGTGAGACGCGACTGGGATGAGTTCGTTTTTTTTTTCGATTGCGCTTACTGACGCAAAATGGTATTTAAACGCCGTGCTTATTACTGCAGCTGAGATTGAAAATAAGAATATTAAAATAAGCAAGCTAGTTATCAGTGTTTGGCTGAACATTTTACACATTTTATAACTTTTCCTGGACATTTATATATATAAAAAAAAACACAGGATATGGGTTAGATAGTACCAAACACTGGAACAGCAGAACACTCTTTAAATACAGGAATTACATGTTTAATTGAAGATGACATCTTTGTGAACAAAATAGAAATAAGCATGTGATTAGTCTAAGATCAGTATCACTTTCTTTTATACATATCTATACAATATGTACTTGTATATCAGCTCATATTCGCTGTATTTAAAATTTAGTTCGGTTTATATTTTTGCCTCTTAGATTCGGTTATTATTTGTGTCATATTCATCCCTCATATGACTTAATGTGCTTCCTCTATAGGCATTGAACAATGACCCAAGATCACGCAGTGATAGTAAAATCAGTCACTGCAACATGTAGCAGCTTGAGATGCAGGTGTTCCCAGTTGCTGTATAAAATCTGAAAGTGCATTGTATCAGCTGTCTGTTGCCATCTCGCTGCACATTTAACCTCAACTCATCAGAAATGAGGCAGAAAATATAAATAGCTCGACGTCAAAATAATAAGTGGCGTGTGTACCATTTACCTACCTTATTTTTTAGGTGCGCTGTCAATAAGCTGACTTAAGCTGAGTCACGACACTTTGTATTAATAACACAATTTGTAAAATCAGCAGAGAGCAGTATGGCAAAATCCATTGTTATACTGTACTGTGAACCAACGTCTGTGTTCCCCACCTTTACCAACCCGCACTGACCAGCGTGGTAAAGTATGGTCAAGGAAACCCCATGACCTTCATGGCAATGATCATCTGCCATCCAGCAGTGGACTGACGGAAAGGGCTGTGGATGTTCTATAACCCATTAAAATGAGTGAATGTTTACAGCACACATCATGTCACTTGCAGCGTCACTTCTGAGGGTTCAGAGGTCAAGATGCTCGTGAGTGAGTGTGTACTCGTTCATGGTTCTGGACTGTGGAAGCCTAGAGCCTGAAAAAGGGATGGAGGTTGGACGAATGAGTTTGCCCATTTGCTGATCACAGGGAAATTTCTTTCACCAATTAGAAAGTAATTTTTTTGTTATTGCATAACCAACCACAAGGAATGGTTCCAAGCCCATTTACAAACCACCCTCAACTCCACTCAGCCTCTCCATCTCAATTTCCCACCACTCAGAAGACTCTGTCCCATCAGCCGGAATAGCTGTGCTCGTAAAATTATAATTTGTTTTGTACTCTCTTTATCATTATCATCACCATGATATTTGTTTTCGAATTGCATTGTCATGGTAACAATTGCTATATTTTTTCACGTGTGCATTCAATGCAATTTACCCACTTTGAATGTTTAAATGTTTTACCATAAACATTGCTGAGGGAAGAGGGCATTAGGTTGTTTTTTTTGTGGAGCCAATATTTTATGTGACCTAATGTTTGAAACAGCATTTCAACATTCACCCTGTGTATGTCACTTGACACGATAATGCCTTGGTTGGAGAGAATGTATCAACATAAAGTTCCACCGTTTATCAGATACCTGGAAAAAAATATGTTCTTTCAGATGAAATGTTTTACACAACTGATAGTTATTTTAACATTAAATGTAAAATTATGCTGTAATCTTTTTCAACATCTTATTTTGAGTGCAGCTCCCATATGATAGCACATCTTCGTGTCGTTTCATTTGTTGGACTCGGTAACTACTGAAACCATTCTCCGCTTAATAAATTGATCTCAATGATTTGCTGTGGATGGAACAGCACCTCCTCATGGAATAACAACAGCAGGCACTGTCCCATTTGACCAACCCGACGGACTTGAGGTGTGGCGCAGGCTAAAACTGTTACATGAATAAAAACTAAAATGTAAAATTTTATACAAAAGAGAACATTCTAGTTCTGCGGTGTTTGGGTTAGATTTACGGTGTTGGTGAATTTAACTTTTCGTCAAATTGTTGGCAAAAATGTGCCGATGTCTCCATCGCATAGTTGTTGTAAGGTGAACACGTAACCTTCAAGGACCATTCTTGCAGTATCCCACGATTTGGATTTAGGTCTTCACGCTGGTCGCCAACTGAAACAACGTCTCCTACCCATCACGACCGCCTTCTCACAATTGCATCCACAACACTTGCTTGCCATATTGTATGACAAACTTACACGTTCCTTATGCTCTTCTTTCAGTGATTATTATAATCCTTTGCATGCACCTGATTTAAAATGCCAGAACTGTATATATTTTTGGTGGCTTCGAGTGCAGTGGACACATCCAGTATGTAATAGCTTATCAAGAATGCCTCTGAGAATCTTATAAAGATTGCACAAAATCTTTTAGTTGTGCATATGCACTTGCTACTTTTTAATTGCTGCCAATTAGAATAAAATATATTTAAGAAACATGCCACGCCCTCCAGCCACAATTGTCCCATTGATGTGACTTGACCCGGTCAATATAGTCCTTTCTGTTGATATAAAAACCAAGTCCAATCACAGAAATGCTCTTTTGTACTTACCTGGTCGTACATACACAATAACGTTTCCCAAGCGGTGACATTTTCGTTTACTTTCGTTTGATGTTCGTTTAACTGTTCCATCATCATCAGCCTTGCTCTATCGACTGCTGTACGAAGGCTTCCCCCCAAAGCTTTGCTAAACCCTCGGTTTGTCCAGCGACGCATTGTACAGGAGCTCAACTCATCGCTCCATCTGTGCGGTTGACATCCTCTCGGGCACGTTCCCTGCATTGGCTGCCACTCTAGCGTTAGCCTCAATCCCGTCTAAGTGACACGTCCTGCCCCCAGAGTCCACCTTGTTGCGTGTGAACGGACAGCCTCTGACGTTACCTGTTTGTTCACAATTGTGTAAACGCATCGTTCTCAAATGTTTAACGCGTCGTTGCCTTCGTCCGAACGTGTATTACGCGACACGTGACCATACTAACCCGTTAAGTAAGCTTCGATACGTCGTGAAACATTAATGCGCCTAATGGATGTAAGATACGTTTGAAAGGAGGCATGCATCATCTCCGCAAAGGCTGTAAACATTTCAACACTCGTGTATTGCATGCGCATTGAGGTGTTCCATTTGCCTGGAGAGAAGAAAAAAGTAGCACATCCAATTATATACACGACAGTATGATAAACAACAATAAGTACGCGTGCAGAGAATGTACCAATGCCGTCCATGGGTGGCATTAGGGTTATGACGCTCTTTTTTACATCCTAGAATAGTTATACGCTTTGAAGGTGTATTTAGAATGAGTTGCGCAATTACACGTGCATATGCGATCTGTCCAGGTGATGCAACGGTTGAGCGCGCGGCTCGCGATCGGAGATTTGTAAATTCAAATCCTGGCCAGGAATTGGCTCGCCACTTCGTGTCTACGGGGGTCGGTTAAAACGGGTACCAATTTATGCGGAATTCGGCACTGGTCAACCTCCGGATAGACTCGGCCTGCCCCATAGGAATGTGGAATTTCCACCACTGGCTCAGCGCTGTGCACAGGAGACAAGTTGAGAGAGACACCACCAATTCTGCATTTTGACAGACGATACGTACATTGCTATTGTGTATTGGGTATCCTCATTAATGAGGAGGCAAATCACTTCTCACGGTCACGGTACACGCAAAAAATCGTGCGCATAAGGATCCATTGTTTTAAAATCCCATACAGAACGATGCATGTATGGTAATTGCACAACGTGACCGCCTGCGGCGAGTAGAGCCGCTACTTTCCCCACACGCACAACGTTTGAAAATAGAATTGGTTCTTTCCATGACATTCGTGACATTTCAAAGGTGACGGGTGGGGGGTTGGAGCATTGAACCACAATTCCATTTGTAATTCAAAATTGACACTGACAGGACCTTAATATGTATCAAGTACATTCGTAAATAATTGAGTGTAGAGGTACAGCATTTCGATACAGCGTTCCCATTGATTCATTGACAGCATGAGAAAGAGAGAAAAAGCCGCCCTGAGTGTGTCTTGAACTGCGCTACGCTTACGTGGGGAGATCTCCGCTATATAATTGGATGTACGATGCTGTTTTCTAAAAGGTTACGTTTCATGTACAAATATCAAATAAATCATGCTGTCACATTGTTTTCTTTCCCCCAAAAATGTAAAACGTGTCGCAGCTGCAGACGTGAAAATACAAATAAAAAAATTAAACGTCATTTCTACCGAGAACGTTTGTGGCTTACTGTGAGTGATGTGTGCCGCCTATGGATCGATGGCTTTGTCTCGTCTTGCCTCGGCCAATATCAAACATCGCAAGGGCGGCTCAACTGGCACCACTGAAACTCCCCCCCCCCCAGTTCAAATCCAGGCGGCCACCTGCGATTGAACTGGCTTCTCAACGGTATGGTGTCAACTCAGTCACCAATGTCTGCGCAAATATATTTTTTTATCACGATAACTTTAGTGCTCCACTTAATTTATCTCAAATTCCAGCTATGATCATGTATACATATATACGAGGAATTGCGAGACTACACAAACTCTCTCCTGAAGCCCTCTCGTAGCTAGCGAATCTCGACATTTGGCATTTAGCTTCTGAGCATATCGCCATAGAATATAGAGTAGAATGGATACACCAGTCAGTCGATCGGCAGGTGGTGTCCGGTGGGGTAAAGTGTGGGTTACCCCCACCTAGACCAGGAGTCGGCAAACCAAAATAACAAAGAGACATTTTTTGGGGGAATTCCGTCTAAAAAAACTCTCAATATTTCAAGAGCCGCAAAGCTCGTGAATGCGAGACGGTGGCTCTTTCATAAATACACGTCACCAGCAGTCCTTAAAGAGCCGCATGCGGCTCCGAAGCCGCAAATTGATGACCCCTGGACGAAACCAACATACAACAATAGGTTTTACTCTTTCTGGCAATACAACAGGTGTTAAGATGATGTTGAAACACCAAACTGAAACCTTTCGCAAGGAATCATGTCTGCATTAACCACACATATTTGTCGTGAACATGCAAACAAAATCCATGCTCTGGTAGTGTATGATGCATTGTCTTTGAAACTGATTGGTCCACACCGGGGACAGTTTTCTTTAGAGCCTCGTCTCAAACAGTGTTAGACCAGACGACGCCAAAAGGCGACCAGGACAAAGACAATGCCACTATCAGGCTATTGAGAGCTCTGGGCGAGCAGCTACATCATAGGGCCTCCCTTGCCAGTGTCAAAATATAAGAATAGGTTTTACCAATTCTGGCAATGAAACAGGTATGAAGATGTTAAAACACCAACATGAAACCTTTTGCAAGGAATCATTCACGATGTAAATGTGCTTAATGCAGACATTATTCCTTGCAATAGGTTTCAATTTGGTGTTTTAACATCTTAACACAACTGTTTTGTTGCCAGAAAGAGTCAAGCCTATTGTTATATTTTGATACTGGAAAGGGCGGTCCCATGATGTCGCTGGTCAACCCGAGCTCTCAATGTCCTGAGAGTGCATTGTCTTTGTGTGGTTAGCCTTTTTTGCGTCCTCTTTTCTAACATTGTTTGAGACCAGGCTCTAAGGAAAGCTGTCGCTGGTGTGGAACAATCCGTGTCAAAGACAATGCAAACACTACCAGAGCATGTTTTGTGTTTGCATGCTCACCACAAGCATACGTGGTTAATGCGGACATGATTCCTTGTTAAAGGTTTCAGTGTGGTGTTTTAACATCTTAACACAACTGTTTTGGCTGCCAGACAGGGTGAAGCCTATTCTTATATTTTGATGCTGGCAAGGGAGGTTCCATGACAAACCGACATCCCTGTCGAGGGGCTCTCTAGAACTCCCTCTAGCGGAGGCGCTTCCTCCAGCAGTTGCGTGAGCCAGAACACGTGATGGGATTTCTGGCAGCAGCAGACACGACGAGGCTTGCTGACTACTCATTGCCACCGCGCATCAGCTTTTTACGCGCGATGAGTGAATAATTCAACACCGACACTCGGTACCGACTAAAGGCCACTCTTTCTGTGGGGGGAGGGGGGGGGCTTTACCACACTAATGGAGATGTCTGGAGGGAGAGACGTGACGCGCTTCCCTGCGCGTCTACTCCTCCCGCACTCTCTCGCGACGAGAAGACGTTCCCGCACGCAGGAGGACGCGTCTCAAAAAAAGCGTGCGCCCGGTGTCAACAATGAAGTCACAAGAATCACGTCAAACGCAGCTACCGCATTGTGAGGCGTATGCATGGTGAACTTCTTCCGCACCGTACGCAGCCACCCCTTTGCGGGAGATGCAGCAATAACTACCATGTAGTGCTTTAAAATACGGGATGAAAAGTGCCTCTTACAATGCGGAGACTTCGATACGGCAGTCACATCAGACGAGTCATTCCATACGCATGTGTCTGCCCCGTGACCTGCCAGCGAGCCTTCGACGCTTGACGTGGCCTCAGCGTGCACCTCGCCTGGGACGAACACCGTGGTGACGTCACCACCACTTAGTGGCGAGAGGCAGATTGTCGTTGTGTTTTTGGTGGGGGGGGGGCATGTGGTCACCGACAACGCCGTTCCTGACCATGGATCCATCCGCACGACGTCGTGGACGCACGCAGCGAGGTCCAAGCAACAACTGTTTGCTCAACTACGCAGTGACGAAGCAGCTGCATTCGAGCCCGTGTATTTGACACCAGGACCTGCCGTGGAGCTGTGTTTATTGTTATTGTGTCGAGAGTACAACGTTGAAATTTGAGGACGCGTGCGGTTTCTCAATCAACACATGTCGGTGTCGATGTCGACACAGGAGTGAATCTTTGTTCACCGATTGCGATTGGCGTCTTTGTACGAGTGAGCTCTTGGCCATTTTGTTCAAAGAGGATTCCTCCAGTCTCATTGAAGATTCTGATGATTATTTATCTGATTTGCCGTGCGCGTGTGCGCCGAGCCAGCGTCGGCAACACGCCTTGAGCATGTTTTTTTTTTAATGAAGAATGCGTTGGCCCCTTAGCGGACACACAGGGCTTCAACAACGTGGGTTCTGACCGTCTGTCTGACATCACGGGCAGTGACGGATTATTCATTATTCTAGGAGTAGAAGTAGCTGCATATGTAGTAGCTATGGGCCCCGCACTTTCAACGGTACCGGGCTAAATACTTTCAATTTATAAATTCCGGTTCAGTGATTCTGCACTTGCTCTATTACTATAGTACTATACTGCCTTCAACTTTTTTTAATGAACAACTGGGTGTTTAAAGTTAGCGATTTGTCGTATTATCTGGCTGTATAGCAAATGAAAAAATACAATAACTTCACTATGCAAGTAAAACATTTGTGTTTTAATATTTATGTTTTTATTTTGTGTAGGACCCCTTTATAACATATGCCACAGGCCCCGCACTAGCTTAATCCGTCACTGACCGCGGCTACGGCTCGGATTGTCGCGTGAGCTCCCACCCCCCGTCTCCCGTCCCACCTCCACACACACACACACCTGTGTAGGCTCGGTGCACACAGAAGGAACCCGTTGATTAAGGGTTCCCAGTCGCGGCGACGAAGATCGATGATGCCAGGTGAGCGCATTGTATGATCGTCCACGAGGAAAGCGGTCCCCATACCTGTCAACCCCTTATCAGTGCCGACCTTATTGCAGACCAATTCAGACCTTATTGGTCACCCATTGCCCATATAAATCTCAACGTTCATCATCACAAAGGAGAAACACAAACAAATAGACAAAAACATGATTTTTTTTGCCCGTATTTAAACGGCTGTACGCCGTATGGACCTGTAAACTCAAATTCCATGTAGAAGAATACTACTAAACAGTATGGGTTAATAGCTATGGGGTTGTAGGGTTGTCCATGAGGAAAGCGGTTCCATTATTGACGATGAGAGAGAGAGAGAGACACTCCTAGCGCCAGCTCACATACTCTAAGGATGCAGTCATCGCACTGAAAGGAGCCGTTGAATGCTGCTGGGACAAGTGCTTGTTTGTGAGCACCTATTGGGGCCGAGCGACACACGAGGGTGAGGCGTGGCCAGCGCCACGCCCGGCCACAACTATCTCTTCGGGGTTGTAGCTTGCACACCTCATCAAATACACTGGTTCGCTGTCAGGCTGAGTCGACCTCGGAGAGGCACAACAAGAATGCAGATGTCACTCACAAATGATGTCCACCTTGACCGGGAATCAAACTGGGGCGACCGGATTCGTAGGGCAAGTGATCCTCAGCGATGGCACCACTCCCCATATGAACACACACGTGAACATAGGTACGAGCACATGATCACATGGACATAGGGACTGGCGCATGAACACATGGACACATACTTAAACGAAAGGGACTATCACGTGAACACATACTTAAACATATAAACTGTCGCATGAACACATGATAATAGGAACTAGCACATGAACACATACTTAAACATAGGAACTGTCACATGAACACGTGAACACACTCGAATACTGCCGAGAGGAATATTCACTGTGGATGAGAATGAAATAAGCTCGCCTGCAGTTCATCGGTGCATTGTCACATCCAGCAGTGGACCGATCATGCTCGATGATGATGATGTTGAACATAGGAATGTGCACGTGACAATGTGAGCACGCACGCGAGTACACGCGTACGCATACACCGAACGCCTGGTCTAACTGAAACACGTGCTGAGGAAAACGTTACGCGACAAAGCCGGATTCGTTCCCCCACAACGTCGATTTATGTTACACTGAATATTGATGCGAGCACATGCCCGCAGAACTGAATACTGTATAAGGCGAAATGACCAGCTAAACTTGGGCCTCGCCGATGTAAGTTATGGCAGCACTGCCAGTCCTTTATTCAACACGTTGATTAAGTCGACGGTGTATCAAAGGGACCGCATAATGATTCACTATGACAGCGGGAAAACCTGTAAACGGATAAGAAATCCATCATCATCATCATCATCCATGAACTATCCACTGCAAGTTGATGGCATACTCATGTCATCGCCATCTTTCATGGTTTAGTGAAGCAACGATCAATCTGGCCCCTCTACCGAGCTGCTTTCATTGCTCCTCCTGCACGGCTGATGTCCACGTGGGTGTGTTTTCTCTGGCGGCTGCCACTGTCGTTATTATCGACCACCCAGCCACCATCCCATCGAGTGGTGTGTCCTCCCCGCACCAACTTCACTTGATAGTACTCATATTCTTAGGTTTTTTCGGTAAAGTCACGTAGGTAACACATTAAAATTAATGAAAGTAAAATAAAATAAAAAAAAATCACGACGTTTCGGAGGCAACACAAGTCTCCGTCATCAGGTGGGACCGTCACAGCCAGATTTGCTGCATCAAGTGAGGCAATGATTCAAGATGTAATCCCTTCTAAGCAAGTTGAGGGGGGAGGAGAGGGGGGGGCTCATCAGAATGTGGTAGCCAATGAATGGAACGTATCGGGAGGGAGGGGGGCGGGGCTCAAAGACGGCACGACGTGCCACGTAGAACGCCTCGGCGTCGACGTGTACCAGTCGTGCATTCTTTTGGCCCCGCCCCCCCTCCCCCTCCCGAGGCGTTCTACGTGACACGTCGTGCCGTCTTTGAGCCCCGCCCCCCTCCCTCCCGATACGTTCCATTCATTGGCTACCACATTCTGATGAGCTCCGCCCCCCTCTCCTCCCCCCTCAACTTGCTTATAAGGGATTACATCTTGAATCATTGCCTCACTTGATGCAGCAAATCTGGCTGTGACGGTCCCACCTGATGACGGAGACTTGTGTTGCCTCCGAAACGTCGTGATTTTTTTAATTTTATTTTACTTTCATTAATTTTAATGTTTTACCTACGTGACTTTACCGAAAAAACCTAAGAATATGAATCCTTGCAGTGACGAAAGCTTCAAATCTAGAATTGATAGTACTCTTTGTTTTTTTCGGTAAAGTCACGTAGGTAAAAAAATTAAAATAAATTAAATCACGACGTTTCGGGCTCAACACAAGCGTCCTTCTTCAGGTGGGGACAACGTAGCGAAAGCACGTGACTGTACCGAAAAAACCAAAGAGTATGAATCCTTGCAGTCACGAAAACTTCAAATCTAGAATTCACTTGATAGTCTCTTTGATGTCTACAGCTCGTGTACCTGACATTGCTTGGTGCGTGAAAGTCCACTGCCAAGGGGTGTATAGTTGCAGACATGTATTTATCGGCATGGTGTGTCCATTCTTTTGGCTGCTAGCCATTGAACAAAGACAGTTACCGCATCGCGCACTTTCAGATGCGCTTCTGCCGTCGCCTGGAACGCTCTTCCTTCCGATATTAGGAAGCCACTGGAGCTATATACTTTTAAATCATCAAGATTGAAAACTCATTTATTTAAAAACAGATTGTTTGTATTTTGTTCGTTGTCCTTCCCCCGCACCTCCGATGAGCACGGTTGGCTACGTACGGTGCGAAAGAAGTTCAACATCCTTACATTTATGTTGATTCTTACACTGACAACACGCGCATGAACTCGTGCTTATGATAATTAATTGTGTACGATGTGTGCAAATTGTACATTTCTCTTAGTCCGATGACATGCCACAAATGAGACAAAATATTATATTGTTTTTTTTTATCAAGACGATTCATCAAGACGGCGGCATGGGATGAAAGGCGTGCGGAGTTGACTCAGATTGGGCTTTTCACAGTCACGTTTGGCATGCGTTCGGTAGCGTTAATGAAGTGATGCATAATTCTGCATGCCCATCAACATTAAATCCATTAAACTCTTTACGTGGGTAAATCTGAGTGAATCATTCAGCCTGGCGTGGGTTGGAGTGGCGGTGGAGGGTGTGGGGAAGGGAAGTAATGAGCTAATGTTATCCTCGTCTTTACTTGGATGGCGTAGGTATGCCCCTAGTGTATGTTATCATCGTCATCGGCCTTGGCCGATCTACTGTTGGAGGAAAGCCTCCCCAGAGCCGTCATGCCTCATGGTCTCAATGATGCTGGACATCTGTGAAGCTACCGGGCATCTGTGAAAAAGAGCTTCATAGCTCGTCGGATTCCTCCAGGATAAATCAAGATTCTGATGTCGATGCAACAATGCATCCAGCTCCTGCAACACGAGCTGGTCTCATCGCTCCAGCTCTGCGGTGAATGCCTCTTGTGGGCCGGTTCCCGCCCTCCTTTGGCTGCCACTCCATCATTCGTCTCGACCACCCGCCATCAACCGACTCTGCCAAAAGCTCACTTTCTCCTAGCAGTCGATATGATTTCTGTCACTTGTGGAGAGTCTCTAATACATTTGTATTCACACCTGTTTCAAGCCACCGCAAATGATCCATCCGACCCTTCGAGTGCTTTGTGCGACAGACGTTACGGTGGCAGAGCAATCGTTTGATGGCGATCATAACGATGCCAACAGCAATAACAGACGACGATGAGCCGTGATATTTTGTGCGCGCGTGTGGAAAAGTCATGCTGCTACTGCCCAGCCCAGTGCCGATTTGCTGCTCGTTTCCAGGTTTAATGAGGCCACAGCTGGGCCGCCCTGCAGGACAAGACGAAAACAAAGGGAAGCTCTCCGCCTAATTAGGGCGCGCAAGTGTATGTCCACGTGGCCAACAGCTTGCACCCCCAACGGCTTTTGTGCGTGGCCCCTTTTGTGCGGGGGCAGCGAGCGCCCCACGAGGCAAGAAAATAAAGAGCAACTTGTGTCCATTGTTGGTGTCAAAGAGGTAATCGCTCTGACAAATCGCTTTCATTGTGCGAAAAGTGCCGGGAGTCCTGTAAGTGAAGGTGAACGGGGGCAAATGTGCAGCCCTGCAAATTCTGGCTGCTGGAGGAAGGGAGATCTGGGGAGCCTCTCTAAAGGGACATTTTGACCCACTCTTCCCACTACGCTGGCCAGATGTTGTTGTTTTTCGAGGTGACATTTACCGGCACTTTACTCCGTCACGCGACCTTCCGTTCGGCAACAAATGGTGTGCCCATTTTTACTGCTGGGTGAATAGAGAGCAAGGGGTGGGGGGGTAGATTTATAGACATAAGAGTCCATTGTGCTCACCATGACACCTCGGCAGCATTCCTCCTGCGGTGATGACCTGGCTCTGAAATGTGCGTTACGACGCGGTCACCGTGTATTGGCATGGCTTACGAATTTAACTGCAAACTTTCATGTTGCAAAAACAAAACGGCAAATCGGCAGTGTGTACTTGGTTCGCTGGCACGCGTTAAGAGCCGACTGCCTGCTGGATCCCAGGAGACGAGCGGCTCTGGATGTGTTTTGTTTATGTCCCTGCTGGTGTTCATGTCCTTGCCCTCGCCCTGGAGCAAATTCATACCAATCACCACGGAATGAAGCACAAAGCCGTATTACTGTATATGTTACCAACACATCCACTGGCTTCTCCCCTTCTCCACCGGTCCCTATTCCTGGCTGTGGTTAAATGAGTTTCACAAATGCTGGGAGTCCATCTCAACGAATTTGTGAGCACTCTCTCCCACTAAGCATGAATTTACTCTGGATTTCCTCCCAGGTGAAGCTCACCATTCTTAATTGGAATTAGCCAAGCATCAATGTGTAAGGATCCTCGTGAAAAATGAGCCATGCTTCTCAAGATTTCCTCGGTAAATAAAGTGCATTATTACTACTGCTACGAAAGCTTCGTTTCAGATGGGTCTGTATCGGTTGGTAGCGTAGGAAATATTTCTTCACCGGCACACAACATCCAGTCTATCTTCTTAGGTGTTTTCGGTAAAGTCACGTAGATAAAAAATTAAAAATATTAATTAATTTTAATTTTTTTTATCTACGTGACTTTACCGAAAAAAAACCCCTAAGAATATGAATCCTTGCAGTCACGAAAGCTTCAAATTTAGAATCCAGTCTATCTTTAACTAGGGCTGTCGCTAAACGTCACGTGCCACATCCTGGCCTGCTCCAGTCTACCAACGAACCATAAAAAAGTATGAATTGACCAATGAAGTTCTTATTGTTACTATACGAGGCATCACCGAGAGCGGTGCCACGGGGACGGTCTCCAAAATCACGCGCAGAGCAAAGTGGTCACTCTCAGAAGGTTCGGCGTCCGCTGGCGATCGCACCGAAAATCGCAGATCCGTGTACAGCATTTACGGGGGGGGGGGCTATAAAGCGGGATATTAATCGATGGCCTTGCCCCGGTGGGAGAGGAAATGGCTGGTAATTGACCTAACAAGCAGTGTGGAGGTATTTACTGTCTCCAGATGCATTACGGAGTTGGGTTGGGGGGGGGGGGGCGAATGAGACGTTCCATGCGTTGTGTGTGCCCCGTCTGTTGAATGCAATGTGTGATCGTTAATGTAGAATGCCGATGGCGTGTGCAGTAAGCACATTATGGAGGGGCAAGTAGTGTTACCAAAAATCACTCCAAGTTAACACGATCAGAGCCTATGAGGCACTCCCCAGTGATAACATTTGTCAGTCGGGGGCATTTGTTTTCTGGCGGAGATGTAAAAATCGCTTCAGGCTCGGTGGAACGCAATCATAAAACGAAATAATGTACAGACAGCTCTTTGTCGACTCTATGCTGGATGAAGGCCTTCCGACGCTGCGTCATTCATTCGTGGGAGTCGTTCAGCCATACTTCACCGTGCAGGTTGGTGAATGAGAGGGGATGGAGTGGGGCAGGACCTGTGCAGACATCGCGTGCCACTCGTGTGAGGCAACGGCCGAGAATCACTCGGGTCACTGAGGCTCAGAGCGCAGTGCATTATCCACTGGCTCATCTGCGTCACCCCCCCCCCCCGCCTGCCCCCGTCCTATCCTCCATGTGAATATCGAGATGAAATGGTGATCACGGTGACAACAACAAGTGCCACTCTGCCTCCATTGTTTGGTTCCCCAGGCCTGTCTGTCTCAATAATCCTCACCCACGAGACCCCCCCCTCCTGCCCCCCTTGGAAAGTGGTCACATTTCCACTTCGCCTCGTCGTCGTGATGTGTCAGTGATCCCCAATGCGGGGGTTAACAGTCGTAGATCCCCATCTCTTCCTGCCCCTTGTTTCACTCCAAAGTGCCGTAACTTAAGTCTGTACACGAGCGTTTTTTTTTTGGGGGGGGGGCAGGGGGATGGGTTAGATCGCATGAATATAAATGTGTCGTAAAAATCCACCACCATCCGAAACGGCATATTCATCAGTTTTTGCGACGTAAACAAAACGTGCCAATTGGTTACTACTTCAGCGCGCCAGTGTGTTGGAGAGTAAACGCACAACATTTACATTTTGAGCACGACGTTTCGCTGGTGATTACCGCCAGCTTCATCAGGCGACTAGCCAGAATTGTGACGAAGGCCTCCTGTTTCGGTCTTAAATCGAGTAAAGGTGATGTCACCACTGGGAGCCTTAAGTCTGTCCTTGCGAACCAAACCACTTCAATAGATTTGTCCAGACGCTCACCTCTTTGCCTCCTTTTCGATCACTTATCCCGCAACCTCGCACATTCGCCAATCACTCTTGTCTCATTGCATGCCACATGAAAAGCTGTCTTGCTTACCACCATCATCTTAAAAAATTCACGACGTTGCCTTGCTCTTCGCAAGACCTCTTCATTCATTATTGTTTCAGCCTGGTTGACTTTTAGAATTCTCCTTAGAGTCTACGTGTTCTGTGCTGCAACTCTTTAATTTTAATTGTCCGTGTCTCACAACGGCACGGCAATGTTAACCTATCGCGACATTTTACCATTCTCTCCCTGATGACCATGTTGGCCAGTTCTGTTGCGTCGGTGAAGAATGACTCCAGAAAGACGAATTTCTGCTCGGATGGAAACTCGAAGCTGAGCGGGAGATTTGAGTAGGCGCATCTTACTCGCGAAATACGGAGCCACGGGCAGATTAAAAACAAAACGCAGGATGCCTCTCCACTTGACTTCGTCCGCTCGCTCCCCACCCTCGCCACCCTCCCCACCCTCGCCACACCCACCTGTGTAGAAGTCCCTCGAGGCACGCAATTGTTCCGTCGTTGAGATGTAATAAACAAAAAAAATACAATGGTAAGAGTCCCCGAAGCGTTAGAAATCAGCAGAAGCCTTCCTAACAAAACAAATGTCTGTGCTTTGAAATAAAAAGATCTCACATGAATTTGAAGTTGACAATAAAATACGATTGGTGACGACAGCTGAGGGTTCGTTGCACGTTGTCGCCTAACCAATTGTACAACGGCCTGTACAATTAACGCCGTCATCGTAATCGGCAGCCACGATCTATCCACCGCTCGATGAAGGCCTCCCCACAACATCGAGATTCCTTGTTTCATCACTTTGATACAGGTCCACCACCAATAATTCCCCTTGGTAAAGATACTCCAATGTGCTTTCTGTCTCGTGCATCTCGGCCGTACCACAACATTGAATCGGTGCGGGAGGTCACGTTTGTACGTTGATCTTCTTTGGCACCGTACGTAGCCAACCGTGCCAATCGGTTAGCTCCATGCAGCGACGTTCTAACTCGGTGGGACGCGGCGGGGAAGGGGTGGGGTGGGGTGGCGTAGGCTGCGGCACGGATACCGTGCAGGAGACATTTCACCACACACACGACATCCTCGTGCCACAAAGGTTAATAACTACTGGTCGAACAGAAGTTTGAAACAACTGTCATTGTAAAATCAAACAGTCTCTTGTTGTGACACCGTTTTAACATGTGCATTGCCTCGCGTATAAATATGGTTTTCATCGGATTTGTTCGTGAGCTTTTGCTCTCAAATTTCAGACTTTCAAGCACTGACGTTGTATGTGTTTGCACAAGGGGATGTGTGTGTGTCAATCGCTTCTCTTGAAGCGTGTGTAATATGATATCCTCCGGGAGTTTGTGTCGAGTCAATTGATTGATGTAGCTGTAATGGGGACATTGATTTTCGTAGTGAATTTCCAATACGCGCGACACTTCGCGCTGATTCCGTTTTAAGTCGGAAACCAGTGCGTTGGCTTTGCCGTCAATCAAAATTTGCGTAGGGCCGACTTGTCTATTTTTTGTTTAAAATGCGCCCATCTGTACTAATCCAATTTAAGTGTTGATAAAATATAAATACCAAACATATTTGCACATTTGATTTATTTTTCTTACGTTTTTTCTTTTACACGTAATCTTATATATAAAACAAACCAAAAAATGTTATTTTACCAGGTAAGGCCCACTGAGCCATACGGCTCTTTTTCAAAGGCGACCTCGCCACGAATGATAGCTCAACGAAGTGGCTTATCATCTGTAAAGGAACTGGAGAAAAATCCACACGACCACGGGGAGAACGTGCAAACGCCAAATATACAGGCGTCAGGGTCGGGATCGAATCCGCGACCTCCTGTATACCAGGCGAGGGATTTAACATCTCGCCACCGTGGCGCCCGTATATTCTGTCAATGACCAAATAACCTGTAATGAACCCAATATCGGAGGCTAAGCAGGTTTAAGCTTGGACAGTGCTTGAATGGGCGACCACCATGCACCCCAGGTTGTCATTTCGGTGTCGACGGAACAGCAGAGGGTAGTGTCGCAAATTCCCTTGTTGTCATGCACGTGGATTCTCCCATGTTTACGCTCCCTGCATCTCGCAACCCGCACTGACCAGCGTGGTGAAATATGGTGAAACAACCCCCGCGGCATGAGGAGGTCCTCACCCAGCAGTGGATTGACATAAGGGATGTACGTGTCTCTGTTTTTAAAATATTCTACTACATTGTATATCTTGACACATTTACAGATAAAAAATCTCTTTCGCAATTTTTCAGGATGTATTTCAAACGAAAGGGTATGTAATGCTGATTGTTGTCGCCATCAAATGGTCTAATCAGTGATGTCAAGCAAAAAAAAACAGAAAGATAGCGTGAAAAGCAGCTATCAGTCCAGCTGATAAGCAATTTTATCCAGCAGGAGCCTGCCACAGCTAGTTGCTTCTCGTAAATAATTCAGTGGGCAGTCAGGAAACAAAATCCCTAGGGCAGTTGAGAGCCGAAAGCTTCCCCACGCACTACAAGCAGACAGTGGGGCCCGACATTAGAATCGGTCATAAAAAAAAACGTACGCAACCCACCAGGGAGGTCCTTGGGGTTTCTGTAATGGACTGGCTAATGTCTCATTGGCGGCATTAGCGCATGGGATTTTTTTTAATGTGACCTGTCAGCTATTGGCTTGAGATGTAAAGAGGCTGGGCGATTGAAAGCCCCACTGTGTTGGATGGAGAGCCGATGCCGGATGGGGGTGAGAGCGCGGAAGGACGTGCGTTGCATTGGTCGCGGATGGATTTCCGATGATTTTTGTTTCTGTCGCTAAACGTTGACGTCTGCCAGGGGCCCCGTAGGGGACTCTTTTTATGTCGCCTCGATGGTCGTTTCTGCTATAGAGAGTGCTTTAAAATTCAACAACAGGTGACAATGTTTTAATTTAATGAGCTCAGCCACGACCTATTTCGCCGAGCTTTTAAGAACATTTAAGCGAGTCCAAAACACAATTTGATATTGCAGACTGCAGCGCCCTTTCCAAAAGAAAATCACATTTGATGACACTGAACTCTGCTTGGATCGTATTCAAATAGAGTTTTACTTCGATTTTTTTTTACACAATTCATGTTTTGGCATCGCTAATTTGCTTGGTAAGCAATAGCACTAGGCAGTGGCTTCTCACGACGAAATGTGTAAAGATCAGAAATGCAGCACATTTAAATGACACCAATTTAGATGGATTGGGAAGCGTTTACGAACTGTGTAAGACTCTTCTTTATTACTCCTCCTCCTCTGGACATTTTCTCAGGCTTCAATATTCACTAAAGTACTTTTAATTAAAACACATTTTTTTTTAATCGCCATAATATCATTAAGTGCTGTGATTGTCGGATCCAATTAAGCCGAAGCTTTTTTTGTTGAGAAAAAAAAATCCACCTGCAGGAATTTAGAAAATGTCTAAAAAATTAATCAAAGAAAAACTGGTGAGTCAAGTTGTAATGGTAAAGCTCAGGGCCCTACTCAGAACTTCTTGTGATCCTCTTTATGCCTCCAGATGACTGTGGCTTTTTCAGGTCACGTAAAAAAATGCATGTGAACGCCAATTAATCGTCTCATATTCATGCACACGTGACAAGACGCTTGTCACTTCTTCGCTGCATCGAGGGAGTCGCTTATCGGCGGTGGCGTGATGGCAATTGTAGACACGTCACGATGTTTTGGTTTGGCAAACGAAGGCTCATCTGCAGAGGTAGGAAAAATCATTTACCCTGACAGATGATTAATGCAAGTACCCCGTACGTTAATTAATTTCCGATTCACCTCGATGTGTGTGAGGTCGGAACTGGCCATGCCGCTCACTGCGCGAATGCAGTGGCCAGTGCAAGCGGGAACTGTGATGTCACGTTTCAATGTTGCACGTGTTTTGTCCACGATTGAGCAATACGCCTGCACGTTCTGAAATGCTGGAGGCTACACAACAATAACACGAACCTATGAAAACGGCTCCAAATTAGTATCAAGAGTCTTTATCAGCAGGGCTTTGCTCAGGAGAGCCAGTTCATCCTTCAATGGACTAGTAACGAATTTACAGGTTTTGATTACGTCACAACCCTTTCCAATCGGCTTCGTCGAGTGGTAGCGGGTTTAACGACGCATTTATATTTACGCGATCTAACCCAAGAAACCTCTTCGATGGATAATATTAGTCGCGAAAGCCAACGTGTTAAAAAAAATCAAATTGAATTGTCTCGAAGTACATGCCCCCCCCCACCCCCCGCCAATGTCTGCAAGGTTTTGCGATGTAGTCATGTCCACATGCCAAAGGAATCCACACATTTTGTTCAGCGGGGTTTATGAACATACTTCACCACACTAGGATTGGTCTCAACATATCACTTGCCGATGCTGTTAGCCTTGGTCAGGTATTGAACTCGGGTGGCTTCACAGCGCAGTGAGAGAAATCACTGCCTTGCCGCAGCACCTCGTACCGTAATGACACCGCGTGTGTTCATTTTACCGAGATTGCTGATGTAACATTGCATCCAGCAATCTTAGTTCGATTCCTCGCCATGGCGAACATCAGTGATGAGTGATATCTGAACTGGGGCGGGGCACGCCCTTCACCAACCAGTCCTGGGCCAGCCCTGGCGAAGTGGAGACACAAGCCAACACACAACACGGCTGCCAGAGCGTGCGGAGCTCTTCATGCAGCAGTGGATAGACCAGAGCTGTACATTATTATGGTTATCACGTGTACGCAGTGCACTGCATAGAGAACGACATCCGAGCTGTTGTCATTAACTGGAATGCGAAGCGGTGCTGTGTGAAATGTATTGGTATCATTATTTGAAGAGCAATAACAGCAGCAGAGCACGGGTTTCCGATTAACTGCGTAGTATTGCGTCTCTCGTCAGATCTCCTAAGTTAAGCCTTTTTTCATGATTATTTTATTATATTGTTTCCCTCCAGAAAACTCTCAGAGTCTCATGACCTCTTTCAGGAGGTGATTGACAATTCTTCAGGCGTAGGGGAGCGATGATTGCAATGTATATTCCGAGAGTAATTTACGGGTATTTTTTTTATTTGGCCCTTGACACTGGCACACAATGGCCTACTCTTGCACGTGACGCCAGGGGGTCTTTAACGTCCACTACGAAACAGACGGCACGTATTTTGTTACCGCTGCACCCACAGTGATGACCAGGGCAAGTCGCCGGACTCTAACCGTGAATCTCTGCAACGAGCGACTCACTCGGCCGTGCCACGACCCCACAGTTTGAGCCTGGATTGTGCTCGAGTTGACGCATCTCAACAGGCATGACACAGGTGGAGTCGTAGGGGGGCGTCCATAAATGACGTCACGCGATTTTGGACGATTTTTGACCCCCCCCCCTTCGTCACACGGCGTCACAAAAAGTGAGACCCGCCCTCAAATATGACGTCACAAAGCTCTGCCCCCCCCCCCCCCCCAAATAATACATGCTTCAAATGGCTTTAAACTATTGTCATTGTAGTGCGTATTTAATGTGGCGCTGCACTCTGATGTTGTAGGAGAAAACATTTATTAAAAAGTCTATTTAATTTAGTAGAACGTGTTGTCGGTATTTATTTAAAGTTGCGCATTTTGATGTGACGTCACATTTCTCAAACCCCCCCCGCCCTTCGTCACACATCGTCACAAATGTCTGACCCCCGCCCCCCCGCCCTAGGTGCGTGACGTCATTTATGGAGGGCCCCTATGCTGCTTGCTGCAGGGTTATTCTGTCAACAGAGGACAGTGCAGCAAAATTCAATGCGCTCCGCGACAGCGCTCCAAAAGTTATGCGGCTCGCCTTCAGCACGCTCGTCTGCGTGTGGAGTGTGAGCCAATAACCCAGAGGTCGCAACCGGGTACCCGATACCCGTACCCTACCCGATACCCGGCTACCCGTACCCGGCCGGGTACGGGTAGCCGTTTGCGACCCTGGTGCGGCCGGGCACGGGTAGGCCGTTAGTCACTGGTGAGTAACCGTTTGTCAGAGGCGTAGCTAGGATATTTTGCGCCCGGGGACGAACTATAAAATTGGCATATTCTCAGGTTTTTTCGGTAAAGTCACGTAGGTAAAACATTAAAAGTAATGAAAGTAAAATAAAACAAAACAAAAATAAAAATAAAATTCACGACGTTTCGGAGGCAACACAAGTCTCCGTCATCAGGTGGGACCGTCACAGCCAGATTAGCTGCATCAAGTGAAGCAATGATTCAAAATGTAATCCCTTATAAGCAAGTTGAAGGGGGGGAGGAGAGGGGGGGGGGAGTTCATCAGAATGTGGTAGCCAATGAATGGAACGTATCGGGAGGGAGGGGGTGGGAGGAGGGGGAGGGAGCCAACAAAACATTTGGCGACGGCTTGGACGCGGCTGCTGCGCACGCCAAATGTTTTGTTGGCTCCCTCCCCCTCCCCACCCCCCCTCCCTCCCGATACGTTCCATTCATTGGCTACCACATTCTGATGAACTCCCCCCCCCTCTCCTCCCCCCCTTCAACTTGCTTATAAGGGATTACATTTTGAATCATTGCTTCACTTGATGCAGCTAATCTGGCTGTGACGGTCCCACCTGATGACGGAGACTTGTGTTGCCTCCGAAACGTCGTGAATTTTATTTTTATTTTTGTTTTGTTTTATTTTACTTTCATTACTTTTAATGTTTTACCTACGTGACTTTACCGAAAAAACCTGAGAATATGAATCATTGCAGTCACGAAAGCTTCAAATCTATAAAATTGGCGCCCCCCCCCCCCCCGTTTAATCACATTTTCCTATTACCTCGAATAAGGAATAACAATTAACATTTTAATGAAACATTGTATTTAAAGAAGCAAATTTATAGAAATTATATTACATGGCTCACTCAGTCACTGTCGTAGACTGGTTGACATAGTCTACAAAAGATGATTTTTTCTCGATTTCACTGTCGCAAACTGGTCAATCACGTAATAAAAATCTGTTTTTTCCAATGTTTCCCTTTCAACACTAAGAAGAGCAAGATCGCTGAGGCGATCTTGTCCCATTGAAGCACGCAAATACGACAAAATAAGTTTCAATTTGCTGAACGACCGCTCACAGCTTGCAATTGAAACTGCTATAGTTAATACAATTTGCAGTGAAATTTGCAAATTCGGAAATATGTCGTCTTCATAAAACACAATAAAACCAAGAAGATCCAAAGGAGTTTCTGGTAGAACTTCATTCCGGTTACTGAGCAGCATTTTGCAATCTTCAATTTCTGTGAAAAGTTCGTGGCCATTGATGTCGGTGTCATAGAAATTTCCAAAATCTGTGCAATTTCGACGAATTGCATCGACATCTGTGTCGGATAGAAGAGTTTTGACGTCCAGCAGAAATCCAAATTTTGTGTTCAGGTCTTTTAGTCGTAAAAACCGTGTTGACATCTCCTGTTGAAGTCGATAAAATACGCTTTTCATAACACGCACAATTTATTTTTCTGCTGAAAGTCCTGCATCTCTTGCCAGTTCTCCTGGCATCTTCCGACGTCGTCTAATTCTTGTCCACATCGATCCCCCAGGCTGTGCATCTTGTTTTGGCGTTTTCTACAGCAACTTGGCTCAAATCATCACGAAGCTTGACAAATTCATGCTCCAAAGATTCAAGATGAGTTGCTGCTTTCTTGAAATTCATAGTAGGATCCTGTAAGTGCTTCTGAACACGATCAATTTTTCCAAGAATGACATTCCAGAAATGTAATAAAACTATGAAGTTAAAATTTAATACGCATGCCTGTAACTGTTCTGCATCACTACTGGTTTCAGGCGTCATAGTTACGTCCTCCGATAATTTGTCTAGCAGCCCTACTAGTTCATCCAGTCCTTCATAGATAGCTTTAACAGCTTCTGATCGTGCACTCCAGCGTGTTTAAGGCCGTCGTAGTTTCTGCCACCAAAAAACAGGCCAGTGACTAAGGCTGAAAGACTGCGCCTGTCTGTTGTTTGGGACGTTCTTCCATGTAAGTTCTTAATAGGCGCACGTACCAAAATGTAATTACATATAATGTAGGCTGTGTGTGGCGGGATATATAAACTTTTAGGTTGAGGTGTAGATTTGTGCAGTAGTTTCAGGCTGCCGCGCCCACCGCAATAAGTTATAATGTAACGTTGTAAGCCTCATTTTGGCGCCCCTTTACCTTGGCGCCCGGGGACATATGTACCCCCCTGCCCCCCCCCCTAGCTACGCCTCTGCCGTTTGTCACTCATTTCGGATAGGGTACGGGTAGGATACGGCTACCTGTACCCGGCCGGGTACGGGTACCCATTTGCGACCCTGGTGCGGCTGGGTACGGGTAAGGAATCAAAACACGTTTGCGACCTCTACAATAACCCCTGCGACCTGCACGGCATAGGACAATTCCCTCATTCAGTAGTGGACTGACAACAAAAAAGGCTGGCTGTACGTGTACGTACCAAATGCAAAATCATGATCTCATTGCTCCAACTGTTGCGATGCGATCAGCTCATGTGCCGGAGGGAAATGGATGTTGGCATTGTTAGGACCTTAAGGGATGGCAACAACCACTCTTTGGCTGTGCAGCACATTTGAAATAAGTGGAGCTGGCTCGGTTAATCTGTTGTACTGGAAGAGCATTAAAAAAGATATCCATGTTTAGATTTAACTCGTAATTCGAAAAGACAATGTATTTTATTTGCATATGTTGATTTCCTGCCCATGTACCAGGATTAGCGTGCATGTTTATTCGGGTATTACATGCCAGATATGAATCTTTGCTTCAGTTGCAGCAATGTAATATTGTTAAAAGCAGGAGGCTGAAACTGTTTTGACGGCGTAAAGCTGCTTCCAAAGTATTTGCACTTGACTTAAGCCGTGAAAATGCCATATGTGCCGATTAAAAACAAACTGGTTACACTGGTTCACTAATTCCACGCAGAACGAAGCTGGCCTGTGGCACAATGGCAATTCAGTAAAATTATCATCAAGTTGACAATGCACAAAGCAGTTTTCAGTTCCTTTCTCTGAAATAATCCTAAGCTCGAGTTCCCTCATTGACTGCTGCATTCCTTTCTGGTGTTCTCAACTCGATACCAACACTCGGTACACGTTGCTACTTGCGCAGGTGTATAGCCAGACATATGTGTAAGTTCTCTGTTCTTTTATCTCGAGGTTCTCCTTTAGGGAGTCGAGTGCGATTGTTTTAGGTTGTAAAGCTACAGTCGCTAAGAAAATCCAGACATTACAATTTAAGCAGTTAAATAAAAACTTTTTGTTGGTTTATTTTTCAAATGGGAAAATTCTACAATATTGTAAAATGCTGCTACAAAGAGAACGCCAGCCAGTTGCCTAAACACGTTAAAATTATATTAATTAATTTAATGATAATTTATATATCTCCTTGCTGTGGAATGTAACTTTCACAATGCATCATAACATAAATCCGGAGAACAAAGCAAAACGTTAAGACCACGAGGTTATTATAGTGCCACCTTTAATTCCGTTCCGCGGATCCGTAAAGTGCCGATGGATCGCCATCTGACAAAACAGGCAGAGCGTCTCGCAAGAGCCTCGTGTGAGCAAACTGTACCGACGGGTGTCAATCCTTGAAGAGCAAACCACGATGCCGACATTGTCACAACCGCTGCCACGACGGATGGCAGTATGTGCACCGGTGATATTTAAAACGAATCTGACCAGACTCTTTGAACTACAAATTGTTGGTGTTTTAACGTACGTTACACATATTTTGAAAACGACAAAAAAAACTTCGGTGAAAACTGACAAGTCATTGAGATGTTTAATATAACCCATTGAATGCTATGTCTGCGAGTGCTGCTGAGCTGAGAGATTGATGCTGAAATCAACTGTGTATGAAGTAGAGGGATGTAAATCTTTGGGGTTTATTAATTTGCCAAATATTTCAATTGCAATACAAATTGAAAATTCACCACATTAGTCAAAATAGCATTTATGACAGAATATATATAGGCTACTATTTTTACAATGGCCCCTCTTCAATGGCAATGTCTCAAATACTCTAGAGGGACATTTCCTACAATGTGAGTTTATTATATATCGTTGTGCTATCAGGCTATCAGGCAATCAATGATGGACGTGGTACGTTTTTACAACTTGTATGTTTTGACCAATTCAGTCTAGTAATTTTGGAATTCCGTTTTTGATAGCGCTACTCAAAAATACCCAGTGGAATTTTGACTTAAAGTTTATCTAAAATAACTTAACTCGATAATGAAATGATGGGTTTTAAACTGAAAAATCCCTGCCATAAATTACTGAGGGCACACACAAAGCCAGTTTTGGGCATCCTGTTAAGCAGCGTCCTCTGATTCTGAACTGCTTAAATCTAACATTTCCAAGTTGACCTCATGTAAGGGGCAGAACTAAGAAGTTGAGAAAACATGTTCCACCTCCCAAGTGCAAGGTACAGTAATCATTGTGGCGACTGCATGGATGTATAACAATGTGTTCAATGGATTCTATCCGTGGGGGAATTTGTTACACTATTTAGCAGCAAATGCTGCCCCACTGTGGGAATATATAACAAGTGTTCATATCCAGTTTGGCAACTGTCCAGCTCCGTACATTTGTGCTGAATGCATTGAATCATCATATAAAATGCTTCCCAGTGGAAACAAGAATTTAACATCAACATGTGTGAAGACATACATCTTGAACATACATACATAAATATGTATGTCTTCATACATACATCTTCGTTTAACACACCATAATAGTCTACAAAGCTCCACAAAAAATAAAGCCTTCACAGTATGTATGTCAGTCTGTGTGCACCAATTGCACACAACAGTAATACTACAACCGCTGAAATATTGTTGGTTTTCTTTTATAATGTGAATTTCTGGGATTGATGTGAGCCCACACATGATATAAAACAGAAACAAAACGTATTAAGCGCTACTCTCTCTCCCATAATGAAATATTATTGCAAATGTGCCAATATGTGAATGACGTGGCCAGTTGCGTTTTACTTGTGCCCAAATATGACTATGCAGACAACAGACTTGTACAGCCCTTACCTTCATGAATGACAGTCTGCTGCTGTTTGTGATGCGTTATTTTACTCTGTCAGTCAAAGATTGGCTTAAACACTACCACAACCTAACGGTCTCATCGGTTAATGCCGATTTGGTTCCATGCACCGCAAAAGCACTTTATAGACGAAAGGGTGCGTCGGCAAAACAGTTGGACAAATGAGATGTTTTAGCTGCTGCCACTGGCTGCTGCTGCTGCCATGGATGGATTGAGGCCTGATGACGTCGCTACCATAGGCACTGGGCCGATGGGCGGAACACCAGCAAGCGTGGTGGGGAAAGTGCTGGGAAGCGTGCTGGACAGCTGCAGGTTCGTCATGTTGGTCAGATAACTTAGATTGGGAATGTTAGATATGTTGGGCAGGCCAGCGGGGAGCGAAGGAAACGTCGTGGGAAGGCCTCCCGCCAGCGACAATGGCGGCACTTGTGAGGGGAGGAAACTGTCAGGCAGCGAGGGAAACGGTCCACCTGCTGAAAAAGAAACGAGAGATAAGTTATACATGACGGTGTCGGCAAGGAATGCGGATGGCGGCATTTGCATTATAATAGTGATCTACGTAAGTTGCCTACCTGCAGTGGTGGTGGTTGGTATGGGATTAGCACCAGACATTGGGCCGATGGGCGGCAGGTTGAGTGGAGGCATGGTAAAGCTTAGGTTGGGCATAGTTCCAGGTAAGGTTGCCACACCTGTACAATGGGCAAAGTAAAAAGGGTAGTTATACACTTACATGAGAGTACACGAGTACTTACACATGTGTACATGATTTTACATCTGAACCCATATGTTAACTTTGTACAACCGATGTAACTGTAATGTTAAAAGTAAATGTCACTTAGTTTTACTTGAATGAAAAGTGTCTTGAAATGTTTTGTGTACACTTATTAACTCACGGAAATATCTATACATTGGTTAAAGTATGCTTGTGTACAAGGCTATATATAGTGATTTGTACACTGCGCTACAAACCCAGTGACACGAGTTCAATTCCCGTTCATGGCCATCACCAGTGACGATTATCTGAACCAGTTATGGGCCTCCCCTAGGTCGACTCAGCCTCAAATGAGTACCTGGTGTGGTGTCTCAACATCACAACTGGGGAGACAAAGGCGGCCGGGCGTGGTGTTGGTCACCCACCCCATCGTGTGCCATGCCAGCCTTCATAGGTGCTCGCTAACAGCACTTTCCCCAACAGTCTGTTCAAGCTATATGGGGGATCTTTGTCTATGTGCATACAGCTATATTGTGCATAAAACTACAGTTACAATATTTACTTGTAGATGTCAGGAAGGCATTAGAAGAGGTAGGGATGACTGGCATAGTCGGAGAGCCTACAGGGTCAGAATTAACATCACACATTTCATTACTTGCATCAAATGCACATTTAAAGTAATTTAAAATCATCTAGCACAAAAAGTTATATCGGTGCGTACAGAACAGGCAAACTTGGACTCCTAAAGGCTATTATATACTCGGGAAATATTTTGGTAGTCAATGGCAATGCTTGCCAATTTCCACTGGATAAATGTCCTTACTGCTCCCCCTCGTGGGCAACTAGGATAACTTCAAATTAGATCAAAGACATAGGTCACATGTCTACACAAATGGAGACCAACCATCGTTTGTCATAGTTCTGAAAATAGTACAGACCGGCCCACATCATGGACTTGACACTGGAACAAGTAACAAATGTAGTTTTTACTGGCTAGACAGAATTCTGTGAATCTATGCCAAGTTGCCATGGGTGCTCACAATAAACGTACTGCCAGTGACAGTTGCCGACAAAGACTGCTCAAGTGAACCATCACTTTAATCAACGCCTGTGCTGTCATTCCGACTCGCCCCCCCCACCCCCACCCTCGTTGGAGTTGAATGCAAAAGGGAGGGCTACCTGTGTTCAGGACACTGCTGAGAGGTGGCGGAATTGCCACTCCGGGGCTGCTGAGCGACAGTCCAGACAATGTTTGCTCCAGACCCGTGCTGGGAGTCATGGCGGCAGTGACAGTGGCAGCCGGCGAAGCACTCGCCATTGAGCTACCAGCAGACAGCTGCACCTGAAAGGCAGCAAACCCAATGAAGACCGAGTGAATTAAGGAACGTTGCATCTGCACTACCCCGTGACTTTGTGATCACAAGTGTCACGATATGATTGCGTATTACCGCTTGTATGATTTTAAATGTACGCGAACAGCAGATACGTCATGCCGCTGCTGAATGAGTGCCTTCCCATGCCTGTATGGGTTGTGAGGGTTATATGACCAGACCTCACCACGCTGGGTAGTGCTGGTTGGTGAGGGCGGGTAGCATAAACGTGGAAGCATAAAAGTAGTACATTTATGTATTTTGCTGCATTGTCCTCGACTGCCTATAGTATAGCCATGTAAGCTCTATGACAACATTTATATGTATGGTGATCACCCATCCAGGCACTATCAAGGCTTAATACTGCTTAGCTTGAGCACATAGAAGCAGTCACGATACGTTTTTAGTCCTGCTCTTTTAACAACAAGACCACCACCACAAGCAGCAATGCAAACAGGTGTGCATACATCCAACAAATAGAAGGGTGCCCTATTGTGTAGTCAGTTGTATAAGTTATGCAGAGTTTATATACTTCGCATGCTGTGGAACCGAAAACCAGTGAAGTACTTCCCGCATCAGCTTTAGGAGTCTGTGGTCATATCACCTCGTGCCGGTAATCTGCATTCATGACACGACTGAGATGTGCCTGTTACTGCAATTGCAGCGTTTTATCAAGCAACTTTGAAATGGCGGATTCAATACTGCTCAATAGTTTTTCAATTCAACAGCATTGAGTCATCTTCTTGAGCAGTGGCTGATCTTTTGCTTTGTTAGCAACCATAAGACAAAGACATGTTTAAGAAGAAGCACTCTGGTATTTCTAAATCAACCAGGTTGGAGCCGAGTCACACTGGCATAACTTGTGTGGAGCAGCAGCATATATCGGCTTCTCTCTAACGTTATGTTGTACGAGGAGCCCACGAGGTTGATTGTTTGAACTTCTGCATATGGAACTTGATGTAACGGTGCACTGGCAGTCAAAGCCTGAACATCAGCAACCGTGTTGGAAAAGGACGAGGCAAATTTCCCAGCATTTTGAGAGCCGGAATCATTGTCCCGGTCGTTTGTCATCTCTCAGAAAGTCTGCCACAGCCACTGTATGAGTTGCCACAGCATCAGACATCTTTTCGTGCCAGTACTGACGTTTTCTTGGCTTTAAGCATCCAATTAATCTGCTTCGTTTGGTCGATCCAAGTTAGTCAGTCTGTGAGAGTACGAGTACGGCAAAGGCGTCGCTCAAGCATTCTTGTTCATCACTGTATAGCGAAATACTCCACATCGAAATACTTGGTTAGCAGCTGTACTTCACAACGGACTGTTTGAGTCGGACAAAGTTTTATCAAAAAATTCTCCCATTGTACATTTTTTAGGTTTTCCTGGTTCATCAATCGTCTTCTCATTGAGAGGCACCAGGTTGCTATACAGGGCCGAATAAAGCAGGTCCAGTTTAACAAAGAGCTGTACATCTATATGATCAACAAGGTTTGATGTGTATAGTGCAGGGGTTTTTTAAGATGCATCACGGTGCCCCCTTACCTCTGTGAAGCCCTCAAGTCGCTGTGAACTGTAGCCAAGTGCAGCATTGGGGTTGGACTCGGTGAAGGGACGCGTGGGAATCCGGTGAAGGTAGCCATACCCAATGCCACACCCGAGCCTGAAGCAGAAGCACCAATTACCAGGTTTATTTTATAATCCTGCATGAAAAAAATACGAAGCATGTGCCTTCACTTTGAGCTGTCTCACCATACGTAATAATTGTATGGTTAACAATGTGCATGTACATGAGGAGCAGTAGACTCCACTTGCATCCCACATTTTGATTACTGGTCATGCAAATCTACGACAAATGGGATCTGGACCTCAACATAATCTAACGGCTATCAGTAAATGCATGACAAATGGTAACAAAACAATAAAGAGTAATAGTATAAAAGATTGTAACTAAAGGTTTGGTCTACTCCATCATGCCTTGTAATTCACGTGACATCACCATACTTTGTGATGTTACGAGAATTTTGGACGATGGCAAGTCATAATAGGTTACTTTCAGAATTAGACCGAACAATTTGTCATATATTTATCCAGTCTTGCATTGGGATTATTGTCCAACACCAATAAAGACTATTTTGTGTGTGGGGTACTCAAATAGAATCCACGCATACATGAGGATAACACTGTTTAAAAAATCTGAACAAGTGAGTTCATCAATCCATTTGTTGTACCGCCACCTCCTGGGAACCTCGCTGCATAGCAGACATTTCACAATAATGCATGATCCATCAACCCATGGCTCCATAAAGCTTGGCTATGGCACTATACCACAGGAACTTGCGTGTGTTTTTATATGTATGTTCACATATGTGCGATTACGTACAATCCCTCCCCTCCCCAGGACTTGTTAGGTGTGATGATGACCTCTCGACAGCTGTCCGTGTCCGTGTTGTACACATAGAGCTTAAGAGGTTTCCCGTCATGAGACTCAATCAGGGAGAACAAGTCTTCAGACTGTGGCAGAGAAAGGACCACAGCGCAAAATACAGGTTACGGGCGTGCAGCAAACAACAAGTCTGCAGTGCAATATTAAAACATGTACATGACGAACATAGCTCAATATTAGAAGTTGTCTAACTGCCATACCTCATTTAGCACAGCATCCGCACCGATGATATAGTCAGTGAAGGGACGCAGCCCAGCGAGGACAGCAGGGGAGTTGGGCTCCACCTCCTGCACGACAAGAGAATTGCCAACACCATGTGAGACTAAGGAAAGCTGTCTCGGGTGTGGACCAATCAACTTCAAGGACAGTGCACATTATCAGAGTTGTGTTTTATGTTTGCATTATGACTGAAGGTATTGTGGTCTATGCAAACATGACTCCTTGTAAAAAGGTGTCAGTTTTGTTGCCAGATAGAAGGGTAAAAAAACAATTATCAAGCATTGGCTACCTTGATCAAAACAGGTATCCAACTCCTAAACGTTACGAGTGGACAGCCACTCAATTATTGTTTGTGTTTGCAGAACACCTTAATGTGTCCACCAGAGAAGAGTGAATATTAAATACGAGGTAAGTGATTGTAAACAAGTGCTATTATCACGCTTTCATGCATTACAGGTAATTAACGATATTACTGAGCAGGGATTGGCTATTTTTGTTATAATAATAATAATGCCTTACTTATTCAAGAAAACCTCAGAGCTTCAATAGGATGTTTCCAATATTTGGCCAATTCCACTTTGAGTGTTCAGAATATGGGAGGAAAATAGATAAACCCAATAAAACCCACATGCACAAGCAAATGATAATTAAAAGCGACACACAAAATGTAGACAAGAATGTAGTTCCTATAATGCAATATGGTCACCTTACACAATTCTGCACGATTCATAAACTCTTACCTCCAAAGGACTGAATTACATGTATGCGCCACTACGCCTGGCAAACGCATCGAGTGTTCTCATTACAGGTATGATCCACCATGCATTGCACCATCCGACCGTGAGAGAAATGCCTAATTAATGACAATAATCAGTTTTCTTGTGGTTCTCCACACTTATCACAATGTTCTCAAATATTCGCTGGGGAATTTGCTCACCAGAATGTGCCACACATTTTCGTTGGCACCGTCAAAGCTGCAGAACCGAATGCTGACACCCAGGAGGCCCTGGCCGCCCCACAGCGCGCTGGGCGTCACCGTCACTTCGCGCACCTTCAGGTTTTTGCTGCTGTACACCTGCATCAACACTGGCTTCTCCACATTCTCCTTGAGCTGCTGCCGCAGCATGTCATTGTCCTTGTCCTAAAGCGGGCCATGTCGGGGGAGTACAGTGCAGTAAGCAATGGTACATAACATTCGCGTGTGAGGAGAGCTGATTAACCGGAAAAAAATTGGTAAGAGAAGATAACTGCAAAAACATATACAGGCATGTACACTCTTTGTCAATCCACTGCGAGATGAGGGCCTACCAATGCTGGAGGGGTGGCGGGGGGCATAGAATTCTTTGAAAGTATTGGAGTTCTAATTATTTGAGCATATTTATGATCGCTTCCATAAAATAATTATCTGAAACTCAGGTATGATTCCAATAATATATAATATCTAAGGTAGAGCAAATGAGACCATGAATATTTAGCTATCAGCATACCTTGCCCAACACTGATTTATTGAACGCGCGTTTCAGCTATACACTGTTTACTTATTGAAGTACGTTTTCCGGAAAGACGGCGGTGACGTTTCGATTGCACGTGGTTTGACGCTGCTAAGATTCTCATCTCCACGTCAAACAAGTTGTGCACGGTTTGCTTGTAGATTCTGCGGATGAATATATCGTTGCAATTTTCCCTGCTGTGTTACCAGCATCCCGTGCACA
Organism: Lampetra fluviatilis; assembly: GCF_964198595.1. NCBI lineage: Eukaryota > Metazoa > Chordata > Hyperoartia > Petromyzontiformes > Petromyzontidae > Lampetra > Lampetra fluviatilis. The sequence continues at coordinate 9,948,093 of NC_136284.1, read as the reverse complement.
TTGTCCACGCTGTTGTGTTGATCATCTCGTGACTATTATTCGTACCCAGTGCCCTTAAGACAATTTTTAATCATGGCTCTGAAGCATAAATTAAGTGGTGGTAATTCTCGTGAGAAAAATCTGAAAAAAGTGCAGTTGTTAGATAGGCTTGCGAGAGGTGAGTGCTGCACCCGTTGGAATGTGCTATGGTATGAATGAATCGACTGGAAACGATTAGGAAATCGGAGGAAAAGATAAGGGCAGTGTTTTTGCCAGCGCTCCCATCAGTGGTAATGCATTGGAAAAGTCGCTTGATTTGAGGACCCAAGAATGCAACCCTATTTTTCCCTACGGTCTATTATTTGTCAAAAGCGGTGTTGCCCAACATGCTGTTTTCCAGGATCGTTATCCCCACATTCGGCGAGGTATTACTGTACTCGTATGTCAACGTGCATACGATAACATTTAGCAGAATGTGCTCGATGAGAGTTTCAATGTGTATCCCATCACGCATGCCAGGTTGCCATAGACGGCTGCGGACCTGTGCTACGTGTCAGGCTTCAGATGGTAGTGCTACAAAATCCATTCATGTATTGTACTTATATGCTCTCGCATCTATGCTCCCCACCTTCACCAGCGTGAAGTATATAATCAAAAAAACCCTATCACCCGCATGACATGTGGAGGCCATGCTCCAGCAATGCATTGACAAAAGGGCTGTACTGAAAATGCATTTTAATACGTCTGTTATCGGAGCTTCATTTATACCAGTCTGGTGCTTTCAATGGCCACTATGAAGTCGAAGAACGGTTCGAGTCCTGCCTGGTGGCCTGGCGAGCCCTCCTGCACCTGCGGTCGGGACACAAGAGCACAGGATATGAGAAATCTCAAACAGGGGTGACCACACTGGAACCTATTTAATGGCAACAATGTAATTTCAACAATGACAGGTAGTGTAACTGCCATGGATTTTTTTTTTATTCAGATGAAATATTTTAAATGTTAAATGTTACATTTGCTTTCATAACTGTAAAGACAGCCGGACCAAATGGTTAGATTGACCGTTTAATGTAATGTATATTATGGATGAAACTCAAAATGCATTGGTTTAAAACGTGAGTTTATTCTGAATGACTGTAGATTGAGGCTCTGTTTACAGTTATGAAAAGGTGGTAAACCACGAAACATTCCTAATGGAGGGGGCAAGTTAGTCCACAGCACAATTACTGTTGACTTCCCACAGTGACTCATTTTACAAACCCCAGAAGAATGAACCTCTGAATCGGCCCTTTTAATGGGTTTAGAACTTACGAATATGAGCCCTCTGAAGCGACACCAACGCATGTTTTAAACTCAGGACCATCGGTTCCCTGACAAGGCCATAATAAACGTGGCATAACCATTATTATACCCAGAACCAAAGTTTGAATGCAGGTCCTCGGCGAATATGAACACAGCCACTATGAGCCTGACATGCCCATTATAGACTACCTTGCACACCCATTCGCAGTGTTTGAACCCAAAGGCCTCCTCCAATGTCTGACGTGGCCATTACGCACCTGGGAATGGCCATTATACACCCCTCTGAGAGACACCCTGTGACCCAAGGCTGAACGCCAATGTCTGACGAGGACATTCTCAACGTAGCATGGCCATTACGAGCACCCCCCTCACGAGACCCCAGGGGCTTCAATCCCACAGGGCTTCGTGTCGAGGCTGTTAAGCCACCTCAGCCACTCGGCCACAATTCGCGTAACATCTCCCCCCCCACCCGACCCCTGTGCCTCTCAACAGACACAAATGAAGGCATTGCACGCTCACGCCAAGATTTACAAAGTGACAACAAATTCCGTAAATTGGTGACTTGAATCTCCGGTGCGGTCCTCTTGAGAGGCTGTCCTGGTGAAGCATCAATGATAAACACACACACACAGGCACGCACGCCTACCCTCAATACATGGTAGCCCTCGCTTCCTCCGCCGGGAATGTCCACGCTCTGCGCTCCACCCATGATGTATAACTGTGAAGTTTATTTTTTTATGTAAATGTCACTTTATTTATAATTAAGTTCAAAAGTCGGCGGAGGCGGCGTTGTGGCTTGAGAGGGCCTCGTCTGGGGTTCAACGCGACATTGGAATATGCAGTCCGGACACGCGGTCCCGCTGCAATAAACGCGCGCCATTGGTTAAAGGGTGTTCCCACGTGATCGCATGTCTCTCTGCTATTGGTCTAAAGCGTGCACGCTTGCTTATGCGCTGTAAGATTTCCAATGGGGGAGCTGTGGCAGTGACGTGGCGCTGAGATTGAAGGGGGGCGGTGGGGGGGGATGAGGGGAGGGGCGGGGGGCTGAGGGCTGAGGGGAGGGGTTGGGGGGGAAGGGGGAGAGGGGATGCGGGGGGAGGGGTCTTTGGGATCAAGAAAAGGATGTGGGGGGGGGGTAAGGGGAGGGGCGAGGGGATGAGGGGAGGGGTTGGGGGGGAAAGGGGAGGAGGGATGCGGGGGGAGGGGTCTTTGGAATCAAGCAAGGGATGTGGGGGGCGATAAGGGGGGGGAGGCGAGGGGGGATGCGGGGAGGGAGTCTTGACGTCTCTGTTGCTGTCTCAAATTCATCGGATTCGTAGCCGGGATGTAATCCATCCGAGAGCACCACACCATACCAGTTAATTGTTTGGGCTGAGTGGACCTAGGGGGAGGAGGCCCAGGACCGGTTCAAATAATCGTCACCGGTGGTGGCCGTGAGCGGGAATCGAACTCGGGTCGCCGTAGCGCAGCGCGCTAACCACTACACTACAATGCCTTCCACGTGCGCGGGTCACATGACAGATTTGACGTCACAGCTCCCCCCCCCCCCCCCAAAAAAAGTGTATTTTTATTATAATTTTTGCATGGTGTATAGTCTGGAAAGTACCCACATGGCAAATTTCCAGTGTTTTGCATGTCGGGAAGTACGCTAAACATTTTGAACAGACACACATATTCACAACTTTGCCTTTTATATATATGGAGATCTAAAATACAATCATTATCATCAGCAGCAGCCATGGTCGATCCACTGCTGGATGAAGGCTGCCCCAAGCGGTGGTCACCTTTCAGGATCTTGGGATGTATCAATCCACCTAGCTGCTGCAACACGAGCTCGGTTGATCGCTCCATCTCCCCGATTGGACGCGATCTCAGATGCGTTTCCGTTCCTGGGCTGCGACCTCATTATTATTATTGACAATCGGCAATCATCCCTCATAGCGACGTGTCTTGCCCAAGCATTTGAATGCTATATCAGTTCATAATTGACGTGTCAGTCATTAACCACAGTCCCTGGGTTCAAGCCTTGCGTCTTGTGTGTCCCTTCACGGAGTTTATATTGTCCATGTCACGTTCATCATCGCCATGTCGGGTGCAGCTAGACGGATTATTCATTTGCAAGATCGTGAGAGATGGCGGCGGCTTGGTGAGGCCTTCATTCAGCAGATTGACCACGGCCAATGATGATAGCGTAGTACACGAATAAGCAAATTGTGTCATTTAGATAGCAAGCGACATAGCGATCGTCTAACAGTTAACTCCAGCAGGGGATCAGCACTGTTCAGATAAGAATGCCACGTGTATGGCTCAGCACCATGGAGAGTAGCCGATTGAGAAACAAATAGTCGTACTATTTGTTTATTCGTTAACGCCTTATTGAGTCTCCTGATTCGTTTTAGGAGGGTCCTGCAGTGGGATGGTTGTCCAGTTCCCTTTCAAGGGCTGAAATGGTTCTTTTAATATGGGGGGTGGCACGTGCCCCCCCAATGATCCGATCGAAATTCCTAATTTCTATCGGATCATTAGGGTTTATTAGTAATAAATCGGCATTTTGCGACCCCCACTGCCACTGTGTAGCATATTATTACGTGCCAGGGACTCTATGAGATGATAGGATAATAGTCTGAGTCCATAATTGCCAATAAGTAACGGCAAAGCAGTTATAAGTGACTCACAGAATTGTGCGCAGTTGCGTCTACAGCACACGACTTCCCTGAAGGCATTCACCTTCAGCGAGCACGATGCCGATCACACAACGCGGTTCGAATTCGACCCTCGATCGATGGCTGCGCCATCGCCGCACACGCTTCGAATAAAAAGCAAGGGACAACTCCTTACTTACTAACAACTCCTCTATCATGTTTAATTTCTGGACGGGTTGCCCCCCCTACCTGAACATCCTGGCTCCGACATTGGGAAGGGGTGGAGCGGCGAATGGCGTAGTTAAATCTTGACTCACCTGATGATTGCTTGTGTTGCGCTCGAAACGTCGTGATATCTTTTATTATTTTTTTCTATCTACGTGGCTTTACCGAAAGACCCAACGAATATGAATAAGATGGCCTGGTTTGTGTATTGTACTGCGCCACCCACCAGGTGGCCCGGGTTCGATGTTGGGTTCATGTCAGTGGCGAATGAGAATTGGACCAGCGTGGTGAAATTTTGCATAAAACCCCAATGACTAACACGGCGTGGGGAGGCCTACATGGTCCAGCTGTGAATTGGCAAAGAGCTATAAATGACCATGTTGATGTTTATTGCCTGTGGTATAAATGAGTTATAAAATCGCTTCGGAAACGCAGAAAGGTAATTAATATATACCGAGGGCGGCTTGCGAGGTATTACATTCATATGGGTGGACATACGAAAACAGAACGTAATCAGCCACTTACTAATTCATATACATTGTCTTATGTATTTAATGCACACCAATTGATATATGAGACAGAGCTCTCGCTTCTGTTTCAGAATTTTCCACTACGTTTTCATTTTCCAGCTGCTTTAATTTCCGTTCTTAAGTTGACTGCCCATACGGCAGATTCACGGCTCAAGCGTCTTCAATCTCTCTCATCACCTCGCTATACCACACCCGGTATAGTCCATTAGGCCAGTACGGATGTTTCACTTGCCGGTGCCACCCGAAGAGGGCATGGCTGTACTGATTCCAGTATCTTTGTGGCCAGTGATTTTATGTGATGAATATTCTTATTTTGAGCCATATAAATAAATGGATAATACTGGAGTGTTGTAACTATGGGTGGTGCCAATCTCTGCGCTGGCTCATGGATTCATAGACGGATCCTTGATCAATGGCTATCTGGACGGAGGATAGATGTGGCTCGCCTTGCCTTTCTCAATAATGCTTAGATAAGACTATCACCGAACACAACTTAACGTCTTACGCAGGACGTGTTTTATTTCAAAATATGACCATAAAATGTACCGTAGTTTTTGTATTCAAATTCAGACCTGAATATGCAGTTTGTATCTGCTGGGGGCGATGGATGTAACTGGTGACATTGCAGCGGATTAATTTCGGTGGCTGCGTTTGCTGCGCGTTTTATTGATTAGCAATAACAGGCGCAAAAATAGAGTCGATTTAAAATGAAAGCAACGTAAAACAGCATGGAAATATAAACAGCTGCTCTTGGTTGCCACGGGTGTTGTAATGCGTTGTGAATTCACCGAGGAAAGCGTTGCTGAGATTTAGGACTCATGTTCAAGTCGCTCTCTCTTGGGATGTGTGTAAAATTATCTGCGTTTTAATGTGAGCGTGAGATGACACCAGAGTGCCTGCATGACATCCTCGCAAAGTTGCCAAAAACGTCCACACACATCACGCAAAGCCGCCACAAATACCTGGCAGAGGAATCACGTGGGTATCCACGCAGACTCCATCTCTGCGTGCTCCACCAATGCGGCCTCGTCGCTGGATTCAACCGAACTTATAACGGCAAAACAATCATAAGCGCCGCTGTAAACAATATTAGTATAACAACTAAATTAAGCGGACAATAAGCCTCCTCATATGTCAATAACCCCGCATAAAGTATACAAGTATCGTTTTACACATTTGAGACACTGTATGTCGAAACTGGTCCAGAGTTTGCTTGTATTTAAGCAACGTTGATGAAAATGTGACTCCCAAACGGCTGTGTGGTCGATGGGATGTGCACATATTTTATGTTTTTAGTGAACGGGTAGATATGGGAATTAGGCGAACTGTCTACTTATTAATTTTATAACGGCAGGAAATTTCCAATAGTTATGTTTGTATTAAACGCGTAAGCTGGAATTCTAGGTAATCACAGTTTAATTCATGGATTCACCGTCGTCACTAACCATTGCTGGATAAAAGGCCTCTTCAAAATAGCTTAAATGTAAGCAGTTTCTCAAAAAAATGTAATCGGTCGGCGAGGACCTTTTGAAGGTGCTGCTGCTTTCTTCGGCGTGTTCATTTCATCACCGCAGTGTATTTATGGACACCGCCTAGCACCCGTTTCGTTCTCGACCGAATTCATTTTTTTCCATGTTCATTGAAGCTGTTGCAATGAGAAAGCTGGCAACGCGCGCGTGTGTGTGTGTGTGGATGCTGCAGTGACGAGCACGCCGTGACACGAGCATGAAGGCTCCCCAATGAGACGCTCTCTGGTAGTTGCCATCAGGCGCGCCTGTGCGTCGCAGCTGTGCCAAGCCACCCTGGCTTTGTCGGCGTGCGCTCGGGGCGGATTTAGCATCGTAAGTAATAACCGATAATTGGTGTTAATGAATGTGTTTACTCAACTCAAATTGACAGTGACGCCACGAGACGATGCGGACAAATAAACATGTTTTGTTTTTTTGTCTTGTTTTCCACTCGTCGGATATACTGCACAGCTCGGCTTTGTACATTGGTGTTATATTTATCACGAGCGGGGAAAACCACGTGCGCTAGGTTGACGGTGTTGTACGCGCGGTTCCATTATGTACGAGGCGCGCACGTGAAATGGCGACAACCGAGACTGGTTGGTGATGTTTTAGTCCTAGAATGGTGACAGAATAGCCGCCAAAGGAGAGAACGAGTCCAAGAGGACACCAACCGCGGGGCTAGAGCAACGAGATCAGTTCACGTGCAAGAGTGAGATGGATGTGGCATAGTAGCACTGGACTGTTAGGGATTGCGACAACTTGTGGAGGAGTTCATCTAGCAGTGGAGAAGTCATGGCTGACGATGATTAATACAGGCTCGGGGCGGTGCTTTTACGGTTTCAACAGAGCGTCGTGTCGGTCATCGGTGGCCTCCCACTGAGCGATTATTGATAGGGGGCTTCGACAAAAAGCCTCTGTTGCTGAAGCGGTGTGCGTGGAAATGGAGTCGATAGAAATGAGAGGGGAGAGGTAGGAGAGTGGGTGGGAGGACAGTCAAGTGACATGAGAAGGGGAGTAGTAGACATGGGCAAATCCCTGGAGGATGTGAAAGCTTCGATTTAAAGCTTTCGTGACTGCAGGGATTCATCTTCTTGGTTCTTTCGGTACGTGACTTTACCGAAAGAACCAAGAAGATGTGAAAGCTGTTGAGTGCAATCTTTAAGTTTATCTGGGACTGAGTTGGGAGCCAATTGAGAGATCCAAAAGTTGGGGTGATATAGTCTTGTTTTTCGGATGCATTATGATGAAGTTAAATATCGACATCATCGTGCGATGAAGGCCTCCTCACTCAGTCGCCATTTCTCACGGTCCTGATGTCCTCGCTCCTTCTCCGTCGGAGTCGTCTCCCGGCCGCGTGATCTCTTTTGGCAACGATTCTGACAGCCGCCTTGTCCATGTGCCACACTCTCTTGCCGCGATATGTTGTACCCAAGCCCATTTACTTGTCTTAACATTCAATATGATTCCTCTAACGTGCCTGTATTCCCTGACACACGTGTTCCTCATAGGGGGTACAAATGTACTTCTCGAAAAATATATTTTCAGCCACACTCGTCGTGCGTTGATTTTTACATTATAATTGTTCGCCTTCTTGGTTCTTTCGGTAATGTCACGTAGAAGGGAAATAATAAATTAATAAAAATGTAACATAATAAAATACAATTGTTCGCCTTTTGCATTTAATTTTTTTTCAATTAATCTTCAACGATCGCGCTAATTTTACATTGTCTACGGCGAAGCCAGCAACCTCCGTCTCACGTGGAAACAGCGAGAATATTGATTTTTTTAACCGATGTGGAAAAAATAAACTGTGCCACCAACGGGGCCGTCACAATAACCCCCCCCCCACACATCTGTGATCTAGTCTGAGGCAGCTGTGAGAGGTGTCTCTAAACCTGCACGGCCACACGATACGAAGCGCGAAACAACATCACGAAGAGCCAGTCACAACTGGAGAAACCCGTTTAGGTGGCGCACGCTGCACCCGTGACTTGGGATTGCGTGTGGATCGTGAGAGCGCCTTGCGAATTCGCAAATGGGGTTGTGCAGGTGATGTGTGGATTTACACATCGCAAGAGCGGGAGAGATAGCGACGGTTTGGAGGTTGGGCGAAGGGGGGGGGGTTGCTTCGTACAGTAATGGATTGATTGTGGCTGATGATGATGATGATGAAATAATATACTTATAACCAAACGATGACCTTTGGTAGCAACCGATAGTTTATCAAGTAACTTCCGGAGGAATCTTGATTTGAAGCTTTCGTGACTGCAGCAATCCATACTCTTTGGTTCTTTCGGTAAAGTCACGTAGGTAGAAAGAATAATAGATCACGACGTTTCGATCGCAACAACAACCTGAAGACGGTCGCTTGTTGTTGCGATCGAAACGTCGTGATCTATGATGTTTTCTACCTACGTGACTTTACCGACAGAACCAAAGAGTATGGATTCCGAATGAATGTTTATAAGTTTATGTACACTGATCATGGTTCAGCACCATGGACAGTGACCAATCTAGACTGCAGTACAGTACTGCAGTATATCAGCACAATAAGTATGGTGCTGTAGCTTGCTTATCCGGCTGATTGATGTTGACGATTGCGTCTGCGTACAAACCACCCCACGCCCGTGACGTGCGGAATCTTTAATTTTTCCTTTTTCGCCATAACGCGAACACCCAGTCATCGACGCTTGCATATCACTCAGCGCGCGACCTGGGCTGTCTATCCTTACAACCGACAGTCTTCCGTGGCAAATTGAATCTGACTCCCTAGTTGAGTGCGTTTTCTGGTCCTGTATAGTGTTTGCGCTTCGTCGCTCAATGTTTTGACGCTGTTGAATGAAGGCCCTCCCTATCGGTCGTGCGGGTTGTTTGATTCTCTGTCGGTCAATGCCGGTTGGTGATGGACGCATCACCCAGGACCGGTTCAGATATCACTCGCCACCGATGCTATAGCCAAGGCCGGTCATCGAACTTAGGGAGCCAGGTTAATAGTGTAGTAAGCGATATATTGCAATGCGCTACTGCTAAAATAACTCGGATGCGTTTTTTTAGTTGATTCCACGACAGTTGATTGTTTTGTTGTTGCTAGAATCCACTTAATTAACCTGTGAGTGTTGGGAAGAGGAGGTTCCTGGTGCGATCGCTACGGAGACGAGTGGCCAAAGACCTCACCGCAGCGCTCATCCCGCCCGTGCTTACGTGCGTCTGTCTGTTCTGCTGCCTATATTTAGCCGGCGTATGCACTGCTTCAAAAAAAAAGAAGAAAGTGCCCCGAGGGAGTTGCTTTAGCGTGAACGTACGTCATGGCATCGCCCCATCAGAAGCGGGGATTGTTCGGCACTCCCGCGGCTCAAATGGAACACTCCGCCAGAATAATTAAGCGCACCTGTGTCATTGCGTCACAGTCACCGCCAACTCGAAACGATAAAGGTGGCGGAGTGTTCCATTCGACTTGCGGGGGGTGGTGGTGGTGGGCGCGTTTGCGTTCTTTGTGTTCTACTCTCACATTTGTAATCATCGTAGGGTTCCAACTCGTACCCCGTTGCGCTTGGCAGCAGCTCACGTTCGCTGCACGCTCCCCGTAGCGCGCGACCGAGGGACTGCGTGCAGCGGCGAAGCGCCGCGCTCCGACACCCCGAGCCGATGGGGTCCGCTATATCAGCACGCCGCTCGGCAGTGGGCCCGACCTCTCGGGAGGGTGGTGTTCAGGCAGCGGTGACTGTCAGGGAGCCCTCCTCCACCTCATCCATGCCCGCGTCCCGCGGCCGCGATCCTGGGAATCTTCACGAGCGCGCAGGTAACGTGAACGAGGCCGCCTCGGACTGTGCCTGCGGAACTTGGGGGAAACTGATTGAATGGAACTTGTAGACCATCGGTGGCTTTGCTGACACGCATACTGCTATGTGATGTGTATCTGCGTGTGTTTGTGGAGATATATATATACACCGCTCCGCTTGTCTCCGAACAATTGCGCTTTAAGTGGTAAAGTTGCTCGTCACGATTATTTGCAACTTTGGGCAAAAGTTACTCTTTCATTAAACCCCTTACACGCTGAAAACAGTAGATGTGTTTTTATCCGATTCTGATTTTGTTGGATCCTATGAAGCCTGGTATTCTCGTCGCGTTACGCATTACGCGTCGCGTCTTTCCCCTTAAATCACACAGACGACTACCATCTCATTACAACTCTACATTATCTTTATGAATATACACGGAAGGCCACTACAGTGCATCTCACGTTGCAATAAGTACGCAGGAGAAACATCGCCTCTGCGCACGGTGAAGTTAATTAGTTTGAAAAAACCTTGCGAATGTTAATTTGCTCGTGGACAACCGCGCCTTCGCCCGTGGATAAATGTGCTTCGATGGAGGCAGAATTCTACCCTCTAGCGCCCACACCGCACCCGAAGGAGCGGCTCATGGATGAAATCCAATCCAACGGCTATGACGCAGGCGAAAGCGCTTAATTAAGCCCCTTGCACATAGTGGGCTGTTTGTGTTTGTGTAACTAATAATCTCACATCGCGGCCAGCTATAAACCCCAGCGGATATAATTACAGCGGTGGACAACTCCTCGACTCCGTGTGCTGCATGCCGCAGTCAATCTCTGGCAACAATGTCGACCAAAGTTCGAGCTAAAGTTCGTGGGCCGACTCTGTAGGGTTTAGCCCAGGGAACCAGACTGTACTGTGTTGCTCTTGCGGTGCCACGTGAAATGGCAAAAATTGTAGTTGGACCAACATTATAAAATCGCCAATGAAAGTGAATCGTGAAATAACCTAATTTATTTAATAAGTACGCTATCACATAATCAATCCCCTTTGTATTATCCGCAACGAGAAGCTGGTCCTCCGAAATATGTGTCGCTACCTTTGGTACCGAAACCTCCTCCAGCTCATGGCCTATTTTTGGCAGTTGTGAAACTCGACGTTTCGCTCCACATCCGGGAATCCGCTTCGATTCCCTCCCAGAATAAGTACCGGGAGCACGTGGAGCGAAACGTCCGACATGCCGAACACCACGTGGTGCAAGCCGAATACATCGCAGCCACAGTTTAGTGGAATGTCACGGCTCACGCTGCCCGCGATCCTGGTTCCTTGACCACGAGGTCGAACATTTTCCACTTTTCGTAACTAAAGTTCCTGTGGAGTGATACGAATCCCTGCGTGTGGACTCCCAGTACAGCCTCTCACAGGGAGCCAGACTCCCCCCATGATTCTACCCGCAATAAATTAACCACATCATGAGCACTATAACCAACCTCTCCCCTTCCTGCCTTCACACAAAGACAGAGATCCCCGTTATAGCCTTGAGATACATTTGGGGAAAGTGCCGTTAGCGAGCACCAATTACACACACAAAGACAAAGATCCCCCGTATAGCCTTAACAGACTGTAGGAGCAAGTGCTGTTAGCGAGCACCTATTAAGGCCGGTACGGCACATGACGAGGTGGTGTGGTTGCAACTAAATCCGGTCACCTTTATTATCTCCTCACTGGTAATGTATACGCATGACCCCAGGAATCCAATTAAGGCTGAATCGACATAATGGTGGCCCAGAACCGGTACAGATATCACTCGCTACTGATGTTAGCTGTGGCTGGGAATCGTACAAAGATCACCGGGTCCGTAGCGCAGTGCGCTAAACCACTTTACACAACAGCACTTGCACGCGCTGCAGTCGCGCACGCATATCGAATAACACGCGCACACGCACAAAATCACGCATGCACTCGTACACACGGACCCAGACAAAGACTGTCCGTGTGGCATTATAAACTTGGGATGAGTGCCGTTTTTAAAGGGCACTTAATGGAGGAAGGCTGCAACCCGCACACGAGGGTCTATGGTGTGGCCAGTAGCACGCCGGGGGCTGCCTTTCTCTCTCCCCCAGTGCTGATGCTCACACGAAGACAAATATCCCCTCTATGGCCTTATACAGACTGTTGGGGCAAGTTCTGTGTCGCGAAAACCTATGAAAGCCGGGGGGGGGGGGGGGTTTGCGGCGCTTACACAGCCGAACCAGGCACTCATTTGAGGCCGAGTCGACCTACGGGAATGCCCAGGACCGGTTCATAAAGTCGTCACCGGTGTTGACCGTGAGCTGTGATCGAAGCTCAGGTCGCCGGGTTTCGTAGCGCGCGGCGCGTTCACCTCTACACGGACCTCTTCCCCTAAGCAGCAACCCAGGTGAGTCGCCGGCGCACACAAACAAAAGCGTGCCGAGATGAGCATTACGACAACCAAACAAATGAAAAAAAACCACGGGCAAAGCGGCCGGTGGCGATACTTTAAGTCAAACGGAAGAGCACGAGAGGAAATCAAATGAAAAATCTAATTGGAAGGAAAATTGTCCGACGAGTCCTGACGTTTCCCAAGCGCAACCCACCAAAGGGAGTGTAACTGCGGCCGGGGGTGAGAGTGTGAGTGGACAACACGGACTCCTCCCATTTCAACAGCTCGCACGTTCATCATCCCTCTGGGAGTGGCGTCCCTGAAAGCCAAAGTCGAGTTGAAAGCCGATTTTTCTTCTCGGTGGCGTCGCCTAGCGGACACACGTGGGAGCGGCGGCTTCCGGCCTCGAGGATGGGACCGGTTAATCACAATCTAGATTTGAAGTTTTCGTGACTGCAGGGATCCATACTCTTTGGTTCATTCGGTAAAGTCACGTAGGTATAAAATGCAATAAATTAAATCACGACGTTTCGGGCGCAACACAAGCGTCCGTCATCGGGTGGGACAACCACAGCAAGAAACAAATGCTGAAGTGGGCAAAAGGGCTGCTGTGACAAGAGGCTATATAGGTAAGAGAGGGGAGAGAAGCAAGGGAGGAGAGATAGAGAGGGGGGTGTGGGGTAGGGGAAGTGGAGCGCTGCTAGAGCGTTATTATCTCTCACGTCTGTCTGGCGCGTCAGGAATGATACTCACGTCAATCAGTCATCGTGAGCAAACTTTCTTTTGGGAATTAGTGATCAAGTTTACGACTAGTGTAAATTAATCATCCACGTACAATAATAGTGTAGTTATCATAATACTAATCCGTAATGATGCATTATTATAATAATTTTTTTATTTTTATTTTGAGGATGATAATTATCACCCTCAAAAATAAGTCTTTCTTAATTGTCGCAAATGATCATCATCAATATAATCAATTCACAATCATCCATCGTCATCAATACTCATCATTATCGTCAATTATCACAATACATAATTCAATATTTTTAATGCATTGGATAGAAACCAATGCTCAATAATATCATTATAAATAATCAATGCATTATCGATAACAAATAAACGATAATGAACTGTATAACCAGCTGAGAGCACATCGATGAAGAGGTATTTTGCAAGGGAGAGCTGGTTTCCAGAGTAAATAATAATGTTAATTTACAGTCCTTGGTCAAACCACTGCTGCATTCGGTACAAATAACTCGATGCAGCAACACGGACAATGAAACTATGAAATAAAGTCGCTACTTATTAAGGAATAAAATATAATATATGCAAGAACGTAAAAAGTAAAAGTGCACCGCTATACCTTTCACATATCCTCACCTACATCCAGTACCCACCCCTGTATCACTACATCAGCACTCTCACCCTGTCTCACTACATCAGTACTCTCACACCTGTCACTCGACACCGGTACTCGCCACGCTCACCTATAGTCCGTACACCCACCTGTGAGCTGGTTTACACGGAGTAGTCATTTCGATCCCTGTCGCCAACTACTATATGGGCCCGTTGTATGTCGCTGTTAGGAGCTACGCACACATTTCAAACGCTTTAGTTTCTCATCCCCCCCCCCCCACCCCGGACCATGGGGTTGTCTGCAATGGGGTTCTGCTTTTGACCAAATCGCCTCTTTTTAAATCCTTTATATTAAGTTCACTTGCTTGCTTGCTTGCGTGCTTGCGTGCTTGCTTGCTTGCTTACAACCGTGCAAATCTTTCGGTCGTGTTTTAACCCACTTCCCGTGATCCAATCGAGCTGACATTTTGCACACAGACTCGTTGTGCGTGACAATTAATTTTCGTGAAAACACATTTCCAAAATTTTACACTGTTTAGGGAAAAAATTTTAAATACTTAATTACCAATTGCTTAATGCTGGCAGACAATCATCTGACCCATAGGTGGCAGCCATCTCAAGCCAGAGGACGAGAGGACTCTAGCCACCACGCATATAAAGGATTTAGAGTGAAAAACTTTGTTTTTACGGGTTAATCTTTTAAATCCTTTATATTAAGTTCGCTTGCTTGCTTGCTTGCGTGTTTGCGTGCTTGCGTGCTTGCTTGCTTACGACCGTGCAAATCTTTCGGTCGTTTTTTAACCCACTTCCCGTGATCCAGTCGAGCTGACATTTTCCACACAGACTCGTTGTGCGTGACAATTAATGTTCGTGAAATTTTTTTTCAAACATTTTACACTTTTTAGGACAAAAATATAATATTTAATTACCAATTGCTTAATGGTGCAATGCAATCATCTGACCCATAGGTGGCAGCCATCTCAAGCCAGAGGACGAGAGGACTCTAGCCGCCATGCATATAAAGGATTTAGAGTGAAAAACGTTGTTTTTACGGGTTAATTTTTACGGGTTAATTTTTTTAAAAAATGCACCCCATCTGGTCAGATCTCGCAAGACCGAGTAGGTTTGAGCCTGGCTGGTCCACGGCAAGGAAGCTGACGGGGAATTGCCGGGGGATGCTGCAGGGCATGGTCGTCGAGGTGACCAGGAGATGGCGACAGAGCGACGGAGTCTGGAATCTCTTGTGTCTGGAGCTCTGGAGCTCTGTGCGGTGTCGTCCTCCCCTCGTATGCGAGACGCGTTTTCTCACGACTGCTCTGGGTTACTAACCACGTGAAGTCAAACACTCTTGAATGGGATTTGACCACACTTTCCCCCTTTACATAACCCTCCACAAATGTATTAGGAAGCCACTTGAGATATGCATTTGAAAAAAAATCGAGATTTTAAACTAATTTCTTTAAAACTTATTTTTGTATTTAGTCTGGCCCTCCCCCGCGCACCTGCGATTAGCACGGTTGGCTACGTACGGTGTGAAATAAGTTCAACATACAGTGCATACAATAGTTGTTTTGGGAATCATCAAGGCTTTCCTGGGTAATTAATGGACATTGTTACGCAGATCGGTAACGTAATGCAGATCTGAAACGTAATGGTTTATACCGCAACATTGTGGTTGAGTGATGGTGCATTGTTAGCTCCCTGAGTTCGATTCCGTGTCATGACTACCGCCAGTGGGCAATGTAGGATCCAATGCATGGGGCGATTTCCCCCCCGCCACTCACCTTGGGATGTTTGTAGATCAGCCTCTGACCAGTGGCTCTGGTAGAGTGATGACTCTACCGGTTCAGCCCCCTCACCCACCCACCCCCACCACCAGCACTGCCTCAGGGTGGCGATGCTACGACAATTCCCACGATCAACACGTCATGGGTGAGGCCCGAATCGAGCAGAAGATCTGAATTGGGCAAATGTCAGAGGGGCTGGCTTGCTAAAGGAAGCTCGGGTATGGAGATGCTGGGGGAAGGCCGAGACATATACAGAGGAAAGTGTTTCTTAACGACTTTGAGAAAGGGCTTTCTGTCCACTGAAACGAAGAGGAAAGTGCAATATTGCAATATAAAATTGCAATTTTCAGCCCTTTGTAATGTCCACTGCACGTTGAAGACTTTTCCACTCCATGTCAGTTACGGAGGATTTGGACCAGAATGCACCAGGCGCGATCAGTGCGGTTGGGTGAAGGCAATGTGCCCACGACCGGTTCAGATGTCAAGAAACACTGACGTTGGCAGTGGCCGGGAATCAAACTCAGGTTGTCGGGTTCATAGCATAGAAATAGAGAGATGAACAACCGAGCTATCGCTCCACCCATTTTACCCGTACAATATATAGGGATACAGCAAATAGGGTGAACTGTCGTAAACTTTAAGTATGACCATAAATCATTGGCGATCATTGCTTTACCGTGTCTGTGTGGACACCGTGAACACGTCATGAATATTATGGCGCTATAAGAAACACAGCACTAACAGTTTTTTTTTTCAGTTTCATTTATTTGGTATAGCCCTGTGAGCCATTCGGCTCTTGAATCGGGTGCAACCGCAACAAACAAAAAAACATGAACACGAAAACATGTTAAAGTGACTATGTGACTATGTGCAAACAGAAAAAACACAAACGATGTGGTTACCTTACAGGTATCTTACTCACGTGGGTGCTTTGAGCAGCACTGCAGCCTTAACAGGTGATATGCACCTGCAGAGGTAGATAGTGTTTGTCCAATCGTCATCATCATCACACATAGTCTATCATGCTTATTGTTTATGACAGTTCCCACTCTTTACCGTATATTGTATCTTGTCTCGGATGATTTTTTTTATCAGTATATCCTCCGGCAATAATTGGGTGGAGTGTCGGGATTTAGGATGCATACGTCATTGCGCGGGGGAATGAAGCCGCTTGTCTTCACACGCAAAGTTGCGCTGCTCCTCGTGGTCACGTTGAGCTTTCCTGAAAGCACTCCATCCTGCTCTCTCTCGAGAGCTCCCGCTATTCCGCCGGTTTGATCCCAATCCTTTTTCAATAATTTACCGAGAAAGATTCCTATTCGTATATGCTACCGTGCGTTTCCAGGTGTGTCTGTAACACGTGCTATGGTTTGTTGTTGCCTAGCTATGTTAAACGTTTAATAGGTTTCTTTAATGAATATACATTAATAATTACGCCTCCAGTCTATTCCAATGATACAATTGACATCTCATCATTCGACCGATTATAATCCATTGAGACATCTCGTGAATTTTTTCCCCCGTGTGTCAGAGAATGTACCCGCGGAAGCAATTTATGGAATTTGTCCAACGCCATATTATTATTATTATTTACACCGTAGGAGGCACACTTCGCAACTCGCTCTGCTGTGAGGTTATCGCCTGACAGTCTAAACCCCATTGTACACAGTATATCTGTAATTATTCGAACTGGAATTTTGCCGAACCCATTACAAATGCAAATTATTAATGCTGCGGCGTGGATATTTGTTTTGTGTGTGCAGTAATTGGTGACCAGGCTGAGAAACATCAACTGGTTTACAACACCAAGTGGCTGCGTGAATTCTAGCACATGCGCTCAGTGATGATAGCTCAGCGCTGAAACATCTGAGCGACCTGCTCACATCTATATATGCACACACATTAAAATCATGCACATATACAAACGTTAACTCTGCTTGTTAAACAAATCTTAGTTTATTGTGCTTTATGAAGACACACCCTGCACAAACATATTTTCGTGCGGGTGTTTAACCGTCTTAAAAATATATTCCGTGTGCACGAGTTGTTTGTGAGAGAGGCTCTTTTATTTATACCGAGGCGGGGTTGAGATAAATGTGATGCGGCGTTTTGATTGCATATTCGTGAGCCATGTCAATTTAGTATTTTCATTACCCGTTTCAATGCAGCCAAATAATTGTTGACAAATTGCGCCTCATATTAGTTCATACCGATGCGCATTCTGGGATGATGTGTGTGTGTGTAGGGTGTGTAGTGTGTGTCGGATGTGCAGGAGAGCAATGCCTTTAATTTTAAAGGAACACCGAACCTGCGAAAGTCATGCATGTTTAATGTTTGACGTATTTTTTATGTTTATACGCACATTCGAGTCTTGTTTCAAAAGCCCTTCCAAAATGTTAGAAGCTAGAAGTCAATTTACTGATGTTGAGTAACTTTAGTGGCAGCTGCTAATAAAAATATCAAATATAAATGAATAGCAGCTTTAAGAATGTAAGTTGATATTTTACTGTTTAAATTTGTTTTTTATATAATGAAATAGAGTATTGCGGGCTATGGAATTGGCTGGAGAAAACCCGTCAGATTGAACTAATGAGTAGCAAGGAAGTGCTAGACTGGATTCAGTGGGACAGAATTCTGATAGGAACAATTTGGAGAAGGCAGAATATTTGAATGGGGCAAATGTCAGAGGGGTATAAAGATGCTGAGGAAAGGCCAAGAGGTATGAAGAGGAAAGTGTCTTTTAACGACTTTGAGAAAGGGCGTTCTGTCAACTGAAATGAAAAGGAAAGTGTAGTATTCGGCAAGATAGAAGGAGCTTGAACCGAGGAGTCTGCTCTTAACAGAGCATAACAAAGAGGACAATATTGGAGGTTTTGATCAACCATTGCGGAGATTAATTTTTTGCGCATGGCTGTATGAATAGCAGCTTATACGTTGTACGTTTTAATAGCAAGTTATAAGTTGTTAAGTTTCTTGCCAACTCACTCGCAAGACGAGCGAACACTTTTTGAAGGCGCGTCAAACACCTCTCAAATTAAATCCGTAACGCGTTACTCTCAAGCGGCAAAAAACTCGCGTGGACGGTCACCTTGAGACAGCTTCCGTAAACCGAAGACGACGTGGCCCACAGATACACAACGTCTCCATGGGGCACGCGTGGAGCGTTGGTGGTGAAGTGGCCTCGCTAGTTGTGAGCGTGTTTGATGTCCCGCGCAAGTGGGTAAGTCCACCAGAGGGTGGCATTTTATTCTGTTCATTGTGGGCACGTGGAAGTGGCACGGCACCGAGGATTGCCGCTGCGCTCCTGTGGGACTACCTGCTCGTCACCCGTGCCCCATCTGCACGTAGATTTCCCATTAACTCAAATTACATTTTAAACTAAAATCCATACACGAGCCTTCGACTGCACGCTGCTCTGCATTTTTAAGACTTAAGCACGATATTTATTTTTAGTTTGGTTATGAAACTGGCTATTCTGGTGGCATACACAGTGGTGGTGTAGTTAGATCCTGGGTTCGATTCCTGGCCATGGTCAACATCGGTGGCGTGTGATATGTCTTCACAAACCGACCTTGACCAATTGGGAAGTACTGTATATTAAAAAATAACTATTGCCGGTACAGCACGTGGAGGACTTCATCCAGGAATGGCATGACAAAGGGCAACACATAATTATTATTCTTATGAATCTATCCTTGAAGTCAACCTACAGTTCACAGAAAGGTTTTGTCTCAAGGATAATTAGTAAATTTCTCAACTTTAACATTTGGCACATTTTAATCAGGTTAAACGATGTCCGTAGGTAGATAAATCTCCATGGAGAGGCGTGCCGTTGATTATAAAATTAACTTACAAACGAAATATTTCAATTTCCAAACTATTCAAATCATTAGAGGGCTGCTTGAGGTCATTGATTGTCTCGTGTCTGTGTCAAAATATACATAATGTATCCTGCCGAATGAACAGACAATGGCTCTACGCACGTGCTGTGTGTTACGGCCTACACGTGCACGCTTGGAGAAGCAACAAGGTATTATCATGCATAAGGCATAGATGTTTTTCTTGTAAAAAAAAAAAAATTTGAGCACAAAGAGAGAGGCAGAAAAGAGAGCGAGAGAGAAAAAGATCCAGCGAGACATTGATCGAGATTCTTTGGCATAAAATGTTGTGTGTAGTTTTCTCTTTCTCTCGTGACCTTGTACACGCATTTAAACCGCGTCGGAAAAAAACGTGGTGCTGGGAACAAGCGTTGCTAGGGGTGAATCCTATTTGATTTAGTTCTTCCACAAACACAATGATCTCCCGTATAGCCTTTAGAACAGACTGTTGGGGCAAGTGCTGTTCCTATGAAGGCCGGCACGGCACACGAGGTGGTGGGTGGCCAACACCACGCTCGGCCGCCTTTGTCTCTCTAGTGGCGATATTTACGCATTGCACCAGGCACTAATTTGAGGCTGAGTCGACCTAGGGGAGGCCCAGGACCGGTTCAAATAATCGTCACTTGTGTCGGCCGTGAGCGGGAATCGAACTCGGGCGGGCGGGTTCATAGTGCAGGGAGCTAAACGCTACCCCCCCCCCCCACACACACACAAACACACACGTGTACACACACAGACACACTCACTCACCTCCCAATTCACCTACCCCCTTCCCCCACCCATCCACCTTTTTTGTGCACCCCTGCGCCCACTGCAGTCAGCAATGTTCAATGGGGGCGCGACCATGCATCGATTAATTGTCGATTATTTTTTCCCCCACCTCCAATTACAAACACATTGCGCTCTCGGTGTAATGTCATGCGACGAAATCGTTGCTGTTTGGAACTGCAGCTGCCAGTGCATCACCCTGTGTCAATTAGTATTAAGGTTCGCGATGCAATGCGTGCGTGTGACCAATCGACGCTTTCCCGATTACGCAGCAACGTCTCCGCCAAACGATGCGATCGTTGCTTCATACAAATGCGGCTGTGAATATGATGCGAACAAACAATGAGAATCATTTCTTGAATCTAATAGCGGCCGTGATTTGTGACAATCATCACAGCTCTGGAGTGCGTGGGGTTGGAGATGGGTGGGAGGTGATGTGGGCTGGAGGGGTTGGGTGGTGGTGGTGGTTGTGGGGGAGTAATGAGTGCTGGGAGGCTGCGGTGGGTTTTGCTGGGGGGGTGGGGGTGGTCGAGGTGAGTTGTGTGACCTGGGGAGATTGGGTGCCGGCAGATGCGGGCTGGGGGGCTTGGGTGGGGGGTGGTGGTTGGATGTTTGGTGGGGAGTGGGGAGTTAGGTAGGTGGAGGAGTGGCGGGGAGGGGGGGGGAGGTTATTCACTGCACCCCTATTGGACAATGTTGCTGGTGAGATTTCGCCCGCCCGCCTCGCTCGCTCTGCACGCTGTGACTCGCGGGGCCGCGCCAGGGAGACACGCGCAGGGAGACACACGCACAGGGATTTCCATGCGCGTCCTCCGCGTTTCTCCAAACTCGCGATCGAGCCGCGCGACGCAGCCGCCTCACGCCGGGACATCGCATTCACGAGCGCCGGCGACGGAACGTCACGGCCATCATCATCATCATCACCATGACGGATAAAGGCGCCAAGAAAGGAGAGTTTATGAAACGGAGGAGCGCCACTTTTAACATTGGAGGGTGCTCGTACATCATAGGTACCTTCCCGCGTCTTGCACCGTCTCGCTGTTACAACTGAACGTCGCGTGGTAAAAAGTGATATTACTCGGAGGGGACTATTGAATTTGACCGCTGCATGTGTGACCGTGTTAAGCAAAAACGGTATGGATCACATACCCGTATTTTGACGGGGTTACTTTTAATGTGTATTTAGCGCAGCCTGATCGTTTGCTACATTGTACGTGTGTGTCGTGCCGTGTATACTCCTCGCCGTCACCAGTCACCGCGATGGTGAGGTATGGCTAAATAACCCCACAGCAGTGCATTGTTGACAATAACTTTACCATGTACAGGACATATTTGAAATCAACCTCCGCTGTGATGACTATTATGCAATCGCTCCCTCCACGCGTGTCTTTGTGCGCGCGAGCGGCTTAATTGGACCGCCGTTGCCCACGTTGATGACTTTAATGGTTGCTCCTCGCTTTGAGTGCCATTCTCCAAAAACACCGTTGCTCGATTTGCATCGTTGGCGCCTTCACTGATCGCATTGCCACGTTCGTGTTCCCCGTGTTTTACACGCGCGCGTTTACGCTCGGACCACGGTAGCGCCTTCCGCGTGGTTCCGCTTTATTAGAATCCTGCAGTAGTTTTGTACCAGTTTAAAGGGTAAAAACCTACTACTATATTTTGCCACTGGTAAAGGAGGTCTCATAGTGTAGAATCCTACAGCTGCTCTGTTGCACGCGGCTGGAGAGCAGCGCCGGCTCGCATTTCCATAGCGAGCATCGATGGCGATTGATTGGATGCAGTCCATAATGCAATTGGCGCGGTGCGGTGCAGGGCTGTGATTTTAAAGCACCGCGTTTTGCACCTGGTCATCCCAGTTCGATCCCCTGTCACGGCTGATCGTTATTGGGCGAGTGATAGCTGAACCGGTCCTGAGTTTCACCTCGTTACCAACCTGTGATTGAGAGTGTTCGTCCAGCACTGCATGACATCGAGCAGACTACATTGCGAATACGTACTACGAATATCATTCATTTAAGACTGTTATTGGAGGTGAGAGTTAGCATATATACATACACGTTTCAGAATTTAGCGGTGTAGTTATCAGGTACAAAAATAACATAAATGTACAACAAAATAATTCGAGAAAGGGTAATTAGGTTTCTTGGACATATAATGCGAAATAAAGAGACGTAATATAAATGTTTTTCTTCTTTTTTTACTGGGAAAAATTAAGAGGCACAAAAAGTCGGGGAAGACGGCGAATTAAGTTCGCCGTGAGCAAGTTGAACAATCGGTGCAACTGTGGGAGACCCTAATGCGGAGTTGACCGAGTAGATATCACGGGCAGGGTTCAACGGAAGAAAGGCCACGGTCGCCGACGTCTCTGAGGAAGGACACGGCTAGCAGACGAGAGAGAGTGGGCGGCCGGGCAGAGGAGGGGTTGTCGTTATAATTGCGTGTTTATGTGTTTCTGTAAAGCTTCTGCATGCGTCTTGCGTCCTGTTTTTACCCTCCGTGATGAACGAGGGGGGGGAGGGACGTCTTGAGGAGCACGCGGAATTGCCGACTCGACCGGTGCAGCTGGCAAGTGGCGCCCGGCGCAAAGCGTGCATCGGGAAAAACGACGTTTTGCAGAACGCCCGCGCGGATTTTTCGCAATGCTCTTCATGCGTGCAATAGTTCCTGTTCCGCGGCTGATTAGTCGCACACATGCGCGCGCACGCACGCATAAGTGTGCTGCTTTTTTTTTTACATAACGCGCGTGGCCGATTGCAGATGAATGTTCCACGCGGCCGGACACGGTACAATGGCCTTGGGCACTGTGCGACAAAAAGAAACGGAATGGGCTAATTCAGCACGCAGTGTATGTACCTGCATCCGTTGAGCTATCGACGTTAGTTTGCTCAGCGCGCGGGGCCTTTACGTTCTGGAGGAACAACTTGTTGCACGCAATTGTCTCGTTTGCCGGCCACCTTCCACGTTGCAATGCTCATGCGTTGACGCGCAGAGGGCAGCGCTGCGTGTTCGAAGCAAACACAACAAACATTCCACCGGAGGGGCTTTAAGACTCTGCGGTTTGGGGGGGGGGCAGCGGGTGGTGGTTGGAGTGGTTGTTGCTACGCGTAGGTGTGTGGGGGGGGGTAAGGGATTAAGGGAGTGGCGTGTGGTGGGGTGGGTTATGTCGAGGCCGTGTGGATTTGGGGGAGGATGAGAGGTGACCAGCTGGCTCGGTGTTTTAATAAACCAGCCGTCACCTTAATTGTGCTCCCACTTCATCATCATCACCACCACCACCACCAACCATGAGCACCACAGCCGTGTTTTATCCATCAACTCCACCCCACCTCACGTATTCCCAAACGGGCCATGCCTTCTTCCTCCGAACACCCCACCTCCCAACCCTCCCCTCTCCCCCCACTTTCCACACCCATCCCTGGACACTCACACCCACGTACACTCGCACGCACAGTTGTTGGGGTTGTTGCTATAGAGGTAAGCCGTGGGGATAGGAGGGCAGTAAGATGCAGGGGAACGCAGTTGGACGGCGGAGTGTTTTGGTGGTGGTGGGGTGGGGTAAGCTGTGCTTTAAAAACTGCATCAAATGATGTGGAATTAATAGGTTCGAATCTTTTGAGACATCTTCACCCCCCCCCACCCCCCACACACACACAATCTATCGTAGATACGATAAGCTGGCACACGTAAGAGTGCTGTCGGGCTGGAAGGACCTCGTACTTTGATAATGCACAAACAACAACAAAAAACACCTCAAAACAAAACCGTTGGTTCAACTAATGTGGGGGAGGGGATTTAATGAACATTGAACGTAGACGTTAAACGCAAAGGAGGCCTAACGTGGTGCATCATAGCAGCACACGCGTCTCACGCTAATGCACAATTGGCCTCGTGCTCTTTAAACGAGGTTTGCATCATTTTCAATACGCGTCTGAGAGTTGTTGCGAAAGCAGAGACGCCATTAAACATATACAACATGTCAGCTGCATCATGGTTTCAATCCCCCCCCCCCCCACCACCCATGAACGACGTTCATGAGCCACATATAAATGGATTCATTCAGATACCCAGTGTGTGTGTATATGTGGTCGTGTGTGTGTGTGTAGGGGAGCGGTGGCGTAGTGATTAACGCACCGCGCTACGAACCTGACCTGTGCTCGATTCTCAGGCGTGGCTAACACCAGTGGCAAGAATACAAGCTTTTCCTGGGCCTCCGCTGAGTAGACTCGGCCTTAAGCTAGTACCTTGTACGGTGTGTGAACGTCAGCACTGGGCCTGGTCCTGGCCCCACACCACCCCTGTGTGCGGCCTAAATAGGTGCTCGCTAAAAGTCCTGGCACCAACACTCTGGTCAAGGCTACAGCGAGGCCCTTTGTCTTTGTAATCGTATGCAGTCGCGTCGTATGTAACCACGACATCGATTCTACTACAATTCGTGTACGAAATTTTGTGACATTTGGTGTCTGTAATCTGGCCCGATCCTTTTCCCTATTCTTGAACGAATTGGCCCCTAACGAGTACTCATTAAGTCTCAACAATGTTGAGACAAAGGCGGCCGGGCAATGTAAAGCGCTCAGCGCTGGCAACCTTTACCCCTTAACAGGCGCTCACTAAAAGCACTTACGCAGAATGGGATTATTAATAAGAATTACAAATGTAATTTGTGCCTTCCTAATGCTGCACACGCATAGGCTGATATTAAGTGCAGCATATATATATACTGGACTGTACTACGCCGTCGGTGGAGCGGTTGCGCAATGGTTTTAGAACCCGGCGACATGAGTTCGATTGCCGGCCAGGATCAAACGTGAGTGCCGCGTGACATCCGAACCGACCCTGCACCCTTCCCGGCTCAGCAGGGCCCGTCTGCTGCATTGCTTTCAGCACCATGGCCAGCACGGTAGTGGAATGCACACGTTTTGCACACGCGCAGGCCTACGACTCGCGTTGCAGAAGTAATCAAAAAAATCGCTTGAATAATTTGAATAATCAAAATTGATTAACCAATTGTAGAGTCCCGCCGGCTTTTAATTCGGTGTGTGACGAACGTTTTCGGCTGCATTTTTCTGGAAATAATTAGCCTGAAAAGAATAAGAGGGGGGAGAGAGACACTCGGGTTGGTCGGGGGGGGGGGCGATGGGATTCTGAAAGAACGTGACGATGCAGCCGATTTGGAGCGGAGATCTCACGCTGCGTTTGCTCTGAATGAACGAGTTCACGCGGACTTTCACCATGGTGGTAGCGATATGAGTGATACTGGGGGGACTGACCGCCGATGGGCGAGTGACTGGAGTGAATGAGTAAGTGCGGGATAATAAATCAGCCGGACTGCTTTATGTTGAATGTTATCGAGTGCAGCGAGAAAACTACTTCTGAATCGCTTCGTGAGGCCTCTCTAAGACATATTATAGCCTCGCGTATGTACAACTACTCGCCCTTACACATCTAGGCCAAAACTCAGCAGACTTCAAAATAAAACAACGTGAACTTTTATTTGGGCGGGCAGTCCTTGGTGTGACCAGGTTGAGACAATTCATTCACTGCGCCTGAAAAATCAGTGAAACAACACGTGGCTATCGGCCTGATTCGAACGCAGAATCTCAGTGGCGCAGTCCCTTGAGCCACTCGGTCACTTTTACATTCTCACGTATATATGTGTGCTTATATATAAACATACATTTGTATTCGTATCCATATCTCCTGTACAACCACAAACCGCTACACCCACCGTCTTGGTGTCAGAGATACTCAAAGCATAACACATTTTGACCCATCAAATATGTGCACGTTTTTTTATTATCTAAATAATCATCCACATTTAACAATATACAACAGCGTGGCGGATGTATACTGTTAAATGTGGATGATTATTTAGATTATTTATACGCTGATCGTGTAAACGAACGCGAGAAAATATTCGACACAAAATAGCAATCGCTTTTTTTTAATCCTTTATATTAAGTTCACTTGCTTGTGCGCTTACGACCGTGCAAATCTTTTGGTCGTTTTTTAACCCTCGTGATCCAATCGAGCTGACATTTTGCACACAGACTCGTTGTGCGTGACAATTTATTTTCGTGAAAAAAAATTCAAACATTTTACACTTTTTAGGAAAAAAATAATTATATTTAATTACCAATTGCTTAATGGTGGCAGGCAATCATCTGACCCATAGGTGGCAGCCATCTCAAGCCAGAGGACGAGAGGACTCTAGCCGCCACGCATATAAAGGATTTATAGTGAAAAACTTTGTTTTTACGGAGTTAATTTTTTGCACACCCTGTGGAGCCACATTTTTTGTTAGAACAACTTCCTCGTCACCCATCGCGCGCACGATGTGCACGTTTGTGAACACCTCGACGTGTTAGCGCTGTGTCACGTGCGCTTGTTAGTAGTTGCTGAGGATGTGAAATACGAGTGCCTGTAGTCGTTGCTGAGGATGTGAAATACGAGTGCCTGGTAATTAAGTGAGCATTTTATTTTACGATGGCATGTTTACTTAACGTATCATCCGCTGTCTAATTGAATAATTGCTTGTTATTGCTGAACGCTCATCCGTGCCATGGCGACGAGTTTCGTTGTTGCTTCGCGCGGGCATTGTCCTGGCGCGACGTGGAAATGTCGAGATCTCGGCGCACTGGCAGCAAAGTCAGGTGGGTCACATGCCTCTCTCCCACCTGTCCCCCCCCCCATCGCCCCAGTCTCAGATCCGACCCCGCCACAGAAGCACTGCCAACAGCGTGAATACCGCGGCTATTCATTCCGCCAGTTCGTTTTCTAATTTGGCGGTCGCTTTGCCCTGATTCCACGTACAATTATTGCGTACAACAGTGCGACTCAAGTTGGGAGGTGGCGGTGGAGAGGCAAATCGAGTAACCCGCACACACAACGCATCTGGTTATTCAGCGATTGGATTAATCGCTTTCTCTGCCTCTTCCACGTGGGAGCGAGACGCAAGGCAGCAGGGAAAGAGCGCTGCACGCGGCTGTTTGTTCGCTCGGTGGGAGCGACTCTTGTGGCGTGCGCATCCAACCCCGTGTGGACACGCGTGTGTGCTGTGCATGGGGAGCGGTGGCACACGGTGGTTAGCGGACAGCGCTACGGACACGGCCACCCGAGTTAGACTCCTGCTCAGCCTAAAGTGAGTACCTGATGCAGTGTGTAATTATCAGCACTGGGGAAACTAAGGCTGGCCGGGTGTGGCGCTGGCCACCCACTCCCTCGAGTGCCGTGTTGGCCTTCATAGGTGCTCGCTAACCACACTTGCACCATCAGTCTATTAAGGCTATACGGGGGATATTTGTCCGTGCATGCAGGGTTTTATTTGGGGATGGAGGGGGGTGACAGCCCATGAACGTAGTGGGGGATGGAGGGTGGAACAGATGGTGGCTGCGGAAAGAAAAACAATAGAGGAGAGACGCAGAGCATCGTTGGCAGATGGGATTGAGGTCACCAGGCAAGAGGCTACTGCTAAGATGACATCACGCCCCACATCTGATCACTTTGAAGAGACCCGCTAACTGCACGTGGCCCTGTCTATGAAGTCGAACGCTAAGTCAACAATAATTATCAATTATTTAACCAGACAAGGCTCGCTGGTCATCGAGACTCATTCTCTACATTGCATCGTAACAGATGACCACCTTACTCACGAGCAGGAAGCCAGAGTAACACGTGGACAACACGCACACACATACACACGAGGGGATGTATGGATGCAAAAGTACGCACGGATGGGTATATGAACCCGCTTGCTTTACTGCAATTTCCTGACCAATTTGCAAATCAATGTACGCATCTACGTAAAACGTCTTTCGCACCATAAGTAGCCAACTGCGCTGATCGGTGGTGCGGCGAGGGGGGGAGGACAACAATCTAAACACAAAAAGCAGTTCTAAAGAAGCGAGTTTTTAATCTAGATTTAAAAGTGCAATGTTCCAGTGGCTACCTAATGACGAGCTCCAGTAGCTTCCCAATCCAGCAGGTGCGGGAGTGTCACCACAATTGGCGTGATCGTCAACTCTTGCCTCCGCCGCGCCGGCTTTACAAGCGTGAGCCGCGACCCGTGGGACACTGACCGGTGACTACAGCTGCGCCGTGGCCCGCCAATTTTAGGCCGCGAAGCAACGATTTCTGGCGTTTGTTTTCCAGGATTGCGTGACCGAGGTGGGGGGGGGGGGTATAGGTGGTGTTTGAGTGAAAACAAAAAAGGATAATTCCACCAGGTGACGTGAAATGATGGGTAGGGTCACCGCAAGGGGTCCAATTGCTCTGTCAGTGCTATCACATTATTTTAGGAATGGCAGCAATAGTTATTTTCATGTCAGTTGTGTATTCTGGAACGAGAGGGAGTGGGTGGGTAGGTGGGGGGAAAACACAACGTATTATAGTCGCTGCCAGGTGAAATGAATAGACGCATTGTTTCGTGGTGAGAGCACCCGATGTGGTCGTTTCACACGAACCGGGGCAACGAAACCAACTTTACTCGGCATCATGTTACAGCAGTCGTTTGACCATACTTCACCATTCTGGTCAGTGTGGTTTGGTGAAGGGGGGGGGGGAAGTGTGGTGTCCGGTCGGAGTTCAGATATCACTTGCCGACTCAACTGAGTCGATGTATCTGGGCAAACGTTGAACGTTCTGAATTCACAGTGACAACGATTGTGCACTCAATATTGGCGGTGTGTGGGTAAGGCACGTCCCGTATGCCGAGTTGGGAGTGGCGGCGCAGTGGCTGACGTGCGCCGCGTTATGAATCCTGAGTGAAACATTTGCAGCCGCGGTGGTTAACATCAGTGGCGGAGAGATCATTATCTATTCCGCCTCCGCCCTCCCGCTATCACCAGCCAGCAATCACAAGCGTGGTGAAATATGGTGAAACATCAAGTTCATTTATTAGGTATAGCCCTGTGAGCCATTCGGCTCTTGAATCGGGTGCAACCGCAACAAACAAAAAACAAAAACATGAACAAGAAAACATTTTAAAGTGCAATCAGAAAATCCAAGAAAAGACCGCAAAATATTGCAGAAAAAACACTGCACACCAACGCTGTGTGCAAAAATCCCAGTGGGATGCAAGTCAAACAACAACAACAACCACAAGACAACTTAGATTAAGGCCATCAGTCTAACTCTGTACTACAACAAACAAACATGGCCAAACCAATACACTTTTCTGACACATTGCATCAGGGGGTGGGGGTCTTTGATCCAGAAGTGAATTCATAATGGGTTTTACATGACGTTACATTTGCAGCAGATGTTCTTGCCAGCGCACGAGTCTGGAAACGAGGATCGTTGCCCGCTCACCTTTTGCTCCAAGGCACCCCCAGCTGAGCCCCACACGAGCAGAGCCTTCTAATGTTTGCTTTGCTCGAGCTTGAAAAGAATGCCCAGTCGTTACAAGTGTGTGCACTAAGACCCGGCTCTTCGGCGAGGTGAGACCACCCTGCGAGTGGGAACACACTTCGTGGTGTTATTTGATATTGGAACAAATGTGATTTGTATGCCCAACACATATATACAGACGCTGATATCGGCCGTATAGCTACGTAGACTGGTGGAGGGAAACAAGTGTTGTTTGCGTGAGCCAGGTAAGGCTACATACAACGCAGCTTTGGGGGGGTGGGGGTGGGTGGCAGATTGATTCGTGGTCTGAACCTGGTGTGTGATCCGAGTACTTTCCAGACGGTTCATATCGTTGGCGAGTGACAGCTGAACCAATCCGGGCCCAACTAAACCAACGTCACCAACATCGGTCAAATAACCCCAATGATTGACACAGTATGGGGAGGCTTTCATCCATCAGTGGATTTACAAATAGCTGAATATTATAATCTACACACACACAATGCACCTGCGAACATTTAAGACATTGTACTCATCGACCATATTCCGAGTGTGTGTGTCAACCTCTCGACAAATATTCTGTATCTATAGCTTGTATTGGTTTAATCTTGATTTGAAGCTTTCGTGACTGCAGGAATCCATACTCTTTGGTTCTTTCGGTAAAGTCACGTAGGTATGAAATAAAATAAATAACGACGTTTCGGGCGTTGCTTGTGTTGCGCCCGAAACGTCGTGATTTATTTTATTTCATACCTACGTGGCTTTACCGAAAGAACCAACGAGTTTGTATCGGTTTTATGATTTTAGACGTTTTTAGAGCCGAAAATTACGTAAGAAGAAAAACAACCAATCTCCTTGCCAGGATGTCACTCCGGTACAATCCATAGTACAATTGTTGCAGCCCCATCTGTGGTCACCTGTGCATTTACATTCTAGTTTAGAGCCGCTTAGTAGACAATAACACATTTGTCGATAATGCGCTCGGAAGCGACGGCACATAATAGGGCACTGGCACTCTCCACTCAGATGCCAAACGCGTTAGACCTTTCCAATCAAGGTCGGCTGTGCTATAAAGCTTCAGCTTTATGATCTTGACACATTTCATGAATGCGAGGAAGCCTCCTCCTCCTTGCGCGTTTAAATGTGTTCAACCCGTCAACGATTTACAACGGCCGGGCCAAAGCACTGATTTGATAATTGTGCTGAGCTCGTCTAGAGAGCGCCTTGTCGGGCTGCGGCCTGTTTTTGAGGTTTGGTTGCCCACAGCAGGTGGCTTCACGTGTGTGGGTGTGTGTGTGTTTTTGTTGTTGTGGGGAGCGGTAGTGCAGCAGTTAGCGCGCAGCGCTAAGAATCCGGCGAGCCGGGTTCGATTCTTGCTCACAGTTAACACCAGTGACGTTTATCTGAACCGGTTCTGGGCCTCCCCTAGGTCGACTCAGCCTCAAATAAGTACATGGTACGGTGTGTAAACATCGACACTGGATAGACAACGGCGGGCGGGCGTAGTGCTGGCCGCCCAATCCTTAGTGCGCCGTGTCAGCCTTCATAGTTGCTGCTCGCTAACAACACTTGCCCCAATAATCCGTTGAAGGCGATACGGGGGATCTTTGTCTTTGTGTTTTCTTATCAACGTCGTCTCGTTCAATCCCCCACTGTTGCCACCTGGAATCAGGTAAAACAAAGACCGTTGCGACCTTATTTGGGCTATAATTCACACAAACAAAGCTTGTCGTAAATTGTTTTGCTTTTGGGTTGTATCAATATGAGCGGGGCATCGACCTTCAAACTGTCGGGGTGGGTTTGTGCAAAACACATTCTTTAAGCAGTCGGGCGTCCAGATCAAAGTAAAATAACAAGCGCCAAATCAAGTTTAAAATAACAACTTTAAGGTTTCTGGCCAATGCAGCGGTTTGTCTAATTTCAACAAAAAAAGTCACATGCAAAGCAGGATGGGCAGCAATGGTAAGGGTTGGAGCTGCAGTTTGGTTGTCCAGGTCAAAGTAACCATACCCACGGAATGCTCCTGGTAAATACAGCGGTGTAAGCAATATATGGCAGTGAGCCGAGAGTGAATACTACAGAAAGACCAGATCCAAGTAATAAACCACTTACCTTTGCACATACAACGTAAACCTAGGGCAGCGCGATCTTCACTGTCAGAATTTCAACATTCCTATAGAACGAGATAACTCCCATGCATCTTTCCAATACTACGTCAGTCCAGTGGCACCGCTCGTGGGCTCTAAAGGGACGTCAGACGGTAATAATAAAGTATTTTCGGTAATTAAATGACCTGCATGTAATCTCGTGTCTCTTAGAGCTCTCTTCACTTGATACAGTAATTTTGCTGTGACGGTTCCACCTGAAGACGGAAGCTTGTGTTGCCTCCGAAACGTCGTGATTTAATTTATTTATTTTCTTTTTTTTTACCTACGTGACTTTACCAAAAAACCAAAGAGTATAGACCCTTGCAGTCACGAAAACTTCAAATCTAGAATTAATTAAATGACGCTTAGGAGCTTTTGTCAGACGAACTCGGGACACGCAGCCGCGAGATAAAAGCTGTTTGTGTCTTCTCATTTTTGGTTGCATCATCAACTTTTGCAACGAGAGGAGAACAGCTTCTGTTCGCCAATAGGTGACGGTGACGTCACCGCAGTGCTTGTGCCAGGCTCAGTGCACTTTGAGGCCCACGCGAAGTTGTCAAAGTCTCGCGCTGGCAAGAAGTCACTGGCGCCGGTTGTCATGGGGGAACTGACCGAGATGACTGACAAGTTCGAGTGCGTTTAAAACAACGAGCCCAATCGCACACACTCGCACGGCAGTGCACAGAGGTCCTCCGAGAAAACGTGTTGAATAAACTCTGCTTCCTTCCTGCCAGGATGAGTCAAGAGAATGTTTGTACGAGAGGAACAGCACTTGAATACAACCCAGTGACACAATTGAATTACACCAAAAAAGTAGTTTTCTTTCTCACCGTTTTGTCTGTTTCCCCATTTACAATTTGAGCTGTCTGGTGCCATGGTCATGATACAAAGGGGTCAATTTGGAACTCTTGCAAAGTAGTGAGTGCATCGCTTCATCCTAGACGATGCGTACATAACTACTTTTGAGGTGCCTTCACGTAGATATGTTCTATTATATGGCAATGAAACCTACGTAATTTTTTTTGTTAATGTACTTGTGATCTAAAAAAAATCTAATATGAAAACCATGATGGGTTGTATTTTTGTGTGGTGGTCATTCCAGGTTAGGTTTTTTTTCGTAAACCATCGCTCTGAGAATTCCATTTCATCACGGGTGGCTCAGATCCATACCCCAGAAGTCTTGTCAGTGCTACTTCAGCACTGCTGCGAATCCGTGAGCCACTTCCCAATTGATTTGAATGTTTAAAAAAAAAAACGATAACACGGCGTGCCTATCCGAACTTCGGCCACACCAAAGCGCGTGCAAGGAGGCTGGAAATCCACGTGCGGTTTGTGGCAGCAGGGCCGTACAGCTCCTGCTCGCGCCGCTCGAAGTGAAATCCGATCGCTCGTTTTAAAGAGCGCAGCAGCAGCGGCAGCAGCAGTTGCCTGCGTGGGTCTCGCGCTCTGTAAACAGCGACGCACCCGGCGGCGTCCGCGGAAGAAAAAAAACATTCCGCGCGGCGCGTGGCTCTTAAAACAGCACGCCGCGTTTGTTTTGTGCTGCTGCTGCTGTTATTATTGTTTAGGACAAAGGCGGCCGGGCGTGGTGTTTGCCAATCCCCCTCCCCACGCCCACCCCGCGTGTGCCATTCCGGCCTTCATAGGTGCTCGATTAACAGTATTTTGCTCCGATTGTCTGTTAAGGCGACACGGGAGATGTGTGTTATTGTTTAGGCTTTGCGTGACATGTCGCAGCGTTCGCTGTTTGTCGGGTTGTTGATTTCCGCAGCGAGTTTTTTTTATTTTCCATGCTGCGGGGATGTTCGCCATCTCGTGAGAACCGTGGAATCTCCTGGGCAAGTCCACGGATGCTGTGCTCCTGCCATTAGGATGTGGAATTGTGATGACGCGCTTGAGACTACGGCCGTAGGAGTGCGCTGGTTGTTGTAAGGAAAGGGGGGAACTGATATCTTGACTGGACGTGCCCTCGCGAGTTTGCGTGTCGGCGACGGTTCGCAGTTTGCGGTTAAACCACAACTTCTTGAATGCGTCAGCTGCTGCGAGGTGTTTTCTTTTAGGTCAGCTCATGTGTAGCGAGTGAGATGGACTGTGGCGTAGCAGGATCGTCGTGAGGGATTGCAACGACAGCATGCGGAGGGACACCTCATCCAGCACGGAATAGACTGGCTGGAAATAATAATGATTCATGTATTTGTGCCCATATTAATATGTAGAATTGCACATGGGCACAGCACAAATTAACGTATGCATGTACTAGCCTTGTAACCAAATTGCCTGGGATGTGCCCAAACTAATCAGATTTGAGAAGCTATACAGAGTCGAGGTTGGATAGATGGGCAACGACATGCATAACAGCTGTTGTCGGCTGCAAGGGATGCGTGCTTGCCAGAGTGCAGTGCATCAAATTAATGATTTTCTTGTACAGTGCTTCGATGCCCCCGTGTATATGTTCCCTGCCTTCAAAGCATACCGAGCAGCGTGGTGCAGTTTGGTCGACACGTCGTGGGGAGGGCCCTCATCCAACAGTGAAATGACGACATCTCGTACATCTATCGATACTCCGCGGCATAGGGGGCGGAGGGAGCCGTGCACGCGTGCATCGCATTTAGACGACATCCAGCGATGCAGCACGAAGAGAGTGCGTGCGGTCACCGTCGCTCGATGGGATTGAAGGCGGCACCGCACCGTTCCGAGGCAAATGAATGGCAGTCCTCTTATTGGACTCGCCGCGCTCCGATCCGCATCGACTTTTCCAACCTCCTCGGGACACCCGGGAAGCCGATCGGCACCGCGCTTCCCGCGTGATGAGGACGTCAAGCCGCTCGCGATCGCCCAATTAGACGCCGTAATCCAGAGGCGCGGTGCCGCTAAGCGACGCGGCGCTTGCGGGGAAGCGCGCGAGCCCCGGGCGTGGAGCGCTCGGCCAATTGGTTAAACCGCCAGTCGTGCGCAGAGGATGTCCCTTGCACTCCGGGGGGGGGGGGAGGGGATCGATCCCCACGTGGACGGTGTCCTCGCTGTCCTGATTCTGTGTGCGTGCGCGCGCGCGCGTTTGGTGAGGTGAGGAGCGGTGGGTGTAGTGGTTGGCGCGCGCTGCGCTACGAACCCGGCGACCCTAGTTCGATTCCCGCTCACGGCCAACACCGGTGACGATTATTTGATCGGTTCCTGGGTCTCCCCTCGG
Organism: Lampetra fluviatilis; assembly: GCF_964198595.1. Taxonomy (NCBI): domain Eukaryota; kingdom Metazoa; phylum Chordata; class Hyperoartia; order Petromyzontiformes; family Petromyzontidae; genus Lampetra; species Lampetra fluviatilis. Next base: position 9,913,253 of record NC_136284.1, on the reverse strand, counting down.
TCGACTCGGCCTCAAATGAGTACCTAGTGCAATGTGTAAATATGGTCCCTGGGGAGGTAGTGCTGGCCACCCACCCCTTCATGTGCAGTGCCGGCCTTCATATGTGCTGCGAGCTAACAGCACTTGCCCCAACAGTCTGTTCAGGCTATACGGGGGATCTTTGTATTTGCATTTGGTGAGCGTGTGAGAGAAGTGCAAGCGATGAAAACTCCCACAACATGTGTACTAATAACTGGGTTCTTTCGGGCATTATGTAAAATGGTAACAGATAAAGGTAGTAATAATCATTGCAGCCGATTTTCAATCCACTGCTGGATGAAGGCCTCCCCATGAATTTTGGTCATGGAGGATGTTTGGCCATATTTCACCGTGCTGGTCAGTCCACGTTGGTGGAGGTTTGGTGGCCCAGGATCAGTTCAGATCTCAATTCGCCACTGACGTTAACCAACGTCGGGAATCTAACTCAGGTCACTGGGTTCGTAGCACAGTGTGCTAACAACTGTGCTACTCATCCGCCACGTCTAAAACGGGCTGTGGTATATCTGATGCACAAAGACGATTGTGCATGAGTTATTTATATCCATTCTAATTATGTTCTGTAAAGACTACATAGCTTAAATTGTGGGTACAAATATATTGCTAAGTCTATGCTTTTAACTAGGAAAATCTGACAACCTAAATGGTTGAATTTGCACCGCCATAAATGTGGGCAGGAGCTGTATTACTTTCACTCATAAGGCAGAGTCAGCCCAAAGTTCTAATTTACTTAAGTATTGTCCTACACACTTGCAATGTACGGTCTCCATTACCAGTGAACCAAATTCATTCAGCTGAAGACCTGGAGAGATTTATTGTGGAATGGGTTTGTAGAATGTAAAACCATGCACTCAGAGATAGACTAGCAGAGTGTAATGCAAAAGACAATAGTACTTTTTTGTGGGCTTAAATTATTTTGCTTGGCTCACTCCCTAAATCGCTGTTATCGTCGCAATGCACGAGTTGAAATCCTAATCCATTCAGTTCAGCCCATTGTTACGGGTTTTGGAGTTATTACATTGAATCGTATTTGGTGAACAGCACCTTGCTGGAGAAGATCACTTATGTAATGGTTATATTTGTAGCCTGCCATAGAAATGTGGAAATTCTGCAACTGGAATATGATCACGAATGGAAATGAGTGGCGGACAATGTTCCTTTAAAGAACGGGGACGCATTGACATTTCAGAAGCTATATAAATAAAATGCATTTAATTTAAAATATGAGCATCAGGCAGCACTTCTCATAATGTGTAGAAAGAAAATTGCACCATGAAGTCTTAAAAACCTTGTTTCGATGACCCAGACACGTGAATTGATGGGTGGAAAAAAAACATGAGATTTAAATGGGAAATGGAAATAGGGTTGACCTGGCTGTGAGTAGGAAGCAGCGAGCAGGGCAACTGAAACGCTGAGCGCGCGAGGTCACAGCGGCACCGTTTTCAGTGACATCGCCACATTACATTCAAACTAAACTTTTCATTTCACCACTGAGCTATTGGCTCTTTTTTCAGAAGCGACCTGGCCACAAATGATCGCTCAACCAATTGGCTTACGTGGCATTTTATAGCAGTCAAATACACTCTGAACGCATGTTTCTAAATGTGGAGGGACAAACCGGAGAACCCGGAGAAAAATCCACGTGACCCACGGGGAGAGATACACGCAAACTCCAAATAAAGAACAGGCATTAGGGTCGGGATCGAACTCACAAACTCCTGTATACCAGGCGAGGTAGTTAACATTTCGCCACCGAAGCGCCCTGCTGAGAGCATCTTTAGGAGCGGCACTCCACTTGACACGTGGCAGCGGATATTCCCTCTGTTCAAGTGCGACACCTGAGCAGGCGTATCCAGTGTGAAGACGTCAGACGGCGACCCTGAGTGTGGAGCTGGGATATAATATATATGATTATTTTAATAATCGATTCCTCTACCGGTCACCGTCGGTTCCATTCCTCTGCTAATCGGATAACAAACAAAAATGTATTTGAAACAAAATTGATAATATCTGTTCAGTTGCTTGCCACTGGAATGGGAGGCGATGGGCATGGTTTGGTGACGTCGTTGGCATCACCAGCACGCAATGTTGGGCATCACTTGTAGGTGGCTTTCCTGCTTTCGGGAGGCAGGATTTCTTGGTGGCTGCCAATTGTCTAAGGGCCCAAATAATCGACCACAAACTTGTCGTTTGCAATTTTTCGTCGATTTGATTGATTGAATTGACGAATCGTCTAAAACGCGAAGAGTAGCCTGACATTGCCGTGACAGCATGTTGTAAACTTGAGTCTCCCAGGTAACGGGGCTTAATTCCAGCCGGGTCTGTGCAGGTGGGTGACCCAGTAAATGTATTCACACCTGGCACACAACAGCCGCCTATACCTGTCACACTAGTCACGTGCCTTACTCCTGACCTGGGTAACCTCTTCTGCGAGGTGTGGAGCCCTCCCCGGTGAGCTCGCTCACTGCGACCACCGGGAGCTCCACGAGGCACTTCGTGACTTGCTCCTGACGATCACGTGGTTGATAATCTGGTATCGACCTGTGAACACAAACGCAAGAGGAGAGGAGCAACTCCACGTGATGTTGGGCAGAGGCCACAACTGTCCACGTGGGCGGGCCCAGTGGGGGCAAGGTGAGTAGGGGGGGGGGGGGCGAATGTGACTCTCGCTCCTGGCGTTATTTTCTGACAATCCAAGCAGCCGTAGCCTCCACGGTCTCAGTGATAGTTCGAGCCACGGTCCCCCTCCTCGCCCACCCCCTCCCGTGCCGCTCCGCCCTCTAGCAGTGAAGCGTGGTCGCGCCCGGCGCTCCTCGTGCGAGAGTGAGCCACCTGGAACCGGCTAACGAGCCGGTACGCTCCCGCTACTCAGAACTCGAGCGGCACGCGAATGTCACGGCTCCTGCCCAAGAGGGATGGAATGTCGCGCTTTGCTGCGAGGTCCATCTGCTGCCTGTCACGATGCACGAGCTGCTGAACACGGGAGAACGGGCCGCCTACAAGAGGCGTATTGTCATGGAATGGGTTCCAAGTCATTTAGTGAGGAAACCAAACTGAGCAAACATCGCTTGCCAAATGAGCACTGTTGGTAACATGCAAATAAACAGATACAAGTCTATATCTGTTTATTAAAATAAATTCCAGTCTATAAATCAATGGGTATAAGTTGATTTATTTGTACATTTGTCTTGCAATCTCATATCGCTCCACTGATTTTTATTTCCATGAATGAGAAATAATTTGGAAGTTTATCAAGTGCGTTTATTGTGAACAATTTTAATTACGAATGGATTTCTCTTAAACCCAATAATTTGCCTAATTCGGCTGATTGGCTCTGAAACTGCTTATTTATTCTACCATTTATTAAAGCCTGGAATATTCAACAAGCTATTATTGAAAACCATACAACCAATAGGCATAACCCCCACCAGTGAATCTCAACGAGCTTACCACTACTGTAGTTGTTTTATAATGAGTCATTATAATGGGTATCTATGCAGTGTTATTTTTGGCATTGACGAGTCCCATCACTGAAATGCATGGCTTGTGCATTTAACATCCAACAGCATTACAGTGTTGGTTTAACAAGCCTGACTACTGATGAGACCCAAAAGGTCAAAACCAGTCCACGGAGTGTTTTCCTAAACAAATGCTGTTAGACAACATAGTTCCAAGAGGTCCAATGGATGTTGAACATAAAATATGTCTTTATAATGAAGGAACAAATATTTTTTTAATGTTTATTTCTTAACCACAACATTTGGTATAGTTTGCTCGAGGCAAGATACATTCATCAATTCCCTGGAGCCATTAAATTAATTGTCACAGTTACAGTGTCGATATTTAGAAAAAAAAAATGTTCTATAACATATTTTGTCTTGATCACCATTATTCCCCCCCCCCCCCACCTTTTAATAAGTTACGTTTACTTCACGAGCATAAACATCGACATTAGCATTCCACTATAACTTGTCACCGTTTAAGCATGATTCTTACGCGCACGGCATTATGCAAGTATCATGAGCGTAGGGATATTAATTTGTTGTCAATGAGTCTATGCGTCATCACATGCCCGTCTTCTCTATCCGCAACGATCAAAATTAAATATGGAAGTGCTGCTGCTGTGGAACCCGTTCGTCCGAGAGCGGCCCACGTCAACTGCCGTTTCCACCCCTGCAGAACCATCAGAGCAACCGACCTGAAAAGTGTCAGGACATCCGTGTGTCGTGTTGTGAAGAGTGGCGGCACGGCATGCCATCGTGTATACCGCGGGCACGTGCGTGTGCGTGTGTTTCATCGTATGTATCCTAAATATCAATGTATTGCATGTGTAAAGTGAGAGTGGGGAAAAAGTATGAAACTGTTGCAAGTATGTGCAGTGTAATATCAGTTTTTTTCAGTGGCGTACGTTTGGTTAATCTGCAGTTTCACCAAGTTATTTGTTCTTGTTGCTGTTGAATCATCTAATTATCTTCTCATCTCCCGCTCTGCCACTCTCCCCACCAATGCCTCTCATTCTACCCCCCACACCGCTCTCATTCCACAGTCGCTAAGGAACACTACGATGCTGAAGGAAGGAGGCCTCTGGAACGATTTCGACGTAAGTACTCTCCCATTGATTAATTATTCACACTTTTGATCATCAGCAGCAGCCATCCACTGCTCGATGAAGGCTTCCTGCAAGCGGTCACCCGACCTCTTGGTCGTGCCGATCGTGACAATCCGCCTAGCTCTTGCACACGATCCGATTTCATCGCGATTATATATTTAAAAGAAATATAGTATTGATCATGTATTCGTTCACCCCAGAAATGCCTTAACGGAAGTGTGTTGCGCCCGAAACGTCGTGATCTATTTTATTTCATTTTATACCTACGTGACTTTACCGAAAGATCCAAAGAGTATGCCCTCACGGAGTCTAAACCTAAATTGGCAACAATAGCTTGCTGGTTTTTTTGAACGTTTAAACAATATTTATTGAGCATTTTTGCTTCAGCTTGGCAGTGCCTGAAGACAATCCGCACAAGCACGGCGTGCCAAATGCTGCACAAATCGCTCGCAGCGAAAACCTACTTGCTGTACTGTGTCTAATATATGCATATATATTGCTCTGCAAAACAGCTTTTAACACATTTGTGTTTTAGTTGCACGATATGTATATAGCGCACACGTAATGTGAACATAAATACACGATTGTGTGTGTGTGTGTGCGATGCTAACAATTGAAATTGGCTGTGGAAATAAAATCCCGGTGGGAAAGAACATGCTTTTCAATTACTGACCACGTCGGGCCATTGTGTGACATGTCAGGCTTAGTCTCAAGTTTGAAAATATTTCACAAATGGGTTTGTTAAAAATTAAATACTTTTCCCCCTACACTATACTCTACATCTGTGATTCCATGGATTTCCATACCTGAGAAATAATGACTCTTGCTGGGCCCTCGCCTGGTTAAATAAACATGTTGAACTGAATATAAACGACTTCTCCCTTAGACATTCCCATACGTTCGTACATAATGTGTTCATTATGAATGTTGCTTACGGCAAATTGAATTTGTATATTTAGTGCCATTACCTTATAATGAATGCTATTTTATCATCATTATTCTTTTTTATTTAACCCTGCAAAAAGCGTAGCTGATAAATGTGGCACAAGCGAGGAGGTCGTGCGATTTCCTAAACGTGCTTTGGCGGATCATTCAAGATCCAACAACGTAGCATTATTAGCAGGGATCATTTTATAATTACTGTCCTTAAACGGAGCCGATCGATTTTCCGGTGAGGGGGGGAGGGGCAAAAGAAAAAGGGAGAAATTTTGAAAGGGGACTGACAACGGAGCATAAATAAAAAAACAAATAACTGAATTTAAACGCTCGTACGCACGCTTTAATCAGCGGCTCTCCGATGATCAAACCTCAACATGCTCGTAAACACATTTGCCTCGTCCAAGTCAGCGGGTAAGGCATCTGCCCCAAGAATGCACGGCCACGTGGCGCCGAATGAGAATGAACATTCTAATGAATGAAGACCAAACGCCGAATGAGAATGAACATTCTAATGAATGAAGACAAAACGCCGAATGAGAATGAACATTCTAATGAATGAAGACAAAACGCCGAATGAGAATGAACATTCTAATGAATGAAGACAAAACGCCGAATGAGAATGAACATTCTAATGAATGAAGACAAAACGCCGATTGAGAATGAACATTCTCATGAATGAAGACAAAACGCCGATTGAGAATGAACATTCTCATGAATGAAGACAAAACGCCGAATGAGAATGAACATTCTAATGAATGAAGACAAAACGCCGAATGAGAATGAACATTCTAATGAATGAAGACAAAACGCCGAATGAGAATGAACATTCTAATGAATGAAGACAAAACGCCGAATGAGAATGAACATTCTAATGAATGAAGACAAAACGCCGAATGAGAATGAACATTCTAATGAATGAATACAAAACGCCGAATGAGAATGAACATTCTAATGAATGAAGACAAAACGCCGAATGAGAATGAACATTCTAATGAATGAAGACAAAACGCCGAATGAGAATGAATATTCTAATGAATGAAGACAAAACGCCGAATGAGAATGAATATTCTAATGAATGAAGACAAAACGCCGAATGAGAATGAATATTCTAATGAATGAAGACAAAACGCGGGCAACATTTTTTTTTTGTAAATGAAATCTGTTTGTTTTAACGCAACGGGACCAACTCCCTCGGAGCCCTTCTCCACGTCTCTTCTTCACCATCCGTCCTCCTCCTTCCTCGTTACACCTCCACCCTCTCCCAAGAGGCGCTGTCGCTAAGCGCTGTGTGGATGGATAATTGGACGCTGCATTATATATTTATTTAGTTGCATGTCGGGGGGGGGTGGGGGTGGTTGGGAAGCGGGATGAGAGCTTAGGGAGGATGGCTGTGAGGTTTTAGTTGGGGGGGGGGGGGGGGGACGGCGGGGAGGGCTGAGCCGAGCGTGTGCGCTGCAGGGGAGGGGTGGAAGGGATGGTAACAGATGCGCAGGGACGCTGTGCCGCTCTCAAAAGGTCGGCAGGGAGGAGGAGGACTTGAGAGGAGTCGATGAGGCAGTCAATACGCACCGGGCGGGGGTGGGGAGACGGGGGGGGGGAAGCTTCGCCAGCCCTAATTGCGCTCACAGCATCGCAGGGCGAGTCCGGCCGACTTCTCGCAGCTGTTTGCGCAATTTGGCGAGAGTACGCTGGTGTATCTGAATATATATATAATACGTGGATATATATTTATTTATATATAATATCTGTGCATTTTATATATATATATAATTACAACATGTTTTATATATTTGAAATATATTAGATATTTATGTTGTGTGTATATTGAATGTATATGAATCTTTGGCGTTATATATATAATGTGTGTGTGTGTGTATATACTGCGTATATATATATAAAGCGCCACTGATTAATTCCAGCCAGGTGTGTCAGGGTCGGTGGCACAGAAAATTGTCCGGCGATCGGCACACCACATCCAGTATCTTGATCGCCGTGGCTGCCGCGACGAGCTTAGCATGCCTCCCGCTCCAGTCTTACTGCCAGTGAACCAGACAATGTTTCGGTGAGACGTAAAATCCTCTCGCATCGTGGTCGCGTTTTCGACCTCGTGGCTGAGCAGACTGGATAAAGTGCTCTTGATGTGTGATCATCAAGCGCGCGGCGCAGGTTGCTGCAGGCTGCTTGCGGCAATGCGTTTGACCGTCTTCTTCTTTTATACGGCTGATGTAGATGCAGATACAACAACTGCAATTTAACATTGGGGTGGTCAAACCCAGACAACCGCGTCACGAGCAGCGGTGTCTCGCCGTGACGTCTCCTTCGTATTTGCGGATGGGGGCATTGCGTGGTAATACGTTGTGTGGTTGGTCCTGTTCTGGATGACCACACTCGCGTCACTGGATAGTTAATTCATTTATTTCCCATTTGTACATCGGGTACCCGCATCTGCCACGGTTTATGCGGATGTGGTTTAGGGGTGGACCATGATTTTCGTTGGTGGCAGAAGGCAGCAGTGCAGCAAATGCCCTGTGCGGCCTCGCCCCGCCTTCAGCCCAGAGGTCGCAAACGGGTTTTGATTGCTTACCCGTACCCGGCCGCACCAGGGTCGCAAATGGGAACCCATACCCGTACCCGGCCGGGTATGGGTACCCGTTCCCTACCCGTACCCGTACCCTACCCGAAATGAGTGACAAACGGTGACTCACCAGTGACTCACGGCCTACCCGTACCCGTACCCGGCCGCACCAGGGTCACAAACGGGTACCCGTACCCGGCCGGGTACGGGTAGCCAGGTATCGGGTAGGGTACGGGTATCGGGTACCCGGTTGCGACCTCTGCTCCAGCCCACACTCGCCCCACGACCCACACAGGGAGGCCCCACGACCCGCACGGGGAGGCCCCACGACCCGCACGGGGAGGCCCCACGACCCGCACGGGGAGGCCCCACGACCCGCACGGGGAGGCCCCACGACCCACACGGGGAGGCCCCACGACCCACACGGGGAGGCCCCACGACCCACACGGGGAGGCCCCACGACCCGCACGGGGAGGCCCCACGACCCGCACGGGGAGGCCCCACGACCCGCACGGGGAGGCCCCACGACCCACACAGGGAGGCCCCACGACCCACACAGGGAGGCCCCACGACCCACACAGGGAGGCCCCACGACCCGCACAGGGAGGCCCCACGACCCGCACAGGGAGGCCTTCATCTGGCAGTGGGGATTGGCAAGGGGGGGTGGGGGGGGGGCCGTCTGTGTTTACATTAATTTCCCGTCGCAATTTGTGCACAATTCATAACCCTCTTTTTTAAGTGCATTTAAGGGTCTTTTTTTTAAGCGGGATAACAAATGAAGGTTTAAAAATACAGACAAATCACATGAATAATTAAATATTAAATGAAAAAAAGTGGCGATTATGGTGATGGGAACAAGCGGCAGCCGGTAGCAAAACGCAACAGGTTGCAGATGGTAATTAAAGTTTAATTACCTGAAGCATTAAATATTTAACAATTATAAAATGTAAGCATACACACGTGTTTCATGCCAGACCCTTTTTTAATCAACTGTCGTGGGGATTAAAACCAGTTGTTTCAATATCGGCATCATGAATGAATCATCTTGTTGTGGACGGAACCAGAAGAGAGCTCATTGGTTTCAAAATATATCTTTGCACAGGAAACGTAATGTCTGGCTGTGTCTGAATATGTCGGTTCTCTATGTCTGGTCATAGATATCCGACCCTTGTTTCTGTAAAAAAAATACCACAATTTTTACATCATTTGCACGAACATTAGCGCTTTTTAAATTAAAGCGTGCAATAGGATGATAAAGTAATCCAGCTATAAAGTGGACTACCAGGGAAAGCCCTGTTCTGCAGGCTCGTATGCATGTGTGTTGAACTTTTTTCGCACCGTACGTAGCCGTCCGTGTTTATCGGAGGTGCGCTGGATGGACAACGAACTTAACACAAAAATAAGTTCTTATGAAATACATTTTCAATCCAGATTTAAAAGTGCATAGCTCCAGTGGCGTTCTAATATCGGAAGGAAGCGCGTTCCAGACAACCACAGAAGTGCATCTGAAAGCGCACGATGCAGTGACCATCTTATTCTTGGTTCTTTCGGTAAATAATAAAATAATATAAATATAAAACAATAAAAATTCTCACGACGTTTCGACTGCAACACAAGCAATCATCATCAGGTGTGAAATCCACAGCAAGAAAATTTGAAAGCTTTAAATCACAGTCACCATCTTGTTCAATGGTTTGCCAAAAGCTGCGACTGCAAGGATGACTGGAGTTTGGGTGATGGTTTATGTTCCTTGACGAGATCAGCAAGGTATTCTGCTTCATTTGTGGCAAGCACTTCGTGTGTATGTAACGAGTGCAACCTTTGTAATACAATCCTTTGGCAACGGAGAGCCAACGCAGTTCAGCGAGGGTCTTGCAGTGTCCATCCGACACCCGAGTCCACACTTTCCCTCGTGTCATTTGTTGAATCGGCATTAGCTGGTTGCCTTTTTTTTGGCGCCGTCTCTTCGACGTGAACGCCGTGAACGCAGGGACGAGGCGACCGTCGAGAGGCGAATGAAAGGGGATGTAGCCGACCATCAACAGGCGGCCACTTGCGGGCAATTGCCAATTAACCAATCGCTCCTTCACACGTGTGTACCCACTCTCCCCAGGTCAGGCCTTGCCCTCTCAAAAAAGGAACTTACATTTTTTGGAGAGGGGGGAACCGTTTTGTTCGCATTTGGTGTGTCACACATTGTACGACTGCTTTTGGTTCTCGAGTCAAATGCGGAAAGATGGACAAACATCCTGTGATAACTCAACAGTCGTGTGCCTCCTGATTTAAAATTTGCCCACAGAACGGGTGATGAATCCACACGCGATGTTTCCCGCTCCCAACCCCGTGTTGCAGGGACTCAATCACACAGCTCCATCAGGGGGCCGAGCGCCCAGCAGGAGAAGGGAGCAACGCAGCAGCAGCAGCAGCACCTGCTGGTGCCCGGGGGAGGGGAGTGGGGCCCAGCGGGGGGTGACCGGGGCCACGGGGGTGGCCGGGCGGATGATCGAGACCCGGCGCAGGTCCTGGCTGAGGAGCCGCCACCCTGCGACAGCCCCGAAGCTCTGGAGAGAGCGGCCGTCAGGTGAAGCTCGTCACCACCTCTGCTCACCCCCAGCTGGGCACCTGAGCATCTGAGTGTCTGTGTACCTGGATGTCTGGTTGTCTGAGCATCTGCACGTTAAGACGACTGGGTGCTTAGGCATCTGAACGTCTGGGTGAATGAACATCCTGGGTACCTTAGCACAGCGGTCCTCAAGCTGTTTGGCACCAGGGACCGGTTTTGTGGAAGACAATTTTTTCACGGACCGGGGGGAGGGGGGCGTTCATCATTGGGTCTTTCCCCCTTTTCAAAGAAGCTCTCCGGCGACGTTTGTTTTTTACTCATTTTGGCTACTAGGGGTTAGAGCTTGTGGGCTTACCAACACTGTGACTGAGACAAGTGCGCAGTGCGGGAAAGAGGCGTGGACGGAAGTGGTGAATAATGAAACAATGGGGGCGGGTTTCACGCACGGACTCACCGCTCTCACCTCCTGCTGCTGTGCGGCCCGGTTCCTAACAGGCCACGGACTGGTACCGGTTCGTGGCCCGGGGGTTGGGGACCCCTGCCTTAGCACATGGATGCCTGGATACTCCAACATTTGAGTGCCTGAGCACCTGGGCATCTGGGTACCTGGACATCTAGACAAAGCTGTGCCTGGGCATATCGGCATCTGTATATTTGGGCATCTGTATGCCTAGGCTGCTTGAGTCCTTACACATCTGGATGTCTGTATTCCAGCCATGCACATCCACTCACACATTAAGAACAGTGCTCAGATTGTTTTCCGGGATTTCAGACGAGTTTGTGGAGGGTCGAGCAGGTCTTTGTGTAACCAGTGGTCGATGCTTCCTCGGATATGTTCAAGTTGCTTTGTCCTCCGACGAAACAGTAATAAAAAACAATAATTTTAAGAAAGACTTTTTTTTTAAAGAAAGAGCCATGCCACTCAATGGGGCTTTCAAAAAAAGATAACGTGCGTTTTATTTGAAGGTGACTCGCCAATGTCACACTCGTTCCTTTTCATATGCTGCGATAAAAAATTTATGCATTTTGTACCATTGCATAAGCCCACACATGGCACTGTAAAAAAATCATAATGGCCCCATTATGTTTTGGAAAGTTACCAGGAACCCAATTAGCCCACGAGGTGAAATGGGCCTTTATATATTTTCTTCGCGTTTTTATTTACCATTGTTGTTGTTGTGCCCGACCCTGCGATGCCGCTGATCTTCTCCCGACACGTTGCCCAGACTGCGATGCCTCCTCAAGCAGCTGGAGCGAGGGGAACTTCCCGTCGCCGACCTCAAGAAGAACCTGGATTACGCCGCGTCCGTGCTCGAGGCCGTCTATATGGAGGACAACAGGTGGGGGGGGGGGGGAGTGTGGGCTCAATGTGGGCATCTGGGTGGTGAGATGTTAACTACCTCGCCTGGTATGCAGGAGGTCTTGGTGTCTATTGGACCTTTTTGGCAGTATCAAAATGATGAAAAATATAAGAATAGGCTTTTCTATTTCTGGCAATAAAACAGGTGTTAAAATGTTCACACACTAAATAGAAACCTTTTGCGAGGTATCAAGTCTGCATTAACCACACGTAATTGTGGAAAAATATGCAAACAAACATGCTCTGATAATACATGCATTGCATTTGAAACTGATTGGCCTTGGGTTCGATGCAGACCCTGACGCCTGTATATTTGGAGCTTGTATGTTCTCACCGTGGTCGTGTCCTCCAGTTTTTTTCCCTCTACATTTAGAATCATGCGTTTGAGAGTATTTGCTACTTTGTCGTGTTATCATTTGTTGGCAGGTCGCTTCTGACAAACAGTTGTATAGTTGACTGGGCCTTACTTGGTAAAATAAAATTAAAACAGTATAGTTTAGGCAGAAGGGCAAGAGTGCACCTCGCCTTGTAGCCTTGTACAATCGCTGCGGTGACATCATCGTCACTTAGTGTGGAATGGCAGCTGGTGTGCTGGTGCTTGCTGTCTCTTTGTGTTGTACCTGCACACTCACCCTCGCTCTCTCTCTCTCTTTCCCTGTGGACACGCAAGGCGTCTCCTGGACCCTGAGGATGAGCTGGGAGACCTGGGCACGGAGGCGGTGCCGTCGCAGGTGCGCGACTGGCTGGCCTCCACCTTCACGAGCCACATGGGGCTGGTGAACCGAAAGCCGGAGGACAAGCCCAGCTTCCGCAGCATTGTTCACGCCGTACAAGCCGGCATCTTTGTCGAGAGGTGCCATACCCTCCTGCCATACCCTCCTGCTCCCCCCTCCTCCATGCCGTACCGCCTCCGCTCGCAAGACTCTCTCTATCACAAGGTTTCTGCATTGCGATGCTTGGACCATTCATTGTAAAGGATTGTTCACGCGAGAGAGGAAAGTGAAGTGGCACGAACGGTGAAGAAAAGCCGCCACACATGCCAGGGGGTAGCATTCAAAGGATCACGCAGATGGGGTTACAAATTCACACACTGCACTGCCACCTTCTGGCCATATCGCAGCCCATAAAGGTATGAGCGTCTCGCAAGTCTCCGCGATCCACGACCTATGCTTCCTAAAGTTCCGAATCACAGGAGTGTATGCGCTACCGAGCCTGGTTGAAACACACTTTACATGGAAAGCGACCGTCTTAAACGCAACGCAACTAGCTTTTCGTGAGAGCCAGGTACTCGTTTTAAGACTGATTCGACCGATTGAAAGCTTGGGACAGGTTTAGATACTGCTTACAGGGGAAGGACAACAAACTGCGTTTTGTGCTTAGTTTGATGTCCTTCCCCCGATTAGCACAGTTGGCTATGTACGGTGCGAAAGAAGTTCTACATACATACATACATTGCCAATGAATTTAGCCATGACCGGAAACCGAAACTAGGTAATTGGATTGGCACTCATCGGGCCCGCTGCTCTTCGCACACAAACACACGCGAGACACAGATTGCACACGTGAGACACCGTACACAAGATGGTGGCACACATGCAACACACGAGCAGACACAGAGACACACACACACACACCTGTGCCCACATACCCGAATGCCCGCCCAAGCATCGTTTTTTGGCAGCCTTTGTGTTTAGAGCCCTCCTCATGTGACCAGAGCAGCCAGGTGTCGCGCCGCTTGTGAACCGTGACCTCCTGACCCCCCGGGGCGTGAGCGCGCAAACCGCTCACTGCGGCATCAACCCGGCGCTCTGTACGCTGCTCACTCTTATTATTATTATTTATTTGTATTAATAATATATAGAATTTTTAAACATCCTCTTCTACCTCCTACGGGTTCCACATTTGGTTTCCGACTCGGACAAAAATTGACGCACCCGAGCCAGTGGCGTAGCTATCGAGTGTGCAGGCAGTGCAACTGCACCGTGGGGGCCACAGATTCGAGGGGGGGGGGGCCTGGGCGCCAGGCCACAAAGACGGCGGGGGGGGGGGGTGAAATTGGACATGGGGGTATGCCCCCCTTTATTCCTTGCCACCCAGGGCCCATTTCGACGAACCGCTACGCCACTGCGCCCTACCCAGAAACCGCTGAGAGATAAATAAACGCAGCAGGGAGCCAGTTGTGTTGTTTCAAGTCGTTCACTGCTCTGGGGAAGCCAACGGTCGAACCACATGCTCGGCGCCATTCAATCCCTGGGTCGTCAGGCAGGGGTCCCCTTTGTCCCCGCGTGACCTTTTTTGATCCCTGGTGCACGACACAACGGCGCCCCGGCCTGATTTGGGCTTGGGCCCGTTTTAACGGACGCGTGGCACGACCCCGTGAACCGCGCCGATTGCACCGTGGCAGGTCACGGTCGATTTGTCAGGGGTTGAATTCAAACGGAGTGCGGGGATCATCCCATTCGCTCGCCCGTTTGTAAGGATGTCCAGCCGCTGATCACAATTTATCGTTTGGCTGTTTTAGTTTTTTCTTTAACAATAGTTTGTTCTCATCTTGTTCTTCTAAGGTAAAACTATTCAGCGGTGGGGCCAGCAGGGCAAGATGTTGTTGACCAAAGGTTGTCTTGGTATCAGAAAAATGTAGCTTCATAGTTTCAAGATACTTACAGATAAGGGCACGCAATTTTCTTCCCATTCCTGCACCGAAATCCACAAACTGCCATTACTCTATCAACGACAAGGATTTGCTGTTGACAGAGCGCCATGCTTATTTTGCCAGGGTGGAGCGAAGTGTTTTTCGTCGCATCTCAACACATTTTTAAAAGGGCAACGTTGTCTACTGCAAGTAGTCCCAGTTGCAGCACGAGGTGACAGGCCTGCTAAACGGGCATTGGTCTGCTGCCAGTAGTGGTGAGGGAGGCGGGGGGGGGTGACGATTGCTTGATGTATCATCCCATATTCTTTGGGTCTTTCGGTAAAGCCACGTAGATAGAAAAAAAAATCACGACGTTTCGATCGCAACACAAGCAATTGTCATCAGGTGAAAAAATAGCGGGAGAGCTGCTGAGGCAGGATGTTATAAAGGTTTGAGATGGGTGTAGCCCAACGGTCATAAGCGAAGTGGGCGGGGCTAGTGATGAAATTTGCATGTAACGACGACGAAGCTGCGGAGGTGGCCATTGCATTGTGAGAGATTAGCATGTCAATGTAAGATGGTAGAGCCACGCTGCCGGTGCTGCTGCTGCTGCATTTGCAGGATGTACCGCCGCTCCTCCAGCATGACGGGGCTGAGTTACCCACCGGGCGTCATCTCAGTGCTAAAGGTAAGCCCAGCCGTTACGAGCCGACAGCACGGTTCCATGCGTCGATGTTGACCGAGAACAATCAGGGTGTAATGGCTCTGAAGGACTTTTGAACAGAATGTTAATTTGTTACGGTGAAACGACTCGTATCTGTGTTGATTATATGGACTCTTATCCACTATTCACAGTTGTTTTACTCCTTAAATCCGCGTTAAAGTGTGCATGGATAAATGCGGATAATCGGGTGACTTTGCCCCCCCCCCCACGACTGCTGAGTTACTCTGACTCGCTAATTAATTCCTGATACGAGGATGAATGATGTACTCCCAGGTAACCACTACAGGTCAAACCGAATTGGGACAAAGCTCAAGATAAGTGTGGATAATCGGTTGAATGTGCCGCAACTCGCAGGCTGTTGCTTCTATCCACACAAAAGTGGATAATCGGATACATTTTGTCACCAATTCTGGGTTAACGATCTTGTGGGCAGATAGTAGCAATCATGGACACATGGCTAACAATAATGTCCGCGTGTTGATTCAAATGTCCACGTTGCACCCGAGTCAAGAGCCGCATGGCTCACAGGGCTATACCTAATGAATGAAACTTGAATGAACCTGAAAGGCGTGAATCACAGACAGAGAGGATAAAAGGAGGCCAGATGCGAGGAGGAGTTTCACCGAATATAATTCTCCTGTATGAGGTTGTACGATTGCTTTATTCTTTTGCAAAAACTGCTGCTGCGCACGGAAAAAAAGTTTGAATTTAGTTTTCGCGAACGCTCTGTTTTCAGGACGTGGACAAGTGGTCCTTTGACATTTTTGCCCTGAACGAGGCGAGCGGGGAACACGCGCTCAAGTTCACCTTGTACGAGACGCTCACCCGATACGACCTCATCGCACGGTTCAAGGTGCTACAATCAGGAGGGGGAATAGTCCTACGACCACAGTGCCACTTCATCGTAAAGCCTTCACATCGTCATGCCACCGTGACCTCACAAACCGCACGGCAACAACCTACCTCTGCAGCTTCCCTTTTGTAAGCCCAGGGACTCATTTTAGTCCTCGGCATGAGAGTTCTATGGATTTCTGCTGAATTTCTGTACATTTTCTATTTGGTACGATGAGCGGTATGGACAGGTGTGAGAGTAAAACTACCCAACGTCCTAGTCTGGCCGGGACAATCCTAGTTTCAGAATCAGCATCTTTATTTATACTGGAGTAATCCGATGGGCTATGAATCTCTCTTCCACAGAGGGTCCAGTATGGGTGGGTCAGCAAGAAGGGTTCGCCTACCTGAAGAGTGGGTGGGGGGCTTAGGAGAAGCAGTTGGGCCCAACATTTGAAAAAAGCGAGGATCGGGAGGAGGCCGCTCACTAAGTGGGCGGAGCTCGTGGATAATTGAGTGGGCGTGGCTTTTAAAAATGCGTGAGTTTCCGACAGAAGGGAGGGGATTGCCCAGCCAACCCACGTGCGTGTCCCTGGTTAAAGCTCCCAGATGTGTTGGCGACTTTTGGGTGTCGGGGGGGATGAGGGTGACCCATAAGGTACACGCACTCAATGATTAAACGCGCTCCTGCTGTCCGCTCGGGCAGATTCCCATCTCCTCGCTGGTGTCGTTTGCGGATGCGCTCGAGGCGGGATACAGCAAATACAAGAACCCCTACCACAACCTCATGCATGCCGCCGACGTCACGCAGACGGTGCACTTCCTCCTGCTCAAAACCGGCTTCATGGTAACGCTGCTTCCACGACGACAGAACTTCCTGCGAGACACTAGCTCAATAGCAGTCGTTTAGTCGATGAAAAAAAATGGTTTTGTTGCGTCTATTAAAACGTTAATTAATGAATGACACTTTGAGCCACCAGATGGAAAATGTTAGTCATTGTGAGCGTTAGAGCTTTATGACATTCTTTGAAGGCAACTTCATTCAAGAATGGAAACTATTTAAGCTTAGAGACGGCACTAAGAGTGTGTAACAATCATGCTAACGGTGATTTAGATATAATTACCAGAAAACATAGCATGATACAGATATTACTGGATACGATCATGCCAATGATAACTATAATTTAAATGATCATTTAGATGATCAGTTAAATACACATAGACTTTTTTTTTAATGGCTGAGTAACAATGATCATGAAGATACTAATTTATTTAATCTAATCTATATTTTTTATACAGCGCCTTCACTCAATGTGCTTGACATGACTTACAAAACTGTAACAGAATGGAATGATATAGAGGGAAGGGACATTGCTACAAGGATTGAGGAATGAGTGACAGCGATAAAGGGGTACTTGCGAATCACAACAGGGTAGGGTAGGGATGGGAAGAAGTGGAGGGGCAAGGGGAGGGAAGGGGAAGAGAATGGGCAATATTGAAAGGAGGTGACCTTAAAGAGAGGAACGGGGTATGAGCTTAAGGAGGGGGACTGCTTAATGTACGATGATGATGACGTTGATGATGTAGCTTTTCGACTCTCGTTGCCAGCACTGGCTGAACGAGTTGGAGATCTTCGCCATGCTGTTTGCGGCAGCCATTCATGACCTGGAGCACACGGGCACCACGAACAACTTCCACATCCAGACCCGGTGCGCACGCGCCCGCGTCTCCTCCACGCATGCACTCACTCACGCACGCTCGCGCGATGGTCGGAGTACCGGCGCGTCCATGAGGGCACTTGCCATTGTAGTCGCAATTATTTGCGGCTCGTAGTTCAGGAGTGGACCAGTCGCTCTGTTGTTCATGCACAGTGCCATAAACCCAGCCTCCTGAGTTTGATTCCCAGCCTGGTGCCCTATATCCCCCCCCTTCACCAACACGCACTGACCATTGTGGTGAAGTATGGTCAAACCACCCTCCATAACCAACATTGTGTGGCGAGGCCTTCCTTCAACAGTGGATTGACAATGGCAGAAAATGATTGCATTACCCTCACCTTCACGCCTTGCCCTGACCCCTACCCCTCACTCTCATCCTCGACCCTCCCCCACCCCCTCAGCATTACCAGCACCCCTTACTTTCATCACGACCCTCACCCACACCACTAACCCTCACCCCTGCCCCTTAGCCCCACCCCTCACTCTCACCCCCGTCTCCCACTCTCACCCCCGTCTCTAACTCTCACCCCTTACCTTGACCCCCCCACTCCCGCTCCTCACCCCCACCCCTCACCAGGTCCGAAGTGGCCATCCTGTACAACGACCGCTCGGTGATGGAGAATCACCACGTGAGCACCGCGTACCGCATCATGCAGGCCGATGAGGATGCCAACATCCTCATCAACCTCAGCAAGGATGACTGGAGGTAGAGTCTACATCTGCCTTCATCTTTACCATCACCAACATCACCACCGCCATCACCACCAACATAACCACCACCACCATCAGTGTCTTCAAGTCTAAGCTATCATCATCATCATCATCGTAGTCGTCGTCATTTATTCTATATTTAGAGGATGGTGGGAGAGCTATTGTCCAATTTGCAAAAAAGAAATCGTGCCCCAGTTGGTGAAAATGACCACGCAATTGGGGCAGTGCCCTTGTTCAGAAAATGATCATCCAACGCGCATCATTTTTCCGATTGCCTGTGTGTGAGGCCGTGCTGGCCGGGAGATGAAATGTTGTTTTTCTCTCGCCCCCTCGTGCTAAACCCAGCTTGAGTGTATCCCCTGCCAAACTGTCGACCTACAGGGGGAGTACGAGGAGAACGTAGCTGCTGCTGCTGCCGCTGCTGCTGCTGCTGGTGTTGCTGCTGCTGCTGCTGTGCACGTCTTAGTCGTTTCGTGCTGTGCCACCGTGGGCGATCGGACAGACGCAGGGACAGATGTTGTGGGCTAAATGACGAGGCCCGCGGCTGGTCCCTTCGTAGACTTGTAGACAATGCCGCCCCCTTCCCCCCCATCTACGGAGTGGTGAAGACACTTAGACTCACGCTTAAGTGTTTTTGGTGCGCGATTGCAATCACGATGAAGGTCTCAACGGCATAGAGAGCAGACATTGGGCGCAAATAAAGCCATATCTACACTCATAGAGTACATAGAAACATCTGAAATTCGTATTTGTAACTACTGCCTAGAGTTGAAATAGAGTCCGACCTGCTCGTTGCTAAGTGTGTTTGCCTTTTTTATGATTTTGGGCTTTATAGAGCATTGTAGTATTTGTCCTCCTGGTTACATTTGTTTCGATATTAGGAAGCCACTGGAGCTATATGCACCTCCAATTAGCACGGTTAGCTACGTACGGTGCGAAAGAAGTTAAACGTACATATAAGACCCTTTGTTCAACGAGGTCTGCCTGCCTCTTCGTTTTTTCTTCAAAATAGTGTCGTCGTTGAGTGCCCGTCATTGTGTGCTGCACAACATGACGTTCATCAGCACCGTCACCTCCATCAAGTCCTCGAGTTTAGCTTATCCAATTGTTCCGCTATCGAACGGCTATTACAGCTGGCAGTTTCTTGGGGTTGAATTATCCCCAGCCAGAATCAGAATCATTGTTTGTAGACTGGGAGGACTGCGATGAGCTCTGAAGCTTTTTTTTCACAGATGTCCAGTCGTATGACCCATGGGTCCTCATCGACAGAGATTGCAGGATATTTCTAACCCAATTAAGAAAGCAATTAATGAGCAGATAATCTAACGAGTTACGTCTTAATGCCTATTTTTAATTGCACTTATAAACAATTACATTTCCAACGACGATTAACATAACATTTTCCATTGATTTTTGTTTTAATTGCAACTGTTTCATTATGGAAATCCCCGACCCCACTCCTTGCGGATCATTTGAACTTCATCTCGTCGGAGCGCCGATCATCGATTGATCATTTGCGCGACACCCATCGCCTGGTCGCCCGCTGCAGTGTCGCAGGGGACGTCGTCGTGGTTGTGGTGTTGGGGCGGTGTGGGGCGTGGGGGGGGGGGCATGCGCCGCATGTGAAAGGTGAACACTGAAATTGGCCTCTGGGTCGGAGGGGGTTGGCTGGGGGAGCCACGCGTCTCACAGTCGCAGCCGTGGGACCAGCACACACAACGCCATCAGGCCGGGGGGGGGGCAGCCCCCACTCCCCTGGGGGGAGGGGGGAGGGGGGTGGGGGGGAGGGAGGATCGGGGGGAGGAGATGTCGGTGGAGGGGGGGGTTGGTGGAGGGGGGGGCGGGGGCGGGGGGAGGGGGGGGTCGGGGGGAGGGGGTGTCGGGGGGAGGGGGGTGTCGGGGGAGGGGGGGTCGGGAGGAGGTATGTGTGGGGGGAGGAGGGGGGGTTATGGGGAGGGGGTGGGGGGCTCGAGGGGGGGGGGGGAGCGCTCATCGGCAGCGACAGCGGCAGCCGGTGGCGAACAGCGGCAGGGGATGATTCGTCACCCGGCGTGCTCGCCGTTTTAACGATGTTTAATTTATGGAGCTGTTTAGACTCCAGTATTTGCACATCGTCGACTAAGTACACAAGACGGACATACTGTCGGTGACTGTGTGTGTGTATTTTGCTGTTTGCGCGGGTTTTTATAGTATGCGCATATGTGACTGTGTTTGTGTGTGTTATGGGGGGGGAGCGGTGGCACAGCGGTTAGCGAGCGACACGAGTTCGATTCCCGCTCATGGCAAACAGCAGAGACGATTGTCTGAGCCGGGTTTGGGCCTCTCCTAGGTCGACTCAGCCTCAAATGAGTTTCTAGTGCGGTGTGTAAGCATTGCTGCTGGAGAGACAAAGGCGGTCGGGCTTGGTGCTGGCCACCCACCCCCTCGTGTGCCGTGCTACTCGCTAACAGCACTTGCCCCTAGAGCCTGTTAAGGCTATACACGGGGGGGGGGGTCTTTGTAGCACGGGGAATGGTGGCGTGGTGGTTTTCACGAAGTGCAACGAACTCACCGACATCATCGATAATCAATAAGCAGATGTTTCCTTTATACATCTATTCCTCCGCAAAAAAATACACATTTTTTACATTTATATCAATGGCTCGTCCAAATACGTGAGTTTGATTCCTGACGCCATGGCTGACTAAGTGGCTAAGTGGCATCTGAAACCTGTTCGTGGCCTCCCCCTAGGTCGACTCAGTCGTAAATGAGCACTGCACTTGCCGCACTGTGTAAACATCAGCAATGGGGATACAAAGGCAGTCCGGACGTGTTCATGGTCAACTCCACCCCCTTAATAGGTGCTCGCTAACAGCACTTGCCCCAGCTGCCTCAAAAAAACATCTATACAGTGCCTCGTTTTAAAACAAATCCACACAATGTTTTTAAAAAAACACATTGCCTTCGGAGGAACAAAATAAATCTCAGGTGACATTTCGGGCAATGGCGCTTCTTCGTATCACATAAATAGCACTTGTTTTTAATATATAGTCTGTGGTATGTGTGTACATTGACGGTATAGTGGCTGGGAGCCCCATCACCGGCATTCCCCTGAGAGACCTAAACCCCCTCTAATACAGGCCCTGAGGACGGCACCACGCCTGCCAAATCCTTTACGAACGTGGTGATCTCTTGCATCGTCGAGTCGGGCGCACAGCACGCGTCTTTGACGGCGTGCGATTGCTGCCCCCTCGTCGCTACGATATATACAAATCGAGTGCTGCCTCCAACCGGGTTCACCAGGCACTGCAGCCCTGCGGAACATTTGCGTGAGATGGAATCGTGCCGGGATAAAACCGCGCCGAGGTTCACACAGGGCGTATCGGACACCTTATGAGAAGGGAGGCAGTGTGCGTGAATCTACAGCTGTGTTTGTTTTTCGCCGTGAATTATGGCGATACAGTAGATTGAAATGAGGCAGGTTTGACTTTTTTGAAAATTCGTAGGGATTTTCTTGCCACGCGGCACCAAGCTGAAATAATCTTCTCTCATGAAGGGGTGCCACGAGATATTCCAATGTCCACAGGGTACTCGTCAAGTTTAACATTCTCCGGGTTCTCTGGTTTCCTGCCACAGGTAAAACAATCATTAATTAGCTGATAACACATGAACATATACAGGATCACAGAGCTTGGGCAATTGTTGGCGCTGGCTCACTGCCTGGCTGCCTTCCCACTCGTCTGTGGTTCCTCCTCGCACGTCCGAGTCGTTATTTATCTCCACGAGAGTGAGCGAACACTGTGTGGTGTTCTCTGGTCTGACACTGGTGAGACCAGGCCCTAAAGAAAGCTGTCGCTGGTGTAGACCAATCAGTTTCAAAGACAATGCATATGTTATAAAATAAATGTAAATAAAAAATGAATACATCAAATCACGACGTTTCGGAATCAACACAAGCTTCCGTCATCAGGTGGGAAAGCCACAGCAAGAAGCCCTCCCCGTAGAGGCGGTTCAATCTAGATCTTACGTTTTCGTGACTGCAGTGATCCATAATCTTTGGTTCTTTCGGTAAAGTCACGTAGGTAGAAAATAAAATAAATAAAAATCACGTAGGTATAAAATGAAAATGTTATACCTACGTGATTTTACCGAAAGAACCAAAGAGTATGAATCACTGCAATCACGAAAACGTAAGATCTAGATTAATGCATATGTTATCAGAGCATGTTTGTTTGCATGTTTTGCCACAAGTACGTGTGGTTCATGCAGACTTGATTCCTTGCAAAAGGTTTTTAGTTGGTGTCTGAACATATTAACACCTGTTTTATTGCCAGAAAGAATAAAAACCTCTTCTTAACCTCTTCTTAATTTTTTTTATACTTTGATACTGGCAAAAATGTCCCATTTTGTGGGGGTTAATTTACGATACTTCACCATGTCAATAAGTGCGCGTTTCTCAAGAGAGCGTGGGGCCCTGGACTGGTTCATACATCAGTTTTAGAGCGCAGTGCTCTCACCACTGCATCACCACCACCCTCACCACTGCATCACCACCACTATCACCACCACTCCCACCACTTCATCACCACCACTCTCACCACTGCACCACCACCACTCCCACCACTGCATCACCACCACCCTCACTACTGCACCACCACCACTACGTCACCACTGCACCACCATCACTCTCACCACCACTTTCACCACTGCACCACCACTCCAACCCGATGTGCAACTACTGGAGTCTAAACAAGAGAGGAACACGTCTGATCCTGAGCTCTTCTGATGCTGGAGATTTGAGGAATGTCGACAGTGGTGCGGCGTGGATCCCAACCCTCTTATTAGCTGTGCGCAGATCCTGCACAACGCTTTGCGTAGCTGTCAACACAAATAAGGCCCACCCGTATTCTTGTACAGGGAGATTGAGATTTCAGGTCCATATGCACACAGCCGTTTCAATACGGACGCTGTTTTTTTGTCTCTTTGTTTTTATTTCTCCCTTGTGATGGGACTTTGTAGGGTGAACGTTGAGATGCGTAAAGGTGACCAATCAGGTCTGAATTGGTCTGTAATACGGTAGGGGGCCATCCATTTAGTTCGTACGCATGGAGGGCGGGTTAACCCAAATGCGTACCGCTTGCGTATGGGGGGGTCTACTGACAATGTACGTACACATAGGGAACGGTGAGGGGGGTGAAGCCTCGATAATAATTTGTCTACATTGGTCTTCAAATTAGTTAGTCCCGCAGTGGACTTTCTGTTTGCTTAAACACGTTAATATTATTAATCCTTGATCGTTTCTGCGTGGATTAAATATCGGCCGTTCTATAGGATTCGGGGGGGGGGGGGGGGTGCGTCAGGCAAACGTACGCAGGTGCGTACAGGGAGAGGGGGAGAGGGGTCAAGTTTTGACATATTTTTGCGTACCTACTAAATGGATGGCCCCTAGGCACTGACAAGGGGTTGACCGCTATGCGCTTGTACGTTGTAGGAGCTCGCCGGGTGTAGCGCCTGGTTGTTTGCACAGGCTGTTGACGCGGGGTGTTCACAGCCTCCCATCTGCGCTGAAATGAGCTCATCTCGACGACGGACATTGTTTTCTGCACGCTAACCGACGAATGCGCCCGTGCTGTCAGCTGACAAAGGCAGCAATGCGCAGCGTTTGGTGCCGCCATTGTATGGGGATCGTCGACGTTGTTTTCTGTGAATGCCCCCTAATGGAACACTTGGTCCGTAATTCTGGCAGCAATCGCCTGCGTGGGTTGTTAACCCCCGATGATCTACGCCACGTGGTTTTACGAGCTCTTCGCTCACATTTACCGGTGCCCTCCACGTCGCCACCGTCATCTCACCGTAGCCTTAACCACCCTCGTTGCGTCTTTGTTTGCTTCATCAATCCCTTTCTCTTCTGTGTTTCTCTGTATCTGTAATCAGTCACTCTTTCCTATCAGTCTCTTCCGCTGGATATTCGCTTGTCTCTGTCTCGTCCAGTACTTTCTTTTGGTCCCCATGTTTGTTTTTAAATGCTTTTTTTTTAATGTATAAAGGTAGAGACAGTGTCACCGGGCTAGGTAATGCAGACTGATGGTAGATCACATCTCAAAAGCTGCTGGATTTCGGCTGTGCACTGCCACCATCCACAACCAATAAAGCAAATCAACAGAAGAAGAATGTAAAATTGAACAATTCCACGAGGCCACGGGGGATCTGACAACTGCATTCCCCTTCGAGTTTAACCCCTTTGCCTCCCTGTTTCATGATCCCTCTCCCCTACTACCTCTCCGCTCCACCTCCCGTCCGTGGTGAGTAGGGAGCTGCGGGCTCTGGTGGTGGAGATGGTTCTGGCAACTGACATGTCCTGCCACTTCCAGCAGATCAAGGCCATGAAGACCACGCTGCAGCAGCCAGACAGGTTTCAGCCCCGTACACGGCCCCTGATCCGTCGCCTGTCCTATGTGCGACCGTTAGCGGGCAGTTCTGCAAATTAAGTGACCTCGCGGTAAAAACATTTTTTTAAAAAATACTTCCTATAGGGTGTCATTTTTAAGGCAATTATTGCTATGTCTAGTTTTAGAAACAGATTTTTTTTTTTAGCGAAACAAGTCGGTGCTTTGACACCGACATGAAACTGAATGCACCATCTGCATACCAGCGTGTATAAAGAGAAAGTCGGGTTGTCTGCGCGCGCCCAATACCGTGGTATTTTATGAACATTTCTCCCTTGCCCAGAAAGGGGGGGGACACGTGTTTTCTAAAATCTAAGTGACAGTCCCAATTGGTTCACAAAACTATGCCCAAGTACACTCAATAACCACATCGTTGTTGGCACCGCATCGGCGTCTTGCCTACGACCGAAGTGTGGACTTGGCTCACGCCCACCACGTTCCCTCTCTGCAGCGTCATCGACAAGCCCAAGGCGATGTCCCTGATCGTGCACACCTCCGATATCAGCCACCCGGCAAAGGAGTGGCGGCTCCACCGCCGCTGGACCGAGTCCCTCCTGGAGGAGTTCTTCCAGCAGGTGAGGTCCCCCCTACCCAACCGGATGCAACGAGCAGTAGGCAACGAACATAAAACAGGCAGTGTTAGCAGGCAGGCAATGCGCAGAATGTAGTTTGCAGTAAGCTATGGGCAATAAGCAATGAGCAGAAGATAACCTGCAGCAGGTAACGTGTTGGCCTTGTAGCAATTCACTCAACCACGTACGCCGTTCCTCCCATAATTTGTCTTGATTAAGGGTCACAGTTCGATCCAAGAATCTGCTCGTTTTTGTTCCATTTGCACTGCCTCATGCCTGTTGTCTCTTTTGTTTTGTCTAGTTTGTGGTACCTTATTGCATTCATTAGCCTTAAGATGTGCGCATGTACAGGCCTTTAATCTATCCGCTGCTGGCCGAGGGCCTCCACATGCTGTGCGGGTCTTGGGTTATTTGACCATACTTCACCATGCTGATCGGCGTGTGTTGGTGAAGGCGGTTGGTGGTGGTGGGGGATGCAGGGGCATAGGAATACAATACAACAGTCTATTTTGCAGCACTGCTCTCTGCTGCCCACCACTTGTAGCCCTCTGGGTCTACGTAACCTAACACGAGTACTGTACGTGGTATCGTCAGCCCAACAGCAGCAATGGGGATACAAAGGTGACTATGTGTGCGTGATGAACGCATAGCAAACCCAAATTATATCATTCATATGAGATGTATTATTTCAGAATTCACGTGGCTTTGCCCACATCACTTGCCCCAATAATCTATCTAAGCTGATGGGCAAATGTGGTCACGGTGTTTTTGTGATTGACACAACCGGTAAGTGCGCACAGCCACGAGTAGGTTTGCCATCGGTACACAAGTGTGTTTGCTTAACCAGGTGAGCAGTAAATGCCTTCGTCTCTTTAGCACTACTTTTACTCTGTTTTGAGTCTCTGAATAGCTTCAGTGGTTTTGCCACTGTTGTCCCAAATGCACATCCAACAGGATGCACGACTTTGAGGCGCTCAAACCTTTTGTGCGTGATCTTGATTGTTGTTGTTTGTTTAATTCAAAGATGACAGCCCCAACCGGCGTGGCACGAGCGGTAATGATGAAAACACGAGGGAGGCGTCCGTAGTGAAATAAATCATGGACATTGATTGGTAACGAGTGGCGTAAGTCCAGGGGGCGATTTCATATGGGGGGGTGGGGTGGGAATTTCCTGGCTATAATTATTTACTTTGTCCCCTGGACTCCGCTTTCAGTTGTCTTCGCTAATCTCTGCGTGGAGCTATGAGCTGGGGAGCGCCCCCCCCCCTTCTTGGCGTGTGGTGGGTTCCTTTTCCGTGTACCCGGGTTCCCTTTCACGAGAAGCCAAACTCTCATCATCGGAGCTGGACAAGCATGCACATTTAGCAGCGCCCTCCTTAAAAAAGAGAGTCTTGAGACTCGGTGAGGCTTCCCAAGATTAAACACGTTATTTATTATTATTATTATAGCATCATCATTATTATTTCAAAGTACATACAACACATTCAGGCAACAGCACCTGTTATGTGTTCGTTACAGTTACGGTATTTTTCAATCTGCTATTGGATGAATCTGCCCTCGTGCAGTGTCGTTTACGGGGGGGGTTGCTTGGCCATACTTCACCACACTGGTCGATGCGGCTTGGTGAAAGTTATTTTCTTTCATCCCCCCCCCCCACTGTAAAATTGACAAATCGAACGCCGTGTTGAGTCTCTGTCCTCGCTGCGCTTCATGTTGACGCAGGGAGACCGCGAGGAGGAGCTGGGCCTGCCCTTCTCTCCGCTGTGTGACCGCAAATCCACCATGGTACCGCAGTCACAAGTCGGTGAGTTGCCCGCGCTGTTTATTGGTGGGTTATAACTATCGTTGAGCCCCCGTAAGTCATTAGCCACGATCTATTCCGTGCTGCGTGGATGCCCTCCCAGAACTGCCGTAAGCCGCCACACCTGTTCAGATGCAGGTTCCCCTCGCTTTATGCGGTAGTAGTAGATGCGTTCCAAAAAAAGGGGGCGTACCTGACAGAACCACACGAGGAGGCAGCTGCCTGCCAGGGAGCGCACACAGTACACACAGACAGTACACACACGCACACAGTACACACAGATAGTACACACACGCACACAGTACATACACACAGTACACACACGCACACAGTACACACAGACAGTACACACACTCACACAGTACATACAGACAGTACACACACACACACAGTACACACAGACAGTACACACTCACACAGTACATACACACAGTACACACACGCACACAGTACACACAGACAGTACACACACTCACACAGTACATACAGACAGTACACACACGCACACAGTACATACACACAGTACACACACGCACACAGTACACACAGACAGTACACACACGCACACAGTACATACACACAGTACACACACTCACACAGTACATACAGACAGTACACACACGCACACAGTACATACACACAGTACACACACGCACACAGTACACACAGACAGTACACACACGCACACAGTACATACACACAGTACACACACGCACACAGTACACACAGACAGTACACACACGCACACAGTACACACAGACAGTACACACACGCACACAGTACACACAGACAGTACACACACTCACACAGTACATACACACAGTACACACACGCACACAGTACACACAGACAATGTTGTCCCACGTCCGACTGTATATGGGTGAATTCATAGTGGGTAGAAATAGTTTAGCCACACATACGTGAAATTGCACAAATCGAACCTGGTTCAAATGAGGGAAACCTGTACTTTGAAGATTCATGTAGCTATTAGAATAATTATCAAGTGTATCTTTTTATTTGGTCATAGTCTGGAGATAAAAAAATAATGTGTCTACTGTTCCCAATAACGGAGAAATGCAGTGCAATGCTATCAGACGTACTCCACATGAACTGGCTTTTTCACGTGAGCTGGGATGGTGGTGGAACATTCTGTGTCACGTTCCATGTCGATATTTACTCTCAAAGGGAAACCCCATATATAGTGTACACGCACGTGTACAGTCCGTTTTTTGCACACAGTATGGGGGTTATTTGACCATACTTCACCATGCTGGTTGGTTGAGGTTGGTGAAGGCTGGGAGCATAGACGTTCCAGCACGGTTCAGTACAACAATGGATTTTGCTAACACTATTTTCATCTACCTCCAATCTAACCCCACAGCCTGAAACACCTGTTCCATACACTGTGAACACCCACGCCAGCACTACCGAAGCTCAGACCTGCTTAGCTTCTAAGATCAATGAGATGTGCTGGTTAGTGTGGGTCGGTGAGCGCAAAGGTGCAATAATGTGGGAGCACAGAGGTACACTTCAACATTGCATTTTGAATCGCTGTCCTCTGTCCCATAACGTGTGTGTAATTACGTCAAGTTCAAGTTCATTTATTAGGTATAGCCCTGTGAGCCATTCGGCTCTTGAATCGGGTGCAAGCGCAACAAACATAAAACAAAAACATTAACAAAAAAACATCTTTAAGTGAATATGTAACTGAGTGCAAACAGAAAATCCAAGAAAAGACAGCAAATTATTGCAGCAAAAAACACCGTACACCAACGCTGTGTGCAAAAATCCCAGTGGGATGACCCCGTGGGGCTGCGTTCATTTGTAGAAGTGCCCGACACGGCGCTCGGGAGGGGCCATTTATTTTGAAGCGGCCAGGGGCCGTCGTGAGCTCGCTGTCGTTTTCCCTGCGCGGGCGTCGTGCTCCGCAGGCTTCATCGACTTCATCGTGGAGCCCACGCTGTCGGTGCTAACGGACATGGTGGAGGGCATCGTGGCGCCGCTCGTCAAGGAGGCCGTGCGCGCCGCGTCCAGCGCCAAGCGCCGCTCGAGGTGAGAGCCCGAGGGTCGTGGGACATCGCCGGCATGGCCGACTTCCTCCCTGCCATTGTCGCTGTTGGAGTCGTCGGCGGCGGCGTCATCTTCGATCATCATCCATCATCGATATTGTTGTGAAAGACCCAACGCAGATGATCCCTGGGTTTGATTTTCCACGAAATTCACGGTCCACCTTAAATCGCGTCCATGCAAACCATGGCAGATGCGGATATCTGATGCACAAATGGACGATTAAAAACTCTCCAGTGTGTGACTCTGGTCATCCAGAACAGAGCATACAATATATAACGACACAATGCCCAATTCACAAATACGAAGCAGACATCACAGCGACACACTCTCTACTCCTGACACGGTTATCTGGCTTGACCACCTGAATGTGAAATTGCAGTTGTTGCTCTGCATCTACATCAGCAGCCGTACGAAAGAAGGAGATCATTATCATTGCCATAGTCATTGTCGTCCATCATTCATCATCATCCAACGTCGTTATAATCGTTACCGTTCATCTATCATTTATCATCCGTCCATCCACCGTCACTACGATTATTGAACAAGCACCTTCCAGAGCTGGGTAGGCAGTGGCGTAGCTATCGAGCGTGAAGGCTGTGCAACTGCACTGGGGCTCATGGAGTGGGGATAACGGTGGCCTGTTGAAGTGAATGCGCGACTCATGCTGTGGTGTCGTCTTCAGGAGCCATTCCCTGGACGCCATGTAATGCTCTGTTAACTGAAGAAATTTTATAAGAAAACGGTCGCTTGTGTTGCGATCAGAACGTCGTGATTGATTAATTTTCTATCTACGTGACTTTACCGAAAGAACCAAAGAGTTTGGATTCCTGCAGTCACGAAAGCTTCAAAACAAGATTAAATGAAAGATGTCTGTTCACTCCTTCACACGAAGTGCTTAGCTGGTGGCTCTGGGTTGCCCAAGGCCACAATCTCCAGCTCAGGTTTTCTGGCTTCCGGTGATTCACTGAGTTACAGGTGGATTCACTGAGTTATTGGAATTCGCTGGAAACAAATTCATCATCACCATCATCATTGCCTTCTCACAGAGATAGAATCGCAAAAAGACCCCATAGCCTTGCACAGAAGCCCATATTCTCACAGAGAGACCCATTTAGAAACTCAAATGTCCTGGCAGTGGCTTCATCATCAGCACTGTCTCCACCATATGGGGTGCATGCAGCCCATGCAGCTTCCCGCGGGAACTGGTCTTGTGGGAACCCAGCACTGGGACCATTAACATCACCTCCACATGCTGCATTTGCATTCCAACTATCAATGAATCCACCTGCGTGAGTCACCTGAGACTGGGAAACCCAAGGCGAACTTCATTGAATCTACAAACCGGACTGATAAAGCAGCACTAATGATGGTGCAGTTGGATTATAATTGGTGCATAACAAACCGTGTGTCCTAAATAGGCACCTAACGACGCGTCGATTCATCGATTGAAGTCGATTCTTACGGCCACAATACAGGCATGGAATTCTGCGCGTAAGAATCGATTTGATTTAAACGTTCATGTTGTATCCGATAGATTCTCGTAAACCCTGCAGCCAATAGAGATTTCACACACACCGAATTCTAAGTCGAATCCCATCGTTGAATTGAGAGTGGTCACCAAAGCACGTGGTGGGGGTGATTCGTTACACACCTTCCCCCTCAATGAGTGTTTTTATTTTCTCCCCCCCCCTCCCCCCCCGTTCGTAATTTCCTGAGCGCAGTGTCGGGGGCATGGAGGTGAGCCAGAGAGGCGGCAAAGCCAGCCCCGCCCCGGGCTCCGTGCTGTCCGTCGACATCGCGTACTTCGGAGCGGCGTGGCGCGAGTGCATTGTCTACAACAAGGAGCGCTGGAAACAGCTCGACATCATAGGTGGGGTGGGGTGGGGGGGGGGGAGCCCACTCGGTGGTTATTTTGGTAACGTTCAACTTTCAACGCGTCGCCGCCACCGCACAGCGTTCACTCGCTCTCGTAGAGAGCGAGAGAGAGAGAGAGATGACGAGCTGGAGGTGCGACGAGGAGGAACCGCAGACGCGCGGGAAGGCAGCGGCCAATGCTCTGAGCTGGTGCCAACAATTGGCCAAGCTCTGCGGTCCTCTATGTATTCAGCTGTTATCGGATAATTCAAGGATTGTTTTACATGTGGGAGGAAACTAGAGAACCCGGAGAATGTTAAACTTGATTAATACCCTGTAGGTACTGGAATTACCTGTGGTACCCCTTCAGTAGGGAATAGGGTTTCAGCTTGGTTCCCTGTGGCTAAAATCCCTACAAAAGATAAACATAAGTTAAACCTGCCTAATTTCAATATACTACATCACGACGATTGACGTGGGAGAAAACCTAAGCACCCGCAGAATAGCCACGCATGTGAAGAGGGAAACGCTATAATTAATTTCTAATTAATTGTTTGATTATACATAAATATAAAATCATTTTGAAAATGACCATGATTTTATTTCGAACCGGGATAATAATAATAATAACAGTAATGGCCTATGGCTAAATGACCCCTGAATGCACTTGAGTTCATGGGTCTCCGAAGCTAGACAGGGTTGAGTCTCATTGGTAAAGAGCTTGCCAGGTGGTGTAGGTGTGAAGTTCTGACGTGGCCAAGAGATGGGATTGTTGTCCCCCCCCACCTCCGATTGGCTACGTGTGGTGCGAACTAAAATCTACACGCATACAAAGTCGCTCCCTCGTATGCACGGGTTTTCTCCAGGTTATCAGTTGCTCTCCCACATGCCAATCATCAATGCTGGGATTGTTTTTGAAAAGTCTTGAGACTCCTTGAGGATGTTGCATTATTATTAGTGTGATGAATTTCAAGAAATACATTATTTCTGTTCTTTGTTGAGCATGGTGGTGGGTTCGAGCTTGGTTCATGCATACACCAGCAGATATACAACGATTCTATGAATGACACCAGCAGAATAGAGTCCTGCTCACATGATGCACGAACTTTACCAGACACCACGAGCTGCTGCCTCGATGTGCTATGATGAATGCATCGTGGTGTAAAAGTACAAGTTGGTCAAAACTTGTTATATTTATTCAACTGCCATTACATTTAATCCGGTTGTTTGTATTCACGTCCCGGTAGTATTAGCATAACCTCCAATTCCAGGAATCTAATGTAAGTTTATTTTTACATCTCAGTCGACCACATGTGTTTCGGAGAGGCTTGAAACTGCTGGACAGTATAGGTGTGGCACCCAATGAAAGTTCTCGGTGCAAATTACAAATGTATCATCGGCATTATTAACACGTCGGCTTTCGCGACCAATATTATCCATAAATCTGGCTGTCGCCTGATGAAGCTAGTTGTAATTCCTGGCGAAACGTCGTACTCAGATTGTAAATGTTGTGGCTTGGCGCTCCAACACACCGTGTGCTGTACTAGTACACTACACTATACACTACACTACTCTACACTATACACTACTCTACACTATACACTAGTGCTGTACTAGTGCTGTACTAGTGACAAATTGGCTACGTTCTGTTTACGTGACAACTCTGACTAGTTGGTTGTGTCGGGTCGTGGCGGGTATTAACGACACATTTACATATTTACGCGATCTAACCCAAAACACCTCTATTATGGAGCATTATTACCGTTGACTCCGAGAGATAATCGCGTTATCGTCAGGTTCAAATAACGCCGTGCAGTGCCCGGAGTGGCGGCACACGGTGTCACGCCGCTGCTCTGTGGGCACGGCGAGTGAACCGCGCTCACCGGACTCTCGACCTGCAGAGTTATGAGGTGGCCTGTCGCAGCCAGTACAGGAACCAGGTCGTCTGGTTTGAATGTCACGTGCTTGTGTGTTTATATCCCCCCCCCCCCTCATATTCATGCATTTCCTGTGATCATTATTAAGTGGTTATCAAAACAAAAAAGGCATGATCGTCATCAAAAACAGTCTCGAGACTGAAGTGAGACGTCCCTGAATCAACACGGCAGTAATGCACATATGTCTTCCGTACTTATTTTTTCGCCATATCAATTCAATGCTCATTTGTTACACAAAATATCCCGTTTAGCCAGGCACCCAGCTAGTTTCGGTGGTAACGGCTCACAGCAGCCACTAACAATAGATATATTCACGTGATCTAACCCAAAAAAAAAACTGGTCACGAAAGCCTACGTGTTTTAACTGACCGACAACAGAGTTAAAGTTGGGGCAGAGACGAACTCGTCCAACAGCCAGCCAGAACACTCGAGTAATGATTTTTAATCATCGTCCGATTATTCCCTTTTTATAGACCAACGCCTCAAAAAGGGACTGTCGGTCGATAAAGTGTCGGACGAGGAGGACACGGCGGCTGCCAAGCCCGGCGAGACGAAGCCGGAGCCCTCGACGGAAGAACAACCGGTCATGGTCATGACCCCACGGAGGCGAGCCAGAGCGCCCCTTTCCCGGAACGGGAGTCGAAGCCGCGTGGGCAGCGGGAGGTCGGTGGGCATGCGAGAGAAGGCGACCAATGGGAAGACCAACGGCAGCTTCAGCAGCACGGACGACGGCGACCCACGGACCATGACGCCCGGGAGCGACTCGGGGAACTTCGCCGCGATCGATGGTAAAAAAAATAAAAACGACTAGGAAGAAAAACCGTGCATATTTCATGGCTCCTGTATCGCCTTCCCAGCATTTCTTTGTCCACTGAAGCAGGGGCGGTTTCTTCATTCGGGCGATTGGGCGACGCACCACCAATGTCATTCAACCACAGAGTCACGCTAGCCGTCACTGTCAGCCTCTGGATATAGTCCAATCAGCGTCATGTCACGTTCTGTGGAGTACCGCCTCTTTTTGGGCGATTTCACTACGGCTGAGAATCGCCCCGAGTGGCCCCATAGACTTACATTCAAAGATGTTTTTTTATCGAACGGGGGCGCTGCAATGCATTCTCTATGGCTTCCGGGAGGGCATGCACTAACGTGCTTACGTCATCATACGTGCTAACGTCATCATACGTAAGCACGTTTCATCCAACAATATAATTTATCGCCACCTAGTGGAATCTTTAATAAAATAAACTTGAGTGGTTTGTTTTAATAGTGAGTATATAAACAAACAAGATGTATTGTAAGAGTCACTTTATTTTTCATTAATATTAAAGAAGTGAAGTTGCCTTTACATGCTTAAGCTGTTAATTTATTCATTGCATGGGTGGACCTTATCAATCATCCAGACATTTGCCCCCCCTGAGAGATTTTGCAGGAGCCGCCACTGCACTGAAGTATTTAATAGCAGTACGGTCGTCGATGGCTGGCTGCCACGGAAAACTGCTTGCACATATTTATGAATAGTCCTTGATGTGCTGATTTGTAGTTTTAGGTTTTGGGCTGGCTGGCCCTTTGATTCTATTTGTCGGTTTTCTAAAAGGCGAGTCTGTAAAAGCAACATAACTTTATACTTAAGTTTTGTGTATATTGGATTATTTTTCATATCGTTTTCTTTACCCATTGTTCCAACAGACAAAGAAATAATAGCCATATATATATCAAATACATCTGCTGACTTTATTTATGCCCATTACAAGAGTACTGCTGCCATGGTCCAAACACAATTATTATAAAGTTAGCCTATGAATACTGGATGGCCATCCTTGCAATGGAGATTTACTTACTGGTAGATTAATCAGTACATGTACAGCAAATGTATGAATCTGCTCGATGGATTCCCCATGCTGCTTTAAGGATGGGGCATTGTTTGACCATACTTCACCATACTGGTCATTGTGGGATGATGAAGAATATCACTCGCCACTGATGTCAGCCATCGGCAGGAATCAAACTCAAGATGCCATGTCCATAGTTCAGTGCGCTAAGCACTACACCACTGTTCCACCCCGGATGAAGCATATTTAGGGAGACCGCTTGTGTGAACTGTTGCACCTTTTCTACCTCTCCCCTATCATATGGCAATACTTCCCTACTCGTACATAGCCCCAGCTCCAACAATCAAGGACGCCACCGGACGAAACCCAGCGTCAACCACCTGTCATTGGGAGGGTCACTCCTCCTGCTCTGCTGCAGCTGTTGTCTGAAACCCATTCACCCTGGCTATCAGCACTGTTGACTTTCTCTTAACTCCAAACTTCGTCTGCCCCATTTGCCGATACCCCCCCCACCCACCCCATTACAGACGCCTTCCCCCAACAGTCATCTACTAGCTCCTTGAACGCCAGTCCTCACCACCCATCACGCTCCGTCTCTGCATGTTTACCAATCTCCTCCATTCTGATATGTCCTGTATTCGTGACACGTTGCGCTCGCCTGATGATGAGTAAATATGTGCCACGTGATGTAGAGAGCGCTGATCTGAAGACAGAGATTGTGTGTGTGTATACGAGAAATGTCCCTCATGATGCGGTCACTCAGGTTGCTCAGGTCGATCTTGTTAATGAGAATTACCCCGGTCTCTT
The DNA here is from genome assembly GCF_964198595.1 of Lampetra fluviatilis. Lineage (NCBI taxonomy): Eukaryota > Metazoa > Chordata > Hyperoartia > Petromyzontiformes > Petromyzontidae > Lampetra > Lampetra fluviatilis. The sequence continues at coordinate 9,877,260 of NC_136284.1, read as the reverse complement.
GAGTTCTCACCTGGTTAAGCAAAATACGCTTGATATGGAAAGTGCTAATTCAAATGTATAGGGATCGTGTGTGTGTGTTTTTGTGTGTACGTGTAATGTCCCATGGGGAGCGGTAGTGTAGTGGTTATCGCACTGTGCTACGAACTCGGTGACTCAAGTTCGTATCCAATATCAGTGACGAATATCTAAAACTGGTTCTGGGCATCAGCTAGGTCGACTCAGCCTTACATGAATACCCAATGCAGTGTGTAAACATCGGCTTTGGGGAGAAGACAAAGGCGGCCGGGAGTGGTGCTGGCCACCCACCTCCACGTGTACCGTGCCGGCCTTAATAGGTGCTTGCTAACAGTACTTGCCCCAAGAATTTGTTAAAGGCTTTATGGGGGAGTTTTGTCTTTGTGTAATGTCCCACGTGGCATAGATGACGATTGAATATAAGATGGAGATATCGTGCACGGCCCTCATCCAGCAGTGGATTGACAAAAGGGGCTGTACATGTGCATACAGCTCACTTTTTATTGAATTGTCAGATGCTGTAGCTTGCATGATAGCTGCTGCCATTGTCACCAGCGCTGCTGTTGTTGCTGCTGCTGTTGCCATGTGCAGACAGCCCAGAGGGGAGCAGCAAGGGACAGAACGGACCGTCTCCATCGCAACGGCAGCTCCCGTCGGAGGAACACAAGCAGGTGGAGGAAGGTGAGATGCAAGCCGATTTACTTGAATAATAAATAATCTGCCTCCGAGTTCATTTTTATCCGTAGCGCAGTGGGGCCTTGCGAGACTTCTCACCTGGAGCTGCCAGGCAACCCGATGAGAATGTGCGTGCGTTTCGTGCTAAGGGAGTGCATGGTCCGAGAGTGTGGGGGGGGGGGTTTGTACCGCAATGTTTTGCCAAATTAGCAGGCGTAATGTTCGGAGTGCAGCTTCTTAAATGTGATTTTTAAATGGAGGTGTGGCCTATTATTAATACATCTTATTGTAATTTATATAGTGCCTTGGTCAAGGTGCGATGCAGAGAATTAACAATGGTACATGTGAATGTAATGGCGAAGATGAGGCGAAATTAAATAGATGGGAGCAAGTAATGGGCGAAGCTGTGATACGTGAATATGTGAATTGCTATAATCCAGGCGTCAGCAACCTGCAGCTCCAGAACCCGCATGCGGCTCTTTGAGGGACTGCTACGTGACGTTACGCACAAGCATCGTGGCTCTTGAAATATTGGGCTTTTTAGCAAAGTGGAATAAAAAATTGTCTCTCTCTGTCATATTGGTTGCCGAACCCTGGTACAGTCATAAGTGTACGATTTAGTGGGTCCATTAACACGTGAATTCATAACATCGTATCAATGTAATTAATGAGTTCACTGACATGTTCGTTCGTAAACTCGTACAGCTGTAATTAGTGAGACCATTAATTCATTGATCGATGAACTCGTACGTGTATAATTAGTGAGCCCGCTAATAGATTATTAACAAGCTCGTATTCACGTAGTGTGCCCATTTCTGTGTTCATTCATAAACGTACATGCGATTTTATTCATGCATTAATTCATAAACTCTCACAAAAATTGCATATGTTAATTTTCTGATTCTTGAGTGTATTGTATACATATAATTACACGTAAAACACATTGTTAAATACAACACTACATGTAGACAACCGTGGTTAATACTATGCACAAACTTATCCCACCGTAAGAATTGGCAAATGGGAAATCAGAGTAGCGTCACTTTAGTTTCCACTGCAAAGCCCCGTTGCCTTTAAGTAATTAGACTGCCTATTATATTATATTTATAGAGCGCCTTTTACTCGAGGCGTTGAACATAGTTTACAAAACGGCAACACAAAAACACGATTTGGATAGCAGGGGCGTGCAAGGACTTCAGGATGAGACACCACGATCGAGGAAAGGGTAGGGGAGGGACGTGGAGGAGTGGAGGGGTGAGGGGAGGGAAGTAGAGGTGAGGCTTCAAGAGAGGAGTGATGGACGGTATTGGCTCATTGTAACGATAAATACGATAAGAGACTGAAGCGTGTACGCGGTTTCGTTTTCAGCTCCATCGTAAGTCACCTCTGTGCTGCTCCATGTGCAGTGTGACTTTTCACGAATGCCCCATTTTTACTTTTAACATATTTCTTCCCCTGCATAACAATGCAAGTGTGTTTCTCTCCCACAGGTATTTTTAACATTTTGTTTTAGTTTCCAGGGTTTGTGTCGGGGACATCTCCAGTTTTTCTGTTTAGATAACTTAGGTCTTTTTCTTTCAGGCTCAGAAGTCGCAGCGGATCAGTAGGAATTGGGGAAAGCAGCTTCTCCAAGGTTGAGCCATCACTTCCTCAATTTACCATCTCAATCATACACTACCTTGAAAACAACAACTTCTACCTGACCAAACCAATGCATGACCTAACTTCCCATTCCCACATTCTATTTTGCTAACCAGGGTGGACTTGCTGTGATATTGTGCATTTTTGGTCATGGATGCTTCCCTTCCTTCACTGCCTAACCCCCCTCCACCACCTTGATAACAAAAGAACAAAACATCCCCCTTTCTGTTTTGTGCTTTGGTCGAGGCGATGGCTCACTTCCCTCGCTCTCTTCTTCCCTTTCCTCAGCCTCGGTCGGCGTCGTGGGGCTCAAGTTCATGGGGGATGACAGTGACCGGCCCCCGTACTGCGCCAGTTACCACACCAGCCCAAGCCCCCCGGACACGACGCGTCGTTCCAGCAGCACGGACGCCCGCACCAAAGCGCGCAGGCTGCGTCGCCTCAGCATGAGGGCCAACGTGCTACGCTAGCCGACACAGCGCGTTCCGTTTTCCCGTCACCGTCACTCCGCCGGTCCTGGCTCCTTGGAGGCGACGTGGAAGCGATGGTGACTGGTGTGGACAGTGCTGCCCCCTCTACCCACCAGGGGGAAGGAACAGGAGCTGGGATTGTGGTGGCGGTGGCGGCGGCAGCGGTGCTGGTGGTGGTGGAGGCAGCTGCCGCTTCAGAATGGAAACTTACGATTGAAGACTTCCGTTCCGCTATGCCGCTTCAATGTTTACAGGACGAGACATTTTGTGTTCTTAAGACAGAACCAAAGCTTCAGAATAAAAATAATATATATTATATTGTAAGCAAATTAAATGAAAACAAAATAACGTTTTTTTCTGATTCTCAGAGAACGTAGGAACCGAGGTAAATTAAGCCTACGAGTAGATACTGTGCTGTGATTCCCTCACTTGACCTCCACAGGCCAAGGAACTAGGGGCAACATTAAGAGCGAGACGATGGTCCAGTGTCTCCACTTTGAAATTCGCCACCACGGACCGCACGGAGGAGCACGGACACAGAGTTGGTATAAACAGAACGACCCCATCGCACGTAGGGCGCCAATTGTGCGATTCAGGCCCACACCCTTGTTGCCTTGGCCCAGCTGTTCACAGTCGGGCGGAGAGAGGACCCGCCTGTGCACTCCGGCATCGGCCGAGCGACCGTACAAACCGAACCATCCGCTGTGCGGCCGACTGCTCGAATCCGAAGGCCACGTAGTGGCACAGTAAGACTCTTTGCCGTACCCTTGTTGCCTATCGCTCGAAGCCGTGGACGTTGAGACAGAGAGCCTCAGAGGCGGACCACTGAACCCCCCCCCACTCCTCCACCTTTATTTACTGTTCTCAAGAAAACGCAGGAAACAAAAAAAAGAGTTGTATTTAATTACTTAGACTTACAAATTCAGGCTTACTTTTTCATGGCAGCAGCATTTCCATTTTGTTTTCAAAACACTGGTAAGGGTATGTCTGCGGAAAGCACGCCAATCATCGCACGGTGTAAACTCTGTGTTGGCTTTCGATTTAAAGCTTTCGTGACTGCAGGGATTCATCTTCTTGGTTCTTTCGGTAAAGTCACGTAGAATGGAAATACTAAAATAATAAAATAAAACATTATAAAATAATTCTCACGACGTTTCGGCCACAACGCAAGCAGCCGTCCTCAGGTGAAGAACAGGTCTGTCGAGAAGACAGAGTCTGAATGACAACCCCAGGCTTGGAGCGTCTCCCCCCCTCCAAGCCAGCTTAAATAGACGCTCCAAGCCTGGGGTTGTCATTCAGACTCTGTCTTCTCGACAGACCTGTTCTTCACCTGAGGACGGCTGCTTGCGTTGTGGACGAAACGTCGTGAGAATTATTTTATTATTTTTATTTCCATTACCGAAAGATCTGCGGTGGCTCTTCAGTGCCTGCATCTCATGAGCGTTGAGGCTGCGATGGCACCTCCCCGTGCACACCAGGGTAGGGGGCAGTGCTGTACCGCACAGCTGGACTTGGCCGCCTAAATCCACATTTGGTGTGAATTGTCCTTGCTCCCTTGTCACTTAAATCAGCTGTTAATGCCCTTGTCGCGTTCATCTTAGCTATTACATGGACAAGCATTTGACATTGATTGACATGCAATAAGGAGATTAGTGGACGTGGCTGAATGTCTCAGGGCTCCAATATCTGTGTTGGGAGTGCTTAGCCAGCAACACGAACATCTTGGGTGTCACATCCTGGGCTTTTATATATGAAACAAATAATGTCCAGGCTTCTGTTAATCCACTGTTCGATGAAGGCCTCACCACGCACTGACTAGTATGTGCTCTAGCAACCTGGGCTTTAACCTGGGATTAAGTATAGGGAATTGATATACCCTAAAAACGTGTTCATATTAGTTCGCCACTCATTTACAACTATCATCACCTCTGCACAGTGGGGGTGAATAACTTGCTGCATTTCCATGACAAATATAAACAGATCCGAGCCACGCCTGAAATGTGTTCCTCAAGCACAAATGTATAAAAAGTAGTTTGAACGCATACTGACGTTGGCTTCCATTACCCAGAAGCTAACCACCGTTATTTTGTAAGAACAAATAAGAAATTGATGGGCCCGCAGTAAACCTTAATGGCTGTCGTCTCTTCTGAGTCGGCCCCCATGACATCGCGACTGTTTCCGAGGGTGGGCCCGGCTTAAAGCAAAGCGGGCTTAGCCACCTTGGCCACAGGGAGCCACCACGCGGGCCCAGGGAAAAGTTGAACCGTGGAACTTGAGCACGCGCTCGTCACGAGGCTGCCGTGGGAATCCGGACTACGAAGTAGTCATGGGAACAAGAGGCACAAGTGGCACTAAGCCACAGAGCACCGTGAGGCAAACGAGTACAAGCGTAAGCAATTTATTTCTCAAGTTTATTCAGTAATTTATTTTGCCCGTTTTGGTGTGGGGGCCGGAGGGCACTGGTGTGCAAAAAAGTGACGGTAAAGGTGGCCTTTGTAGCCGTCTTGCATTATATTGCGTCATTAAACAGTTACGGCTCATTTTACACGTGTGTATGATTATTATACGATGTGTATTGTATATTAACACCGGTAATAATGGGAATTAAGATTTCCATATGTATTTCATGAAATGAATTGAGATGGATTTAATGTAATTTATTTTTTTTCCAATTTGTTCAACTGTATTATGACTGTAATTGTAACTACAAAAAATGCAGAAAAGTCATAGGTGCTGAACCATACACGGGTTGCATCAACAACTATTAAGCATAAGGCTGTCATACTGGATCTCAGTTATGATAGACTGGCAATGCTTAAGCCGAAGTCCAGCCTCAAGAGCGTTTGCTGCATAGACAATAACGTGAGGACACTAAAGTCCATTCCTCAGAAGAACTGGCACCATGGAGCTTGATGTGGTCTTTGTTTAACATGCCCTGTCCTGAAGGTCAATGACACCAAACCACCCGTTCTGGGCCTGACCTAAATTTGAGCCCGGCTTTGGCCATCCTCACAACCCTTCAGGTAACCTGGCCATTTTGTGTTCATGGCTCATGGTTTAAAATTCTTGAGAGAAATATAAATGATAGGGAATTCAAGAAAGATCACTTTTTTTAAAGACAAATATTTACATTAAAACTGCATTATATTAGGGTGGTTCAAGGATAACCTGAACGTTGAGATGTGTAGAAGTAAACCTAAGTGAATGATTCGTACTGTTTTTCAACGTATTCCCCTGCTACACATGCATTTGACCCATAGGTGTTGTGACACCTTATTGCCGGTAGCATATAGAGTTTTTTACAAGTACGCAGACATTGCAGGACATCTGCTTTCACATCCTCATCACGTTATATTTACTAATTTCTACTGTTAAACCTAATGCACCTAACACACCTATGCATGAGACACGCATAGCAAAAATTTACATCTGACATCGTGTAAATTTCAGTTACTGACATTTCCCTCCACCAAACATTTCATAACAATGCTGCCCCACAACGCGTGACAATACTTTTATTCCGCTATCTTGGAAAATACCCAGACTGCTTTGCACAGCCGAGATGTCACTTCACACTGGAGTTGCCAAATGTTGACATTCCAACTCCCACAATCTTCCAGCAGTGATCTATCATTCTTCTCCCATTATCTAGAACAAAAAGTACAGGTTAACCTTGAAACGCCCTTGTAGATAAAAGCCAGTAAGGGAGAGTTGGTCATTTGTTGAAAGGAAATAACATGTATTGCATCATCGTCCTACGCCTTCAAGTTTGTTTCCAATTGCATTTGTTTAAACCATGCGACCTTGGACTGGTTTTTACTTCACTCATTAGTAATGCACACGCATTTATTCACGAACTTTTAGCCTTGGGTAACTGAACAATGGCACTGTGAGGGTAACAATCTCAGTGCATCTTTGGGCTCCAGTTTTTGGTTACACTGTATTAAAGTTTTTTTTTATTCGTGCATTGACAATGGCGTCCATAACGGCATTTACTTAAGATATATTTGGCTCTGTGCGAAGATTCTCCTGAAAATGTGTTGATGTTTGATGCATTTTAAATGTTCATGAACTTTTTTGGCAATGGAGATACATGTCTTTGTTTTCTGTAACAAGGAGAATGTCGCAGACCATTTATTATTGTCTTACCCAGTACAGCACTGACGGAAACAAAGAGAGACCGAATACTGTGACTTCATTTTTTTCTCCATTTTTTGGTGTGAAATCTCTGCATTAGATGAATAAACAAATACCGTTTCATGTAAACCAATAAATCCGTTGTTGAAGGCCTTTGTGGAACGCTCAATTCACATTGATTCGTGTATTCGCTTACTGTGTGAGAATTATATTATCGTTAACAATAAATAAGCATAATTTTTTAAGGGTAGCCGAGGTAGCTGTCCTGGGACATCGAATTATTTTAGGGACGTTAATCGTCCCAGCTTTGACAGTTGCATAACAATAGACCGGTCAAGAAAGTGCATGTATTTACATGTTCTCCCTATCGGTGTTGTAGATCTTCGTCTTCCCATAAATGTCCTGGTTTTTTGTTTGTTCCAAACAGGTTGCGACACTCCATTTGTCTTTTGTGTAAAATCACTGCAGTTTTGTCATTGCCCAAGTAGGATAGGCAAGTGCTAACCCTGCTTTTGCCTTGAGTGTAGTCAGTTGATGGTGTAATGTTCAATGAGTTCAATGAAAATCCAGGCAACAGTTACTGCTGATAACTTGTAAACATTTATTGGAGCATTTATGTTTATTTTACTGTATCGTATTGCACAATTGTTTAGGACTATTTTAGTGGTGTGGTTTAGGTATCAGTAATCTTTATGATAAACAGATGCTTTGCGTAATGTCCAGTTCAGCTCATGACATACGTGATTACACAGTTATGCTTTTGTTGACAGCAGCAGAATGTAATCCAGCAAGGGTGATCCACCTGAGCTCATCTTACAAAACACACTTAAAACGTCTCGCATTGTGCTTTAACAGATGATATCTGGTGTAAAAGTACTTACGTTGGAATAACAATTAAACCAGTTTCTATTATTGTTGGCTTATTATTAAAACATTATATTAATTCCTGGAATCTAGTACAAGCATATTTAAGCAGAAGTAGTAGACTTTCTTTTACCAGGTCAGAGCTCAATGAGACAAATCCCTCTTGCAAAGGAAACCATGTATACATACAAAAAGATAAATAGATAATTAGATTAATAAATTAGGTTTCTCTCGTTAGACAATCTAACCGTACCAAACGGAGCCACGCATTTGTGTTTGTTCTTCACTAATGGCGACGATCGTTCACTCCAGGATCCACGTCTCTGCGGAATCTGTGACGTCCCCTGAAGGCGGTGGTGGAGGCGGCGGTGGCAGTGCAGGCGTTTGATCTCCAGCTGGCTCCTCTGAGTAGCCACTGCTGTCCGACTGCACGCTACTTGTTCGCACAAGGTCGGCTTTGGGGGCAAATGGACAGGTCGGACGAAGGGACAGAGGTCAGTGTAACCAGGTCACAGCATCATAAACCATGGTCCATTACACTTCATCACTACTGTCATAATCATTGACTGAAAAATCGCCCTACATTCAACTAATCTTTGACATTAGAAGCTAAGCAGGTTTGAGCCTGGGCGGTGTTGGGATGAGTGATCACCAAGGCTCCAAGAGTTGTAAGTGTGAGGCTGCAAGATGACCAGGAGGCAATGTGGAGTGTCACCACCCCCCTTGTTCGCGTGGTGGATTTTCTCCAGGTACACAGGTTTCCTCCCGAAAGAAGCCAAACACCCATTTGTGGAATTGGCTAAACATCCCAATGTGACAGGATCCAAATTGAAAATGCTTCTTGAAATTGGGCGTGGCTTTCCTGGATAAATGCATGGCATAGTTTAAAAGGAATTTTTAAGACTAATTTTAGTTGACATTGCCCGGTGAAATTCATTTTAGGGGTTTGTTATGACAGGAAGCAATCTTTAAAATGTGCGCCATTGACACGAATATAATAGCGCTCTGAGAATATATTAGAAAAACATACAAAAAAGTAATTACAGTGCATTTTTTCATTCAAAATATAAACAAGTTCGCATATGATTACATCAAAATGAATTTGCCACTGACCTTCAGCACCAGAACTCCCATCCACACACGCTCCATGCATGCCCTCTCCATCCTCGCTGCGCACCTGAGCATTACAAGACAACACAAAAGCCACCACATCATGCCTTTGCACTCGTCAAAATCTTCATTATGCTTATGAATCAAAAATCAACACCAGTATGTCGATGAGCAATAGCAAAACTAAATTTGCCTAAATCTCCGTGCTGTGAAAAAGAGCCATTGCCCAAAACGTCACCTATTATATCATTTTCATTCTTAAGGGAGTGTTATCATATATGCTCCTGCCATCCCATGTAGAGAACAATAAAACAAATCCAGATATAATTATTGACAGGTTTGATTGGGCAGCACACATCGTGAAAAGGGATAGCGGCAAATAGAAGATACCAGTGATGGAATGGCAGCAAAAGGAGGGAACACGTCTGAGAAGAAGACGACCACAGAGCTGGATCGATGAGATCAGCAAATGAGCAGGCGTGACATTGAGTGTGGCATCGTGTCACCATAAAGGATGGTGATGGTATGGCAAGGTTTTAATTCAGTCGTGGATAACACAAGCCTGATGATAAACATGATGAGCAAACGCAAAAAGTCAACGCAAAATTATAATGTTCAAGATGCAAGTTTGTATTTGAGGAGGGTGTGACCTGACCTGGAGAGTGGGCAAAACATTTTAATGAAGAAAATTAACATCTCGCTGACCACTGCAACATTGCCATCTGTAATTCGCAAAGCAATAGACATTAAGCGAATAGCAGAGTTCGTGCGACATTGCATGGACCATGATTAAAATAATGAAATAAAGAGGCAAGCAATAGCAGGTTGGAATGCTTTGGCAAGATGAAGAAAGAGAGTGTTGATTGCAGGTCGTTTATTATCCACCCATTGTGATGAGCAGATGACAACTGTAGACACGTTCACGGATGGACGTTTCAACAAAGGTGCCACCACTGAATGAAAATATATTAGTTTAGGCTTTGCAGTGAATAAAGAATGTCCCCTGGCCACGGATTGTTTTTTTCACAATGCCATACATTTAGTTCTCTGTTGTTTTCAGAAAAGCTCGTTGGATGAGCTTGTCCAGATTTTGTTATTTTTCTCCACTTATATTGCAATGAGCAGGATCACAGTGAAGTATTGAGCCAAGAGAAATATAATGGCATAATCTAAAAGAAAAAGCATTTGTCATTCCACTAATTGCAGAAATGAGTCTTAAACATGTTGGGACTGCACAAAGAGCTCTATGGTATTTAAAAATAACCTGCCAAAGGAGTATTGTGCACTTAAAAGGGTACTTAAGTCAAGATCTAGATGACATCATGCCTAATGCCACCACACCTTGGCATCATTCCCTGTATTCTGCTGGTGTGGCAATCTTTACACCCTGATTCCATTGTCCGCTGTGAGCGGCGCATTTACAATGAGTAAACAAATATTGTCAATTAGTAGCCACGCATAAGCTATTCCAATACACTTTAGTAAACCTGTTATTTTAATAGCAATAATAATACTGTAATTTGGAACATGTGGCATTCGCATCATTCTTATAGCGCAGATCTATAAGAACGATGCTATGTTGCACTGACAAGTAAAGTCTGCCAGTTGCTATGTGGTTTTAGCCCTTTCATTCATTTGTAAATAATAAAAAGTGTATCTGAAAAATTGGAATGCGACACCGGCACACTTCTTCTTGGTTCTTTTGGTAAAGTCACGTAGAAGGGAAGTAATAAAATAATAAAAATAAAACATAATAAAATCATTCTCACAACGTTTCGGTCACCTGAGGATGGCTGCTTGCGTTGTGGCCGAAACGTCGTGAAAATTATTTTATTATGTTTTATTTTTATTATTTTATTACTTCCCTTCTACGTGACTTTACCGAAAGAACTAAGAAGATGAATCCCTGCAGTCACGAAAATTTCAAATCGAAATTTAACCGGCACACTTGGCATACTCTTTTTCCCGAACCGAATCTTGAACATCCACCATGAAGCAGACGACTTGCGCTATTTGTGGTTAACGCACCGACTGCCGCGCCTTCATGAAGCCCAATCCTCCTTTTTACTCGAAGCGGAGGTGCCGTTGTCCACTCACCTCGTCCATCTCAAACGAGTCCTTCCGGCACGCGTCGTCGTGCTGCAGGGATTGTGGGAGATGTCCGCCTGGGCACGATGCTCCGCCTGAGTTTGCGTCGTCAGCCTCCTGCGGGGCGCCCGCCGGGCCGAGCTCGTCTGTGTGGCAGCCACCGTCACCATTGCCATCCCTTCGAGGTGGTGGTACGAGTGGAACGGCTCTCTTGTCGGTCAGACAAGCGTTCTCATCACGGGACAGCTCTTCAAAGTCTTCCATGCCGTCGTTTGAATATTCCTTGCTCTTCTTGCGAAACGGTCTTCCCACTGACCTGACCACACACTTTTGGCGGACAAAGCCATCACTTTCTGGCAGTTCTTGAGCATCCACGTGTTTTTGGACGTCATCCCTTTCCGTGTATGAATTTAAAGTTGTGCGGTCAAAATTTTGTTCACTGGTGGCCTTAGAAAGGCATTCGTTGTGGCCGGTCTTTTGAAAAACCCCTTGCTCTGTGGGAGAAGATTCAGGTGATTCGATGTCAGCCCAAACAACAAGGCTGTGACACGAACTTTGGTTAACGTTGTGTGATGTCACCGTGGGTTCTTCCACCACACTCTGCCAGGAAACGCTCCTCCTAAGCTGCCGAATCAACCAGGCCCTGCCCGAGTGTCTGCCACACCTCCTTTCGTTTGCGTCATTATCGCCGCCGACTACTTTCTGGCACGGCGATGCTCTCGATTGTGTCGACCCTGACATCGGCTCCAGATGAAACTCCCGAGAAGCTGGATTTCCAGCCCCTGCATCCCATTCTGCTAAGTTCATGGTAAAAAAATGAGCCGGTAGTTTGTGTGCAAGCTTGAAACGATCTGAGGACACAAAATTAGTTCAGATACTGTTAATGAAATAGCTAGTATTTGTGTGAATTGGGTGGCACTTTATTGGCTAAAATCAGCTGTGATGTAGTTGTCATGGCCCAGAGCTTTCCAAATTTCATGGCTGTATCCATGAAAAAAGGTATATTTAAGTTACAGTGTAATTGCACATGTTAAAATACTGCTGTACAATGCTGTTAACTGCATGTACTACTGTATTCCCTATGGGAATTTGACATTTATTAAAGCCTAAGATTTGAATACAGTAAATCCTTAATATTTGCCCGAGATACATTCCTAGACAATGGCGCATATATTAATACTTACAGCTTATGAGAAAAAAAGGTTAAGGGGGCATGAACATATTTTTTTAAACATGTAAACTGTATGAACATAAACATAGTTAAAATAGCACATATAAATAAACAAGCAAATACATATTTCGCAGTTCGTAATTGCAAACGACTGTAAATGAAAGCACTAGCGTGTACACAGCGCGGCACGGACAACTTTGGCGTGCTACGGCCGCGAATATTTAAATTACAACCCCGCGAATTTAAAATAGCGTAACAATACATTTGTTGTAAATAGGCATAATCGGTGCATATTAACAACCTGCGAATATTAAGGGTCGGCAGTACATTAAAAGGTAAAACATGACGCCAAAAGGCGCCTATTGGCGTCATCTGGTCCAACCCATGTGAGACTAGGCTCTAAGGAAAGCTGTCTCGGGTGTGGGCCAATCAACTTCAAGGACAGTGCAAAAAAAGGTGTCAGTTTTGTTGCCAGATAGAAGGGTAAAAAAACAATTAGAATGTGGGGATTAGAATAATCACATGGCACATCCATAGACCCCCCACCCATGCATTCGCATGCACTTATAGTAGCCCCATCTCACCATTGACTACAACTCTGTTCACAGCTACACACAGTATTCATAGATCCCCTGCCCAACTATGTAACCCTACTATTGACAACTGCATGTACTTTCAATCGGGTAAGAACACATTGATTCCACGTCATCACACATAGTATTAATAATTGTTATTCGTATGTGCAATACATGTGTTGCAGTGCATTCTATTCAATGCAGAAAATCACATCACATTACAAGTACAGTGCATAGGGTTGCCAACTCTTGACTGAAGCCATTCTGGAAGATGTTTTTATTAATTTAGTTTCTTAAAATAGCCTATTTAATATCTCGGATTGCTTTCAATAGTCACCGGGAGATCAATGCCAATTCTGGTAGAGACTCCCGGCCAATCCGGGAGGGTTGTTAACCCGACCAGTGCCGGAGGGTGACGCTGAATAATGCACCCTGAGTTACTGCCACTGCCAGATGGATAAACATTTGAAAATTGCCACGGGGGATATAAAGACAGCACACGAAATGCGTTGTACAAAATCATACATCCTAGCAAGTAGGTGTGTGGGACAACGGTGTCAAACAATGGTTCTTTCAGTAAAGTCACGTAGATGAAAAATAAAAAAAATAATAAAAAAAATAAAATGAAATAACTAAATAGTACGCCGTTATTTATTTATTTTTTAATCTAAGTGACTTTACCGAAAGAAGCAAAGAGCATGGATCCTTGCAGTCACGAAAACTTCAAATCTAGAATTAATGCAAGATGTTTAAAGCATTAAATAGAGTAAAACTAGCAACTGTTGTACCCGTGTGGAAAAAGGAACGGGAAATCAAATAAATAATAAAAAATCGGAACTAAAAGGAGAAGGAATTGAGAAATTGGAGCAAAGGGTCAGGAAAGATGAAGAGGCTAGAAAAAAGCCTCGTCGCTGCACGGAGCAGAGTGTGTTTTCATAGGGGGCAGGGAGAGGGCAGCGATTTAGAGTCAGGGTGGCCACACAGAAGTCACATGATTTACAAGAGGCTTTAGGGATGGTTTAGACATATAGAATTGACTGAGGAGACGCATCTGAAATGTGTACTGTCCACACTAATTTTGTATGGAAGGCAACCCCACGTGATGGGCAGAGCATGACTTTGATTCTCCTAAGTTTATATGATATTGGAGATTTGCTTCTTATTGCTGTGAACATCTGTGTAAAGCAAAGTAGGAGATCAGCAGTGTCGCTGGTTGCCACGCATGACAGGTTTTACTGAATGTTACTTAATGCGCCTTTGGTTTAATTACTGACTTCGCTTCTCACTCGTCGAGGGTCAGTGACCATGTCCCCAAATGACCACAAACATGTTGGCGAGTCAAACCGGTTGGTTGGAAAACCATCTTCACCCCCATTCTATGCAGGTAAGGAACACATTTGCAAAGCCTATTTTAAGCAAGTTTTGCATTTTTGGTGTTTTTAGTTTTATCCGAGCCACCTACCTGGATAATTGAGAATTCACTATTTTTAAACAATGACTAAAAATCACGCAACTTTAGGTAGCTGTCAGGGAAAATTCATTTGCTAAATTTAATATAGTCATGTTTGATCTGGTTTGTGTCTCCAAGTTTTAAGCACTACTTTGATCATTTTGGCAGGAAAGCTCATAACAGCAACACAACTTGAGACCAAAATTGAGTCAATATGAGATGATCAGAACATGATTCAATCCTCCTCCAGAGATGTATAATTGCATTTCAACCTTCGTTTGAATGCATTAAGAGCCGTGCAATGCCTCTGCGTGTCTCATGGCAGTGCTGTCCACACCCAGGATAATCAGGTGGTCCTGATCATTGCGCCGCGCCAGGGTCTGCTGCAGGAGGTCGGCACTGATGCCCTGGGCTCGCGACGGTGCCTGCAGGAAACGCTGGGGGACACGAGCCACGGAGTCGGGGTCCTCGTCCCCAAAGCCCAGGCTCAGCAGCGTCTCCTCGGCGTCCTCCCGGCCCAGGCTCAGCAGCTCCACCAGCCTAGGTCGCCACCAGCACCCAGGAGAAAAACGGACATCGCAATGTTTCCACTGCGCTCACGTTCTCGTTTTGCCCTTGGCTGTCAATTGCGCTGGATACCAGGGAGTTGGCCGCGTGCCTCACACTAAATGTATGAGTATAAAGACATTAAGCAACTTCTAAATGAGGGCAAAATGCATGCCGACAAGAACATCATAATTGGTTGACTTAAAGGTGAAAGTGGATTTTTAAAAAAGAGCAGAAATTAGAGGATGATTGGTACATTTGGCATCAGAGTGAGAGACCTGGAGAAGAGAATGTCTCATCGTGTTTACAGTTAGCAAAAAAGGAGTCGAAAAAATGGACATTCAAAAGAGCCCAAATGGGAAGTACAGTATATATGAATAAAATTGCCTTGATTTTCACGGACAAACGTCAGACAATTAGATATGTCTCTGTCCTCTGCAAACTCCAGCAGAGGAAGCGATTGCAGGCTGTTGCTATGTAACATTACCAAAGAAAGGACAAAGCTAATTACAGGCGAGAACAAGACACTCAACACCAAATGTGTAGTTCAAGTTCAGCAAGTGGGGGTGGGAATTAAGATTGATCATGAGAAACAGATAACAACCTCTCGGGAAGACAAATTGTGATATACATTTCATCAATAATAATAATAATAAATAACTCGCATCTACATGGACAGTACACTTAAAGTTGGCACAAAGTAGATAAGCAAACAGAACAAAATATCTGAAACCACAAACAAACATGATGGGAAAGAAGAGATGTGCCAATAAGAGACAGAATAAACATAACTCTAAAAAACTTAGGAACTTGTTGAGATTAAAAATTACGGAACACAAGACAAGCGATTGGAGAAATAAAGTAAAAAGACGTAAATGAAGGATGTAGAGTATTAAGATTTAATATTTGCTGCCACATATGGTGATTATACCAAGCAATGAAAATGTATTACAGGAGACAGTTGAAGAA
This sequence comes from Lampetra fluviatilis, assembly GCF_964198595.1. Classification (NCBI taxonomy): domain Eukaryota; kingdom Metazoa; phylum Chordata; class Hyperoartia; order Petromyzontiformes; family Petromyzontidae; genus Lampetra; species Lampetra fluviatilis. The sequence goes on along the minus strand of NC_136284.1, from coordinate 9,861,549 downwards.
AATGTATTACAGTCAGACTTCTCCACAACTCTGGCTGTCGCCTGATGAAGCTAGTTGTGATTACTGGCGAAACTTCGTACTCAGATTGTAAATGTTGTGGCTTGGCTCTCCAACACACCGGTTAGTGCTGTACTAGTGACGAATTGGCATGTTCTGTTTACGTGACAACCCTTACTAGTTGGCTGTGTCGGGTGGTGACGGGTTTTAACAAAACATTTCTATATAGTTACGCGATCTAACCCAAAAAACCTCTTATGGATGATATTGGTCGCGAAAGTCTACGTGTTAAATAGTTGAAGAGGTTAACAAAGTTGGACTCGGGTGTTGTACGTGGGTGGCTTGTGCTTTATCCGGGCCACATTTAACTATCTGACTCAGGTAACAGCTTTTGTAGGTGAATCGCATTCGATCCATTTGCCTCGCATAATTACGATAAGTCAGATGCCGTGAAGAAAAAAAACATTCTGAAAGTGACTCATCTGGCCAAACGGATATGGATACATTTTGTCATTGTCCGCTTCAAGTTTCTGGGGCACTCGATCAGCAGAGAGTGGGCACGGATCCCAGTATTGCGTGCTAGGAGGGTGAGAGAGGGGAACGCTAGGAGGGATCAAAGCAGCGGATGGGGAGTTTGGCTGCTGGGTTTTTATTACATAAGATGTCGAGCTACTTGCACTGCCTATGCCAACGGGTCTCCAACAATTCCCCGTGCCTCCACACTTCCCGATTACAATTTTTACTCATCCGCTGACTTATTCAGTGCACACATGTGTTCATTTGCACGTGATGTGAGTGCAATTTTGAAATACAATACAATGCAATTAGGATTGTGTATAGCATGTAATCGCGATGGCAGCTCAAGACGCTGTACAGAAACTGTGGACATATTTATTTATTGGCGAGAAAGACCATCAGTGATTGACAGAAGAAAAGAGACAGGTCAAAAGTCGGCATTTAACAGGGGGCAGAGAATTCAGACCACGGACATCTCAAGAAGCCGTCTGTGAATGAGAAATATTTGATGTAAGACCTTCAAGGAGAACGGTTTCACATTGACATCCACTGCTTTTCACAACCCAGGATTAGTGGCACCCTTCCAATAGCCAACAACCCCACGCTGTCCCCTGATGCCTCAAGTTATGTTTAACTCTGGATATAATTTTCATCTAGAGAGACCAAGACAAAAGAGGTATTGTGTTCCTCTTGAGAGTTTACTGTTGTACTCGACATACATGACAGCCGTCTTAATAGTTTTGAACGTTATTAATTTGTTTCCATGCATTCAAAAGGCATTTCCATTCTTCACTTTCCCTGAAGTGTAATTAATAAACTGCACGTTATGCAATCATATCAGCCAAACGCATAAGCCGTCAACGCATTGCGAATATAAATAAAATACAGTACACTATAAAGGTATTTACACTACACCCATTTGTTTAAAATAATAATTAATAAACTGTTGTTAATGAGAACGCATTCAAAATACATTATTTTAGCCCTTTATTTTAAAGTAAACTTTGTAATCTGGTCGGTGTGTGTGTGTAACCAGATTTGTATAACTTTATTGGCACTAGGCACACGATATTAGTGTGTCTTACGTTTCCGGAGCCGCCTCATAATCCCGAGAATAGTTTAGTTTGTAATTAAGTTATTTAAGTTAATATAACAAAAACAATTATAATTAAAATCTTCCCGTGCTCTGTGCGATGGGCGTTGTTTTCCAGCCTGGTGTGTCCCAGCTGAGTTTGAGCCCCGTTTTTCAGTCACACACCTCATCGTCGTTATCATCGTCGTCCGTCCCTTTAATTGTGCAGGTTTGCGGGAGCATTAGCGGTGCTGTTGGAAATCAACTCTGTCCACCACTTGCGGTGTTTTGTGATCTGCACGGCGCTTGCCAATCATTTCGCATGCATTGTGTATTGACTTAGTCCTTCCTTTATCCGGTGAAACTTCATGTATAAATAAAACTTGTTTCCTGCAAAAAATGCCGAGCACAAATATTTCCCCTTGAGTCATTGACCGTTGAATCATTGAGCAATGACAAGGAACTGTTTTTCACTTTTAGTGTTAAAACATCGGATATTTATCAGGATAAAGCTGAGTAACTTCAACATGTGGAAATTTTTCATAATATTTTCGTATCCTTTGCCTCTCCAAATTAACTCTTAACTCACAGAAACTTCATTTACATTTTTTTGAAATGTATCATAATAAGATATACATAGAGTCAAACATTTTCCACAATGGATTTTCTCATATTGTTATCATTCGTACGTTTAAACTATGGGCATCACAGCCTTTCCTCATGTGCATTGGGGGTGAGAGCTAGAGCAGAATGCATGACAGACAAAAACAAATCGTATCGTTACTCAATCTGTTAAGACTCGTCTACGTTTTGTTTAACACAGTGTGTGTCGTGCACCCCTTCCCGCCAATGCCCCCCGCCCGCTCCCACCCACCAATTCGTTTTTGTACATGACACTCATTTAGACAAGGTCACGCTGCAGGGTTGTGTTTAACAGGTGTTGGGTCCAAGACACACAGAGATGGACTGCACATGGGAGAGTCACGGTCCTAAGTCTCGGTGTGTTCATCACAAAGATGCGACTGCCGAGTGCCGTGCCACAGGGCAGTGCGAGCGTTCTGTCCACCACATGTGTCATAGAATGAGACCACGCCATGCTCATTCCCGCAGCACTTAGCATTCCTATTGGACAACAGTGCTCACCTCCAATTGGCACGGATGGCAACGTACGGTGAGAAATAGTTTTCAACATTGATACATGCACTACATTGATCACGAACTGTATTTTGCTAGTGAAACATACTTTAGGAACACTTAGGGAGGTGTATAATCATATTGACACAGCCTCCAAGTCCCTCTTGTTAAACTTTATTCCACCTATGCATAGTTCTAAGGAGGATGTTATATGACCAAGGATAAAAATGTTTTTAAAAAAGCTATTCGTGTTAGCGTAACATAATGTGCTATGCACCTGGAAATCTGATTTACACTGCCCAGCCTGGTGAAGTATGGTAAAACAATCACCACTACCTTCATGGAATGGGGAGGCTTTCATCCATAAATGGGTTAACTGTTCTCATTCCTGCCTATTAAAGTTATCTCATTTAGCTTCTATACTGTACTTTTTTTTCTGCCCTTGCCAAACAATTCATTTATTTGTGATGTACAGCACCTTGAGTACCTTTAAGAAAGCCACTTCAATGTAATCGAGTGTTATTTTAATTTTGGTGTCGTATCTTATAAGCAGATCACTCTTTATTACAACTCTAGAAATGAAAGAAAGGATGCAATACAAACAAAATCAATGCTCCTCACCAATCCTTCGTGGAGAACTTGGTGTGCCTGCTTGGGTACCGATTCCCTGAGCCAATGTGCTCCGTGCCATCGTGCCTCCGACGGCCGCTTGTCCGTTCCGCCTGCTGCCCGCGTGAGACCTCCTGTGGCCACGAAGAGGCACCGGTACGGGCCCTGTCCTCGCCGCTCGCGAAAGGGACGGCCTCCGAGTCCAGGGCCCTGCCCTGCCAAGAAGAGCGGCTGACGTGCCAGCGATTGCGCCTTGAGGAGGAGGCAGCTGCGCTGTCGTGACGGACGGACATCTCTCCCGTCTTCTCCATCGCCTGCGATGAGATGCACTGCATATGGGGGGGTGGGGGGTTGCGGTATAAATAGTAAATGGTGATGCCGTTTATTATGATAGGGATGAGATCTGTTCCCAGCACTGGGCGGATGCTTTGTGGGTATCACTGCGTGTTTCCCGTCATCGGGTAATGCTGTCTGGACCTGTGAGTGGGTGTCTCGTAAAATACCTGGGGACAGTACCGGGAAAAATGTCGTCAGAGCCGAGGGCTCTCAGGGAGGCGCGCGTGTTTGTGTGCAATGATGCATAGGGGAGCTGTGATGTCAGTCATGTGACTGAAAATCGGAGATGGTTTTTGTTCCTTTAAAAGTTTCAGCTCTGATTATGCAGACATAATGCAAAACAAATGGTTGTTGATAGTTGTCGCATACATCTCTGGCGCAAAGTGCGGGCAGGTGTGTGGGCTGACATTCTGGAGGGTTTCATTATCAAACTGCGCGCATCAAATATCCCTCCTATATCTTGATTTGAAGCTTTCGTGACTGCAGGAATCCATACTCTTTGGTTATTTCGGTGAAGTCACGTAAATAATACATGACTTTACCGAAAGAACCAAAGAATATCCCTCCTATAGCCTGAACAGACTTGGAGCCAGTGGTGTTGGCAAACACCTAATAAGGCACACAAGGAGCGAGGTGGCCAGCATCACGGCCGGCCGCCTTTGTCTCCTCAGTAGCTATGTTTACACACCGCACCAGGTACTCAGTTGAGGATGAGGCCACTTGGAGAGACCTCGCACCGGTTTAGATAATCGTCACCTGGTATTGGTGGTGGCTTTGAGCGGGAATTGAATTGGGGGTGGCCCGATTCGCCTGCACCCTGATGCAGGCAAAACTCACAGCTTCGTCCACGCAATAATACCACGCACATTATGCAGGACAGGTAGAGCAAATGTATCGTAGTTTTATAATTGAACACAAAAGCGCCAATGAAAAAAAGTCTGACCAAAACTATTACAACGCGCATACTCGCTGGAAATCTGCATGCAAGCGAATTCCCCGAGAGGACAAAAAATAAGCCGTGAAATAAACAGTGGCATCATCACGCACGTGGTGCACAAGCCCTTTAATAACTTCACGCTGAAGCAAGTTTCAATGCAAAGCAAGCATATGTCAAAAAAATACATGATAACGAAAGGTGTGGGCACGAATGCCGTTTAAACCCGAGCCCTCCTGAAAAATGAAATCACAAACACGTTATAATTTAACAGATGAGAGACACAGAGAGAGAGAGAGAGGACAGTCATACACACCCTGTGATGAGTAGCCGGCCGTGCGGAGTGACGAGTAGATCGTAAGAACAAAAATAACTTGTGGCTGGGATAGTTGTTTTGTGTCCAGGATCCTCTTCCACCTCGTGCGCGGCCCTTGCGGACAGACCTGTGGCTACCGGCGAGACTCTCAGTGCGGATCCTGACGCCACGCTTCTAGATCTCCCCGGGGTGCCCTCTTCTGCGCGGCTCGCTGCTGCTGCTGCTGCTTCTGCCTCTGCTGCTGCTGTTGTTGTCTCAAGGAAGCTAAGGTGACGGTCACGAATGAACAACAGAAAAAAAACCCTCCTTGTTCTCACACTCGGCGGCGCGCTCCAGACGCCAAAGCGTGACGCACGACGATGCACTTGCAGAACTGACTCCTCGCGACACTGCCCACGACAGCCAAAACCTTCATCCTGTGTCCTCGCTGCTGCCCCACCCAGCCCATCGCAGACCCCCCCACCACCACTACACCCCCCCCCCACCACTACACCCCCCCACCACTCCCCACCCCACACCCCCCACCCACCCCCACCACCCCCCATCCCCTCCCACCCCCCCACAACTCCCACCCACCCCCACCACCCCCCATTCCCTCCCACCACCCCCACCCACCCCCACCACCCCCCATCCCCTCCAACCCCCCCCCCACAACCCCCACCCACCCCCCAAGTCCCTCTACCCATCAAATTGTTCTGTGATGGCATTACGTGAAGTTAATGTGTAAAATGCGGCTGAACTTGGCCTCTGAATGGAAATGGAAATTAGGCAAGGGTTTCTGGCAGAAGACGGGCTCAACTGGTGCGTGTGTTTTGTTGTTTCAGTCTGTGCTTGTTTGCAGGCATGTGCTGCTGATTGGTCCCATGTGAAGTTATCGCAGTGCAATGATGCAAAGCCACAAATGTTGGTCGTTGTGCAGGATAAAGCCATTGTTAAGTAGTAAACACGCCACCTATTAGGTTACCATTAAACGTGAAGGAAAACAAAGCGCAATTACATCTTCGTACGCGTTCCAAATATTTAACGTAGATGAGTGGAGTGGGTTTTCTGAAAGCTACGTTTAAGTTTCTACTAAATACACTCTCTGCGTGGTGAGTCAACACCTCAATGTGTTTTACAAAGTCAAACCTACAGTAGTAAAAGTGTGAGTGATGCTACAGTAGTTAGCACACTGTACTGTGAACGCGGTGACCTGAGTTTTATCCCTGACCACAGCTAAAACCAGTGGTAAATGATAACTGGAGCGGTCCTGTCATCCGCTTCAACAATCCACATTGACCAGCATGGTGAAGTATAATCAACTCCCACCATGACCGAAACAGTGTGCAGACTACTTCATTTGGCAATTGGATTAACAAAGGATCGTAGGTTATGTTCAGGCACTTAATAAATGTTAAAATGAAATGAAACATTTATTTTATTTATTTTACCGGGTAAAGCCCACTGGGCTATATAGGTCTTTTTCAGAAGATACCTGGCCACAAATAATTGTTCAACGAAGTGGCTTATCATGTAGAACTAGCCAAATACTCTAAACACACGTTTCTTAAAAAAATAGTGGAAAAAATGGATGCATTCATTTTGCACTCACTATGTTTGGATATTAGAACATACAGTCGTGGATTATTTAGCAGCTAGTTTGAATGGCGTATTATATGAGTGAGGATTTGTGTTGACTGGCACAGTGTAAGTGCGTTCCATAGATACAATTTGATCCAAACCAGAGCTGCAAGGTTGAAGCGTTTGGTTTCTCTTCGGGCCACTTTGATACCAAGCGATACATTCACCATGGTCTGACTGCTTTGGGAACATCAGCTGTTTTAGAGCAGGCACTCCATGAGCTGTGTGGTGTACCTGATTAATGATTTAGTGTCCACTAAGTACTGTAGATGTACGCACATATATTATATTACAAAACAAATACAGGACCTCACATGCGGCTGCCATATGTAAATATGTTAAAGCACAAATACAAAGATCCTCCGTGTAGCACACACAGACTTTCGGAACAAGTGCTGTATGCACATATGAAGCGCAAGAGGGGGGTGGTGTGGCCAGCACCACACTGAAGTTGATACACCACGTGATGTACACTAGACCGGTCCAGATAATCACCACTGGCCAGGAGTCGAACTCGGGCGGCCGGGTTTGTAGCACAATACTAAGCTCTACGCCCCCAGGGTACCAACATAAGCAAAGCTCCCCCGTGTAGATTTAAACCAGGTTGATGGGGCAAGACACACACACGCATGTACACATATTACCTACTGTAATTCGCTGCTGTCAAGGCTGCATGTTTCCATATCTCGTATTCTCGGAGTAAGTGATCTTTGCAACAGTGGCATTTACTGTAGCATGCACACATGCTTTGCGTTGCAAATGGGAGGCAAGACAGATGATACGTATGGAAATTACCGCATGCATACGATTGCAATGGGCTTAGTGGTACTGTTATTGATTTGATCTGTTTCCCCTTGGAGACTAAGTTATCCAAATTACATCTTGTAAAGCTGGCTGGGATATTATTTTCCATTTAGGGCTATTTTAAGAATCGTGCAATGAGTGCATTGTGCATGAAGAACTTGTCAACATAGGTTATTTAAAATTAAGCTGTTTTTTGTTAATAATTTCCATTGTCAATAAGAGCTGGCAAATTACGCTGCACATCCAACACAGAGTCTATGACCAAATCACATGGAAAGTGCCCATATCATTGATCTTAAATGCTATGCAGGTTTGATACCGGATAGTGCTTGCATGGGCGACAACGATGCAAGAAACATGTGTTCGAGGCTGCGGGAATACATTAGAGGCAGAAGGCAGTGTTAGCAAATCCATTGTGGTACTCTACCATGCTCCAACGTCTATGCTGCCTGCAATCACCAACCTCTACCAACCAGCATTGTGAAATATGGTGATATGACCTCCACTACCTTGGCGGCGTGGTGATGTCCTTGTCCAGCAGTGGATAGACAACAGGGCTGTAGATGTACACCTGAAATCTCAGGCTAGAGTGGTGGCAGATTAGTTAATATACGGCAGGGGTGGGGAACCTTTTTTCTGCCAAGGGCCATTTGGAAATTTATAACATCATTCGCGGGCCATACAAAATTATCAACTTAAAAACTAGCCTGTTATATTTGGTCAAACATTTAATTAACTCACCCCTAATGTGATGGCTGGAACTGCTTCTCTTTGGTGAGGCGTGTGATGTTAGCTGGTATTGATGATGTTGCTACTCGCACTGCTTTTCCAGGTTTGCTCCTAGATTTATTGAATTTCGAGTCCCGCCTGCGGTTGCCTTGGCAGGGCCAGACCACATGATTTTGCGGGCCTTATACGGCCCGCGGGCCGGACGAGTTAATCTCTAATGAACCTGAGAATTCCCGGCCACAACTAATATCAGTGGCAAGAAAATAGTTGAAGCAATCCCGGGCCCCTACCTGGCGAAGTATGGTCAACAACCTGGAAGACGTTCACGCAGCAGTGGATTGCCCGCTGTAAAGTATTATTATTTTCATTGTATTTACCTCAAGGTGTCATCATGCTCTGTTAGGCCATATAAAGTACTCAACTTCTGTAGCAGTCCTTGGCCATTGGTGGAAATTCCATGTTTTTTGTCAGGAAATAGTCCCGTGATTCTATAACCGCATGAACTTTAACCCTCGCTCTGCTCAACACATTTGCTTCATCATCACCCATGATTCCTATAATGCTGCATGAAGGCCCTTACTGAGTCGTCACCATCTGTCACCCTCTTGCGGTGGAACAAACCACCTAGCACCGCACACGAGCAGCAGATGTCATCACTCCACCTCCACGGTGAACATCCATTCGAGCGTGTTGCACATCGTTTAGAGCACAGATATCATGTGTTTGTGCTTCTAGCAGCTTACCCTAAAAGCTGCACCGTTAAATAACGTGCACATCACAATCATCACGGACGTGACAGTGGAACAGTGACAGTCGCCGTGGCTATTGAGAGAAGCCACACCATCTGACTCTTGTGCACAGAGGCGGCTGTGTTGTGTTTTATTCGGTGGGTGGGGGGTTTGGGTGGTTTTCTCAAAAGGCTGACGTAACTTTTCTCGGGCATCAGAAAGGGGTCGCCGTGACAACGCTCCGCCAATCACACCGATTCTACTGCCCGCCCCCCCCTCTCCCGTTAGGGGAGCGGGGCGGCCGGGCCCGTTTCGCACGACCCCGACGGTGGCACCCCGGCTCCTGGCCACACGGAAACCGCCACGAAACGCAGCACGCGACGCCTTACGGTTGTTATTTTTCGATTTAAAGCTTTCGTGACTGCAGGGATTCATCTTCTTGGTTTTTTTTCCGGTAAAGTCACGTAGAAGGGAAATCATAAAATAATAAAAATCAAACATATTGTATTGTTTTATTTTTTAGAATAATAAAATAATAAACATATTTTATTATAATAAAAATACAAATATTTTATTATGTTTTATTTTTATTATTTCCCTTCTACGTGACTTTACCAAAAGAACAAAGAAGATGGTTTGTTATTTTTTTACTTCCATCCCACTGGGATTTTTGCACGCAGCATTGATATACGGTGCTTTTTCTGGAAGACTTTGCTGTTTTTTCCTGGATTTTTCTGTTTGCGCGTCGTCACTTTAAGATGTTTTCTTGTTCACGTTTTTTGTTTGTTGCGGTTGCAACCCATTCAAGAGCCGAATGGCTCACATGGCTACACCAAATAAATGCACTGAACTGAACCCGCCGCTTTCGCTTTGCATGCCACCACCCGCAGAGCGACTCCCAGAAACCAGTCGTCACTCGCCCTTGGCCCAGTTTGTCTAAGCCACCAGAGCTACCGAGTGCCTAAAGTCAGAGGAGAGCTGATTTGCTTCGTGTGAATATTAAAGTTGTGATACCTTTAGTCATCAAACAAAGACGGTCACCGCAACACGTGCGCTTCTGTGGCCGTCTGGAGCACTCTTCCTTCCGATATTAAGAGACCACTGGAAGCTATGGGGCTATACATTTAGTAGGTACGAAAACATCTGTCAAAACTTGACCCCTTCCCCCCTCCCTGTACACATGCGGACTTTTTACACACCCCCCCCCCCCCCAAATTCTATAGAACGGCCGATATTTAACCCACGCAGAAACGATCAAGGATTCAAAATATTAACGTGTTTAAGCAAACAGAGTCCACCGCCGGACTATCTAACTCATTTGAAGGCCAATGTAGACAAATTATTATCGAGACTTCACTTCCACCCCGTTTCCTATGCGTACGCACATTGTCAGTAGAGCCCCCCATACGCAAGCGTACGCATTTGGGTTAACCACCCCCCTTCCCCCTCCATGCGTGCGTACGTACTAAATGGATGGCCCCTATACACTTTTAAATCTAGTTTGCAAACTAATTTCAGTAGAGCTGCTTTTTGTGTTTAGCGTGTTGTCCTTTCCACCCAGATCCAATTAGCACGGTTGGCTAATCATACATACACATTTGACCCCTTACACATACACATTTGACCCCTCTGACCTTTGGCTCCGTGTGCAGCCCTTGGGAGTCCTTTGTCAGCTGCGCCCCGTGTCACCCAAGTACGTCACACGCAGCTTCGAGATTACAATTATTTATGGGATGTCACGTAAATTAAGGCGTTACAATGACGCATTTGCGCAAAACAAGTTAAGGTCACTGCCGCAACGCTTCGTTTTTTGTTGTGCCAGTGGAATTTAAATGTCTTCCAAGATGTCACAGAACACAGTAAAACAAATTCCTCCGTGTCATGCCGAGACTGCTACCTTTGCAGTTCGCACAATGCACGCAGCTTTGTAAAGATAAAGCAAATTGTCAAAAAGTCTCATCTTATTTAATTAACCATATGCAATACCTTCCATATCACGAGATTTACGGTTTGACGTCTTGACTGAAACGTATGATTTTTATCAACCTGTAAAGTAATGTTGCCCGATTAACACCAGCCAAATATTTAACTTGCTAGAATATTGGGAGGGACCACTGAAAATTCTCTCCATGCATTATATTTTATTGACTATAGCTTCAACACGATAAACCAAGTGTAACACAGTACGCAGGAAAAAAAAGACCGACATTTTCTGTACTTTTTATATTTATAATGGGAGTTTAAATAACGATGCAGAAATGTATAATCATCATAAGTTTGTACTGCAACAAGATATGGTGGTGCAGTGGTTAAGGCACTGCACTATGAACCGTTAATTCGAGATTCATTGCCACAGCTAACGTTAGTGGCTCCCGACTCCCCCACCCCCAAATAAACCCACACAGACCAACACATAGTGCTTTGCTGGAATACAAAAACCCGCGACGGATATTTGATGGGGAGGCCCTCCTCCATCCAACAGCGGATTGACATTTTAGAGTTGCACTTAACTGGAGATTCGCTTCTATACATTACATAGTGGAAGTAAAAGTGCACGTTATACACTATACAAGTTTCGCGGTAGAGCATTTGGTGGATCGCTTTCTGGATTGAGTTCTTCTATCAGCTTGGATGACCATGGATGCTCGGTGCAGTCATCTCTTCTGGTGATTCAAGGGCTGTTTAGTCAGTGCAAAACACGAGGCAAGCAATGGTTCACACCTCTAGCGATAGTATGAAATATCACGATCCGGAGTTACAATTTAATTCACTAATCAAATGTACTGATTTTCCTATTCAGTTTTGTCTATACCAATTATATGTAACATTAACAAATCTTACTCGCAAGACTCGATTCATGTATCATGCACGTTAATAATCTAATAAATGAATCAAAGCATGGTCACATGCCTACAAAACGGCCAGTGTCACGTCGCGTTATTGATGGACAGTGCATGCCGGCAATAATATGCATATTATAAAGTTAAACTTTCACTCTATCCCTAAATTATTACCAGTTTTCAAAGCCGCAGCATATTTAAGTGGTGTTCACTTGTATGTTGATGACATATTTGTAAAGAGAATCCATGCCTTGGGTCACTCAAGGCAAAACATGTTTAACGTCGCAACAAAACAAACGATACGATTAAACTAATGTTACCATAGTGTGACTAGTTCAGTAAAAAAAACATTCTCTTGGAGTATATTTTCCCCCCCAAAGAACTGTCAAAACTGTTCAGGCCCTTGCAAAACAATAGGCTATTGCACTGAGGCCCATGACCAACAATGACCATTCTCAGCATCTTTCTCCACGGGTGAAACAGAAAAAAAACAGTCAACGTTTGCTATGGGCGTCACATTGGTGGAAGGCCAATCAAGAGACAAGGCATATGGTGGAAGTAATGGGGGCCATGGCGTGTGCTGGTGTACAACTTTATAGGTGAACACTGACGATGGTACAATTTTCTTTTTTTCCAAAATTAATTTTCAAAATAGCAAAATGAAAAAAACACGATAACTAAATTTTCAGATCATCCAAAAACACAAACTTAGAATCTACACAACCTTGTCCTGCTTACGAATATGCTGTTGGAAAACGTTGGTCTCGAAGGCCCATAGGGTGACAGACTAACATTTGATTTTACATTGGGGAAACAGACCCATGTCTATTCTTTTTTACCAACTAGCTTTACTACCCGGCTTCGCCCGAGACTTGGATTCTTGTCAATAACCCACGACAACACGTGATATATTCTGTACAACATTGCTGTACTATGCTTAATAGGCTTCACGGTGTTTGTGTAGCACTCTTGTTTGCAAAAAAAGCATCTCAGCAGCATTTAATGGGCCACACCCTACTTATGAAATTCAAAGTTAAAATCAGTCAAGAGTTTACCTTCGTAAAGAAATGCTGCTGGAAAATACTGTTCTAGAATGCCCATAGGACGAGAGTAAAATTAATTTTTTTATGTTCTGAAACAGACCCTTTTATGCTTTTCTGAATATTTTCAGATCATCAAGAATTCTTTCAAAAACTTTTGAGTGTCTCTGCGAGTGGCTCGCTATTAACCACACAAACTAGGCAATTGAATGAACAAGTGCAACTTGGCAATTTCCTGTTCATGTCCATTTTGTGTTCCGGGAAAGGGGAAGGCGCTGCAATAAATGATTGTCGCGCACAAAGTGTGCTCAACATCCACATTCTCAATGTTCTCAGAGACGTTTGTTATGCTGAGTTCTCTATCATTTTAAGTTGTTGCTTACCTGAAAGGGTTACATTTAAAGGTGTACATAACATTGCTATTAATTGTTAGTGCCAGGTAAACAATAAAAAAAAAATACTTTTTGTACCATTTACAGATAAAACACATTTCAAGTAAATAAATAAATTAAAGCCATTTCAATGTATACCAATCAAACTTTCTCATCAGTTCACCGCATTACAGCACCTTCTCCTCAGCACATTCAGGGGTCAGAGGTCAAATGGATGGCTTCGTGGAACAGGGGGTCTGCATGCAGACTCTCTCCAGATTCTTGCTCCTCTGTGTGACCTCCCCAGGACGCTGCAGAGTTGCCCGGCTGGTTGGGACGGCCGGAAAAATACGAGAAGAAGGAGGACATGGCAGAGGTGGCGCCGCTCAACACCCCACCCACCACAGACTGGCCTGTCGACGCACAGAGAGACGGTTTCTTGTGAGGCTCTTGGTGACACACTCAAGTGCAATCAATTAACTTACTGCAGCAGACCATCCATCAGCAAAACACTTCAGTCAACCACACACACGAGTAACCGCACGAAGGTGCCGGTGAATTTCTGCTTCATAGCATAAGCACTTGCAGCTCGGTGAATAGGAGATCAGCGTGTTCCTTCCAATCTTCCCAATTGCTCTGCCACCCTCCCTCCAGCTTTCGCTCTCAAGACTTCCTTTTCCCCCTGCTAAACTCCAACTGTTTTCCATGAACAGTGTGAATTGTTTTTAATATTGTTCAAATAACATAGTTTCTTACCCTCACTAGTTTGTTACCCCCCTCCCCACTCCCAGTCAGTGCAGTGCTATCATTGACAAATGCTGCCAACATTTCAGGAAATGGCCATTTTTGCAGGAAAGAATATAAATCAGTAGAAGACAACAGTTTTCACCAAAACGTTTGAAAGAAATAGACTTTGTCTTTGTATCGAATTACAATGTGCAATGTTTCAGAAATAAATCCATTGGTTATACAGCCATTCAAATTGGTTATTTCCCTTCATGTAACACAAGCTAATGGTCTTTCCTCAGAGCTGAAACGGGACGCAAAAGGAACAAGATTGTAGCTTGCCAATGGGAGACCATCCTTGTACAGCCTTACCGACAGCCTTCCCCGTCTGCAGGACCGAGCGGCTAGTTGACAGCACGGCCGTGCCAATCCGCCGACCGCGTTCGCTGCTTTGCACAGAGCTGTGAGATACACACACACACGAGACAAAGATCCCCCACATAGCCTTGAAACAGACTTATGTGGCAAGTGCTGTTAGCGAGTACCTACGAAGGCCAGCACGGCACACTGGGTGGTAGATGGTTAACACCACGCCCGGCCACTTTTATCTCTCCAGTGCGGATGTTTTTACACGCCGCACCAGAAATAATCATCGCTGGTGTTGGTCATAAGCGGAAACGAACTCGGGTCGCCGGGTTCGTAGACAGTGCGCTGCTATACTATCGTACAAACACAAACGCACATACACATCCTATCCTTGCTGCGTGCACACAGATATCCCTTGGCAAGCTAACAAAAAGAGGCTAAGCAGTCACCACCCACTCTATATACCCTTGCTTCATTGGAAAGAGAACGTGCAATGAAAATGTCAACGTTTATGCATATCTAATCCCTCACTTTTATATATATTTGTATTTTGATTGTATGGGATTTTTCCCCACATACTTTTGATAAAGGTTTGTATTACTTACTGTGTTAGTCGCAATTTGACGTCAGCCACAGTGTAGTGACCCTGGAAAGGGTGTCTGAAAGTGAAGGACAAGGTGAAGACAGAACATTGGCAAAGGTGGATAAAAATGCTAAAAATGCCAAACAAATATCCAATTAATTCACTTTTCCACCATTGCAAACAGTAATGTTTTATATGTAGAAGGCATTTATTTATCCATACAGAAGGAATCAGTCCATGTATTACAAATGTGAAGTATATCAGTGGTCATATGAATATTTGGAGGAGTGGTTTAGTATGCATAATGCAGCCAAGAACTCAGTTAAACCATGTCTAATTTTAAATAGCTAAGCTACAGTCCTCCTCATTGACAACTAGGACACCAAGCAATAGCATAAAGGGAGGAGTGCACCCAACTCAACTTTTTGTAGTCCTTATATCACTCTCTACATATACTGTAAAACCTTGGATTGCGAGCATAATTCGTTCCGGAAACGTGTTTGTAATCCAAACAACTCTTATATCGAAGCACTCGTATATCAGTTGTGATGACGTGACGCTCGGCAGACAAAGTGTATACGTACTACTCGTATTGCAAGACCTCGCTCGTTTATCAAATGAATATTTATTTTTTTTAAATGCTCGTCTTGCAAAACACTCGCAGACCAAGTTACTCGCAATCCAAGGTTTTACTGGATAGCTATACTGTGCCGATCCTCAGCATTAATACAATCCATGTTCACTTCCAATTCATCATATTATATCACACTGGGGAAAGGGCTTACTGTGACCCATAAAATGGCTACATGATACCACAGCGAGTGACTCAAGCACAGAGATAATTAATACAGCAGCGGATTGCCAATGACTGCACGTGTGGCAGGGGGACCCACCCTGGCTGCACGTCACGCATGGCCGGGTGCTTGTTGCTGCTCCACACGCGGTGGTTGTGCGTGTCCTGCCACGCCTCCACGAACTCGCTGCCGTAGTCGGCCAGCATCGCCTCGTTGTCTGCGGCATCACAACGCAGTGCAAATGCGCGACAGTTATTGCCGTGTTGTCTGCCCAGTGAACCTGACTGTGCGCTGTAAGCAGATGCTCGACTGAATCATTCCTGCTGGCAGTGGCCAGGTGGCTCAGGAGCTAATACCGTGTCCTTGCACTGCTGAGATCCTGGATTCCCATGTAATCAAAAACGGAATGACAACACGTTAAATTAGCTTATCCCTTAATTTGTCTAATTATAGGTTTAAGAATTGTTCATTCTGGTTCTATTGATTTTTGCACACCACTCTTTGTAAGGTGATATAAAAAGTGCACAGCTAAAGGAGCTTTAGTAGTATTAATGTCATCTTCCAGGCCTGTCATCTGATTTATCTCACTGTTATCTCACTGCAAGCTGTGAGTGTTCTCAGGTAAAATATCAGCTTATTATGGCATGGCAGTGATAGCACCATTGGATTATGAATGCAAAAACATTAAGAGTCCTTCCTTCAAAAAGATACCAAGTTGACAAGCTTAACCACAAGGTTTTCAAATTGATACACATGGCATCACCTCAATCTAACTGTGGATACCAATGCATGTCCGACAGGGCTTAGTGGTAGAGGCATCTTAAAGCTGTGCATCTAAATACATTGTTGTACTGTACTTCTATGCTCTCACATGTACACTCCCCACTCGCCAGCATGTTGAGGTGTGGTGTAATAACCACCACGACCCATACAGCATGGGGAAACCCTCATCGACCAGTAGACAAAAAGGCCGTAAACGTAAACAAAAACTGAGTTGACAGATTAGGGTTGTGTATGGCGCTGAATAACTCCTCATCCCACACAGTCCTGTTGGCTTGATTGGCATGGGCCCTGGTTCAAGGCATGGAATGTGATCATCTGTCCAATTTCCACTCTTACCGTAGCCGGAAATCTGGGCCCAGGTGCAATCATGCCACCGCCACGTTCAATCGCGATGCCACTAACCCGGCAGCTGTGTGGTGGCGAGCAGCGACATCAGGTAGAGGCGGAAGTGGGCGCGAACCCACTCCTCGCTGCCCTCCCACTCCGCACTGCCCCCACCGTCGCCGTCGGAGGCCCCGCTCGCCCCGTTCTCTCGCACCTGCCGCTCCAGCAGTGCCAGGAAGCGCAGGTCTGCCGTCGTGGGGCTCAGAGCGCGTTCCAGAGCAGCGTCCTGGAACTCCAGGTGAGCCTTCTCTATCTGGGGAAAGCCAACCGAACAAACGCTGCATGTAGCACTTTTTATTTTCATCTTAGACTTGCGCTATGTTTGATCTGGTTAAACCGAAATACAGAAATAATACATTACAGAATAAATGCAGGTTGATCATTTCATCATGACTGTTAAGAGATGTGGGGCTGGGCAGGACATGTCCCCTAGAATGGATGGTTAATAATAATGGCAGTTAAATTTGGATTTAAAGCTTTCGTGACTGCAGGGATTCATATTCTTGGTTCTTTCGGTAAAGTCACGTAGAAGGGAAATAATAAATATAATAAAATTATTTCCCTTCTACGTGCCTTTACCGAAAGAACCAAGAATAATGGGAGTGGCTGCAAAGAGGGGGAATATTCCCCAGAGTAAATCCAACAGTGATGGAGCGATTGAAGCAACTCATGTACAGGTGCTTTGTGGTTTGTTGCATCAGTTGATCATGAGATGGTATCAACTTGGCGAGTTCTTTATCCAGCAGTGGACTGTTCAAGGCTGATGATAGGAAAATCGAAATTTGATCTCCCACTAAGGAGGTGGAGTGATGGCATTCGGTTATGTACAGAAGATGGATTGCGGCATTGTATTACTGTAAGGGATGGCGATAGTGTGGGAAGGCCTCTATCAAGTAGTGGATAGTTCAAGGTCGATGATGAGTAAAATTACCTTGTTAAAAGGATGAGGTCAATGTTTCAGTCACTTAGCCTTCTGTGTTCTAGCCTCGATAAATTGAATGATTTATTTTTTTATAAACACAAACACCAAAGAGCACACAGATCATACATTTCTCATCAATAAAATATGAACATCTGTAAAAAGTCAAAGATCTTTCTTATTTTACCACAAATTTATCTCAATATTTTTAGTGAAATTGTCAAAAGACATAGCACCCAATTCAAAGACCATTCAATCACAGAAAGCTTAATGGATTTCCAGGGTCTCATTAGTGCCACCGCAGCGCTCTCACCTTTGAGGCAGGTGGATGATTCAATGATTTGTATTTCTCAGTGGATTCAGTCGTGACTCACATCTACTGTGACGTCGGTGAGGTGTTTCTGTCGGCGGAAGAGGTAGTTAGTGGCTCCAACCACGAATCCTCGAAGAGAGACATCACTCAGCAGGGAGTGCTGCTGCAGGGAGAGGTAGGGCAAGCACGCGTAGCCCTGCATGGAGGCACAAGGACAGGACACTAAATAAAACTGTCCCTGCCTTCCCACACACCACCTGCTTCATTGTTGTAACATATGTAATGCACACAGACCCC
The DNA here is from genome assembly GCF_964198595.1 of Lampetra fluviatilis. Classification (NCBI taxonomy): domain Eukaryota; kingdom Metazoa; phylum Chordata; class Hyperoartia; order Petromyzontiformes; family Petromyzontidae; genus Lampetra; species Lampetra fluviatilis. The sequence goes on along the minus strand of NC_136284.1, from coordinate 9,843,338 downwards.
TCTACAGTATATCCATTACTTTTTTTAAATTGAAATTCAATCATCCGCCCTTTAAAAAAAGTGTCAAGGTTATAAAAAGTTAATTTTGACGGGTTTCTTTTTTCATTCCTGTTGATATATGCATCTGTATCATTCCATTTCTACTGTAATGTGGACTGATGCTTACTTTACTTAGGTCAATATTGGCACAAACTAAAGATTGAGTGAATACCATTTTGGCAAAAATGTGTAAGTGATAATAATATCTGCAGTGACTAACCTGAGCGACTGACAACTCCACAAAATTGTGAGAATTACTTTAAGTTTTTTGCTGCCCAATGCTTATGCCAACTATGTTATAAGTCATGTTATGAGCTAATATGAATTTGGAATGTTCGGAAAGCTATACGTACCTTGTGTGTTATGGAACAGCCCGCATACTATTTATAGAATTCCTTCTGATAGCACTTCAATGGACATATTTTGCCACACATTAGAGGGGGATGCATTTTCCCGCATTGTCTACTGTTGACAATTGTTTGTCAGGTGAAATCTTTTTGTTAATTATGAAAGTTGGAATTTAGCCACATCAAGTGAAAAACATATATAAATGTGATCATTTTTATGGAGTCATGAATGACAGTGCTGAGAACATAAACTCAGCAGCGAGTTCGTGGAACCTTGGCAGGACATAAACACTGTGTGTGGATTAGCAACAAGCGTTCAGCCATGCTCAATGTGCAGTCAGGATAAGTGAGCCGCTTTAATCACAGGTGGCTATCTGGATTGGCTCAGTGCCCTGACATCTGAGTCACCTGGCCATCGTAATTGTTATTATTTTGTTACAATTATTATTCTTGAGCCATTCACTGCCCAGTAAGTTCGCACCTTGGTAAACACGGCAAGCGGCATGCCATATTGGTCCTCATCCAGGCCAGAGAGGAGACCCTTGGTGACCCGGGCAGTCGGGTCACCGGAGGCATGCAGAGGCTGCACCACCACTGGAGCTCCATCGCCCATCGACAATTTCTGGACCAGACCCTTGGTTGGAACTGCCCGGGCCTCGTCTGTATCATCCGCTCTGCCCACCTCCACATTAACACCATTCCCTTCCGAGTCCAATGGAAATGATGCACATGCCCTCTCAGAGGGCCCTGTCCTCCGTGGCTCGGTGTTTGGTTCTACTTGTTCACTGTAGCTTTGTGCTTGAGTCGAATGAAAAGAGTTTGTGAAGGTGGACGTGAAAAGAAATGCCGATTCCAGAAAGTCGGCTTCGTCCATAGAATCCTTCCTTCTGTAGGACACCGAGTCCACAAAGCCGCGTTCTATCATTCCTGAATAACATAGGGGGGACGTAATACAAAAAGCACATGCTTTCATCTTGATTGTGATTGTATAAGCGTTTATTTGAATATAACTCCAGACTTGAGTGTATAAAGCATAAGTCACGTGCAGTTTTCACGAACCTGGAAAAAGGGAGAGTAGTGCCATTATTGTTCCAACCAACGTGTGGACGGGTGCAATGAAAAATAACACCTGCAACACATTGAATGATGCATCCATTTTCAAATATTGCCTTAAAAATTAGTTACAAACATGTCCACTCAATTGTTTCCATGTCTCTGTTAATGTTTAATTTCCAACTCAGGAAAGATATTTTATTTGTCCACTAAATTAAAATAAGAAATTTATTTTCCAACATCCAAGATATGCACCAACTGCTTCCCAATATGGTGCTTGTGATTTACAATGCGGTTTCATATCTTACCCTCTTTTCCAGCAGAATTAATTTGAAGAGCATAAGTGCCTGTAAAAGACAAAAAACTAATATTAATCAGTAATTGCACTGCTTGTTATAATGCACACAACACAATCCATGCACAACAATAGAGCTCTCCAAAATCAAATGGTAGTGCCTCTTAAAATGAATATAATTCTGAATTATTGAATGTTTTTTTTTTCATTTGTCAGACACTCGTGATGGAGAAACATCAACAAATGTAGCGAGCCACTCCGTCTTCCAATACGTGTCAAAAGTGAATGTAAACACCTTGTACTTAAACATATACATTTTCAACAATGCTTTCCAAATGGCCAAAGTGGAAGTATTTTTTCGAGTTCAGCACATTTAACGTCAGATTACGCTCATAATTGGTTACAAAATAATCGGCGTTGCCATCTCATTCAAGGCTCTCAGGCAAAATCTCTCACGGCTACATTTCGTTTTTACGCATGCCTGCCACAACTCACTGAAGATATCATTAAGCAATATCGTATGTTTTACTGACAGGCAGTAACTTTTAATACCTTGTGTCCAAAATGCAGAAGCAGCTCTCTGACGGATAAGCCTGCCAACACACGAGGCACAAAGCATCATTCCAGGTGATATCCATCACGTACAGTTACTACAAATGCTCCACCTTCAGTCGGGTAAATTTCCAGGAGTGTAATATTTTAGTATTCTTAACCCTTTCCCATTTGGAGATGACTACAAGTTGCAAGGTGGGTCCCGTTCACTGCTGAACCTCAGCACGTGCAAGCGGTTCAGCATTCATTTTATTTAGAGAGGTATAGCACTCACCACAGAGAACTGTACTCACCACAGAACTGTAGCGACACGACCGCACTCTATGATAGCTGGTGCCAAACTGTGCCACACGCCCTCTTGCATGGCCTTGTGGGAGCCTCGGTACTAATAAAGTTATTTTATTTTAGGTTTTCTTCTGGTTCCGTTTCGATGACGTACACGTATGTAAATAAACACCTTGTACTTAAACGTATACATTTCTAACAATGCTTTCCAAATGGCCAAAGTGGAAGGATATATACACGTACGTTATCGGAACAGGAAAGGGTTAATAAACTCAATGGTGATTATTTTATGGCAACACTGTTAATTTCATGTAGTGGTGCATTGCTGACCAAAGGTAAATAAGACTCTTGCAGGAGAAAATGAATAAATCAACATAGCGATTAAAAAGGCTCACGTATAAAAATCTGGCATCAGTAGAATACACTTATCATGCTGAATTAGAGTTTCATCATTGTCTTGTTTTCAATGTGTGGTATATATTTAGATGTGTATTATATACACCCAAATAAAAACAATGAGTACACCAACTGACAACATTAAAGCTCCACAAATTGTTCAAGTACCAATGTGATCATATTCAACTGCAATGGTACAAATTTGTTAAATTGGCTGAGGAGCAAGAGACAGATGTGTAGAGGTTTTTTAAATGAATGCATTATCCACTAGAACTTAATTTGCGTTTACCTATGTACAGATGAGAAGGTTCCAGATGATTTGTACCCAACGTGCTATTGAGTTGTTCATACAGCTCCTGGTAAGATGAGAAATTGCATGTGTCAGACAAAATAATGAATGGGACTTGTTTCCTTTGATAACAAAAACACTACCTAATATAATACAAAGCTTGCATTGTTTAAATATTTACTTTTAAAACATCAGTTTTGGAGAAGTCTTTCTCTTGGAAGTAGACCTGAGTGATCATCTGTAGCTTGGCTTGCAACAGCCCGTAAAGGGGCTACACAAAAAAACACAAGCAAAACACACAAATACAAACTTTAGAGAAAATGTCGAAAAAAAATGCTTTTCTAATTTAGAGTGCAGGAGTGCACTTACAGCAGCCCTATAATGATTCACCTCCTTCGTGAGTTGATGAAATGCATGGTTCTGGGTTGGGATTCCATTCTGAAATCGATCTTTAACATCGTGGTGCACTGCAGCGTCTCTGATTGCTGCAGGAGTCACGTCAACGAATTGCACACAGCAATTCTGGTGAAAGTTTCTCAGAGCCATCACTATCTCTCACAGTCTTGTGATACAAGTCCATTTAGCTCCTGCTCACGATCAAATTTCACCACTCCATCCCTTCCCAGGCCATGTCTCGGCTAAGACCACTTATTTTTCTGAACGGTCAACATAATGCCTCTACTCTTCCCGGTATTTATTTCTAAATCATAATTAATTTATTCTCAAATGCACGATGTTCTGCATTTATTGCGAGCATAAGAATATATAAGAATCAATGCATAATTTACCCCTCTTCCTCAGCATTCTCGGTGACTCACCAGTCGGCTGAGCACACACACGCTCTTCTGCACCGTACCACGTGTCACCTCGGAGTCGCGCACCTTGAGAGCCTGGGGAGAAAGACATCGCAGCCACGTTTCACGCTGTGCTACCATAGTCTCTTATACAGTGCTTAGACGCCAAGCATGACGTACTCTTCATCATTTGTACAGTTTATATGCACACAGTAAAAATAACACAGCAGCTCAGGTGTTGGTTAAAAATATAAAAATTGCATTTTGCAGCCCTTTGCAAATCCACTACATCACTGCACCTTTCAGTCATGGGGGTTGTTGACCACACCTCACCATACCAGTTAGTGCAGACTGGTGACGTTTGGTGGGGGAAACCAGGTGTCTGAGTACAGAACAACTTGTGCAGTTGTAGAAATTTAATAAGCTAAGACTTATAAGAACAGGTTTTCCCCCTTTTCTTCTGGCAACAAAACTGAAACCTTTTTACAAGGAATCATGTCTGCATTAACCACAATACTTGTGGTCAGAATGCAAACAAAAAACACACTGATAATATATGCATTGTCCTTGAAACTGATTGGTCCACACCAGAGACAGCTTTCTTTTGAGCCTCGTCTCAAACGATGCTAGACCAGAGGACGCCAAAAGGCGTACAGCTCAAAGACAATGCACTGTCAAAGTAATGAGGGCTCGGGGTAAGCATCTACTCAGACTTATCAACTCCAATTCCATAAGAAAGTAAAGACAAAGGATTGTAAAGTTAGGAAATAACTCAGGAGTGTTCAAAGTGTTGATTTTCAAAAACAAACTAAACGATAATACAAAAAATGTTTAATCAATATTAATAACACGACTGATAATATTAATAGCATTATATACAAAAATAAGCAACAACAAAAATATATAGCTATCTCAGCCACAGACAAGCTGAAGGAGATGCAGTGATGATGGCAATGTAGCATGGGTCTTCCTGCCAGGTGACTGGCTGGTGCTGTGCGAGTCATAATGTAACCCCTAGAAACCACTCCCACACCCCCAGCTTTGCCCTTGAACGTGGTCACCCATAGTGCCTTCGAAATTGTTTACATTTGCGCTTACTGCCAAATTCTACAAGCATATTTTCTGTACCCAGGCACCAGGACTGGTTCAGATATTATCACGAAGGTTTTTTTGAGTTTGATCGCGTGAATATAAATGTGTCGTTAAACGTGCCACCACCCGATACAGCCAATTAGTAAGGTTTGTCACGTAAAATAAAAACGTGCCAATTAGTTACTAATTAAGTACACCGGTGTGTTGGAGATTAAACCCACAACACTTACAATTCGAGTATAATGTTTCACTGGAGATTACAACCAGCTCCATCAGGCGATTAGCCATAATTGTCAAGAAGTCCTCCTGTTTCGTTCAGATATTACTCTCCACTGATGTTCACGATGGCCAGGAATAGAACGCAGATCACCGAGTTCAAAGCACAGCGACGTTGATGTTTTCAAGATAAATGTTATGGAAAGAACATGTTAAGTATAAGAATGTGCTTGTACCAGCATTTTCAACGCTGGGCTTGACAACTCCACAACTGTAATCTTCCTCAAACAAGAGCTTGATGCTCACATGTAAGGCAGAATCTTTCATTTGAAGCAAGATGTGTATTAATCATTGTATATCAAAGTAAATCCACTGTAAATAAAATACAACGGCTAATTAACTTACAGGTTGTTCTTGCATGGCGTTTTCAACGGCCTTTCCAAGCACTCACCTCCGAATCCATCTGCTGGTAGCAAGACACTCCGTACACGATGCCTCTGTCCCCATCTCGTGGAGGGAGGTGGAAGTAAACACAATCTGCAGGGAAAGAAGCACACACGTGCGCCAGTGTCAGCCGAGCGTGGAGGCTAAGCCACTACAATTCAGAATCAGAATCTTTATTCATCCTTGAGAAATCCGATGAGCTGTGAAGCCCTTTTTCACAGATGTCCAACAGGGGCAGGTCAGAAAGTTATAACAATACAAAAACAACTATTGTAGTGCAAAGTACATGAAAGGAACGCAAATCACAAAAGATTTATACATAAAATGGATTAAATGCAATTTGTATTAATGTCTAAATATAGCTGCATCTCAAGATGCTGTATTAAAACATACATGTGCATCACTGGGAAAAATAAGGTATGTGTACTTGTTTTGGCAAAATAGTCATAGGCAGAAGAGAAAAAAGGTATTGAGCCTGGGTTTGAACAGGGGCAGGGAGTCGAGTGTGCATGTCCGGTGGAAAGGAGTTCCTGCCACTCATTATTTTGTAACCCTGGCTTATAGAACAAGTTCAAACACAAGTCTCTCTCATTCAAGTTTCTACAACAAAGCGAGTGAACACCATTTTGGAGGCATTGTCGTGCCGCCCCTTGAGTATATTTAGACTCACCTTCAAGGTAGTTGTGTGCACCGTCAGGCAAGGCCAGGTAAGGCAGGTGCTGCCATTCCTCTGGCAGTGAACGGCCTCCATTATCATCTTTAATCTGAGGATGAGAAAACTCCACCTGGGAGAGGTGCCATGTGTTATGTTTTAAACGGCTCATTCAATGACAGGGGAATGTGGCTTATTTTTTCCACTCACCAATAGGTATTAATTCATTAGTAAAACGTTGTTATGTATCAACTGCTAAATAAACACCATTTATATAGCAACTCCTATTGTCCTGTCCCCGCACCTCCGATTAGCACGAATGGCTTTGTATGGTGCAAAAGAAATTCAACATACATACATTTCTCCAAATGTCAGCTTTGCAAAGCAACACATTGTTAATGTATGTCTGCCTTTTCTCTGGTTTTAAATGGTAGCTTTTTATATACACCCAGTGTATAGCTGTGGTAATGACCATAATGGTTAATTATTTTTGCCCTTCAGAAATTGACGGTTTGACCTCACCTCTCTAATACCTCCACTTTTCAACCTCCAAAAAACGCAAAAGAATTGAAGCCTCCAGGGCAGAGCATGTGTGGAAGGTGCAGCTGCTAATGCTCGTGTTCCAATGGAGACAAAACACAACACTAACCCCTGTAAATGTTTTCATTAAAAAAATTCCACACAAGGTATTTATAAAGGTTTCATTCGTGTAGGGCTCATCAGCAACACACATTACTGTATAGTTTATCCTTATACGTGGTATCCCTCTATTTGGGGCGTTTTTCAAATACTCTTTAGACCCAGTGTCGCACTGTAGTCATTCTTAAAAGTTAATCAAATTTAAATAAAATTCCCATTGTCGACACATGCAGAGGGAGTGCAGCAGCTGCCACAGCAGCCTAACTTGCTTATACTGCATGCCTACTATAAATCCTGGGTAAACCCAGGATGGATCGTAGGCAGAGCAGCCTGAATGTTTTAATCCAGCGCAGGTGTTCCTTTAAAGGGCTACACGTTTCATAAGCATCGAGAAGCAAGAATATAGCTGTGGCCAAACCATGGAGCTTCGTGTGGAGCGATAGACCAGATAGCGTCTACACGGTGTTATGCAGCTGATGAAAAGGCAATGCCGCTGGACTGATTTGGAGACCTCTGCTGCCTAACCAGAGCTGGTCATCAGCACACTGATAAGGTACGGAAAATTATCTACAACTGCCCCATCACTCCGGGGGTCTTGAGGGGAGGGGGTGAGTGAATATTTGGGGCTGATGATGAGGTCCAATCTCTTAGTAGCAGGCTCTAGGTTCAGACGTAGCATCTCCAACACATTCTCAGAGCAGCAATTACCAGATCATCAGCATACATAACATGACTGACCAATAGGGAGCCCATCCCTTGACCACACCCGGAAATCGATCAGCTTTCCCATTGTATATGTACCAAATTTAAATTCCACCATTACAGCCATGGTAAGCTTCTCGAACTACATGGTAAAATATGTTAAATAGTGTATGTGCCAGAAGACATTGCTGTCGCAACACAAGCTGAACAGATAATGGCTCTGCCTCCTGGCCAATAAGCCACCATCATCTCTGAAGGTCCTTCATGATTGTAAGCGGAGGGTCAGGGACTCTGAAAAGCATGAACAAAACCTATATCCCTGGCCGATTGATGGCAGTTGTTGTAACCGATTCCCCCTATTAAAAATGCGGACAACCAGGGCATCCTTAAAATCCTGCAGAACCCGTCATGTGGACCAAACGGTTGGAATGATGTTACATAGGGCAGTCTGCACACAAACATGACCCTCCCTCAGCAGTTCACTTCAGAGGTCATCTCTGCCCGGCGCTTTACCTGGTCTCCACAGGATTCCTACCACTATCATTACCAGTATCACAATCACCATTTCCACTATCATTACCACCACTACCGTCATAACCACCAACACCACAATAATTTCCACTATCACTACCAGCAGCAGCTGAACCACCAGTCACTGTGTAAAGCCAGGTGCAATGATTACCTGCTCGCCCTTTATTTGTGGAAGCCCACCACCAGCACCATCACTGCCCCACTACTACCATCACCTCCAGCAGCAACCACCACCGTCACCAATGTGAGTGTGTAAAGCGATGTGCAATGAATTACCTGGCAGCCCTTTTAGTGGTGGAAACCCACCACCAGCACCAGCACCATCACTGCCCCACTACTACCATCACCTCTAGCAGCAACCACCACCGTCACCAATGTGAGTGTGTAAAGCGATGTGCAATGATTACCTGGCAGCCCTTTTTGTGGTGGAAACCCACCACCAGCACCAGCACCATCACTGCCCCACTACTACCATCACCTCTAGCAGCAACCACCACCGTCACCAGTGTGAGTGTGTAAAGCGATGTGCAATGATTACCTGGCAGCCCTTTTTGTGGTGGAAGCCCACCACCAGCACGGCCAAGACAGGGCCCGCGCCGCTCATGATGTCAACAAAGATCCCCGCAGATTCACCCCGGAAGCGCTCTCCGTGACCCCCACGCCCCGCCCCCATGACCCCCCCCCCACCCCCCATGACGACAGGTCGTTGAAGATCCACGTGACTTCGTGCGTCGACGGCCATCTTACTTGGGGGTGGGGGAGGAAAGCTGCCCGTGTTATCGGCAGGGCGGTGTATGCCTGTGACGTCAGGACACTATCAACCAATAGAATTGCGAGAAAGACACTCGCTTCCCTACCTAAGATGGCGGCGGCGACGACGAGGCCGAGACAGATCGCGCGCGCCGTACGCCTGCGCCGATAATTGAATTTGGGGTGTCCGTGCGTTATTGTGTCAGAAGGCGGGGCTCCTAAGATTCCGAACGCTATAATTTTAGTATTGCACTACTTAATATTGTTTTCGTTAAGTGTAAATTACCCACGGGTAGCTATAATTTAAAACTGCAGGCGGTAGCACTTCCCAAGCTTAAGGAGTAGAAACCGGAGTGGCCGTATCGGCTTTCGACATGAGCACAACCAACCCATCCCAGCTGCTGCCTCTAGGTAACGAGGGGATAGTCGCCTCCTTGTACAATGCAGGCTTTGTTTACATTAAAACGTTGGACTCGAGCGTCTTCGCTCTGTTGTGCTGCATGATGTTACGTGTCATGCTGCTGTACTGTGAAAAGGGTCTCTGGTTTGCAGTGTTTCTGATGTGGCCACTCGCGCTTCGAGTAGAGGCCTTGCTTTTCTTCATTCATTCACACGTGTGTTAATGGCCTGCAGTGTGCTCTTGTTGTGGATTGTGATAGGATTACACGTGTTAAAGTGTGTACATCGTTTCATTGCTTTACATTCACTGTGCAAAGTGAATGCACACTACGGCTTAATTGTTAAACGATCGGCCTATGGCCCTTCCGGGCTATGCTTTAATTGCGGCATTTTTTTAAAAAAACGGATATATTGTAACATGGGGATAAAGCGGCATTTGTGCAACAGGTCTGACTGCTGATGAATCCCAGAATATGCCTGCTTAACTGTTTCTTTCATGAACCATGAGTCTATAAGGCCCAAATGTGAACTAGAAAAAACACATGCAACGCAACAGCGCTGAATGAGTTTTTACCGGCTTAAATATTAGTTGGATAGGAGCGGTAGAAAATATATATAGTTAATTCACTGCCCTGTGAATCTGGACATGTACATTTGGCTCTACGCCGCATCGGTGGCGAGTGATGTTTGAACCGGTCCTGGGCCCCCCGACTTCAACCCCCACTGACCAACGTGGTGGTAACGGATTTATGAAACTTACGAGGTGGCCAGCAAATGCGTTAATGTACGTACTGTTGTACCTGTGGACACGTGAATGGGATTTTGGGATTCATACTCTTAGGTTTTTTCGGTAAAGTCACGTAGGTAAAAATAATAGAAATAAAATAATAAATCGCATTTTGGGAACCTTTGAGTGTTATACCCTCATACTCTTTGGTTATTTCTGTAAAGTCACGTAGGTTAAAATAATAAAAAATTAAAATAACTAAATTAAATCACGATGTTTCGGAAGCAACACAAGCTTCCGTCGTCAGGTGGGACAACCACAGCAATAAACAAAATTACTGTAATTTTGTTTCTTGCTGTGGTTGTTTCTGTGGTTTGTTTATTGCTGTGGTTGTCCCACCTGATGACGGAAGCTTGTGTTGCTTCCGAAACATCGTGATTTAATTTAGCTATTTTTATTTCCACCTAAAGTGACTTTACCGAAAGAACCAAAGAGTATGGATCCTTTAATTTAGTTGTTTTTATTTTCACCTACGTGACTTTACCGAAAGAACCAAAGATTATGGATCCTTTCTGTCACGAAAACTTCTAATCTAGAATATTATACCCTCGTATGCAAAACACTCTGCAATTGTCCAAACATTCGGATGCAGAACCATCCTCAAAATGATCCTGAGCATCATGGAGGTTTTTCTGTATTTTTCACTCTCTTTAGACAAGCCAGTTGCAAACCGGACAGATACCTGTTTTAATGGTTTATAGAGGGTTGATCTTAAATAATGTACGCCTTGTACAGTTTTTATACCAGAGCCATGCTCCAACAAATTATCCTCATGGTGGTACCCCGGGGTACTAAATAATACAAATGGCCGAGGCAATTAAATGTTTTATTTCTGGGACACTATTTTTGTCCAGGGGTGTACTTCACTCCGCGACTGGGGTACCAATCAATCCGAAATCAGTGCTACTCCGCGATGTCGTAACGCAGCGAGGACGATTGCGCTGATACCCTGAACGCTCGCACGTGGCACCTTCGTGGTGCATCGTGTACAGCTCGTCGAGATGAGTCGATAGCCGTGTCGCCGACCATCAACAGACTAAAAATTACTGCATCATGGACATTATGCGAGAGCTGGGGTACCGCCATGAAGTTAAAATGTAATTGTCCTGTTAACTATTTTCGCAGAGCTGGTGGACAAGTGCATTGGATCCCGCATCCACATTGTAATGAAGAATGACAAGGAGATCGTTGGCACCTTGCTAGGTTTTGATGACTTTGTCAGTATCCTTTCTCAGCGCTGCTACAATATTTGTCGGATAGTGATAACCGAGGGAGTCTTGGTACTAAAAATATTTTTCCATTATTCATATACTTGAACATTATAATTTCATTTAATCGCTGGATGAGTAATATAAAGGCTTGAATTTTTTTACGTAGTCATACCTAAGCCAAATGTAATTGGCAGTATAATGGTTAAAGCACAGGAATTGAATATGTATTACCACACATTTCCCATACTGACCTCATTACAATGTGTTTGGTGGAGCTGTCGGACATCATTTCCCGAACCACTGAACTCTGCCTCACAAAATTGTTTCAGTTTTTGTGCATGACGTAGCATTGGCAATTGGAGGCTTGATGTGTCTGCCTGTGTATTTGTAGTTAAGGAAACGTGGCTGCCGAATTGAAATGTTTAGCTAGCATCCTGCATTACAGTTCGCCCTTAACACAGACCTTTAAGATATGGTGCTGGAAGATGTTACGGAGTTGTGAGTATTACATTTTTACTTATTTACCACTTATTTAAATGCACATTTTCATTGCAAGAATACTTTGTTAAGAGTTTCTGAATTTTCAGTAAAAGTATTTTCTTCAATTTTAAAACTATGCTTTTGTAACACTTGAATGCCCATTTGTATTCTAAATCCAGTGAGACGACAACAGAAGGCAGACGAATAACTAAACTGGATCAAATTCTTCTCAATGGGAACAATATCACAATGGTGAGTATTTAAAAAAGTGCAGATGTTCTTGTGTCTCAGTCTTAACCATAAAAATAGACCAACCACAAACATTCTGTATGTAATCCAACAAGTATTTTTTGTAGAAACTAGATATGTTGCCTTTATGTTTTATATTTTAAATTATAAACTTTCACCATAAAAGATATGCATAATATAAGATCTACAATATTAAAAAGAGTGCAAAGGATGAAGATTAGTCATTGGGTAATTCACATGTAGTTTATAGGCAAGATTTGGGTGGTGAATGTAATCCCACATTGTCACTCATTTTATTTTAATTACCAAGCTATAGAGCATTACTGTTCAAAAATAATAAATATGCAGTTTGGTCCAGGGCTCATTAAATCATAAAACATGGTCATTTTATTTATACTCAGATAAGCCTAGTCTATACTTGTGATTTGCAGTGAAATTATTTAATTGTTATTACATTTCAAAACCGTGTTTTCGTCTTTGCAGTTAATTCCTGGAGGAGAGGGCCCTGAAGTCTAATGCAGAGCTCCGTTTGTGTGTGATGTTGGATAGAATGAATATACTATTTTTATTTGTGTATTACAGGTTGTGAAGGCATTTTCACATTCAATGTTACTTTCAGCCAATTATTATCGATACAAACATGATAACTACTTCAACTTGTAAAGGATGTAAAGCATATGGGTGACAATGCTGTACATTTCTTGTGTGAAGTTTGAATAAAATTTGTTACAAATTGGCATACCTATGTTTATGTTTGAGTCCTCAATCTTCGACCTCCTTCAGGTTCTGATACTTTTTGTGTGGAGCAACATGTGAGCAATTTTTTAACGTCATTACGAAGACTTCACAAAACAATTCACTTTTGTGGTGCAATATTCCCTTGTTTATATTCTGATTTGCCTCCTAAAGGTGACATGAAGATAATGGTAAATAATGATGATGACTTGCCTGGTTTCACTTGTAGCAACATCTGTCTCGACGGTTATTTTAAAATAGGTGTGGTTAAGAATCTACGAACTGCACGAGTTCTATCTGCAATGCGACTTATTCTGACATTCCAGCAAATTATGTATGCTTGCTCTAGTGTAATTACATTAATTTACTGCGATGTAGACTTGAAACACTTTAATATTTAATGGTTGAAGGAAAGCTTTTTACACGTAACAGATGACTGAATAACATCCAGAGGAATTCAATCTTGAAATCATGTTTAAAATTCCCCAGAGAAATTTACATAAATAAAATGTGTTGCTAGATTCCAAAACAGGTTTCGTGTCTACACTATGGGAACCTCATTTGCCAGTAAAAATATGATAATTGGTTTTTTACCCTTCTATCTGGCAACAAAACTGACACTTTTTTACAAGGAGTCATGTTTGCATAGACCGCAATACCTGCAGTCATAATACAAACAAAATACATAACTCTGATAATGCACAGGTTTCGTGTCTCCATGAAAAAAATACCCATTTACGATGCTGGAAGGGTATAATATAAAAGTTATTACTTGAAACAAACTACAACATTCCTCGGTAGTATTTCAGATGGCATGTTTATGCCAAAACCAGTGCCCAGTATGCATCACATGCAGCCTGTGTACACACTTGGTGGACTATTTTGGTCAAACCACAGAAATAATTTAACATGCCACGCGCTTTTTAACATGCCACGCACTTTTTAACATGCCACGCACTTCCAAAACAACCTCTCCTTTTAGTGGTGAGCGGACACAGGCTACATTCAAGAGTAATCTGTATGGAACATTGTGCGACAGATGTGTCATTTTTCGTTAATTTGGTATTCAGTGGACATTTCTAAGGTTCAAAATTCACCCAAGGCACCCAGACAAAAGGGAAATTTGTCGCCGGCTTGGAACAGTCAATTTCAGCCTCAACGCAGAGGCGGGTGATTGAAAGCAAGAAAAAAAACCCATTTAAAGGCACAGCACACGCTATAATCGGCCGTGATGCTTTTTTTGTACAGAAGCTGGAGATTCCAATGCGTGACGCCATCACGCAGTCAAGTGAGGGGCACCTCCACTACGTCACTCACATAGATGGGGGGGTAGGGGTGGGGGATTCCTCCGTGCGTGTTGACATCACGGGTGGGCCCCCCGCACTGCGGTAAAAGAACGGGAAGCGAAGCTTGTTCGCTCGTGCAAATTCACAGCTGCATCCAAGCATGTTGATGCAGAAGCGTGCTTCGGGATGGTTTATTGTTGCTCGTGTGGAATGGAAGATCGACAACAACAATTGTGAGCTTCAAAATATTCATCTGAGCTGCATGCAAATTTATATAGACGTCCCTGCACATTATTGTACAATTAATACGATAAAGCGTACATGTGCCTATAATACTGGTAAGTCACGTAGGGTAATTTAATAATTGAGTATATCACGTACAATTGTTGAAGTCGAGTCATTTTAAAGGACTGCTGATATTTTGGTGAATTGGATACATAGATACATTCCAAACTGTGCATGATAATGCACATCTCTGTAATGACAGCTCTTATCGGTGTTTAAAGGGATTAACAATGCTACATTAACACTAGGTGTGGTCGCCACCCACCACATTGTTAATTCCGCATGCAGGTGGAATTTCCAGAACGCGCTTCTCTTCTGTTCATTGAGCAAGCAGGCCAAAGTAAAAAATTAGGGCACCCCGAATGCAATCCGCAACCCAGACCTTATCCTCTTGCAGGATTGGCATGGCATTTACATTTTTTTAATATTGTTTTGCTGGGTTGAGTAGTAGGGTGCAAATCAGGCAGCTACAGTTCTCATGTCAACTTGGACTCGGAGTACCCAAAACCAGAGAATCTAATTATCTTACAAAACCACCTTAATGGGTTCCTCAGCAGTATAACGTTTGTTATAAATACATTGTTTAAGAGAGTTCCAGCTAACAAATACAAAAAATTTGCCACCCTTACCAACCAGACAGCGAAACCAGACATTCATTGCGGCACTTTATTTTGAAAGCGATAAACCCCCAAAGCAAAATACAACCCCAAAAATCGACCCTCGCATTTTTACTTCGACCCCCCCCCCAGCCTCCTTAATATACCAATAAATATCACAAAAATGAGGGTGTTGTTCAAGTTCATTTATTAGGTATAGCCCTGTGAGCCATTCGGCTATTGAATCGGGTGCAACCGCAACAAACAAAAACATGAACAAGAAAACATCTAAAAGTCATTATGTGACTAAGTGCAAACAGAAAATCCAAGAAAAGACAGCAAAATATTGCAGGAAAAAACACCGTACACCAACGCTGTGTGCAAAAATCCCAATGGGATGCAAGTCAACAACAACAACCACAAGACAACTTAGATTAAGGCCATCAGTCTTACTCCGTACTACAACAAACAAACATGGCCAAACCAAAACAACTTTTCGAAATCACCAAAATAAAGCCATGAAAGCAATGAAACAGTGATCATAGGGGGTGAGATTTAAATATTACACCAAAAAAACTTTTCGAAATCACCTAAATAAAGCCATGAAAGCAATGAAACAGTGATCATAGGGGGTGAGATTTGAATATTACACCAAAAAAACTTTTCGAAATCACCTAAATAAAGCCATGAAAGCAATGAAACAGTGATCATAGGTGGGTGAAATTTGAATATTACACCAAAAAAACCCACAAATAATGCCCCATCTGGATGCGATAGGGCCCACCAACTGTGACCGTGTGCTCACGGGCGCCGCCTGCAGTTGGATGCCCGCCCGTGCCAGGTGAGCCGAGCTCGCAGAGACTTCCCCTGCGTCGCCCCCCACCCACCCACCCCAACCCCCCAACAACACGAATTGTATTCGCGTTCATGAAATCCGTGTGGAGGTGAGTAGCAGCGTGCCTCACTTCTTCTGTCGGCACGGAGATACGATTCACGTCTCCGTCCAGTGTGCTTTGTTTGTATGTTCGTGAAGGGCGGATTTGGGGGTGGTTGGGGTGAGCCCCACGGTCTCGCCATGTCGGCCATAGGCCTCGCTCGGTCACCCACCACCAACCAAAGCAACCACCGCCGTCGCACTTTCGCACATTGAAAATGATCGTTCGTTAACGGCGTGCGGACACTGGGTCCCGTGCACTTTGTAAGGATGATGCTCGCAAGAACGGCGTAGTAGAATCGAGGTGGTTTCGTGTGTGTGCGTGCGTGCGAGGGCGGCACATGCCAAGGCCTAGGCCGTGGGCGCTAGTCCCGTCGAGCACATGTTTGTCTTCAACTTTGTAAGTAATTTAATTTATAAATGGCCCGCACTACTTCAAAGGTTATTTTCGCATTTGTTTTTTTGCATCGGATGGTATCCTCGCGCTGCTTATCACGACTGGGCGTTGTCCACGTTCGATGAGACGAGACGTTTAATGTTGTTTAGTGGATTTGAAATGGGACAATTTGTGTGTGTGGACTGTACGTGCGGTGGTCCTCCATGCAGCGTGCGCGTTGCGGTGCTGTTTTAGACACTTTCAGCTGCATTATAGTTGCAAATTATGAACGAGTATCGTGTCGCCGGGCTCTGTGATGTTGGGAGAACGCAGATTTATTGACGTGAGCAATGTTCATCTGGGTTTAACTGAGCGAGGAGAATGAATGAAATGGTTTGGTGACAAAGGCCCAGGCTGCACCCAGTCAATGTCAAAGGAGCTTTGCCTGTGACTGTACTGCACTGTTATTGTCACTATTATTATTTTAAGTACGTAGTAATGTGATCTCACTCGTTGGTATTTAAGGTGGCTATTTAAATCGATACTTAAAATAGCACGAGTTCCAGTGGAGACTACATTATTGTACTTATTTCAGGAATTGCAGGTGTATGCAGTACTGTACAATAATGTACCGAATTGAAGTGTATTTGTGCTATGTGCAGTAGTATTGCAGTGTGTGTGTAGTATATTGTAGCGATGTCTTTGTGTGCTACAGTCTTATTCTCTCCGGTGGTGTAATTAATTGTGAAACTGTATTGTTCTGTGGTGTCACGCACATGGACGGCGCTTTTTCTTAGTCAATTCACTGCTAGATTGAGGGCATTTTCTCTCCTTGCGGGTCGTGAGGGATATGTGGTCATACTTCACCACAATGGTGAGTGCGGATCGGCAGAGGTGGGGGATTGCCGAAAAACAAACTGTGTCTACTGTTGTGTATTGTAATGCCCTCGTGTCAATGTAGTGTCATTGGCCACTGTAGTGTAACTGTATATGGTTATTGTGCAGTGTACTCTGTTGTTCTTGTAACATGTAATTGTGTAATAGTATATATCATTACCTCCGTTGTCCTCTACAGCACTGTGATCTCTTCTCTAGAGCACTGGTAGTGGACTAACTAAAGTAATTATATTCTATAAGCATGTTATTCTAACATTCTACTGAAATGTAATGTACTATACATTCTGCAAGGTTAGTGTTATTTATTGCTTTTTGATTTAGGAATTTGCTTTTTTTTTCTTACAAAATGCTGAAAGGAAATGTTTTTGCAGAATGTTTATTTGTGTTCATTATTTGACCATTCATACATTGTACTTTCTTTGTACGTGTATATTAACCACTTATTTACACGTTTGGTTATTTACATGTCAAACACATTGATAAAAGCCAGTGAATTATCTTCATAGGTTATCAAAGCATACCAGGGGTATTTATCAACCTTGCTTATATTCCTAACATGTGCATTTGTTCTTTAAACTACTGTAATAAATTTTCCTTCCCCCAATAATTAAGCTGTTTTGTAGTGACCAGTTTCTACATAATTCCACAGTGCTGTACAGGATAATTTTTAGCGACTAATTTCTAACACTCACCAATCACATCATAGTACATTACACAATGATCGTATAAAATTACACTACCGAAAGTACAGTACACAAATCCTTTAAAATTTAGAATGTCCCTTGAGGTGGCTGGGTGGCTTAGAGGTCAAAGTTCTGAGCTTGTATTGCATTTATCATGGGGTTGCGTGATTAAACCGGGTTATGAAGTGTAACTTGTTAGTCGCTAATGACTGCACAAAAATGCATGATGAAATTTGAGATTCACGTAATCTGTCATAATCCCAACTTGAATATTCAAATTCTGGATTTGGCTATCGCATAAAAACACCAATCTCCAAAGAAAGCGAGTGGGGAAAATGTGCCCCCTATTTATTGTATAAATATAAAACAAGTTATATAAAACGCTTGTGCAGCTTTTGTCAGGCATACAGGATCACACTTCTTTGTGATTCAGAATGGATTCTTTATCTCGTGGTATCATGATAAGATGCCATTAGGGCACTTGAAATAAAAATGGGAAACCGCAAAATAAAATATATAAGATTGAAAGCTCCAAAACTTGTAGAATATAGTTTTTATTAATAAAAGCCAAATATACACAGTTGTCAGTCGTGCATACAATACATCTGTCTTTCCTTGTAGATTATGTATATTGGTATTGAAAAAAGTCTAACCTCGCAGATGGTAATGCATATTGTGTTAGCTCCGTTAACTTGGTCGTCTATTTTCTTTTTACCAGCATGTGATAATAATCCATTCCATTCATGTTTCAACTACCAGTGTTTGTTTTGAGTCACAATTGGTAAGGTACTGCTAATGACCTTGTTGACCTTTCCTTTGGCATTTACAGTAAATGCCCTGTGGCCACGGAAGAGGAAAGTTGTAAAGGAGATCCCATGACTTCAGACTGTGACGGTGATGCTGTGGCCAAAAATGAAATGTCCCAGGATTCTGCCTCGCTGGTATGTACAGGTTTATGTGTAAATTTAACTAGATTCGCGTTATATCTAAATTGTTATATTTGTGTTTAACCGGCATGTGTTGTTTCTCTACAAGGAACCTGCCCGCTAATGCTGGGTGACCTTTGAGGATGTTTGAATGACTAAGCCCCCGTTGCCACCACACTCGTCAGAGTGCATGCACTGTAATTGTATTGTTCACTTCTCAACATAGAAAATATTGCAACTTGTTGGCTATACATACTGCCTATTCCAGTTAATGGGTAAGGCTACTTGGTGGGTTTCTTTTATTAACAAAAAAACAAGTTATAATTTACTATTCTTGGTAGAAGTCTATCTTGGTGACTATGCAGACAAAAACAGTACATGCAGTTGAATTCGCATATTACCAGTCTCTCAGCCCACATTTCCATAGCAGCCTGGCTGGTCTGATGCAGTTCTGTAAAGTCCCACATTCAACCTACCAAGTCACTTTCCAACCCAATACACTTGTTTTATTCCTCATCTCTACAACCTATGGGAAACATTCTAGCTCGTTGTTGGTGCAGTGTTGACATCAGAGTGCACACATTCTTAAATTTGCACTGACCCTGATCCTATACTCACTTGACCTGTGCTTACAGCTGTGCCAAAACCAGAACCAGGCTTGCCATCATGGATTCAATTTAGAAATCAATAGTTAAATTGTGCAATCAATAATTACATTTTCCATTTTAATTTATGTAAAATTTTGGAATTTTTTTAAACAAACATGTTATTTTAAACCCAACCAATGGCAAGTTTAAACTTAAACGCTACTTTTCCAAAGATGGCTTCCTGACCTCCACTACCTCAGCCCTTTTGGGTGGGGGATAAAGGAAGTGGGAGGAGACGAGCCCTAGAAATCTAAGGAAGCATGGGTTCACAGACCTGGGCCCTGGTATGTTTTCAGGGCTGATACTGGCTCATTCCTGGGCCAGTAGAGCCCAGTTTTCAGTCACCATGGTAATGAGGCATAGGTGCTGTTAATGTGGTTCCAACCTTATTGCTGTTTACATTAACATTCTACTGTTATAATCCGATACTACTTTATATACTTATTAAAAACGTTAAAGCATCAATGTATTTTTTCGTTTTATTTATTTTGTTGCTTTAAACATTACATTTGATATGCCCAAAGGCTTTGCTCTAAGTTGGTGTTATATGGGATAAATGGCCAAATGTTTTCTACAGGTGTGCTTTTTGCCTTTGTGTGGGGAGAAGAGAGCTTTTACAATGTTCATTTGACATAAAACACCTTGCATTTGCACTTTTTATCCAGATACTATAATGGTGTTGCTGTGTCACAAAAATAAAAATGTTGTCATTCCATTCCTTTTAGCAGGCAGCTTTAAAAACACCATCTTCTGAAAAGTTCCATAATACGTTTAAAATCATGTAAACATGGATTTTTGTGCTTGAGGGAACTTGCATTACAGTACTATTGTTTATTTCCTCAAACCTTTAGGACACATTTTATTAAAATGTATTTAATGCATACTTGTGGGACCTTGTCAAAAGTGATTTTGGTGGTGTTTAATATTAGTGCATTATTGTTGGGATTTGTTGAGCTCCCCAAGGACCGTGCATGGGTGTGGAGATGTGTAAATGTAGTTTTATTGAGGTGTCGACACTTGTGGGTGGTTGTCGCAATAGTAATTTTCTTATGAACGTAGGTTGAATTTCTTGTACTAGATAATATCAGTGGTATATAGTAACTAATCCTGTTCAGGACCCTTCCCCTCTGCCAATGATTACCTGGTCAGCAGAAAGGAGCCAGACGTGGATCTCTTTATACCATCCATGAGTGCACTTGGCTCGTCTTAAGAGCCACTTCTATCACACCACTTGCCCAAACAATCTATACGACTATATGGTGGATATCTGTGTCTGAGTTTGTCTGCTCAAGTTGGAAATCTCTCGTATTACTGTTTAATACAGATAGTCCTCTACTTACGATGTAGATGCGTTACGACGACCCCATCGTAAGTCAAAGATATCGTAAGTCGAAGATGGCCTAGCCTACGCAGGAGTCTTAAAGAATGGTGATAATTTAGCAAAACAGAGCAATTTACAGTACCGTACTGTATATTAATATATACAGTATGTATTTATTAATTACAATACTGCATTGCACAGTAAAATGTAAAGTAAAAAAACAAGGTAAATTCTTATCCTACCTATATGAACTGCAATTTAATAGAAAGTTTTTTCAGGAAACAATCCTATCTAACCTATAAAAACTTTTAACATGCATTGAACGTATCGTATTGTGTTAATCCTAAAATGAAATCGCTAAAGCTACGTATCATACATGCATTGAACGTATCGTAACGTATCATATTGTACTGTACTCGCCAATATTCATATGCTGCTGCGTTTGCTGCCGCGCAACATTTGAAATATTTTACAATTTTGTCGCATATGTTATCGCCATCGTAAGATCGAAATATTGTAAATCGGACCATCGTAACTCGGGGACTATCTGTACAATGAATGGCACACCTGATCCATATTTATTTCCCCTTATCCAATAAGGTGTAATTACACACTGCCAAGTTTAATAACCTGCTATTGTTTGACTCGTTTTGGTCAAATATGAAACCACCTTCAGGGATTCATGGTTTACAGTGATGGTAGCTTTGTGTGTTTGGCAAAGTAATTGATTACACGTATATTTTACAAGTGTATTATATTTTAGTTAATGTATTTACTTTGTATATTGGTTTCACTGAATTACACTTGGACTGTTTGCTTAATTAACTTGAGGTCACACCTGTCTGCTGATGGCAGAGTGCAACAACTGCATGCTCAGCTGGTGGCTTAGGGAAATCTTTTTTTCGAGTCCCAGAATCTAGCACTGGAATGTGACCGTTGAAAAGGTTTTTTTTACACAATGTATTTTTGTGAAAAGTGTATCTGATACACAATGTCAGTAACTGGTTTTCAGTAAAAATGGAACCATGTTATTGAAGCTTGATTTTTAGAATTAGAGAATAGCATCTCTAATTTTACAGTCATGTAGTTTTCTTTCTGACAGTAATGTTCAAATGTGAACTTAATTGATGATTACAAAGGTTACACTCATCACATTCCTGCCCACAGACTGAAGCGTCTTAAGGTTTAGAAGTTTTTATGAGAGTTAGAGGTTACCATTAATTAGTTTGAATGTCCAAATTTGAAAGAGATGCATGCGTTTCTATTTTATCTATTGTGATATTTATTTTTAAATTATATGCACATGCTTTGTAACTAGGAACAAAACATGAATATTGGTTGACAAACATCACATAAATGACCTTGAGCAGTCAAACATTATTTAAATTGTAGGTATATTGGACATGCATATGATCAAAACATTTTTTTAGAATAATGTTTCCAGAATCTTGTAAAGTGACTGATATGGGCACGTGTGAGATTGCAGCTGTTTCTGCTCCACACTATTTTGGGATTTGGTGTCAAGTGTCCTACACCACGTGGTTGTCTGAAACAGTATTCACTGTCTCGTGGTGGGGCTTGTTAGTTTGGACGTTGTGGAGTTAATGCAACAACGCAGATATGGGCTGCTGTTTCAGTAAAGAGAAACGTCAGGATATTAATGAAACAAAACCACTTCTTGAAAATGAAGGGAAATACAACACCCCTGCAGTCACATCAGGGGTCATTAACCCGATGTCGAGCCTGGCTGAGGCCTTGGAAGATGGTGTCAGGTCAAACCTGACTCTCGCTTTGGCCAAGTGGTGCGAGGTGGAGGAAGAAAGTCGCGCTGCGGACAGCGAATTCGACGGAATTGGACGGAGAGGGCTTAACACGTCGCCATCGACGGGTGAGTCCAGCGGCCGGCCCAATGTGCCCTCCACGGTTGTACACGGCTTGCGTAACGCCAGCCGCAGTTGCGCCGATGTCACCCTCGCATCGTGGCTGAAGGAGACGAGGACGCTGCTGCTGGCACAGCCCCTGGATGTGCTGTGGCCCAAGTTCCAGACGAGTGCCGAAGGCCACGTATTGGATGGGAAACAGGTGCAGCTGTTTCTCAGCGAGTGGCACTGCCTTCTTGTGCTCCGTGATCGGCTGTGGAAGATCATGCCATTGTCATTCGTGGAGAAAAAAAGGAAGACTCTGTTTAAAAAACAGAAGACTGTCAACAATGCAGACATACGGCGGTGTTCTCCAACGTGCACACAGCTTGTTGTCGTTGAGCCTCCGTGTTGTACAGTGCTTGCCGATAACGAGCAGTCGAGAGAAACGCAAACCAAGCCTACGGAAATACTGGAAACTGACCAGTTCTGCATCAACAGTAAGTTGATTCTCGGTAAAGATGGACCTGATGCCTCTTCAGAATTATCTGTAGGGCATTCCTGTGATGCAAATATGTTAAATGGCCTCCACTTGACTGAGGCCAAAGGGAATGTAAATGGATCCCTTGATTATGTTTTTGAACAGGAGAGGCATGTGTCCTGTTCTAGAAATTCTACGCTAATGACTGGAGTCTTTGTTTCACCAGCTGAATGTGGGTCATCTCCATTGTTGAGTGATTCACAAATGTTATGCATATGTGCTGAGACTATTAAAGCTAGTGAACCTCATTGTGATTTTCAAGAGTCAGATACACTCCAAGGAAACTCAATGGAGAGAGTATTATGTAATGTTGACAACACTAGTGCTGTTGGTCATTTAAAAAGCGATGAAGATGCAGTTGAAGAAGATACAAATGCTGATGCATTCTTAAATGAGGCACCCCAGTTGCCAATACCTCTTAATCTAATGCAGAAATGCAGCTGTGACTTGCATTATTCAGAATGTGACATTTCTACAAAAGCAACTGAGACAAAATGCCCGACCCAAGAGGTGGCATCTGAACAGCATGCATTGGAAGAGAGCTGCATTACAAAACTATTATTTCAGTCACATTGTAATATCTCTGATGGTCAGCATGGTGAATTAGCTTTGTTTTCCATTGGCAACGGTGTTGCTAATCAAGTTGGCACTGATTGCCTGGACTTGGATTTCGGTTGCCAAGACACACTACCCACGCACGCATATCTCGACAGAAAATGTAATAAATGGGCTACTGCACCTTCATGCCTGGTTGCCATGGTGCAGGAAGACGAGATGAATGAACGAAGCGGCGTCGCGATTCCAAAACAGAGGGACGTCAGCAGTGACGGTAGTGCAACGCATCCAGACGGCGGTTCAGCAGAGCAGGACTGCATCAGCACCACACACCGTGATGTCAAGCCCGTTGCCGAGGTGACGGCGGAACACGTCAGCCATTCATCGTTTTACTGCAACGTGGAAGCAGCGCAGAGCCCCGACAATGCAAGCTGCATGCCGGTGCTCTCCGATGAAAATCTATTAGCCGCAGGGGGATTACGGTGTGAAGAAGTCGGCTGCGATGCCTCTCTTGTAAAAGCCGTGCATGGTGATCCATTGGTGAAGGTTACGATTGAAGACCGAAGCTGCAGTGAGGTAGGAGAGCAACAATTGGTGGTCGGTTATTCTGGTGATTCTTTGCAAGTGAGTACTGACGTTGGCGAGAGTGTTTGCATAATTCCGAGTGCAGCTGCCATGACAGAGTTGCCTTTCTCTTCAGAGAGCCTGATAAATGGTGATGATGGGTCCCTGTTGCATTGTGGTGAGCTGGCACTCCAGTTTGTTTCTCACAAAGACTGTGAACTGCTGTCATCTCGGCGCATATCGTTGGTGCTGTGTAGTGAATCTATGCAGGAAGACATGTGTTCCGTCCTTAACTGTGATGCAGTAAATTATTCCAGCAATGGAAAATTACGCGGAGTAACTAATTTAGAAGGAACGATTCCGAAGGTGCCATCGGACAACATTTTAACATCGAAAGCTGATGAAATTAACTTGTGCAGCCTGGAATTGTCTGATGAGTTGAAAGCGGATCATGAGACTGTGTGTGATGGGACAGTGCCAGCAAATGTTCTGGATTCTCCTAATCGTACATTATATTGTGATAGACAGCAACTAGAAGCCGATTGTTTGGAACATCCTGAAAATATTCCAGCAAATTTTGATACCGCACAGGAGTACAGTGTATGCTCATCTTCAACATCTCCAAACAGTGTTCAATGGTCAGATGGTAATGCAGGAGTTGTATTGGATGAAAAGCCACATGATGACTGGAAACTGAAGTCAGCTGCTGCTGTTGCCAACTCATCTGAAGAAACGGCCAAGCAGTGGTTGGAGCCTGTGCAGCATTTACAAGATGATAATTATTTGAATGGGAGTGAACTGCATTCAATAGATGCCAGTGTTACATCACAGACCATTAATCCTGTGACACGGATGCCAGTCTTTGCCGAGACACCTGTGGATCAATTTGTGGAGCAAAATCAGATTGATAAGTATGCTGCGACGCCATCTTACGAGATATCAGGCATTTCTTCCATTAAATTGTCTGCAAACTCCCGCAAAGTTAGACAACCCAGCAGACAGCATTGTGCTGCTTATTACCATGATACATTCAGCTGTGAAAGTAAAGAGCATAACACAGATGCTGCTTGCTTTGAAGTGCCAGTATTTCCAGAAGGCAGCAACACTGTAATTCCTATGCCCACATTTGACAAAGCAACTCCGACTGACAGCGACGACCCACACTTCTCCAATATGTTCAAACTGTTTGACACAATGCCCGTAGGGGAAGCAAGCTTCCCTTCGATCATCCAGTCCACACCTGAGGGCCAAGTGATCGTGGAGGTTTCAGAAACTGAGTACATTCCTGCAGGTGGGCTGGCTGGTGACTTGGCCAGCAGTCTGCTTCAAATGTCCCCTATGTTCTACATGGCTGCCGGCTCTCCAATGGGCCAGTCGGAGACCATCACCGTGCCCAGCGGCATGCACGGACCTCTGGCATATAGCGGCAGTATTCCTGAATCGGGAATGTGGAGCTGGATGTATTCCAACGTCCCACCTCTTCAAGTTGATGCTGTTAGTATTTTTTTAGTGTTTTGCACCTAAACTGTTTTATGCAATATTTTGTACGGTGAAAGTTGTTATTGCTTCGTATTTTAATGTTAATTAATGTATTATTTTAGAGCCGTAGATGTTTTTTAAGGTTTAAATCAATGCTTACTTTTTAGACGACTTGCATTCTAAAAAATAATAATTATGAAACAGTGGTCGTAATACGTAGGTTTAGTTTTTTTTACATTTGAGTATCAAGTCTTTGTTACGTGCTTTCCCACACCTATTAGCAAGGTTGGCCATATACAGTGCAAAAGAAGTTCAACGTACATGCATACATTGCTGCAGCTTGTTGCATCAAAGTGCTAGTGAAGGCATTCGTTCGAATGCGGGTTGTCATTTTGTGAGATTACAGTTCCACGTACAGATGTTTTCTTTTTATTTCTGAGGACAACCTGATGACAGCAAAGTGCTGAATAGACGCACGTCTCCCCCATGCCTGTGCGCCCCATAAAAGTACAACCGTACTCGCAATACGTGCAGAATTTCCTGACGCCGCTTGCTATATTTATACTCGGGCTACCATGAGAAAGTGGCTTTATTTAGACACTTGCCATGTCCATGTGTTGTTCACACTGGCTCCATGGCTGCCTGTGTCTACACCGAGTACCCAACCACAGACCCGAAACGGAGTATATGTGTTTTGTTCTCTGCTGTATTAAAGTACTTGGAGAAGTTAAGGCACTCTTGAGGGTCTAATTCGGTGTCGGGATAATTCGTTTTAGTTGCTTCTGAAAGTAAAGGGGGACTTGTATATTTGTAAGTGGGGTTCCTTGGCTGCCAGACAGTCTCGCTTCTGCTAGCTATGGCCTGTCCATATATGGTAAAGAAGTATTTGTCAGGACATGTTGTAACACATTAGGTGTATGGTTTATGCTTGAACGCTAGTTGAGGGAGCGGCTTGGCACATGAATAGTTAATTGATTATGTTTGGATAACTTGCGTGTTTATTTTTCTCTTGTGTCCATGTCTGTGGGGGGACTGTTACGGTGAGTGCTTGTGTGCTTTCTGTAAAATATACGTAGCATTGTACCGTTAAGCTGCTTAGAATTCCACTATTTTTAGTAATTTATGAATGCATTTGTAAACCAGTATGATGATCCAGTGTGCTGTTAAAGGGTGTTGCTTTACTTTTTTGTGCAACTAAGGGTTTTAAGTTGGCGTCATACCATTTTCAGTAAAGAATGGGTTTGTTTTCATGTGTAGAAACTGCTTGTTAGTGGGGTTGTTGGAGTGTCTTAGAACGTGTGCTGTTTTACACATTCTAAAGCATCGAGTTTTCTCCACATAAATTAAACTAAATGTTGTAGATGTGTCAGTATATTTGGGGAGCATCTGTACATAAAAAGTTGTGGTATGAAACTGAATTCAACATTTTTTTAAGAGCAACCCAAAATTTGCTGTAAATTAATTGTTATTTTTACAAACACCGTTTTACTTTAAAGCATTGTGTAACTGTTTGGGGTTGTAGCCAAGAAACTCACTTTTGATTACATGAAAAGAAATCTCTCGTTATTAACTTTTACCGAATTTTTCTGCTTTTGTTGTCTTTTCCCATGAGCTTTGCTTAATCATGGGGTGCTGCTAGAAAAGTGAAGAGTGGCTATGTGTCACAATACCACCAAGCTAGCCGAATTGATAAGCCGTGAAATAGTTATGCTGCTTATGCTTACTCGGGCTTTGCCGTGTACCAACCCATGCTAATTTAGTCAGAGTCTTATTAAATGTAGTCATAGTCCAGTCGATGACAACCTATAGATGTTTAGCAACGTCTTTGTGGATTTCATTTAGTCATTCTCTTTGCTAGGTGACTAAAGCAGTCAAGCATTTTGTCAATCCATAGTTATTACATGTTGGTGTTGATATTATCTTGTCAGCCAACCAGTGAACTCGGCAGGGGGCTGCCATCTTTAATAATGCTACGAAGTTATCTTTGTCATAATTCAGACTCGTTATTCTTATCTCATTATAGTCGGACATGCTTTGGTCTTTGCTGGTAGTCATTGTCATACACTCATAGTCATCGTTGACTAGAATACAAAAAAACTGCTGAGTTCTCATATGTTTTTTATAGAAAATAAACACTGCTCCCAATGTGGCAACACAGCTCATGGTGGAGGGCGCTGTCCTGAACCCTAATGCTGCATCCTGGAAGAGCCCGGCGCCCAGCGCTGACATCGCCTTTGCTCCAGGCAGAGCCGTGAATGGGGACTGGCCCAACCCAGAGCCTCTACCCTACTCTGAAGGCAAGCACACTCGTACACATGCACGTATGCGCACAAACACGCACACATGCCTGGATGTACAGTGCACTGAATGGATATACAATATGATTCGCTGATACTCGTGTGTACAGTTTAGTTGAACATGATGATAACAATGCCACTGCTCAGGTGCTGGTTGAACATGAAAATAACAATAACCTTTTGCCAATCCACCATTGGATGAGCACCCTTCAATGTCAAGTGGGTCGAGGGGGTTATTTTACCTTGCTTCACGGAGGTCGGTGTGGGTTGATGAAGATGCAGAGCATAGACCTGGGAGCTATTCAATGCAGTAGTACAATGATGGCTTTTGCTGGACTCTACTTGCCTACCACATAGCACCACAGCAGCCTATATCACCCCATTGGTGGTTGCCCAGCAATAATTTGATGCATGTAATACGATCATCAGGATTAGTTTTAATCAATAAATCCGATACATCATTATATGCCTACCGCACAACACATTTAGTTATCTCTCATTACAAATGAAATAGTTACACACTTTGTAAAATCCTTTTTTGCATGATTGAGCAGTGGAGGATTTTTTTACATCTTCTTGGTTCTTTCGGAAAAGTCATGTAGAAGGGAAGTAATAAAATGATAAAATAAAACATAATAAAAATAATTCTCACGACGTTTCGGCCACAACGCAAGCAGCCGTCCTCAGGTGAAGAATGAATTCATTTTATTATTTCCCTTCTACGTGACTTTACCGAAAGAACCAAGAAGATGAATCCCTGCAGTCACGAAAGCTTTAAATCGAGATTTTTTTTCAGTTAAATCATTGCATATGCGCATAATGACGAGACATTGATGACTACACATCACACTGCACTTGGTAGCAAGCGTTCTTGTTAAGCAAATGAGTAAAGTGTTGTAACGATGTGCGCGCCCATTGTAGTTTACTCCGGGAGCAACGGGGAAGAGGGTGAAGCCACGTTCGGCGCTTCGACCGAGGTGGAGCCCGTGCTGCCCCCTGAGATGCTGACCCCAACCTCACCGACGCCCCAAGACGAACACATCCCCGAGGGCAAGCCGTATGTCGTGATGGAGAGTGCCAGCGGTGATGGGGAAGCTCCAGAGGCGGAGGATGGGCTACAGGTCCCTGTCGTCAATGGTGCGGGCAAGGAACCGCCCAGCCTGGTTGGGGAAAACCCCACATGTCCCCTCACCGGTATGTGAACCCATGCCAGAACACCTAACATCCTCCATCACACAGTATTGATCTTGGGTCTTTGTGGTCCCGAGTGGAAGCATCATGTTGAGACTACAGCCACCTTTGAGCTTGTTTGCACTGCTTATTCATTCAGTCGTAAATGTTTCTTGAGCCAAAATTGCTTTTGGCTGATTCATTGACCCTTGCACAAGCTGATTAATGGTGAAAGGATTGCCTGTGTGTTATGCCTGCCACGTGTCACTCAGAGGACCCCCAGAGCCACTAGGTTTCCCTGCAGTCATGGGTTTTGCTCATTGGCAATGCTGTCCTCGCCTGCTCGAGTGCTAAGTGGATTTTTAGTCATTGCAGCGAGTTTTAAGAATTGCCTTGTTACTGCTCCTACAATGCAAAGGTTTTCAATGCTCATGATTGTCTGTTTCTGATCACTTGACTGAACAGTTACATAGTAATACAATAGGTTGGTCCTGCATGTGTTTACCAATACAGCACTGTCCCTTACGCCACTCATTGTTGCCTTCGTTTACTTTCATTAAAATCGTGCACAGTAAATATCTCAATCAAATAATTAATTTTAATCTTAATCAAGTTTAAATAAAGAATGTCAGGATGTCTTTTTTTGTAACATGCACCCATAAACACTCAACTTTTTTGTGTGTTTAATGTGAATAAGATCAAAACATAGTTGTGTTTTTATGCATGTTTGTGTGCAGGTGATGTAGGGCAATCAGAAACACAAACAATGAAGCCCGAAGAACTGAAGGAAATTTTGAGAAAACAGCTGGAATACTACTTCTCAAGGTGGTTGTTTTAACTGCTTAAAAGTACATTAAAATGTTGAAGTTTGATAGATTGTAGTAACAGAGGGGCACAGCTATGCCTTCCAAACTTGCTGATGTATCCATTGAGTATCCGATTTCTGCCTTTGTGCCTTCGCGAATGACACCGGCATCAGCACTTGCAATTTTAATGCCACCGGTGATGTGCAAGGGATTTTCAACGTGCATCTGTGCTTGCAGAGAGAACCTGGCCAACGACATGTACCTAGTGTCCCAGATGGACAGTGACCACTATGTGCCCATCTGGACAATCGCCAACTTCAACCAGGTCAAGAGGCTAACTGCCGACACAGATCTCATCGTGGAAGTGCTCAAGTGTAAGTTTTCCTTATGCGTCTTGCAACCTGGCACGGCACTGGTTGTAACCCTCCCCCCCTCGTGTTTTCCTTTACAATTGAAAGGCACTAATGTTGACTTTGCTGCTGCGTGACCTGCTAGAAAATGTTACATTTGGGAAGTGGTGTCAATGCAACTGATGGCCCTGCTCTCCTCAGCTAGATGTTAACTACCTTGCCTGGTATACAGGAGGTTGTGGGTTCGATCCCGACTGGCGCCTGCTGTATATTTGGAATTTGCATGTTCATTCTGCCCGTGGTGACATAATTTCGTGCATGAATCAATGGCATTAATACAGTGCTACAGTGAAATGCAGTGAAGTGTTTGATGACATATTTTCATGCAAGATTCACTGCCATTAAATTTACACAAGATACAATTATACTCTGCTCAATTTTTTGCAAATATAATACAGCTTTCATCCTAGCAAAAGGCTAGTGGTAAATAATGCCTTTTGGAAGGATAGTTGAGCCATTGTTTCATTGATAATTAAGTACTGTGCAACAAATCCAGGCTTAATACCGTTCGTGCCTGTCTGCCCAGCGTTTCTGTTCTGTATCTTGGACTGTGGTGGCATTTATGTGCTATATACATTCAAATTTTGTTATATTATTTTTAAAACATGTTTTTCACATCTGCTCTTACAAAAAGGTGGCTTTTGAAATGTATTTTTTTTTTAAATCAAGAACACTGATGTCCTTTTACAAAACAATGAAAATAGAGTATGCTTTACTCTTTCCGGCAATAATACTTAAGATTTTGAACACCAAATAGACACATTTCTTTTTTCTATCATTTTCATACTGCTATTATAATCAGACTATTAAACTATTCACCATTGTTGCAAGCATATTAACTTTACATCTTTGGATAATATGCCAGTAGGTTGTGAAATAATGCACAAATTTAATACACAGATTAAAATGTATCGGACTCTGAATGTGTAAGCTCTATAAACAGTTGATAAAACAAAATAGCAAAAATAATTAAATGTTGATAAACACTGCTAAGATCTTCATTTTCGTGGAATGATGTGTGGAAATGTTGCCAAGTTTTCAGAGTGATAATCTGGATCCACAAATATTCCACAAAACACTGCTTTGCAAAAAGCTTGTGTGACATTTGAACAGCAGGGCAGCACTCCCAAACGCTTTTGGAACAAATTCAAAGGCTTTTTCTGGATTGATTTTTTTGTATTCTTGCCCTTTAAAATTCTCTGTTATTTTAATTTAACAGTCTGCAGGAAACATGGAAATGTGGTAAAGAGCAATCGCTATTGAATACTTGAACAGAATTTTTCTCAAAAATGCACCGCTGCTTAGGTCTAGATATTTCCTAATTCTAATAGTTGCTCTACTCTGCTCAGTTTTCTCCACTGCCACAGGTAGTCAGTCATATTTAACCAGATGAGGAGCATGTCAACACTACTAACAAAATATCACCCGTTTTCTAATTTGACTTGACTAATGTTGGCTTATAATGTATAGGTTTCTGTTTACATGATTGTTGTGTTTTTTGTTGTTGCATTGCTCAGCCTCGCCACTGGTGCAAGTGGACGAGAAAGGGGAGAAAGTGCGACCCAACCACAAGCGTTGCATCGTGATCCTGCGAGAGGTCCCGGAGAGCACGCCCATAGAGGTAGGCGAGCATGCTGATCTTTTCTCTGGCACCTTGACATGATTTAGATGGAAGAGGCTATTGCAGAGCACCTGCTCCTGATATGGCATATTTCAGGTTGCTTTTAGTTAATGGAATGGTTCACGATTTTCTGTTGGCCATGCTTGTATGTTTTTGTGCGTGTGTGTGTGTAAATGTGTGTTATGGTAACATTGTTTTTCTTCTGAACACAGTGTTTGTACATTGTTTTTAATAAAAAAAAAAATTACCCACATGATTAATTCGTTTTTCAAAAGCCTAAATATATATATTTTCATTCTAGTTTACTTGGCAAATTCATGAAATTCATTACTGTTTGAAACGTGTCATTCCTTATATTAACGAGGATCTGATTAGCCCTTTTGTTTTATGTCTTGACTCTTCGGATGCTTATTCAGGAGGTGGAAAGTCTCTTTAAGAGCGAGAACTGCCCCAGGTTTGTGAGCTGCGAGTTTGCTCACAATGACAGTTGGTACGTTACGTTTGAATCGGATGCAGATGCGCAGCAGGTGAGGGCTCCCAGTGAGCCAATGTGCCCTCTCCACACTCCTCATTTTCAGTGTCCCACTTTTAAATACATGATTACATCAGCATATACATTGAGACCTCCTTTGCCAGTAGCAAGATGTAGTAATAGATTTTTACCCTTTTATCTGGCACCAAAACTGACACCTTTTATACAAGGGATCATGTTTGCAATAACCATAACACAAGCAGTCAAAATGCAAACAAAAAGAGACAACTCTGATAATGATATGCACTGTCCTTGAAATTGATTGGTCCACACCCGAGAGACGGCTTTTCTTAGAGCCTAGTCTCCACTGGTGTTGGACCAGATGACGCCTTTTGGCATAGTTCAACCATTTAGCATAACACTACAGTCGCCTTTGTTGGCAACATATACCATGAGAACAAAAAGGTGTGTTAATTAGCATGCCTTAATTCTCATCGCATTGTTTTGATAACTTGGTTGTATTTTGTTCTTTGAGTATAAGGCTGCGATGCTGGTGTATGATGGCCAGAATGAATGATGCCATCGGGTTTTTAATTTAAATGTTGCTACACCTGCCTTTTGTAACATTGACATTGCATGCACAAGACAGTGCTTGTATGATTGAATTTACATTTTCCACTGCAGGCTTACAAGTACTTAAGAGAGGAAGCCAAGACATTCTTGGGAAAGCCTATCATGGTGCGTAAATGTGTTCTTGTTACTGGAATTTTTCATTGTATTATGTAGCCAATATGGATTAGACGGCATGATTATCTTAATTTTAAAAATTTAATAAAATTAGAACATTGCTTTAAGATCCATCTTTTGGTGTGTGTGTGTTATGTGGGGAGAGCTTCCCATTAAGAGATCGAACCATAGGTGCTCTTTGGTTCTGTCGGTAAAGTCACGTAGGTATAAAATAGATTAAATCACGACGTTTCGGGCGCAACACAAGCATCCATCATCAGGTGGGACAACCACAGCAAGAAAACAATTGCTGTGGTTGTCCCACCTGATGACGGACGCTTGTGTTGCGCCCGAAACGTCGTGATTTATTGTATTTTATACCTACGTGGCTTTACCGAAAGAACCAAAGAGTATGGATCCCTGCAGTCACGAAAACTTCAAATCTAGATTCTAACCATAGGTGTTTTATCAGTTGAGTGCTGGCTTCCTAACAGGGAGCAATGTAGCAATGACGTCGTGGTTAGATCACTACCATCAGCAGCGAGTTATTATCTAAACTGGCTATGTGTTTCTATATCAACCTACACTGACTAACATCTGCTGTGAAGTATGGTTAAATAAAAATCTCATGACTGGCACAGCATGGGGATACGTTCATCCAGCAATGGACTGTTAAAGGGGCTGTACTTGTATATTTGATGTTGATTTAAATGCTAGCCTTCCAAACATCTTAAATAGTTGTTAATCAAACCTGCACTCTGATGCTTTATTTCACAAAAAGTCTAGAGATGGTGTTTTTGTTTTTACACGCATGTCTATTTGTGCTCTTGCACGTGTTTTGTGCTCAGGCACGCATTAAGGCCAAGTCGATGGGCATCACTGCATTCATCCCCAAGAATGGTCAGCAATCACTGGAAGTGGGCGGCTTTCACCAGCAGCAGTTCCAGCCCGCCGCCGTATACATGCAGCCTGTGCATTACAGCCCGGCACAGCAGCAGCAGCAGCAGCCAACATACCCCTTCTACAGCATGCTGTCCCAACCCTGGTCCTCGTCACTTGGCTACTACGATGGCACGCAGCTCGTAACGGTGGGCTGCCACATCTTGATCCAAAATCGGCATCGAACTTAACTTTTGCACAACACTACAATTATTATTAATGCCCCATGTGAAAAAAGAAAATGTTAGCACGTTGTTTTTTTAGTGAGCACTAATTTATTATATTTGTTGACTTGTTTGGAAAAACAGCATTAATCAAGGTTCTGTGCTTATCATTTTGGAGAAAATAGGCATTTTGCAGATCACAAGTGTAGTGTGTTTGAGTTGACTTTGTTTGTGTGCTGTGTCATGCTGACAGGGCACTTTTCCAAGCACTGCCTTCCTGAGTAGCTTCCCTGCCACTGGCCACTACAAGCACATGCAGGCACTGCAGCATCGGCCATACACAGGCAGGAGCAGGTAATGCACACGCCCCCCCCCCACCAAAGGCTTTTGAAAAAAGACATGACCAAAAGAGAGTGATAGCTTTTGTAAGTAAACTCTGAGGCTCCTATGTCCAAGGCTATCTGACACAAGTTTGAAGCTTTGTTCATGAAGGAAAAAAAATGTTAACGTTCTGATAAACTGCATTACTCATTGGTGCAGGCACTGATACCCTCCATATGTGTTAATACAACGATGTAGTTATGTCACAAGAGTGCTCGGGCCAGTGTGCCTGGCTATGATTGGAAAGTATTTTTGCCCGCTGTAAGAAAGTTTCAAGCTATTGTTGGATACAAGGCCTAAGTACATAGCTGCAATGTTTTTTTGGTTCCATCTTCCTTGAAATTTGGAAGATATTACATTGAATTCAATGCCAATTTGTTTTTGTCATTTAGTGCCATGTAAAATCTAGTATAATTTGGAATGAGTAACATAATATTGGAGCGCAGAGTGAAACACAATAAAAGCTTAAGCAAATGTATTTTCATTAAAAAAGTATGTGCACATTTTGTCACTCCACTAGGGGAGGAGGAAAGTCCCAAGGAAGGAGCCACCATAGCCAACACGACAAGGTGATCCCGGACGCAATTTCCTTTGTGCCGATGAACAGCGTGCACCTCGTCGACAGGCCGGCAACCAATGGTGCCCCACGAGGAGGGGCTAATGCCGGGCAGCGCCGGCCTACGGGCAGCACTGTGGGCAGTGGTGTGGGTGGCGGCAGCAGCAGTAGCATCACCAGTGGCGTGAGTGGCGGAGGCAGCAGCTACAGGCCTCATGCGCCAGAGCAGCCGTTCCTGGGCAGTCGAACGCAGCCGTCGGATGTCCCCTTTGTGAGGCGAGATGTCGAAGTAAACGGCGGAGACCCGGCACTCCTCGCCTCCAGAGGAAGGTTTGTTCGTTTTTCTTTGCCTTTTTTCAGTTTGACAGCTTGAATTTTGAACATGCTAGTGCACGATATCCTTGCCGAACGTGTGGGTTACGTTTCTAGAAAATGATGCGTTGGGCTCACCTCTCGCAAGCCTTTCTAACAACAATTTTTACAACGTCAAACTCCGTATAGCCAAAAATAATCCCCCCCCCCCGGGATTCCAGGAAACAATATCTCCTTAAGTAAACGGTGTATAGCTAAAAGATGCGTTCTAAAATCGCTTCTTACGTTCACAATATGTGCATTTAATTGTACGTGTGAAAATGATAGTGTTCGATATATGCAAATATAAAGAAATAGTGGTTGTGGAGGCAGTGTAGTGGTTAGCACACTACACTTCAAACATGGTGATTTTAATTAAATTTCTAACCCCGGTTAACATCAGTGGTGAGTGATATTTGAAACTTGTCCTGGGCATTCCTTCATCAACCTACACTGACCAGTGTGAAGTATGGACAATCAACCCCTGTAACTGACAACACATGCAGAGCGCTTCACCACTAATTGATTGACAAATGGGCCTTTCAAAATTTGACCATTACATTTATTTGGTAGAACAAAACAACTATGGAAATGAGATGGTAAAAAAATTTCAAGCTACAACTAAAACTGTAACATATAGACAGAAAAGACATTTCTGAACTAAAATTGTCACCCCGAATTATGACAGGTCATCAGTTTGCTGAGGTTAGTGAGTTATCACATGCCTTATCTAATGACATTGTTACCGTTCAACACAATATATGTTAGCGTTTTTGTTTCTAAAAAAAAACACAACCTGTAAATTTGCCCAATGATGAGAACATTTTCCTGGAGGGATTTCGCCAGGA
Organism: Lampetra fluviatilis; assembly: GCF_964198595.1. Classification (NCBI taxonomy): domain Eukaryota; kingdom Metazoa; phylum Chordata; class Hyperoartia; order Petromyzontiformes; family Petromyzontidae; genus Lampetra; species Lampetra fluviatilis. The sequence continues at coordinate 9,806,711 of NC_136284.1, read as the reverse complement.
GGACAGTTTAGCTCATCTTCCCTTCTGTCCCCTTCCTACGTTGCTATCCTTTACTGTGCCTTTTCTACCTTGATTCTCTTCCATATTCCCTTTTCCTTATATCTCATTGCTTTCCTTTTTCATCTTGTCTCAACTATCCTGCCATGTTTTCTTTTCTGTCCTTTTCACCATTTCCTCTGGGCTCTTACTGTATCCTCCTGGGTCTGGTCCCGATGACCACAATGATTATGAGATCTGAGGGCAATGGAAATATTTTCTCCTTAAAGGTTCTGCACACTAACATGTTTTTAGCTCTTACACATTGCTTGGGTGTGTGTGTGCGCGTGCCTTTGTTGACTGGAGTGTTTGTGTTCCACACACAGGAAAGGTTTCCGAGGGAGGAGGAGAAGAGACGATGAGCGGACTGTGGTATGTGGTCCTCTCTTAACCCTTTGGTTACCTTGGCACAATAACCTTGGCCTTAATGTCAACATGGGCATTCTTCAGTGTAAATAACAATATCTGTAGAAATAAGTGCCTTTCATTAGTGTGTATAGCCCAATTAAACAGATTGTGTTTGTGGTGTTGGGGGGTTTAATTTGGCGTGGTTATTTAAAAAAGATCAATATTAGTGCAAACTACGGTTATAATTTTATTTCTAAAAACATGAAAATAAAAGTATTACTTGATAAGCTCACGAAAAATCTTCACGTAGTTTTCCTGCTTGTAACATCATGATTAAATGTTGTAGAGTGCAGAGTTGCAGCTACTGGTCTTCAAAGTGTGGTCGTCTGGGTTAAGCTGCATTTATTATATTAACCTTTTCCACGCGCTACTGCGGGGCACCTTCAGGATTTGAAAATGTTCTCTCAACACATTCCCAAACCGTGAAGAGAGACCACACTTTGATTACGAGCGGCTGTGAATAACCTACAATGTAAAAAATCCACTTATTTTGCCGTTCATTTTTGTGCTCGGAACAGAAATGTCCGCAGCCGCCTGTGCCCCTTGTTCCCCCCGAGTCCCCGCGGCTCGAATTGGCCGCGTCCGAGTTCCCCCCCCTGCCCGGGGCGTCGACCAGCGTCCGCGAGGACAGTGTCCCCACGCGGCACGAGAACCGCCTCGCCGACGTGGTGCGAGGGATCGGAAAGGTCAGCAGCGTCGTGATCGCCACCATCTCTTGCACCTGCTGCCATGCGGGAACCGTCTTTGTGGTTCATTCGTTCATTACTCTTCCATCCATTGTTTGGCGGATTGGAGTCTCTGGCAGCCATTTACCGATTACACTTTCTCCAGTCGCTGAGTGTTTAGGGCTATTAATAATGTATAAAGCTATGGCTGTTGTTGCATAGAAGTTAGAGTGGAATTATTTTTTGTCATTGACAGGAAAAGTTTATTGGAAAAAGGCCGGTTTAGTGGAACCGTCGATCTGCTTGCCCGATGATGACGTCATTTTCTGAGAGGGTTACCGCCAGGCGGATAGCTGGACTCTGCTGTTCTTCTCTGTCCTGTCCCTGTGCTGTCCCTCACCTCAAACTTTACTTCCTTTTACTTTTGCGTTCGTTGTCTCTGCGCTGCGCTTTTACTCTTCCAAACTGTCCTTTGCATCTGTCCCTCCTGTATTTACTGCTCTTGCCATTTTCCATCTCCTTTCCCTGAGTCCTTGCTATTCCGTGCTGGGGCAGGTCCCGATGACCCCAAAGATTATGAGATCTGAGGGCAATATCAGCTCATGTGCCAATGTCACTTGGACAAAAACCACTGTAGCATTAGTTATTTCTAATGAGAGCTAGCTTACTCAAAGCAAAGTTAATGAAAACCTACTATTAATGCTATTTGTATATAACTGTTATATTAACTTCAAAGCGTAACAGATACACGTAAAAAGGTGGAGGACATCGGAAATCAGTGCTGCAAACACACTGTACTGTACTTCTATGCTCCCATCCAACCCACACTGGTTAATGTGGTGAAGTATGGTTAAATAACCCCCACAACCCACGTGACATGGAGAGGCGGGTTGACACGAGGGCTGTAAGTATAAATATTTATCACTTTAACCATGCCTTGATACCAATGGAATTTTAAATACGGCGGTGACCTGGCCCAGCGGTTGTGTGTTCTCCGATTATTGCAGGTCATGGTTCGAATCCAGCTGACTGCCCTGGTTATTACCACAGGCATATTAACCGTAAAAGTACACGACTTCTGCTTCAGTGGACATTAAAGATTCTGTGATTTCATTACAAAAAGAGTAGGTCATTGTGTGTCAGTCTCATTGTCCAAATATGCAAAATTACTCAATTGGGATGACACACAGCAACATTGTGAAACATAGTGCCTTCGTAATGGCCTTGCGCTATAAAAATGGTGTGAATACCAAATGTACTAAATAATTATAAATACCTGGCTCCCATGAAATATCATGTATTTATTTTATATATGCGTGTTCACAGAAACACTCATCCAAAAATAGATGTTTATGGTGACAATTTTAAGAGATTTGTGACCAATGTCACGTGTTAGGTTTGTTTCCAAAAATATGGTTATGAAAATAGTTGGCAAGGTTTTCGACAACTGCCCTTCACAGGAAAGTAAAGGAGGTCTGTTGTACTGAAAGCTGGTATTTTTTTCCCCTAGCTAATAATAGATGTCCTTGTGTTTTGATGTACCTATACATGCATATACCTGTTTTTATACGGTTCGTTCCTGGAAAAGTACGTAAAATAGATTTGTAAAAAGACTCGATATTTTTATAACGCAGGCCTCGCAAACTGGGAGTACAAATGGCAGCACAGCAGTGCCCCCGAGCGCATTGAACAAGAGCAAGCCCACACCTATGCCTGTGTGCAGCCCTGAGCCCACAAACCCTTGCCCCACATCTCAAGCCACTGTCAGCAGGTAAGCCACAACTTCACACCTCTCCTCCCACGGTGCATGGTTTTAGCTTCCCCCACTTCAAGCTCTTTTGTATAAAACAATATTCCAAATTTGATAAGTTACTCGTACTTTTGATTTAAAGCTTTCGGGACTGCAGGGATTCATATTCTTGGTTTTTGCTGTGGATTTCACACCTGATGATGATTGCTTGTGTTGCAGTCGAAACGTCGTGAGAATGTTATGGTTTGATATTTTTATTATTTTATTATTTCCCTTCTATGTGACTTACCGAAAGAACCAAGAATACTCGTACTTTACTTAATTGGGAAGCCACATAGCAACATGTCCCCTTACTGGCAGACTAATCTCCACTTGCTGGCGGTGCTACATTCAACTGGACAACTGCCACCAGGGGTCGCCTTGAGATGTACTGCACGGGAGGCGTGGTATAAATATTTTGTGATGGTGATGAAACATAGCAGTTCCCTCCGTAGCAGTTCAATTACAGCAGTCCTTGTTTTCTTAAGTTGTGCATGTTTTTCATTGGACTAGTTTTCTTTGGTATCACATTTAATCAAATGTTGCTAATATGTACTACACACTTGTCGATATATAAAGTAAAGGATCAGTTGCCAGGATAATGTGAGCAGTTGGACAGTGCTATCCATGAGATGCTGAAGATCACAAACTTTGGAAACTGTCTCTCATGGACATCAACCGTGAAACTGTGAGGATGACAGATGGAGTGACTTTAAGCACCTACCAAAGTGAGACATGAGAATTTTACGATCCTCTGTGTGTACGGGCGCAGTACCACGGAGACGGCTGGCACATGTACGGATGAACCGAGCGAAAGCCGTGCCCCAGCTCCCACCGTCACGCCTGGACCCGCTGAGGTCCATGCCACGGTGAGAACCTGCACACACCCCCTGCCTGGACACAACCCCTCGTCCTGTCGTGTCATCTTGGCCAAGACCTCTCCTCTACTGTTAACTCTCAATTATCTATTGGTGTACTATCTGGGTTGTGGATTACCTGTGCTTGTGAATAAATAATAGATTTATGCACACACTGGTTTTATTATCTGCTGCTGCTCACTTGTTTATGGTCAGTAACTCGATCCCCATGTGACTGCAAACGTGTGAGCAAGCAATCCCATTTAAAATGACAGTGTCCCCACACCCCGTTTTACGTAAAAAACCGAGGTATTCAAGAGTTGACTATTTACTGTTTTGTGTGCTTGTCTGGTATATAGTACAGCATGAAATAGTTAATGTATCTTAGGAATAAATAATATTTAGACACTATAAATTAAAGTTGTTTAATTAACATGAGCAGTAATGAAACTTTACTTATCAGGAAAGAAACGTAATTTTTCAACAGAAGCTTGTGTTCAAGCTATAACCTAATGATTTGCGCAACTTCCAATTAACAACAGGAACCAAAGAAGCTGAGTTACGCGCAGATCTGCCAGCGGCCCCCAATGCCTCCCACATCCCAGCCGGTGGCCAACGGCTCCGCAGTGGCTGGGACGGCCGGAGACATGGGCGATGCAGACAGGGACACGGCAGATGACTCTCGGGAGCCGGAGGTGGCCAGCAAGCCTGTCGAAGGACCTCCGAGAGATCAGCGCAAGCAGTTCGGCATCTCCACACACGCGCATGCAGTCGCCCGAAAGCCACTTGGGGTTCAAAATGGCATGGCCAGGCCTCGGGCAGCAATGGTGGCCAAAGAAACACAATGACCACCGACCACCGCTTGGCCAACCTGGAATTCGGGAACCGTGTATCGGGCCGATGTTTTTGTTTTCTCTTGCTTTTAAAAATTCGTGAATATTTAATTTTACCTTTTTAATTTTAAGATGGAATTGATCCATTTCGAATTTGCCAAAATCTTGAGCTATTGTCCTTGGCAATGGGAGAAAACACAAAGCGACTGAAAAAAATACAGGAGGTGTTGATAGGCGCGAAAGACGTTCTACATACATGCATAGTGAAGCCCTGTCATGTGCAACATGATATTTGGGATTTGGAGGCCGGATTCATGGACTTGAGTGCTGGAGAAACCACAACCCAGCCAGAGAGAACAGGAAACCAGGACTGACTGGAGAGAGAGGCTGGACTGCTGCTTCACTGTTGCAGGCATCACATGAAGGCAAATCAAGTGCACTAATTCCCTTCTACATAAAAACAGACGGGCACTGGCACAGCAGCAGTGAATGACTGATGTTGCACCGTCTCCGTATCCTCTCAGCGTTTTCGTTGTACATAGGACACTGGAATAAGCTTGAGCATTGACAAACTCAGAAGCAGAGTTAACATGATAGAAGTTGTGGTTTGATCGGTAAAATGCTAATGCTTGGTGTAAAATGCAAGGAAAAAGTTAGTGTTGAAAAAGGTAATATAAAATGACTTGTTTTAAAGCTAGTAGCAAGTCCAGGGTATCTATAAAAATCGGTTGTTTTGATTTATTGTGTGGTGGCTTGTTGTCCTTTGTTAAACTGCACTGCCTCAGGTTGCAGAGTAAAAAAGCGAGGCTGTTGCAAGACTTGTAAAGCAATTAACATTTACAACTGACAAACACGTGTACATATACTAATAGCCGGTATGGTTCTTTTGTTTGGGTAACCCTAACACATGATTACTTTTGGGTGTTTAAAAAAGGGTCTTGATAATTGTTTTGTTTGTCATTCTGCTATGTTTATGCTTCTCGTATTGTGGAATGTTGATCATTTTTGGAGGTAATTGTGTGGGATGTGTGTAATTGGCAGCAGTTATGTTGAATTAAGGGGGGGGGGGGGGGGGTTTTTAATGTTTCTTTAACAATTCATTGTGGTGTTGTTCAAAGGAAGAAGCCACTGTTTTGTCAAAACAGTTCATCTGCAGGAAGGTTATTTCTCAGACGTCAAGCATGCTTTTTATTTTCAATAATGACTAAACGGCAAATGTGGCAGATTTCAGCACCTCAATAGAAAGTGTCCACCTCTAATTTGGGGATGCTTTGGTCTACCACCACTTATACAGGAATCCCCCCACTATGCATAAGGAGCAGCAGTTCCTGGGAAATGCAGCATTTCCTGGGAAATGCAGCTTAACTCAAAATTACTTAAAGGAAACTAATTTCCCATTGCTTTAACATTAAAATCAGGAGTGGCATATCCTAGTTGACATTCCTGGGAAATAAATGTGACTAAACGTCGTGAAGTGCACGAAAATGCATACAATTATAAGTCGAAATACATTTTCACTCAATACAAATAATTATATCAACTCCACCACGTCACATTGCCAAGTCCAGCTATGTTGCTATGTAATATTGTACATTACATGGGTAGCGCATACCACGACGTAGTGGAAACGGGATTTCCCGCCACATGCTCCACGACACTTTTTTTTAAGAACACATGCAAAACATTAAACGTCGAAGACAATATGCTCCCGAAAATGCATCAGCAACCTATATATGCAAAGCAACTCATGACGCCGCAGCTTATTTCGGGGGATTCCTGTATCATGCGGCACTTGGGAGTCGGTGTTCCTTCGGCATCTTATACGGTTATTATGTTTGGTTCCTGTGAGTTCGCTTGTGACTAACAAGACCAACATTTAAATGACACACTCACCCTTGCACAGTCGGCTGAGGGTAACTCCTGAGATCCAGCTTCAATCGACACAGTAACCACCACTTCTGACACTCGTCACTTGGCTTTTGTGTCTCCGTGTCTTCAAGACGTCGCTCAAGCAGCTGAGGAGTTTGAGCAAAGCCTGCGTGCCATTGCTGTCCGTTTTTAGTGAGCCTTTTCTCATGAATCTACAGGAATTACGCATCTCAAATTTGAGTGAAGTACATCCTTATAGTGCAAGTACTGACCTACTCTACACGGTTTTCCAGATAACACAACTGAATTACATCATACCACCTTCATGCTTGTTAGCCGCACTGGTTTTTATTAATTAAAAAAAATATTTTCACAAGATTTTTTCTTACCGAATTTTGGAGACTTGATGGATTTCTTAGTTAAACAATTTTGGATGTACTTAGGGGTGGTGGGGGGGGGTCGGAGGTGTGAACTATTACTATTTAAGGTGGAATTTCCGTGATTATAATTAGTTAAGATTAACAAGTGTCATTAATTAAATGTATACCAATAACATTGAAGAAATCCATTTAAAATGTTTTGGCTGAAAAATAATTTCGTCTGAAGCATTATTTAGAATGATTCTTAATTTTACATTTATTTATATATATTTTTGTTGGTGGTTTTCAAGTCTTTGCTATAAAGATGATTGGCAAATACATGCATGCATACACAACACGGTTATACCTCGACAAGGAACGAATAATATACGTACTTTATTACATGTTTATCTTAAAGTACGTTGGTGAATTAATGGCATGTCTAACCTTTATTGGTTCACCAGAATCAAACTACCACAGTAAACATCTCCGGTTAGCATGATTAGCTGCGTACCGTTCGATATAAGTTCTCCATACATTCACACGATTTGACATTGTTCCATATAAGCGATCTACATACACCATTGTTCTTTTCCTATCCTGCAAATGTGGTGCCACAGCACTGCCTACATGTATCTTGGATTGTGGCCAAGAAGTTAGATTCTGAGCGATTTAAAAAATACATTGTAGATGCTGCCCTGTGCTTTCTTTGAATCCGCGAATTGACTCCATTTTCATCACCAACGTGTTTGCTCGTGCCGTTCTTTAGCGCAAGCGGCTCTCTTCGATAATTCTGTGGTACGGGGTTGGGAGATGTTTTCCTCTGCCAGTAGAGGGCACTGCTGCTGCGCTTTAACACAGGAGTGAAAACCATTTTAATTGCATATTTGCCGGTATGACACATTAAGCATAGGTGGTTCCATACAGAGCTGTTGCTCTTGTGTGTGGGTGCATGCTCCATATTGGACAGTTCTCAATTGTGTGTTTTTATAGGCACGTCAGTTTCCTTGCAAAGGTAAACATGATTCGGATTATTCTCCCAAACTCGCCTCGCCAAAGTTGTTTGTCCCATTGACACTTTCCTGACCGAAACACCATTACAGAGATAGCCTGTTTAACTCCGGTTTGCCCGATTAATTAATACAATTGTGGAGTACTGACTATCATGTGTATATCAGGTGAACACTTAGCCAATGTAATGTAATTGCACTGAAATGCATTTATTTCTACGATCGATCCTCCCGTCATGTTATTTTGTACCTCCCGTTACCAATTTTTTGCAGCAGTCCCCACTGATCAATCTTTCGACTGTAGGAATTCGATGAGCTTCGAAGCGCTTTGTCCACAGATGTCCAGTATGGGCGTGTCAGTATAATAACGTCAGCGGCTTGTCACAGACGGTGCTTCCACATTGAGGTCAATCACTGCAACGATGTTGGTGTGTGGCTGACAGCTGGACGTGGTGATTTCACCGTGTTCTGCCAAGGCGAGAACTTTGCGTATACGTTGATGTCTTGGAGGCGTGGATGTACAGTTGTATACAGCTACGCGTTTAGGGCAAATTCCGGTGAGCGTTTTTAAATGTGCTGTTGGACATAAATTGGTGATAAAAAATATATTTACACCGTATATATAAATACGTAATCCCAATTTTAGCTGTGGTTTACATAGCGACGTTTGGGGCCCTGTAGAATATATAGGCGTTTTGATTGCGTTAAGGCAGTGCAGTGATTTTTTTAATCTGTTGTGCATTTGTTTTATCTGCCAGAATGGCAATGGAGTTGTACATTTTACATTGATTGTATTGGGTGGGGGGGAGAAGATGGGGATGTTCGGGAGGAGGTAGGGTGTGGGTAATTTTTTTTGTCTTTTCCGGTTTAATTTCTATTTTTTTTTGCCAATTGTTGGGTGACGCCAATGAAACATCAGGTTGATATTTTTTTGTTCTCTTGTTCAGAGCCGATGAACGGATAAGCATTGTTTGCAAACAAAGACTTGAATATGTACAGTATAGATATATTTACACAGTGATCGTTTTTGTTTCCCTGCCTTAACTTTTGTACGTCGTGTACCCGCACACAAAGCCATCGACAGGGCAGTGTCACCTCTTCATATACACAAACGAGATGCGGATCGGAGGCCTGGAGAAGAATGGATGTATTGTCTGCATAATTTCCGCTATAGCAGCCCCTTTTTACGACTAATTACGAGCCAATTGATAAATCTATTTTACAAGGGAGACATCTTTGGGTGTGTAACGATGCGTCAATTCATAACATGAAATTATTCTAATGCTTATCTGTACAGATATCAAATTACGAGTGTCCGTATCGATTATTTAACGATTTGTGAGTTGCATACAGAGGCCGTGACGTGGCCGAATAGGAACGCATTTGCCACTTGTTGCCGAGGTTTGTGGTTGGAATTGAGCAGACCGCCCTAGTCATTATTGCAAGATATGTTATTTCTGCTTCACAGTGGATGTTAAATTCTCGTAATGTAATTCGAAACGCTTCGGGAATTGTGTGCTGCAAATGGCTCCGCTAAGCTGATACGTGGCAACCATCGCTCGAGACTGGCAAAGTTACCCACTTGCACGGCGCTACCCAGTTGCCTTGTGCCACACTTTGGCAGCTGCCACTGGGGGGGGGGGGGGGGGGCTCTGCGTACGTTTGAGTTGAGATTGCGCTTTGAGTTGCCGAGGCGTTTTAAGCGCCATTTAAATGCGAAGATCATGATTATTAATGTTACGCTGAGGGCCATACCTGTACAATCAAGTGAAACATGAGCATACATAAGATTTAAAAAATGACAAAGTAGCGATTCCCTGAATTGAATCACGACGCCATAATCGTGACAATCGAATCTTGGAGATGAATCGTTACACGCCTATGTGCTTTCTACAGGAGACACGTGTACTCCTTGCAATCACGTGGTTCTAGGCTTATAAAACAAGGAACCAATTGCAATGTGCTTATTACGATCCTATTCTGACATTAATATCTCATTGCAGAACCTTTGTGACTGCCCCTCGTGTGTGTGTTATGGAGACGGGGTCATGGGCGTGTGATTAAGGGCCAGCCAATCAGACGCGAGTGTTCAGTAGGAGTATATAAACCAATGACGGGCATATTCGTTGGGTCTTTCGGTAAAGTCACATAGATAGGTTCAAAGACAATAACAAAAACTACGACGTTTCGATCACAACGCAAGCGATCACGATGTTGTGATCGAAACGTCGTAGTTTTTGTTATTGTCTTTGAGCCTACCTACGTGGCTTTACCGAAAGACCCAAAGAATATGAATTCCTGCAGTCACGAAAGCTTTAAGTCAAGATTCGGTGATGGGCAGTGGCGAATCTTATTTTTTTGTTGGTCCCGCTGTGCGTTTGGTTTGTTTACAAAGCTCGCGAGGATCCGGGCAGAACCCGCGTCTGGGTTGGTTTTGCACTCCCCTTTCATTCGTTCGTACGTGTTCCTCTCGCGAGCGACGTGTGGTAGCGATGCGCACATATATACACACACTGTAATATCACGCCTGGTCAGTGTAACTTCATGCATGACGCTATAAAGGTGTAGCCGTGTGTGGTGTTGAGGGAGGCGGAATGCACGTTGAATGCACGGAATCTTAGCGCGTTGGGATGGATAAGGGTGGCCTCCGTCTTGGAGGACTAGGAATGCCTTTGTGTTGTTGGTAACCTATTCATGATCTTGATTTGCTGAGAAAGAGTCGACAAGCACCACGCACGACTGCTGATCGGGAAAGGTCCCCTTTCCGTCTTGAAGTGTTTTATCACTGCAATCAAATCGTTTTCTCCAGCATTGCTGGTTTCGTCCCGCACCTCGATTTGTCCTGCAAATAAAATTAGGCATGCAGGGACCATCCTGAAATTTGGTCTTGGAATAATCGATGATTCGGGTTGACGATTGTTCAGCAAATATGATTAGATTTAGCAAATCTGAAAATGTAAAAAAATGTGTTCTCCAAATCTTCATAAAGAGAAATTTAAATGTGTCGTACAAGATATCTCGGGTATTACACAAACAGTTATATATACGAAAAGGATTTGAGCCCTACACAAATATGTTCTTGAATTTAAATGCAATGCAGTGGGCATAGACGCCAGGCCATTCAAGTGTCTGCCTGCGGAAACGTGGTTTCAAGGATCACATTGGGCTGTATTCAGGTTGGAGTATCACATGAGAATGAGCCGCTCGAATCCGTGCATTCCTCACACCTCTTCCTATAATTACTTAACACAATTTTCATTGGAAAACCGATTCTGTGTACTATTTAACATAGCAAAGCACGCTCATAGCCACGGCCAACTTTCGTATCAATGTAGACCTTTAGCCTGCAATTGTATACGTTACTGTGGTATTCACGTTGTGGGTCGCCAAGTATTTTGGCGTTGTCGCGCACGTACTTGTTGTGTACACGTGAACCCTGAATACCTTTCAACATGGCTCTTCTGTGCAGGAGGTGTACGTCCATCATTAGTTGAATTATTGGTGAACAATCAATCGGGTTGCAGCGATCTGGTGATATTAAAATGTGTTGTATGAGACAAGATCCGCGATAATATAGTACTTTTTCGAAATATTGTTCTTATGGTTGCTCATTGTTTCTTAAATACACATTTTCTTTGTAAAAAATTATGGTATAAGTTTGCAATAGTAATTAAAGTGAAAAAAATGCTGTTACACATTAAATGGGAGATTTGCAAAGGTTTTCTGGAGGAATTGGCAATTTGTCGATGTATCGCCGTCATTTTACAACGATGTGTGGCAGATTCTTATTATTTTACAATCATTGGAATACTTGGACAGGCCTATATTGAGTGAACATCATTATTTGAAGTCATTTTAAGCATCCATTCATATTTGAAGTCCATCTAAGCACAACAAATAAACTTAAGATGTGAGATACAATCACAAATATACAATTTACATTATTTTGTAATAACTGCCATCATGAAATGTAATATCGCACCTTATTGTATTTGTGAAAAGGGGTATTGTGGCAACTCTGGAATTACTTTTATGTTAGCATAGAGGTCATAATTTACTAATCTCTTGCACAGAATGGCACCGGCTTGATCCGCAGTAATTCCAAGAATAAATTTATATATAACCGCGCTGGATGTTTGCATAAAAAAAACTTCTCACTTGCGTATTTGGTTTTCTAATGAAAAATGTATCAACAAAATGGTGTTCGTTTTGATTCAGATTCAGCTGCGCATTTGTGGAGAATGCTTATCGTGCCTGTACAATGTGTAAATAGCAACAACAACAAAAACAATAAATAGACAACTAGAGACAAGAGTGTGGCATTGGTTTTTCTTTCCGCTTGATTTGTTTTTTTTACAGTTTCATGAGCTCTCCGTTATGTGTTCATATGTGGTGTGTTATTCTGCCGGACGTTCCACGCTTTGCTGCATATTCCGGTAGCTTCTTAAAACCGGAAAACACATGTGGGAGCTCTCCAGCACAACCGCGTGAACATACGCAGAAGTTTGACGAGGACTGCACCACAAGTTGTTGGTAGCAAAAAATATTTTCAAGAAATGTCCCTTGGTATATCTGTGTTTAGTATAGGAAACGTGTAAGTAAATTTCCACTCGGGTTGTATCCATCCGATTGCAGGTGTCTGCCCCATTCTGGTCTGTCCAGGTTCGGATAATGCATGAATTCATGTGTTAGTTACGTTGAAGAAAGCCTACCCACGGTAGTGACATTCCCCCACCCACTGCTGCTGGTCCCAGTGAAGTGGGAAGCCATGCACAAGAGATCAGCAAGTGATGTAAAGTTAATAATACACTAATTCCTAACCCCTGCTTTTTTACTAGCCCATTTTTATAAGTTAATGTTTGCTTTCGTGTGTAATTTCGTCTAACATCTCAGTCCAATATTATTGCTATAATCGTGTATTTAAGGAGAGTGGCAGCCATACACGGTAATGTGTCGGTGTGCGCGCCCCTTAATTATATTTAACAGCAATTGTGTGATTGTGTGAAATTCCGTTTTGTTGTTGTTGACAACACTGACAAGTTTGGTATACATGATAATGCGCGGAGCAAACACAAGGTGTTAATTGTCATTGTGTCATTAAATTAGATGTAGCTATTCTTTATCACTGCATTGCAGGTTTCCCTTGTGCAACAATTACATGAATTAAATGAAGGGGAAATTTGATAACATTCCGCTGCTTGAGCTATGAATTGTGGTTTATGATTAGCGTGGTTGGCTATGTACGGTGTTAAAGAAGTTCAACATACATTTGTTCTGGGTTTTCATCCTTGATAATTGTTTTTTACCATTTTATCTAGCAACAAAACTGACACTTTTTTTTTACAAGGAGTCATGTTTGCATTGACCACAATACCTGCGGTCGGAATGCAAACAAAAACACAACTCTGATAATATATAGTCAATGCAAACATGACCCCTTGTAAAAAAAAAAGGTGTCAGTTTTGTTTCCAGATCAAAGGGTAAAAAAAACAATTATCATATTTTGCTACTGGCAAAGGAGGTTCCAATGGTATTTCATCCTTATTCTTTGGGTATTTTGGTAAAGTCACGTAGAAAGGTTCTAAGAAAATAACAACAAACTGCGATGTTTCACCCTTAATTGTATCATGTCATAAATTCAAACGTTACGTATTGTCAAGTAGTGTATTGGCTGTGTCATTTAATCCCTTTTAATAGCAAAACATGTCAATGTCTACACTGCCAACTACGAGGCCAATCACCTAAAGCAATGTGCATTGGCTGTTTTGTGAACATGTAAATCTGAGCCATACTTTCAAAACCTACTTTTTGTACTGCTCCACGCATCCACATGGGGACCTCTGTATAATGCTCCTCGAAGGGCAATAAACTCTTCTGCTATTTGTACAACCGAATGAATGTACGTCTTCGACAGGTGGTGCAATAATTGTCACGAATTCTGTGGCAGGGTCATCGATCATCGTAATTTGAAGGAGATAACGGACGAAGCGTTTTTTCAACACGGCACGGCCATCTGTGCATGTCCGCTGTGAGTAGCCCACACGCATTCGCACTGACAACGGCTGAAAATAGTTCATTCTACAGCAGTGGAGCCTTTATTTAAATGTGTCATTTGGAATCTTGTGAAGGGTCGACTCAACCCATCTAATGTCAGTAAGATGATTGCTGACTGCTGAAATGTTGCTTTGGTGAGAAAGTGGTGTTCGTATTAAGGGCATACTTGACTCCAGTCCTAAGAATGTGGAATTTCTACTGCCTTAGGAATGCCGTTGGGAAATTGAAAATAATGTATGCTTGATGGAGGATGGGGACATCGAAAACCAATTTTTTTTCGTTGAAACTTTATTTTCAGAGCTTTGGGCAAGTAGTGGTTATCAGCCAATGCATGCTTCACAACTGTCCTATTCTGCTGGGAATATGTGACTACTTAATAATATACCGTGTGCAAGGCTTATTTTACAGTATCAATAATGCCTCACTCAAAACGTTGATTAGGTTTCTGCGTTGGGGCATACCGAGAGCGTGGCATGTGGGTGGGAAGTGGAGTATTGTACCCAGCACAAACCCATGACAAAGCTGCACACAGATGGATTCAATACTTCATCGCTGTACTGCCACGGTCAGTTGGGTGGGCGAGACCAAATCGCATTGGCCACATACTTGACATTTCCGATGTTACATGCTTATATTATATGGTTCTTTCGGTAAAGTCACGTAGATAGAAAATAAAAAAATATTTTTATTTATTTAAAATATCTACGTGACTTTACCGAAAGACCCATAGAATATGAATTCCTGCAGTCACGAATGTTGTAAGTTACATGTTTACACGATTGAATAGCATGTATATGTGTGCATTGCACGATGCACCTCGGCAACACATGTGCCTCGTTGCATTGCACTGTGACATCCACAGGTGCGGGTACGCCAATTAATGGGTGAGGCCGATTCGGTAATGAGCATCGCGCTCCGCTTGTGACTGTGTCTCGCGAACCTGAGCGATAATGAAGTCTCCCGGATTTCAAGAGTTCCGTATAAAGCTCTTTAACAATCTCAAGTAACTGTTACTAACTCTGTGTGCTACGAGTTTCTTTTGCAGTGTGCATCACACCTTGTTCTCAATTCGCATTGCGCTCCCTACACTCACACGCTTCTCATTAGAACATCTGCTTGCAAACAACTTCCTTTTAGTAAGCATATGACGAACACACATCCTGATTTGTGAAACGTTTCTTTAATCGGTCCACTTCTGTGTGTCCTTTTCTCATCTTACGCCGGTTTCTTTGTCTTGTGAGGTATCCTTCTCTCATGCCTGTTTGTCTATTTGTATTCTTATGATAAAATCACCCGGAATGTGCACAATCCCATCAGATCTCCAAAGTTAAGCAAGATGGAGCCTGGATAGTGATTGGATGGGTGACCATCGTTAATAACAGGTAATATACGTTGTGGGGCTACGTGGTATGCAGCGTAGGGCAATGAAGCAATATCATTGTACTACTGTCCTATGCTCCAACATCTAGGCTTCCCATATTTACCAACCTGCACTCACCATCGTGATAAATTATGGTCAAATAAACCCTCAGAATGAGGAGGCTTCTCATCCAGCAGTATATTGCTACAACGGTTCTACATTACTGTGCGTTGTTTTTTTGTCTCATAAGATCCCTGGTTGCGGGAGTTGAGAGTGCTTGGTGGGGAGTCGAGTGAGATGAGAGGGGACTATCTTCAAGAAACGTCAGTGCGATCTTGAAATTGATCAGGGATTGGATTTGGAGTCCATGGAGTTTTGGGGTGATGTGATTTTGTTTACAGGTGCGACTGAGAAGTCTGTCAAGTTGCATTTTGGATCATCTGGAGTTTGGAGATGAGGGTTTTGAGGACGAAGGAATATGAGAGGCCATATCTTGGCTGCTGGTAAGCACTGAGCAACCCGTTTGATTTTCCACCCGAATCTCAGTGGTAGTCAGCTGCAGGTCATCCGAGGTGAAGCTAACGGGAGCCTCACACAGCTATTAATCCTGTCAAGCGCTAGATCCCAGCAGTACCATCTTGTCTCCATGTATAAAATGTGCATATCCACAGGGCTACGATCTCTTTAGGAGGTCCTGAAATCATCTTGCAATTCAGTTCCTGAAGAAACTCCCCACGCATGGAGTGAAATGTGAGACGCCATGCTGAACAACTGACAGCGCAATCGAAATCACATTCGAGATGGTTGTTGATGAAGGGAATTTACATTTTCTTTCGAGATCAGAGCCGCCCTTCAATTGCGGTGTGGAATAAAACATTATTCACCAGTCGATTCTCCCAACAAGCGAAACATTTGCTCCTCAAAAAATAATCTACCATAATCTCGTCTTTGAAGAAGCTAATGGGCAACATAATGGACCTGTCCAAATGTCTCAACTTGGATGAGAAAAAAAAGATTTACAGCCAAAACATCTCGGAGACTCGAGGGACTTCATAATTGGCCTCCGTCGTGAAGTCAGGCGTCCCCGACAGAGAAAGGAAATTGAGTGTAATCGGGAAACAATTATTGCAGCAACCGGACGTCACTCACCCATGGGAGGTGCGTCGGCAGACAGAAAACTCTCCGACTCACGCGGCCACCCCCCAAGGATGAGGGTAACCGCATTGTCGAGGGCGCTAATGAGAGTAACAGGGAACCCTTGCCAAAAAAAAAAAAGACTCAAATTTGAGAGGCTCTCGACCACAATGAATTCCGAAGCACACACCCGTCCGTGGTAAATACCAGAGGTGTGGACTCGAGTCATGTGACTTGGACTCGAGTCAGACTCGAGTCATGAATTTGATGACTTGCGACTCGACTTGGACTTGCATAACAATGACTTTGTCCCACCTATGAGATGTGGACTCGAGTCATGTGACTTGGACTCGAGTCAGACTCGAGTCATGAATTTGATGACTTGCGACTCGACTTGGACTTGCATAACAATGACTTTGTCCCACCTATGAGATGTGGACTCGAGTCATGTGACTTGGACTCGAGTCAGACTCGAGTCATGAATTTGATGACTTGCGACTCGACTTGGACTTGCATAACAATGACTTTGTCCCACCTATGAGATGTGGACTCGAGTCATGTGACTTGGACTCGAGTCAGACTCGAGTCATGAATTTGATGACTTGCGACTCGACTTGGACTTGCATAACAATGACTTTGTCCCACCTATGAGATGTGGACTCGAGTCATGTGACTTGGACTCGAGTCAGACTCGAGTCATGAATTTGATGACTTGCGACTCGACTTGGACTTGCATAACAATGACTTTGTCCCACCTCTGGTAAATACCCAGTAGTCACCATTCGGCTTGCTCGTTAAAAAGGGCTCTGGGCAGTAGTGTAGGTTCACCGCCGGTGCAGCTGAGAAAATCGATCGGTGGTCTGTTCTCTGAATTTAATAAAAATGTTTCACCGTGGTGTGAACCAATGGCGTAGCTATCGAGTGTGCAGGCGGTGCAACTGCACTGGGACCCACGAGACAGAGGGGCCTAGGCGCCTTGCTACGCAGAATGGGGGGGGGGTGCAGATGGTCAGGCGGCCCCATTTCATTCGTTGAACCGGGGCCCACGTCAAGCACGCGATGCCAGTGGCGTGAACGAAGTTTCGCAGCAGAATCAGGAGGCCTGCAATGCCTAAGGAACGGAATAGCCGACCGAACTTTAAACTTAAAGATGAATGCACTCGGCATTGTCGTAGATCAGAGTAGTTTGAGAGTCAATGCTGCGTATGATTGGGATGCAAATCAAAGAAAAGGCACAAGAACGCAGAAAAATAGGAGCACGAGTCTCTCAGTAATAAGGCTGATGACAAATCACTGCATGCACAGCTACTTCCAAACGCAAGCGTGCCTTCAACTAGGGCAACCCAACACAACAAATAGCCACGCACATGGCGCACTAGAAGAAGACGCATTTGAATTAAACTCACGATCCAAGGTTTTGCGTGGGAAGCTCATTTATATTTCCATATTTCCTTGAATGTCAAGGAGGAGGATGTCAACGGCATCAGTATTGAGGCAGGCTGCCGGGATCCGGCCTAAAGCGCCCGACAGAGATATTGCACATCAGAATTAGGCGTCCCACGCTTTTGGTAATCAAAAATTAGTGGAGAGTTAAAGAGGGGGGGGGGGGTGCTAAACAAACTCCTTAATCTTCACGAGATCACGTGAAAACCTGTATAACATCAACTCTCGATTTGAATGCACATGAAAGAGTGAATCAAACTTCTCCCGTTTGGGTTAATCGACCACTATTAGTCGCAGCAGTTGGGGGCGATGTACAATCAGAAGTGTGAGTGAAACGTCTGTTTGATTCACTATGAGATCTCTTTTACCAGTGGCAAAATATAGTAGTAGGGTTTTACCCTTTTAAACTGGTACAAAACTGACACCTTTATTCAAGGCATCATGTTTGCAATAACCACAACACAAGTAGTCAAAAAGCAAACAAAAAGAAACAACTCTGATAATGATAATAATATGCACTGTCCTTGAAGTTGATTGGTCCACACCCGAGACGGCTGTTTGATGTCGAATTAATTCAAATCGCGCGTAAGAAGCAACGAATCCGCCTCCGTTTTTGGGCACCCGACCACCGTTTTGACTGCAGAAAGAGAATATTGGATAAAACATTCATTTGATGTTGCTGATCCGACAGCTGCTCAAATATGTCACGGTGCCAACAACTGTGTTTGGAAAAAGGATTTAGCGAAATAATTGACACCACCCAAACCAAGAGATACGAATGCAGACTGTCATGGCTGGCATAACACGACATGGTCGTGGCTTTTTTTTTAAGGAGGTGACCGAGTAGGGGACCGTGATGAACGCGTTGAGACATCTGATGAATCGTAAAAACTGAATACATTACAATTGTGGTTTATATTTTCTCGACATATGACCACATCTCAAGACGACGCTCAGCAATAGAGGGTGGGCAATGTTCATTTTATAAAAGAAAGGCAGCCAGTCAATCATACGCAGAGTGACAAGGGACGGTCTTAAGTCTGGACGTGAACCCGGGGCATGGATTACTGGGGCTAATGAGTTGCAGGAAAATAAAATGAGTGCATTGAGCAAAAGGTTGACTGGTTGCTTCGACAGAAAGCCTCGGTCGCTTGAGTGGAGAGTGTGTGGAGGAATGTCGAGTGATATTAGCTACTCTAACCCGTGTGCCCAACGCACCTGTGATTGTCAATTTGATTTCCTGCTTCGAGTAGAATTTAGGCAGTGCTCATCTCCTGCTTACCGCCCTGAGCTAGTGGCAGATATTCCATATTCCTATGACGGGGTGAGTATATCCATAGAACAACTACTGTTTAATTCCTCACAAAGTTGTACTTATTTATCGACCCGAGATGGTTGATGGGTCGGAGTCAACTCCCCAAACCAGAATTTGAACGTACAATCTTATGTTTGAAAGCTGCTCATTGCTTGCATTGAACCACCCGGTCGGATTGTGATAAAGCGTGGGCTAATATATACTCAAACGAGAACGTGAACCGGACACCTGCTTTTGTCATTACACTGATAGACATCAAAGCCACTGGTCAGGAGAGAACGGGACAAAGAAAAAAGATAAATCCTTTCAGACATTGATAACCAGTGCACCTGAGACATTACATGTGAGGGAAGCAGACACATCTGTGGAAGAACATTTTAAACACGGCTTCTTCTGAGGCGGAGGAAACTAATTCCGCCACACCATGACAACGAGAGGGACAATAATTTTCACGTTGCATGAAGTGTTGCGGGTAAATCTCACTGAGCATCCTCCGCCAAGGCGACATTCAAACTCGCGAACCGTTGCACGGGCAGTCCGAGTTTGTTGTCCTCCCCACTCACACACTAACGCCTTTCCTGTACCCATCTCCCCGTGGTCACCCACCATCAATCCATTTCCATCTTCGTTAAATTCCACGCATCGTTCCCACCACCACCTCATTTTACAAGTGTAATGACAGGGTGCCACCTCTCAGCCTGAAGGGGCAATCGCGGTTATGGGTACATCACGTAATGCCTAATTACGAGGAGGGCGTATCTGGGGTAAAGGTGAAAGGCGGAGTCAGTCGAGAAGCTCCGGGAACCTGCTCGAGGATTCTAGAAGGGGGCGTGGCCGGAGGCGGGGCTTGGCCACGCTGGGGCGTATATAAGGGGGAGCGAACCAGAGAGGTTCGGTGCTGTTGTGGCTCCTGGGTCCAGGCTGTGTCGCTGCTCGCCGTCATCTCTCTTCGTCGTCCGACCACGTGGCCGATCTCCTGGAAGGCTCTCACCGTCGCCGTTGCTGCGCTAGACGGGCAGCTGTGTAGTTGGACGCCGACGATGGGGTTGTGTGTTCGGGTCGGCGATGTGTAGCTGCGTTACATAAATGTATCGCCCAGTGTGCTCTTGATAAATAAGGAGCATTCTACACGGCGTGTCTCAGAAGTCGCTCACTACACATATATCCCACCCATTCATCTCGTTTCATCTCGCCAACCATCTCGTACCATAGGGGCCGTTCATAAATGACGTCACGCGATTTGGCACGATTTTTGACACCCCCCCCCCTCGTCACACGGCGTCACAAAAAGTCAGACCCCCTCAAATATGACGTCAAAAAGCTCTACCCCCCCCCCCCTCCAAATAAAACATGGTTCAAATCGCTTTAAACTATTGTCATTGTAGTGCGTATTTAATGTGGCGCTGCACTCTGATGTTGTAGGAGAAAACATTTATTATAAAGTCTATTTAATTAAGTAGAACGTGTTGTCCATATTTATTTTAAGTTGCGCATTTTGATGTGACGTCACATTTACACATTTATCAAACCCCCCCCCCCCTTCGTCACACATCACAAATGTCTGACCCCCCCCCCCCCCCAGGTGCGTGCCGTCATTTATGGACGGCCCCATAGTTCACCGCACAGCGCCTTGGTTAAGGCGCCATATAAATGTATGATAAGATCAAATGCTGTAACTTTGTCACCGTGCGCTGGGAGACAGACGAGGTGAGCGCTACACCTGCCAGAGCGTGTCCCGGTTGCCCAGTTCCACCGCGAGAGAACGGCTCAGGTTGTAAGAGAGCGTCATCCACCGAGCCAATATACCACGCTGACTTCGAAACGGCAACATGCGTTCACGTTGAGGACCCGTTTTGTTCTATACACTGCTGGACGCGGCCCTACCGCGCCGTGCTGGTCATGATGGGAATTCAATCTTGATTTGAAGCTTTCGTGACTGCAGGAGTCCATGATCTTTGGTTCTTTCGGTAAAGTCGCCTAGGCTGGTTAGTTGCAGGTTGGTGAAGATGGGATGCATCGACGTGGGAGCATTGTACAATTGATGTTGGTGCAATGCCCTCTGCTGACGACAACATTCAATGCGACGAAGCGATTTGCCCATTGACTAACGGGGCTCGTGACAGGTCGTCTCTTCGTGATTGAAAGGCATTTCAGATGAGCAAACAAAGCCGGAATGAGTTGGGCGCTGTGGATCGATGCTGATTAGGTGCAGGCAATATCCCATTGTCCTCGCCTGTTTCTTGTGACTCATGTTAAGTGTCTGGAGCCAAGAGCAAGTTGAATGTTTAGGGTTAAGGTTTTTTTTCATGAGGATTTTCAGTGTGAATTTCAAACTAGAAAATGTACAACAAGAAAATAGGATCGCAAAGATAATTTAAAAAAGATGTAGCAATTAAACACGACTATTACCAACCACTTGGGGAGTCACAATTGGAATAACAATGAAACAACCGCATCTACAAATAAAATAAACAAAACATTGTTACCGTGAGTTCAACTGTCAAAATACACTGCGTCTCTATACTTGTCACCACAATCATCACCACCACGGCTGCGAAAAGGACTCCGGGGCAGCTTTACAGATGCTCCCAGTGTGGGAATGCTGCTGTCAGCTCAGGGTGGCAGAGCAATGCGCTGCATTGCTGCAATGCCGATCTTTGCAGCCGCAACCAAACTACGGGCAGCGTCTGCCCTGACATCATCGCCTCACCGCCTCGTGCCCTTTGCATGTGCTTGGGTGCCGGTATCCGTGTGGAAGAGCCATTGACATGGTGGAACGATGCTTTAGACAAGGATCATGACCTGATTTTCATGATTAACTGACGAACACCGACACGGACACCTCGTCCTTTGCGGGGAGTCGCGAATCATCGCGTCTCTCACGGCACAGTGAGCGAGACGGTGATTCAATCAATGGTATCATTCTGGTCCAGAAGTACTGAGTGTGCTATCCTCAAATGTGGAACGTCAAGAAAGCTGTTGTTCAGTACCGTTTTAGTTTTTTTTAGGGACCACCTGAAATGTTAACTCAATTGTTATTATTTTTGAAAAATGTAACTGGGAAACTTTTTTTTGTGAATAAATGTTCAGTGGACACTACATATGTATGAGCAGAACAATGGTTAACTTTGTTACGGAGAATAACATCGCTCATAACAAAATAAGCCAACGATAAGCCACTTTAACAATGGAATGTGTAAAAAAAATAGTTTTTATACACATTCCATTAGCCACATGGCCCTCTGGGAGTGCGCTGTTCGTATTGGTGCCTTGAGGCATTGTTATTTGCTAATTAGCCAACAAATGTATCTTTAAACATCCCCTTGGGTTAACCGTATGAAAATAAACGCTGCATGTATTAACGTCATCTACTTTTTCTGCACAATGCCTGCGATTTTAAAAACAGAATCCTTGCAGGATTTGGGAGCATAGCACACAGCGAAGTACAATTTCTAATAAATAAACACACACATGCACAAACAAGCACCATCGACACGAGTGCCAGGGATCCCTTTGCAAATAGTTATACGATGTATAATAATAAAAAACTTGAAGG
This sequence comes from Lampetra fluviatilis, assembly GCF_964198595.1. Lineage (NCBI taxonomy): Eukaryota > Metazoa > Chordata > Hyperoartia > Petromyzontiformes > Petromyzontidae > Lampetra > Lampetra fluviatilis. The sequence goes on along the minus strand of NC_136284.1, from coordinate 9,784,023 downwards.
GCCATTGACTTAATTAATATAATTATTCATCCTCATAAATCACTACATTGTCATGAATGTGGGACGTAAATCAATGCATACATCGATTATTGTATTATCATTGCGACGAATGCAGAATTTATCGTGATGAGAATATTCATGTGAACCAATCGTCATTAGCCATTGTCTATCCACTGCTGGATAAAGGCTTCCCCACGCAGTCGTCAACCCTAACAGTTCACTGCTGGTACCATCCATCTCACTTGGACTGATCTCATCGCTCCATCTCCACCATGGTTGCACTTATTGATGCCTGTTCTCTTTGAGATGCCATTTAACATCATCTAATCATCGTTATCTGAGACATTCCGAGTCACCCATGGAATTTGAATTGCCTTGATGTACAGAGCATAACATACCACCACTATTTTCAAGACTCTTTGTCTATCACGTTATGGCTTCATTTTGCTCTCTCGGGGACTCCCATTTGTGATTTCCTCAATGGCCAATGCCGTTTTTACTGCTTTATCCTCCCATGTATTTAGGAATATAAAATACTGATTTGATGCATACATAATGCAAGAATCTATGTTTGGGCAAATTGATAGTTAAATGGCTAATACACTTTGTCTAGCTACGCGTAGAGAAAGGTAATCACAAAGGGCATTGTTCCAGAGTGTTATATAGTGAGACCGGTCTTTTGTTCCAATACAAATATCTCAAAGCGCAGAACGTCTCTCACAGTAATGAGCACGAGGACGCTTCCACAACCTCAGCAAAATCCGCAGCCACAAGAACGGCCCTTAATTAAGTGCCAGGCTGCCGGGCAACCACGCAGTGCAAGGATGACTGTGGGGGGCCCATTCGTTCCTCGCGCTGGGCGTGGCACGTGGTTGACATGGGCCACAGTGACGGGGGGGGGCTGAATGGTGTCTCCTGTACAATTTAAGTTCATTTGCTTGCTTGCGTGCTTGCTTACGACCGTGCAAATCTTTCGGTCGTTTCTTAACCCACTTCCCGTGATCCAATCGAGCTGACATTTTGCACACAGACTCGTTGTGCGTGACAATTAATTTTCGTGAAAATTTTTTGTTCCAAATTTTACACTGTTTAGGGAATTTTTTTTAAATATTTAATTACCAATTGCTTAATGGTGGCAGACAATCATCTGACCCATAGGTGGCAGCCATCTCAAGCCAGAGGACGAGAGGACTCTAGCCACCACGCATATAAAGGATTTATAGTGAAAAACTTTGTTTCTACGGGTTATTTTTTTCATATCCTGGTGTCTGGGCCATTCCCGTTCGTGGGCCCCGGCGCAGTGGCACCGCCTGCGCACTCGATGGCTACGCCACTGCTGCGGGCGCAAACATCGCTGAGGCTGCTGTCGTGAGTAGTGAGCGAGGCTCTGTGCCCAGTGGCTCGGTCTCGTCGCGTCTCGCGTGGTTCGTGACGCAGAGTGAGACCCGGGGATCAGGGCTGAGGGCACCACGTGAAGTCTCCGGGCATCTCCACCAGGAGGAGCCCTTGGGGACCCGGGCTCAGCGAGAGCCTCACACCGACTCTCCTCCCTCCGCCGGGTTTCCTGGCCGCAAGCTCACTCATCACTCGTCGTTCATTACGGGCATCATCATAGCCCATGATCAATCCACTGCTAGATGAATGCCTCCACAGGCCATCGCTCTGCCTCGCGAAATCGCAAAGCAACAATCTCATCTCGCTCCTGCAGTGCGAGCTGATCTGAGTTGCACGGAGACGCTTTACAAACGCCACTCAGATTGCAACTTCCGCCAATGAACCACTAACTCCACGCGGCGTGCGCTGCGACTGACACACGGGCTTATCCTGAGCAGGCTGAGCAGCAGCAACTCGTGGGCAGCAGAGGGCAGTGCTGCCCCGAATGTTACGCCTGCCCCCTGCAAAAACCTCACAAATGCCACCGCTGTAACGTGAACAGAAGCCGATTTCAGTCTTCTGCATGATGAGTTATGACCGCGTGTTGACGCCATGCTGCTAGGATTGTGTGTATTGCAGATTGAAAATTCTATTTGGTGAAATTGTGAACAACAGCCATATCAGACATCAGTACATCTCATCGGAACAATCATTGGTTCACTGCAGCTCAAAGACTCAGTCCTGCTAGGCGTGTGGTAAAGTTCGGATATGTCCTTGTGCTCGGAATTTGAAGGCCTGGAGACCAGAATCGGTGATTTCGTCGACAAAGTGTTCAGGGAAGGAGTTCCGTATACGGACAGCAGAGTGAAGCAGGACGCTTCTGTCGAGGGAGCAGTGTTCTGGAAACTGGATTGGGATTGTACAGACGAGACGATGCAGACGGCACATGCGAGGCGACTAACGAGAGTGGATAACCAAGGCAAACTTACAGGCGACAGCCAGCACGCAACGGTACAGAAGATGTGTTAGGCAGTGCAGACGAATCTGCAAACGAGACGACATTGACCGATGTTGTAATCGATCGTTACCCAGGATTGTGACGTCGAGTCGCCGGTGAATGAATCGACACGCGCAGCTTATTATCATCATCATCATCAAGCTCCCCTTCTTGCGGTTGTCTGGTCCGATCTGGCTCCTTCTCGATAAGGTCGCAACCCCTGAGCTCGGTTCCATCATAGCGTGCGTGGCCGGCATCGTCTGCCGCTGTGCAATGAACGCATGAAATAGCCCCCCCCCACTGCTATCCAATTCCTAGCTCCCCTCATCCTCTGTTGGCCCCCTCCGTCCCCGTGGGACCCCGGTGTAGCTGCGTCGCCGGCGCGCAGATGAATAGCGACACCGCCTGCCGTCGAGTCGTCATCTCGAGTGTTTCGGCTGCAACCCTCTGCGGTTGTCTCATGATGAGCGAGCGCGACAGTTCGACGCGGCCGCGTTCGCGATGCGCGTGGGTCGTCTCTTGTGTCAGATTTGCAGCGAGATGCGTCCGCTTTTGAATGTGCGTCGTCGCTCTCCGCTGTTTTGCACCTTCGCGACTGCAGTGTGAGGATGCCGAACTTTTTTTCCTTCCATTTTAACATTTTTTCAGCCGAGCTTAATGAGTGTTTAGACAAGTGAGAGGAAACCCGTGCGTTTGACGGAGGCAACGTGGCGATTAGTCTACTTGCTGTACTGCCTTCTCGTGGCGAGCCAGGGGTTTATGGCACCTTGACACTCACGGGAAGGGAGTTTTACAAAATTCCGTGCAGTGATCCACCAACCCTGGCCTCCCACAGCGATGGATTACAGGCCACGCGCTGAGTCGACAGCGAGAACGTGCACTAAAGTTTTATTTTGTGAACATTTAAACACTGAGCGATTGCTCGTGAGCGTATGACCAAATCAACCCGGATTGCGATCCGATCTCGTCTGATCTTGGACGCGAAGTAGGTTTGATCCTGGATAATGCGTGTTGGTATACTGGTAGCAACCACCTGGTTCCACCAGCCCACAGGGGATTATTGTGTCCGTCCGTCCGTCGTCCATCCAAAAATGGGAGGGGTGGGGCTGGGTGGAGAGGGGAGGGTGGGGAGGGGCTGGGTGGGGGGTGGGAGGGGTGGGGCTGGGTGGGGAGGGGCTGGTCACCCCGTGTTGCCCTTATAAAACTCAACGTTTAACCTCTCACTCCGGCTTGTGCCCGCCCTCCCAGTCGGGCATATTTGCGGAATACACCACGCCGCCGTTGACCCTGGCCATTGACCGAGCAACCCAACGTTCCTACCAGCTCCCTCCGCAGGAATGTGTTAGAGTGCGGGGCTACCTGCATCAGTAGAGAAAAAGTGTCAGCAATATCCATTATTGTCCTGTGCTGTTGTGCTCACACGTCTTTCTCTTCACCGCCTTCTTTCAACCCGCACTGATCAGCGTGGTGAAGTACGGTCGAATAACATCTACGACCCGCATGGCGTGGGGCAATCCTCATCCAGCAGTGGACTGACAAAGGCCTGTACATGTCCATGAACACGAGCTGAAGCCTCAAACACATTCCTGCGGAGGGAGTTGGTAGGAACGTTGGGTGGCTCGGTCAATGGCCAGGGTCAACGGCGGCATGGTGTATTCCGCAAATATGCCCGACTGTGAGGGCGGGCACAAGCCGGCGTGAGTAGGTTAAACGTTGAGTTTTATAAGGGCACCACGGGGTGACCAGCCCCACACCTCCCACCCCCCACCCAGCCCCACCCTCCCCACCCAGCCCCTCCCCACCCTCCCCACCCAGCCCCTCCCCACCCTCCCCTCCCCACCCAGCCCCTCCCTGCACGACGGACGGACACAATAATCCCCTGTGGGCTGGTGCAACCAGGAGGTTCCTACCAGTATAATGTCCTGCAATCTCAAGTGGTTGTATATATGGTGTACGAGTCCCTGTTATCGGTATACGGATGATTTTTTCTCTTTCCTGCCACTGCCATTTTCAGATTTCACCGCAGTGTTGTCAGAAGCAGCAGAGGGTGGCTGTTGCGGTCCGACCTGTTGATCCGCCATCATTCGGGAACGTGTTCGAATCCGGGTTTCAGCCGCTCGTGATTACGCCGGGGTGGCAGGTCCACCGAGTTCATCGGTATCAGCCTCGACACCAATAGCATAGGGGTCCGGTAACCAAAATAACAAGCGATTTTTTTTCTTGGTTCGAATTCTGTTAAAACTCAATATTTAAAGAGCCGCAATGCACGTGCTGAATACGAGACGGTGAGGCATTAATAAAGAACGTCACGAAGCGGTCCTTGAACAGCCGCATGCGGCTCCAGAGACGCGGGTTTGCTGACCCCCTGCCAATTCCTACCTCAATAAAACACCACAGTCTCGAGCAGCGCGCAGCACGTGGACATTCGAGCACGAATCCCCTGTCTGAAGCTCAGATTCTACGCATTGCAGCTGACGCTGGTACAGCCATGCAATTGCTTGGTAACGCCACTGCTGGTGAAAGGGCCTCCAATAGGTGAACCTCTCTACGAGATGATTTGGCCTACTCTTCCACGCTAGTCCCACGTCTTTGGAAAGGTTAGTCCAAGGGCACAAACCCAATACGGCATCGTACTCGTTGGTACCAACTAAGATGGCAAAATTGAGTTCCACCAAAATCTTTAAATCACTAATGAAAGTAAATTACGCAATCATCACGTTCAAGAAGTATGTTCACGTAATCCACGTTTATTAGCCATATTGAAAGACTGGTATTGATAATCACCACTCCGTGCTACCGATTTATTCTCTCGCCCATAGAAACAATGGGACTTGGGGTTTTGTCTTGCGGCCGAGGAGGGATGGGATGCGAGGAGCAGGAGAAAGAAGAGAGACGAGGAGGAATGGGGGGTTGCGTTATAATTTACTATTATGGACAGCAGGCGATACGTAATCAGAGTCACATAAAGACGAGGGTGGTGGGGCGACAGGGGGGGAAGGGGTGTGGGGAGTGACGCGAGCACAACAATGAACGTGATCAACAAAGTGGGGTTGTTTTTTTTCTTCCGGTAATTACCACGCCGTTGCGACACCCATGCGTCAAGTATTTTATGACCCTTTTCATCACCTGCCGCTCGTGGCTTGAGCTAGCCTTTGTGTCACACGACTCCCACCCCTCCAAGCCCCGCATCTCGCACTGCACTACATCCCCCGCAACTTACATTTCAGCCCACTCCATAATGGGTACTTGGTAAACAAGCCGTTGCTCGCTTACATTGGCTGTGTTTAGAAGTTATTGTCGCATACAATGATTCGACCCCCGCCATAGGAATGTGCAATGTCCACCACCGTCTCTCTGAGCTGGTGCAGAGGAGATGAGCATCAGGCCCCTTGCTCTGTTGAGCGTGAACGCGCTAGTGTGCATTTTGTAGTTTAGTGCTGGTGAATAACGGTGCCTGCGGCATACTCTACAAATGTGTCAGCAGACGGAGGAGGAAGTGTGTTTCTATATTCGTGAATAAATTACGCGAAAGTGCATTTCGCATAACGTGCTGACTTTGCAAAAAGAAATGAGTTTTTTTGTTGTTGCTGTAATGAACAGGACCGTGTCCATTTTTATTGTTTACTTGAATCCGCTTTTCATGAGAAGCAGTCGAGAAACAATTGCGATTCAATTGAGTGTTTTAAATGTCCCTTTTGCAATAACTGTTTTACAGTCGTGAAAATATTCTCCATGATGAAGTCGCGTTGTCCAGAGGGCAGTGCAGTAAAATCGATTATTGTACTTTACTATACTCCGAGGTCCATTGCTTTCTGCCTTCACCAATCCGCACTGATCATCATTACTACGATAATGAGCTAAGAATGTATGTTTGTGTGTAACGCGCGTGACGTCACTCCACATGCCACACCCCCCTCCCCACGTCATGAATATTCATGAGCGGGTGGATTTTTACACTCACGCAGAAGGAGGTCGAGTGGAAATAATTTTTCTTTCGCAAATTCGCTTAACTTTGACGTTTCTTTATTGCTATTTAATCTAGTAAATAATTATACGCAGCAACAAAGTGGATTGATGACAAATTTCTGTTCAAGATTCACTGCCATTAAATTTACACAAGATACAATTATACTCTGCTCAACGTTTTCGTAAATATTACAGCTTCCGTCCTTAGGACGGGCAAACAAGCTCGCAGTGAAATGACGCACCGCAGGCCCTCGCACGGCACGGGGAGGCTCTCATCCAGCACTGGATTGCCAGAAATCAAATTCCATGTCAAATGTCGCAGGCTCTTTAACATTCACCTCACAATATTGGACATTCAATTCAAACACAGAGAGCCGGTAAAAGGAGTGCAACTGCTGCCTCCGTGTTAACTGTTCACAGTGGCCGAACACTGTATACACATTTCTAGATTTGAAGCTTTCGTGACTGCACAGATTTTTTTCGGTAAAGTCACGTAGGTAAAAAATAAATTTGATTTCACCTACGTGACTTTACCGAAAAAACCTAAGAGTACTGTATACACAAATTAAATTGGCGTTACATCTTTCCTGGGCCTGCCAATCCCAAATGCCTAACCCCAACTGCTGATGGGGGAGTAGGGGAGGGAGGTCAGATATTTTCTGCAGCCCAGCCCCGGGCAGTTCCAGCTCAACTGAAACCCAGAACGAATCGATGTGTTTTGTCTTCAAGGACCTTTATGGACGTGCGACATTCTAATGTCCGCGTAAACGTTCAACTAATGTGACCGCGCATTACACGGCCTGGAGCAGGTGGTGGAGTGATGGAAGGAATGAAGACGCTTCTCATGGGCCCGCGCGGCTTCTAGTGCGCTCATCCCTCTTGCGAGCTTGCACTGCATCGTCCTACCGGGACCCTGGAACCTTAACAAAAAATGGCGATGATAACGGTCAACATCACACGTAAATGGATGGACACATTACCGCCCCAGCGAGGTCTTTTATGGACTGCATTTTGACCCAGCGGAGTGATCGGCTAAGGGTTTTGAGCATCTCTCCGTGATGGGAGGTGTCTCGCCTAACCTCCATGAATGACGCGCGGCGGCTGAAACCTCAAGGTTCAAACGGAAAGTGCCTATCTGTCTCACGCGGGCGCAAGTAGCATCCTGCGAAACTCTGCCCGGCAACAAGAGACGTCCGGGAATGGATGGAGGGTGCCAAACGGTGATTATGCTCTCTTGGTGTCGTGCTGTGAACACCGCCAAGGAAAAGAGCCGAACGCTGAGAAGACAAAGGAGAACACGGTAGAGAGATGTTAAATACCTCGCCTGGTGTGCGGTAGGTTGTGGGTTCGATCCCGACCCTGATGCCTGCTGTATATTTGGAGTTTGCGTACCTCTCTATCTGTGGTCGCGTGGATGTTTCTCCGGCTCCTCCGGTTTTTTCCTCCACATTTAGAAACAGGCGTTTCGAGTATTTGGCTGCTCTTACATTTCCACACAATGAGCTACTTCGTAGAGCTAATCTAGATTTTAGTAGAGCTAGTTTGTGGCCAGGTCGCTTCTGAAAAAGAGCTATGCAGGTCAAGTGGGGCTTACCTAGAATAAAAAAAAAATTGTTTCGTTTAGAATACGAGCGATTCCCGAACCAACGCGCCAACCAAACACCTATTTGTGGTCTTGGCCAAAATACTCAATGCAAGACCCTCCGAAAAAAAGAGATCTTAAACTCAGTGATACATTTCTGGGTAAAAGGCATGAAATAGCATGCATTTTAATGGGTGCTAATAAAAAGCAAAATACACAAACGCGTCCTTTCATTAAGACCGACTACTCAGCAATCACATGTTGTGTTTACTTCTCCCATGCAGGCAGTACAGCCTGTAACTTTGCAACGATTTCCATGCAAACCGCTTACTATGAATCACTTCATTAGCAACACGAGCCACCAGAGGCAAAGCCAACAGGGGCATAAAATCAACCGCGCAAAATCCAGACTAGCTCCGTCTCCATAACGCTGCTCCGGCTACTAAATCATGTGCAGGCGATTCACGTTTTGCCGTACTGTGGTTGGCCTGGCCAGTGTGGTTACCCGTTTCACCTGGAGAGGCCGTTTTTACGGTTGGGTTTTGATGGACCGATTTACAAAGTGACGGGGATAGATTGGTGTGCGAAGTTCGATAAGTGGACACGGCTAACGTGAGTGGCAAGCGATATCTGCCCTGACCAGCGTGGTGAAGTACGGTCAAACAACTCCCCGTGACTGATACGACACAGAGCTGCCTTCATCCAGCTGTGAGTGGCTTGACAAAGGGCTCTACGTGATAAAGAAATAAATATATATAAATGTGAACTATTAAAATAACAGAAGTTATCAAATGATAAGGGCCGCAGACAAAGGTTATATGCACGTAATGACAAAGGACGCTTTTGGGAATTAACATTCTTTTTAACAAGTCGTCAAAGAGCACTTTAATTTGGTGCTATTCTGCATCTCCATCCCAAAATTACCTCCCACATTACTTTCAGTGTATGGTATACACATGTTTTTTTTTACTTTTGCAACATCCCCAATGGTTTGGCAGTACCTCGTATTTCTTTGGCGTTGGCTTACAATCTCCCTAGTCCACATTACCGTCTAACCGATGAAATAGAAAAACCCTTCTCACATTGCTGCCCCCTTTAAAACACAAAAAAACGAGACCAACCTTGTGCTAATGTTACTGATTTTCCTAACTGAAAATGATCATTGATTTATTAATAATACTGCCTCGCTCCTCGTGTACGCCTGCCCAAGGGCGTTCTCGTGAAATATCATTGCTCCCCGGGCCGCAAGGGACTAAGCAGGCTTTGGAGAAATAATATAAAATAAAAAAGAAAAGCGGGGCACGTAATAACCCCATGGCATGGGCCCATGCCTTCGAAAAAAAAAACCTAATTAATCAATTAAATTTGGACCCCTGGGTTATATAGGGCACAACAGCACGGTGACAAGAATTCAACAATAGAGGGTGGAAATAACGTCGGTCGCACACGCCCTGGCAGCGTCGGATTTATTGTGCGGTGAGCAGCTCTTCTAGGACACACAACCCACAGGGCCGGTCAAATCGCGTTCTCTCACTCGAGTAAAACTGGAGCTAAGGTCAGCGCTGTGGCATTTTACCGGGTCCAACGTGTTCGCCCATGTTCAAAATGATCTGCGCTCCCTTTCATAGATGTATCTATTTATACGGCTGCTGTTTATTTTCACTGCACCACTCAAACACGTGGGGTCCTGGTGGAACTAGGTTAGCACCTCCGAGTAGCACGGTTGGCTATGTGCGGTGCAAAAGAAGTTCAACATCAACACGTATCTCCTCTCTCCATGTAGTTCCCTAATATTGCGCATGCACAGTCCTTTTGTTAATCTGCTGTTGCATGAGGGCATCTCCATCCCGTATGGGATGTGGGTGTCATTTGACCTTGCGGGTCAGTGAAAACAGGAAGCATAGAAATACATTACAACTATTTATTTTGCTGCACTGCCTTCTAATGCTCACCATGTAGACCTCCAGCAGCCTATAACAACCTGTTTGTGCATGGTGGTCACCCATCCCAGCACTCTCAAGTTTCAAGCCTTCTTAGCTTATGCAATCAGAGGAATTCTGGGTGATTTGGTCAACGGCTTCCTCACGATTCGGTCATCTATTTACGCAGAAAAGTTTCACCGAGTTCTCAACACTCTTTTTTCAGGAGGGCCCTGCATTGGGATATTTGACCATTTTGTTTTAACGAGTTTTCCACATGCGAGAGATAACCTCGCATAAATAAGGAGAGAGCACTCAGCTCTCTCCAGCGGGTGTAAGGGTTTCGCGTAAATATCTGCATGATCCACCAACGCTAGCCTTTGAAGCGCTGCACCGCAGACATGCATGGCCAGCACGCCTCTAACAAGTAGATGTTCTTAACGTTTTGACGCGAATGCTGTCGAAATGAGTTTAGAAGATGTGGAGGAGCTCGCTTCATGCGAGTCGCAAGCGATCGCGAGCAGTGGTAAGAGACACTGGGGGAGGCATTTGCATAGCAGTTGGGATGTCACCAGACGAAAAAAGAAAAATAAAGAAGCAAGTGTTAATGTATGCTCCACATCGTGTGGACTGCAGGATGAAACAGCTGCTAAGGCAATAACATCAGAGTCCACGCGCAGGTAATACAGTGTAGGCAGCACACTATGCACGACCTCCACAACCAATAGGTCACGTCGACATTAAAATTGATCGCTGCTTAAAAAGTAAATCTATCAGTGGCACTCGCCATGTGAGAATTACACTCATGAGGACCCACATTAAATCTGGACGCGTGGGATCATCAAGAAAAATGGACTAATAAACACTCGCATCATCTGGTGTCAAAAATGCTCTTAGGTCAAAATTTAGAAAGCGAAAATTCAAAAGTCTGTATCGCCGCTCCATTGTTGGCTTTGAGCCAGTGGTATAAATAAAAAAAATTTACGGCAGGATTAAGTTTTTATTTACACATCATTATCAATAAGTCTCGATCTGACCATCTTTATTCTACTACTTCTATTCCTTTATGCCTTACTTGTGTGTGCGCACGTGTATATCTTAAAATGTGTTGCACTTGAGGTGGTCAGATGAGTAATTCTGTATCAGAGGCACGTTGCCTTGTTAATGTGACAATATATCTGACAGAGTAATAGTCTGAAGCAATGCTGCGTCTCAGACACAGTAGTGCTCAGCCAGAGAAAACTTGGAGCCAGCACTGCTGATATTCCATTTTTGTCTTTCCTTTGCATATTCATTTGCGTTTTAAATAAAGCTTACTTGAAAAAAAATACGTTTTCGAGAATTAAACGGGGATCACAAGACATCTGGACCGCCCTGTACATTGGACTGAATGGGGGATAGCCTCAGTCTAGTCACCAAAATACTGCACGCAAAAACCCCCATCACATCAAATTTGGTTTTCAATTAGTTTCCACAAATTCCCTCTCTGGGCACTTAACGTATACATTGTGATTTCCACGCAACAAACCGGCTCTGCGAACCACGTGAGAAGATGCACCATCTAGTGCTGAAGTGGAGAGAAAATGCCGATAAGAGCGGACATCAGACGCAGTTCTGTGATGTTGCCTTCCAGAGACCTTTCTCTCCAACCGGTGGTGCAGTGCTTTCTGCAAGAGTTCCAGGTGGAGATGTCTTCATCTCGCGAATCGTCGCCGTTGGCACAATTGGAATAAAGTTGGCGTAAGATTGAAAAAAATAAACCGACTACGTTGTACTCTCTCTCTCTGTGCGTCACGTAAATTTCAGGCAGCACCCTTGAGAGGTTGCATTTGTGAAATGTTCTTCCCAGGCCCCAAGTGGATCGACAGTTGAAAAGCCCTGCAGGTAAAGATGCTAACGAGCCTCAATATTACACTATGGGAACCTCATTTGCCAGTTAAAATATGATAATTGGTTCTTTACCCTTCTATCTGGCAACAAAACTGACACCTTTTTTACAAGGAGTCATGTTTGCATAGACCGCAATACCTGCAGTCATAATACAAACAAAAGAACATAACTCTGATAATGTGCACTGTCCTTGAAGTTGATTGGTCCACACCCGAGACAGCTTTCCTTAGAGCCTAGTCTCATATGGGTTGGACCAGATGACGCCAAAAGGCGCACAACTCAAGGACAATGCACCATCAGAGTATGAGAGCTCGGGGCAAGCATCTACACTATGGGAACCTCATTTGCCAGTTAAAATATGATAATTGGTTCTTTACCCTTCTATCTGGCAACAAAACTGACACCTTTTTTACAAGGAGTCATGTTTGCATAGACCGCAATACCTGCAGCCTCAATATTTACATTAAACGCCGACTGAACATGAACACTTGTTTGGCGTGTGAGAGAGCAAGTGCGTTGGTAAGTTCATCTGTATGCAAGTCGACGTGTACACCACTGCTTGCCGTGTGCTAATTCACAGACACTAGTAGGAGGTACACTCTCTTGTATTCCGGCCTTCACAGCCTTCGGGGATAACTCTACACCAGGTCGGGACAGCCAACATGCTGCCAGACCCACAGCTTGCGGAGGGTGAAGATCACGACGACGGCACAATGAGTTCCATATTCTTAGGTTTTCGGTAAAGTCACGTAGGTAATTTTTTTTTTTAAATTAATAAAAGTTCCACTCCAGCTCACAGCAGCCCCGACTGTGAGTCGGAACTCGCCTTTTATCCTGCCCAGCGTGGCCAGGCTCCGCCCTCGGCCCCCCCCGCACCCCTCTGGACCCCCCAGGGGTCTCAGTGCCTTTGCCCGCAGGTGCAACTGGTAGAACGGGCTGCTATACCCCTAAAGCTATTGTCTACCAATCTCCCAGCGGCACCCGCTACAGCGACTCATTCCATGTCACTACACATGTGTAACGTTCTCGAGGGAGACGGAGACTTCTTAGAGGCCACACGCTTTTATTCAATAACAGCTAGACATCTTGACACACTGGGGAATGGCCCCTTTACCGCAACCTAGGGAGGTACAGCCTCCGGGCTATTCTAACCACGCTCCCTACTTAAGCCCTCGGGGCTCCTCAGCCTAGGGAAGGCTAACCCACCACCGGCACCCCACTCAGTCCCGGCCCGTCGACGACATCGGCGGCTTGGGGTCCAGGGTCTTCGGCGGCTTCTTGCTTCAGCTTGAGATGAGATGGACTGACTCCCGCTCTCCGGGAGCCGTCTTATATATCCCCACTCTGAGGGGCGGGGGTTCTGGGGGCCCCGGCTCTCGCCAGCCCCCTCCCCTCAGAGCGGTTCCAACCGCCTCTTGCCCAACCGGTCCGGACCGGTACCTACCCCTCCCCGAGGTTGTGGCACGTGTGTCAATCTTGGCCAGCACACATGTAACAACCCCCCGCGTGACTCCACTGCTCCCCTGTACAAGTAACTACCCCTGTGTGAATCCACGGTTGGATGAGTACCTTGTCTTGCAATGCGGGACGTGAAAGCGACTTGAGCCATACTTCACCACGCTGGCGAGTGTGGCTTGGTGAAGGCAGGGAGCACAGATGTTGGTTGCTGCCCACGACTCTAACACCTGGTTATGCATGGAGATCGCCCATCCTCCAGAGCATCATCCAGGCTCGGTGCTGCACAGATGACGCGATCTCACGAGCGATTGGGCGATTCTCTTATTGGCGTAGAGATTATACTTCACCACACTGGTTCTCGCGAGTTAGTAAAGCCAGTTGAAAGCGATCACTGGCCGCTGATGTTAGTCCTCGCCGGGATTCAAACTCAGGTAACCAAGTTAATCGTGGTGTGTGTGTGTGTGTGCGCTCCTCCACTGCGTTGCTCCACTGCGTTGCTCCACTGCGTTGCTCCACTGCGTTGCTCCACTGCGTTGCTCCACTGCGTTGCTCCACTGCGTTGCTCCACTGCGTTGCTCCACTGCATTATTACGGCATCAACACTTCGTTTGTATGACACACACAAAGATCAAAGATCTAGCCTTAACAGACTGTTGGGGCAAGTGCTGTTAGCGAGCACCTATGAAGGCCGGCACGAGGGAGTGGGTGGCCAACACCACGCCCGGCCGCCTTTGTCTCCCTAGTGGCGATGCTCACACATCACACCAGGTACTCATCTGAGGCTGAGCCGACCTAGGGGAGGCCCAGTACCGGTCTAGATAATCGTCACTGCTGCTGGCCGTGAGCGATAATCGAACCCGGGTCGCCAGGTTCGTAGCACAGCGCGCTAACCACGACACTAGCGTACCACCCCCCCACACACGCAAGCACACACGCAAGCACACACGCACTCGGACCATAGAGACTTTCCTCGTTTATCCACGGTAATTAGAGGAACAACTTGGGGATTTGGAAACGTTTGTGAGTGATGGCGTGGTAAAACGCCATGCAAACAACTATTACATAAATTAACGGCCGATTATATATGTGTCTTTCTTTAATATCTCCCTTGCCATTCATTCACACGTGGGTTGTGCATCAGTGGAAGAATGTTCTGGCAATATACTGCATTTAATCAGAAATGGTCTATCCACTGCTATTTGAAGGCCTCCCCATGCCGCCATCTCTCACCGTTATTCTGAGACGTAACAATACGTATGGCAACTCTGCATCGCATGAGCTGATTTTCGTTACTCCGTCTCCTCACAGCACTGGACCAGCGTGTGTTCCCTCCGTTGGCTGCCGCTCCAAAGTGAGTCTCGACCCCCCAGTAATTATCTTTTCTAGCGACGTGTCCTGTCCACGCCACCAACTTTGTAAAGAGCATAGACATGCTTGCTTCACTTTCTCCAAGTTAAAATAATGTTTAGTCCATCGTCCGATTGACCTTGTGAACAAATGTTATCTGGCGGAATTTGTTTAAACAAACAAACTCTGGACATGCTGGATACCATTGGCCAATATGCTGATAAGACTAAATATATTTTACATCTGTCCTTTTGTTTCTAATGTATGTATTTACTTACCCAGCTGCCTATGACTAATTCACCCACAATGTCCCAAATCTCGTCAGATCGTTAATGTTACTGTATCCATCTTCTGCAACCTTGGCTGACCAGCGTGGTAAAGTATGGCTAAATGACACCCTCGGAATGTGGAGGCCCATATTCGGCAGTGGATTTACAAAGGGATGTACGCATATACACTTTATAATTAGGTGACATCCAACTGGCACGAATAATATTTGCAAACGAAAATACATAGAAGGTATAGACCCAAAAACGATCACAATTTACCATAGTATATATTACAGAAGGGTTTCCTGCTTTGATATAGATACTCGTTTAGATAACCCAAGTCTGCCTTGCAAGAGAGAAAGAGAGTCTATGCTGCCTTATTGGGGTGCCACGTGGTACACATTAAGGATACCGATCTACCACGACTACAGTATTCGTCTTCAGTGAAGTTGTGACATTACACGAAACTACTCACTCGTCTCACGGTTAATGAGCGCCGTGATGGAACAACAGCAAAAACACTTTAAAAGGGAAAGTTTGAACTTGTACGTATTGCATTCATTTATTGTAAAACAAAATCTAGTCCACATCTGTTACATTTTTTTGTTAAACTGTATTTGTTATTACATCGGTATAGACGTTAACCCAGGTTGCCCTTGTATAAGAAGCGACACTGTTTAATGTGTCTGAACAACAAAGTGTAAATTGCAGAAAACATCGTCAACGCGTCAACTACACCTGCCGTTTGCCTTCTAGGCAAACTCAAACGAACTGCTTCCTCTTAACAAAAAAAAAACCTCAATACATCCGTCAATAACACTTGGGAATCAATCGGAAAAAATATATACAATAGGCGACGTTTCTGGAAATGGCCCTTCTTCTTAGCACATGAAAAATTTGAATAAACTTGTTGATGAACAAAACATAGGATTGATAAAACATTTAAGGACTGTCAATTATTTCATGCGCTATGAAGAAGGGACGTTGTCCAAAATACCACGTATTATATAGTTTCCCTGTGAAGGCGGCAGTGTTATTGATGTTGGGGATCACGAGGACTTCCTGAGCACTGCACACGTTTAATGACAGACCGTATCTGTCCAAGAGACCCTCAATGAATATCAAGGCTTTTTCAAGAGTGTCCTGAACTGGGATGTCTGGCCAATTCGTTTTAAACAGTATTGTGCATGTGTGTGGAAAGCAGTGTACTTGGAGAAAACCCAAACACATGATGGAGTAACACTCAAATATCTACGCACACGCATTCAAAAACCCCATTATCCGTATTGTCATATCATAGCCACATTTGCTTGAAGCCCTGGCGGGTTTGGGAGTTTCACAAATGACTCACGCGATCCACCAACACTTCTCTCCAAAGCACTGGATCACACGCGTGCATAGCCACCATGACCTGAAACAATACAGGGCATCATATCTCTATGTGATGTTTAGTCTTGATATTTGTTCCATACTTGGCCACCCGAGATGAATTCCCAGACACGCCGAACATCAGTGGCCAGTGACAAGTAAACTGCTCCTACCACCGTGACCGACACGGCATCGGTGGTAACCTACATCCAACAGTGGAGTGACACAAAGGGGGTTGTAAACACGAGTATAATTGTGTAATTATGGTTCTACCTGGGTAGAGACGGCTGTCAAAATTTGACGACGCGTTGACGAAAAGGCTTCGCCGTTAATTGTGACCGAACGTGTGAAAAGGCAATTAATGAATTTGAATTTCAAAAAATCCTCATCAGACGTGTCTGGATATTTCCTTTCACGTGAAAAAAAATATAGATAGTCGCCGCGCGCGTCGTCCTATTAATTAGGACGGGCGACAGGCGCTGATTAACGAATACCTTGAACGACACAGGATGTGTGTGTGCACGCGCGCGCTCTGTCTGAATGAAGTCAAATCCAATTAAATGAGTAGTCGCTCTCCGATTTGTCGCGGCGCATACCGCACAATTTAATTGTTGGAAAATAATAGACTGCCGATTGGGGCAGTTGCAACTATGTGGGCAAGTTTCTTTAACCTCCCCGCCTCTGTCCACCCAGCAGTTACAAAACATGTACACCACATTCCATCGGCAGATTTGGGCGTGGTGGGATGAAGCGTGGGTAACCCATCCAGCGTGGAAGAGTAGGCCAAAACAACCTCCCAGAGGGAGCTCTCGAGAGCTCCGTCAAAGTGGAAGTAGCCTCTTCCACCACAGCATTGGCTTGAGTAAGCGATTGCAGGAACGCATCTTTTACGAGGGTCGTTGTCATGGCCAGGGGACACTGGGGCTTTCATTTCGGGGGGGGTCACCAGGTTCGATTCCATAGCCCGCCGCAGCGGTTGAAACCAATGTCTCTGCTTTCCCTAAATAGCACCCCCGCCCTCCCCATCGCCGTCTCACCAATCGGTGGGATAAAGTGTGGGTACGCATACCTATTCCCGGGTAGAGGTGTTTTGTGTTAGATAGCGTAAATATATAAAAGTGTCGTTAAACCCGCCACCACCCGACATAGCCAACCAGTAAGGGTTGTCACGTAAACAGAACGTGCCAATTAGTCACTAGTACAGCACTAGTGTATAGTGTAGAGTAGTGTAGTGTATAGTGTAGTGTACTAGTACAGCACACCGGTGTGTTGGAGAGCCAAGCCACAACATTTGCAATCTGAGTACGACGTGGCTGTCGCCTGATGAAGCTAGTTGTAATTACAGGCGACACATCGTACTCAGATTGTAAATGTTGTGGCTTGGAAAACCATTACCTGGTTCCTGACTTTCCAAAACCGGTAATCGATTCTGAAAACGGTTACCGCTTTCAGAATGTATATATATACAGAATGTAAGCATATGCATGTCTGAATGTGTGTACGTATGGGTGTGTTAATACAAGTAGATACATGCATATAGGATATTTGCGAATCTATGAATGTGTCTTTGTGTTGGGAGCGGTGGCTCAGCGGTTAGCGCACTGCGCTACGGAACCCGGCGACCAGAGTTCGATTCTCGCTCACAACTAAATACCAGTGACGATTATTTGAACCGCTTTCCTGGGCCTACCCCTAGATCTACTCAGCCTCAATTGAATACCTGGTGCGTTGTGTAAACGTCGCCGCGAGGGAGAGACAAAGTCAACCGGGCGTGGTGCCGGTGTGCCGTGTTACCCATCCCCTCGTGTGCCGTGCCGTCCTCGCCCCAACAGTCTGATTGAGATATCGAAGGCGTCTTTGGGCAAAGGTGTTGGCGTGTGAATGTACGAGGGTGTGGTGTGTGTAAAAGTGTGTGCGCGCGCGCGTGTGCGCGTGTGTGTGTGTGTGCCATGCGTGTCACACTCACTCCTCCATTCACCACAGCTCGCTAACATCACCCGCGCCGTGCAGGGGGAGACCCCCCCGCCGCCCCTACCCGCACCCTCCTCCCCACCTCGCCGCCAGAGTGAATATATTTGGGGCAGAAAGCGCCACGCACGCCGGTGGTGGCTGCCCTCCTCAGCCAGGAGGTGGACACGGAGCGGTGACAATCAGTCCACTCTGGGTTCACTCAAGCAGCACTCACTCACGCTCCAGCGGGTCTAGAACACTCCTCGCGCACGGCGCAGGCAGGGGAGTGGGCAGTGAGGAGGAGGGACAGGAGGAGTGCGAGCGAGCGGCAGTGAGGAACATCGAGGGAGTGGAGTTGAGTGGCGCATTCGGTGAGGTACAGCGAGGGGAGTGGAGTGCGTCGGAGTATCGAGTAGTGAGGGTAAGTGGAGTCGGTGAGAGAGGGAGGTTAAGGTCAGTCAGGGAGTGAGTCGATTGAGCGGTGGTGGTGGAGGGAAGGCGAGGGAGCGGAGTGCGTCGGCGGAGGAGGAGTGAGCGGTAGGAAATGTGAAGTGAGTGAGCGACAAGGAGGGGAAAGGTGAGAGCCAGCACGGTGAATCGGATGAGTGAGTGAGCTGCAGGGGAGGGTGGGTGAGTGAGGCAGCGGAGTGTACGCAGTGAGCGAGAGGAGCTGATCACATTGGCTCCACGTGGCTCGGGCGAGTAGTCGTAGTAGTCTCGTAGACGCGGCAGCCGAGGAAGAGACAGAGTGGCAAGCCAGGGGACCATGGCCTCCACGCCGCCTTGCCCCTTGGTGCTGGGCACAGTCGCCGAGCAAGACGTGTCTACCCGGCGACCCAAGATGAAGCGACGAAGACGGAGACGCTCGCGAAGGAAAGGTGTGTGGGTCCTGTGGGGGGGGGGGTGAGTCATTGATTCGAGTCTCTGTGTGGGTCCTGTGTGTGCTCGCTGACAGCCCTTGTCCCTAACGCCAAGGAGGCTGCTAAATGGGGCGATCTTTGTGTTTGTGTGGTGACGGTGAGTTGCGGTGAGCGGCGGCACAGTTACCGGGCTACGAACCTGGCGTTCTAGGAATTGTAGCTAAGATTGACAATTATGGATACCACAAAGTGGAATCTAAATCTGTCCCAGCCCTCCCTTCCTCTGGAACGACTCAACTTTTACATATGTATGGATGTATGTAGAACTTCTATGTATGTTGAACTTCTTTCTCACCGTACGTAGCCAACCGTGCTAATCGGAGGTGTGGAGAAAGGGCAACACACTTGAACACAAAAGGCAGTTCTAAAGAAATTAGTTTAAATCTAGATTATTTAAGAGTGCACAGCTCCAAGTGGCTTCGTAATATCGGAAGGAAGAGCGTTCCAGACGGCCGGAGAAGCGCATCTGAAAGCGCGCGATGCAGTGAAACCGCCTTTGTTCAAAATGAACACCTGGAGCGGTCTGTGACACACCAGCACTGGCGTAGTTGTGGCCACAACCACCGTGACGACCTTGGGTGCTCGCTAACGCCTCTCGCACTGGTGCCTTTGTTTACGGCGTCGGGGGGGGGGAGTGACTGTTTTAAGAGGCGGCTGCTCAGTCTTCTCTATGCAACTCATTGTGGACCGGTTTATCCAAACCTGCACACCCGTCTCCCCTCGCTGCTCTAGACACTCGCCGCGTAACTTTTACAGGTCCCCCTTGCAAAATGAGCAATCGTCTCTATGGGTTGCCAGCCATGCTGTCATCTCGATCTCGATAGCATGACGCCGACAGAGCTCCCCCCAAATGGGACATCATGCGGCTGGCGCTGTCACCCGGTGTGTGTTTGGGGTTTAGTTGGACGTGACTTTTGATGAGCGGTTGGTTAATATTAAAGTTGACGATGACGATGATAGTGACGATGAGCTTTTGAAGCGCTGTTGATGAACGTCCGGGTCGCAACACCAGCAAGGATAGCAGAGGCGTATTTGCGCCACGCACGTGGACCGAAACGTCGGACATCATGCTGAACGACGAGCGGCACCACGCGAAAACGTCAGCGAAGCTCTACTGAACAACCTTGAGAACTTGAATAAGTTTGATGTCGTCTCTGCGTTGGTCGTTTGTTTGGGAAAGCGTTGCTCGCTCCGCTTGGCGCAGGCTCTATCCACAGCACGTGCGCGCGAGTGAGAGAAAGCGTCAGAGGTGCTCTATAGCTAATGGGATTCCTCCAGTCTTAATAAAGATTCTGATTCTGCGGTCTGTACAACGGGCTTTGATTCGACTCGACTGTCCTCACGGTCAGTGGGCGATCTTATTCGTGCAACGCCAAGCACTGCCGTCCGTCAAGACTGCTCGTGCGTCCACTGCCTTCACGGTGAAATCTTCCCAAACTTGTAAATCCATTGTTACGATTTGCATACGCGTAATACGCACACTACGAAGTGTGTGCGTGTCCAGTGGAGTTGCGTGGTTGGCATGGGCCCTGGTGCACAGCATGCAATGGGACCACTGCCTGAATAATCCCCCCCCCTCTCCCCAACCCCCACTACCCCCCAACCGCTTCTTTGTAGCAGTGCGTCTGGATTCCTCTGGCCCGTGGGCCCTCGTGCAATTGCACCGCCTGCACACTCGATCGACACGCCACTGTGTTGCGTGTGTGAGAGGTGCTCGGTAAGAGCACTTGCCCCAAAAGTCCGTTAAGGCTATACAGGGGGTTTTGTCTTTGTGGTGCACCCCCGTATAATTTGCAAGAAAAACTACCGAAGCTAGGGCAGAATAATTTCGTGATTTTCATGGAAATGAAAAGCGAGGGCGCCCATTGAGGCAAGCGTGCTTTGCAATGAATATCTGGATAATAAAATTATTCACATGTTGATGTGTGCCTTTTATACATCTCACGTCTCAAAGATATCAATTTCGAATCGACATTTATTGCGACTGCATTTTCACTATTTGTTTTGTAAGAATCTCTCATAACAATGGGTTGTCACTTGGCTTCAATAAATAACCTTCGTCTGATAGTTGATCTATAAAATCTATTTTTAAAGCAGTGTGTTAAAATCGAATTAAGAACGCATTTCAAGCTGATGACATCAACGTTACATTGTGTACGTTTCAATTGTATGCTTGGAGCATGTTCATCCTTATACAAATATCACATTTAAACGGGTCAGTGATGTAGCGGCTACGTGTGCAGGCAGTGCAGCTGTACTGGGGCTCACCCCATCAGAGGGGCTCAGGTGATGAGCGACACAGAGGGGGGCGGGGGGGGATTAAACAGGGCCTATGCCAACCTCAAGATGCCACTGAAAATGATGTTAACATGATGTCTTCCTTCTTACAAACATTCTGCATCATCATCATTGTCCTTAAGCTTCCCCTAGTGACCGTAATCTTTACTTTATAAAGTAAAATTTCTTACTCAGGTATGATTTTCAGTATGTATGTTAAACTTCGTTCGCATCGTACGTATCCAACCGTGCTAATCGGAGGTGCAGGAAACCCACAACAAAGACGATTTGAGCACAAGCTCTACTTTAGTAACTCCTTCGGGTGTATTGTTCAGTATAAACTGAATAGTTTCGATGAGGCATTCGCATGCAAAATATCTACTGTGGTATGGGGGGAGCGGTGGCGCATTTGTTAGCACAACCCAGCCACCTGAGTTCCTTTCCCAGCCACAGCTAACATCAGCCACACTGACCAGCGTGGTGAAGTATGGTCAAACGAGTCCCGTGCCTGTCGGTACTGCCCTGCAGCGAGCACCAATCATAGCCATAGTCCACAGTAGCCAAGAGGTGGGCGGGGGGGGGGGAAATACTAATAACCTCTTCTCCATCCAAGATTTTTGGGGGAAGCTTCCCCGCTGGGGTCGAGCAGTGGTGCACTGGTTAGCGCACTCCGCTTTGAATCTGGCCACCGTGATTTTATTACCAGCCACGGCTCATGTCAGAGGCGAGTGATATCCGAACCGGTCCTGGGCCAGAAATTCACCAATCCGCACTGCCCACCGTGGGGAATTATGGCCCATCAACCCCCCACGATTGAGACAATGTGGAGAGGCCTTGATCCCAGCAATGCAGTGGCAAAGAAGCTTGAAGAGTTTCGATTTAAAGCTTTCGTGACTGCAGGGATTCATCTTCTTGGTTCTTTCGGTAAAGTCACGTAGAATGGAAATAATAAAACAATAAAAATAAAACATAATAAAATAATTCTCACGACGTTTCGGCCACAACGCAAGCAACCGAGTAGACAGAGTCATTCAGACTCTGTCTACTCGACAGACCTGCTCTCCACCTGAGGACGGCTGCTTGCGTTGTGGCCGATACGTCGTGAGAATTATTTTATTATGTTTTATTTTTATAATTTTATTATTTCCATTCTACGTGACTTTACCGAAAGAACCAAGAAGAAGAAGCTTGAAGAGCCTCTCTCTCCTCTACCCCCGCCAACCCCCACGCGCCACCTCTCCCATTTTCTAACGCACAAGCTCATTGTCTGCCGTTTGACAAGACGTATTCTGCAATTAGTTATTAATAATAAATAGGCTTCGCAAAATAGCTTAATATTTTAAAGCTTTTCCCCCGCCTCCAGTTGAAATGTTTGTCGAGAAAAGACGTGTGGCGTTTGCCCCGCGATTACCCCGGCGGATGAAATTTTTGCGTTTGGGAGACGCCCCGCGGTAGCACCTTGGTGCCACGTCGCCCAATACGATGTCCTTCCCACGTCCTAGACCCCCCCAACTCCCATCACTCAAAGCTGCCAGCGCTCCGACCGTCCGTCGCCCTCCACCTCGTTTGCGGCGGCGTATGGATACGAGGCGAGACTGTGCCCCGGAGCGTTTCTGATAGACTTCAGCAGTGTACTCCATCATGAAGCATACATTGCTTGGGCGAAGTGGGGGGGGGGAAGAGAACAAGGGAGAAAAAAAATACACAAACAGGCACAATGTTCGCTCAGATGTATTCAAGGCTGGATTGTTTCAAAGCTCTGGCACGATGTTATACGTGGTTTTTTTGCAGCAGGTCCATTTTAAGAAAGGTCGTTTCTCAGCCACGTAATCGCACACCGCACACTCCTCCTGTCAATCCAATGCTGGGCGAGGGCCCTCCGCACACCACGTGGGTCAGAAGCAGGCCGCGGCTTTAGCTTCGGAGCTGTTGTGTGTGGGGGGGGATGCACCTCGACAGCGATTCACCGTAATAGAGGCTTTGTTTGGGTTAGATCGCGTTAATATAAATGTGTCGTTCAACCCGCCACCGCCCGAACACAGCCAATTAGTAAGGTGTGCCCCGTCAACAGAACGTGCCAATGAGTTATTAGTACAGCACTAACCGGTGTGTTGGAGAGTAAACCCACAACATTTACAATTCGTGTACTGTGACGTTTCGCCGGTAATTACAACCAGTCTCATCAGGCGACAGCCAGAGTTGTGGAGAAATTCTCCTCTTTCGGTCTTAAATACGGACCGAAATATTCACCCGAGGATCAACTTCGGTGGGCCAGAGGGACATTTGGTGGTGCAGGGCCCAACTCAGCAACTCCCTAGCGCTGGCCCTGGTAGGAAGGGTTATAAAACCATACCTGACAATGCTGGTCAGTGAGGGTTGGTGAAGGCAGACAGCATAGACGCTGGAGCATCGTAGAGCACAACAATGGATTTTTTTGAACTGCCCACGGCTGGCGATATAGTGCCGCGGTGTGTAACAACCTGTGCATTGTGGTTGCCCGTCCACACACTATCCAGGCTCAAACCTGCTTAGTTTCCAATATTTGACAGTGTCGGGTGCATACCTGGTGATTTGGTCCTTGGCAAACATACATACAACCATTCATGCAACACACTAAGCTTTTATATGCACTTTAATGTGTAGTAGTCCATTAGAACGTGACAGAAATCAATCCAAAAGGACCTGTACGTCGATAATTTGACCCATAATATTCATGCTCAGCATTGCTGAACGCAGTGATCACTTTCCCACTGCAGCGTGTGTGTGTGTGTGTGCACACGCTGGGGAGCGGTCGTGTAGTCGTTAGCTCGCTGGGCTAAGAACGCGGCAACCAGAGTTAGATTCCTGCTCATGGCCAACACAGGTGATGATTACACTGGTCAAAAAAAAAAAATCTGGCCTGGACTTTTGCAGCTGTTTTAGACTAATTTCAGGGTGCTGATTCCAAATCTGATCTCAGATTTGCTCTATCACATCTCATTTTTATGCTATCGGCATACCCCATTTTCATTGATTTTACCCGAAATTCACTCTGTCACTTATGATTGCAAGTTGTTGCGAGTCAGTGACTGCTTTAGTGTTAAAATATGGTGCTGTATTTTTAGGATAGTGTGTTTATAATATAATTTTATGTAGGTATCCACATTTATTTAATATTTTTCTTCTGCAGTTTTGATTGAAAATGCAATATTTGATATCTCAAAAAGTTGATGTGATAGACAAATACTCATGCCAGATTTGGAATCAGCACCCCAAAATGACCTTCCAACCGTTGGAATACCTTATGCCAGAAAAAGTGTGTTGACCAATGTTATCTGAACCCATTCTGGGCCTCCCCACGATCGACTTAACCTCAAATAAGTAGCTGATGTGGTGTATGAACATTGCTACGCGGAAGACAAAGGCGACCAGGCGTGGTGCTGCTGTATTACCCCCCCCCATCCCAGATTTGATAGGTGCTCACTAAGAGCACTTGCCCCAAAAGTCTACCAAGGCTATGCGGGGGATCTTTGTCTTGTATATACACACGGGCGACAGATGTGCACTGTGGAACTAAATTGTGCGCGCAACATAATCATATATTGTTTATACATATACATGCTAATGCGTGAGCATAAAGATATACAGACTAAATAGCCATCGTGCGTCTGTCCAAGCAAATTTGCCAACAGCTGCTCATCGCTGGATGGGAGAAGGGGCCGTCTGTGTAGCCGTTCTGGTGTTTGTATCTGCCCTCTAGTCTGTACGCATGAGGTGTTTTCAGAATACAGAGCCCATCATTGTCGTCTAAATGTTGTTTGTTTGTGGGTGTAGTGAGGTGAGAGGTGAAGCAGGAACTCGTGAGTCAACCCCATGTGGCTGGAGTGATAAAGAACTGTAATGTGTATAGCCATAATTCTAGATTTGAAGCTTTCGTGACTGCAAGGATTCATATTCTTAGGTGTTTTCGGTAAAGTCACGTAGATAAAAATTTTAAATTTAAATTAATGAAAGTAAAATAAAATAAAAAAATCACGACGTTTCGGAGGCAACCTGAAGACGGAAGATTGTGTTGCCTCCGAAACGTTGTGATTTTTATTTAATTTGTATTTTACTTTTATTAATTTACATTTTTTTATCTACGTGACTTTACCGAAAAAACCTAAGGATAAAATGTGTATGGCCCTGTAGCCCTTCATCTATCCACTCTATGTCTTTCAACTCATCGGCCTTGTTTCACCGTACTTCACCACGCTGGTCAGTGCGGTTTGATGAAGGTGGTGCCTATGACCCGTTCAAATATTATTCACCACTGATGTTAGTCATGGTCAATTCGCACGGTTGGGCTCGCAAGGTGCGAAATAAGTTAAATATACATACATCGAACTCCGATAGTAGAATGCATCTTATTCACACATTGTCTTGTCCTTAATGTCTTTCGCAAATTCATTGTAGATCATAAAAATTTCACTGCATTTGCACACGAAACCCCAACTGAGGCAAATGTGTTAAACTCAATATAAAAATAAAGTCTAACTCTCGATTTAAAGCTTTCGTGACTGCAGGGATTCATCTTCTTGGCTCTTTCGGTAAAGTCACGTAGAAGGGAAATAATAAAATAATAAAAATAAAACATAATAAAATAATTCTCACGACGTTTCGGCCACAACGCAAGCAGCCGTCCTCAGGTGAAGAACAGGTCTGTCTCCCCCAGGTCTGTCTCCCCGACAGACCTGGTCTTCACCTGAGGACGGCTGCTTGCATTGTGGCCGAAACGTCGTGAGAATTATTTTATTATGTTTAATTTTTATTATTTTATTATTTCCCTTCTACGTGACTTTACCGAAAGAACCAAGAAGAAAAAGTCTAACTCCTTAATGTCATTCCCCAAGCTTTACTCACACTGATGACTATCACACTTATGGTCATTGCTATGAACATGCATCCAAATGTAATTCCTCTATTTTGAGATCATGCCTGTGGCCCAGCGCAATGGAAGGTGAGGAATCGTGGATCGCAGATATCTGCGAACATCACACACCCACCAGGCAACGACGTGGCCTGGAGATTGCAGCACGGCAAGAGGGTTTGTGCACAAATTCGCGCAGGTCTCTCAATGTTAACCCACTTGTACGGGTGAGTTTTCTCCCAAGTGTTACATTTTCCTTCCACACAAAAACAACGCGTGTTCGGCTAAACATTAAAACGCAGGAACAATGCTTAAAATGTCTTGAGACCCAGTCAGCCTTTCCTATATTAAAACATAGCATTATTAATCATAATAGAGTTTTTTGGGGTTAGATTGCTTAAATATGAATGTATACAAATTGGCATGTTTTGTTTACGTGACAAACCTTATTTATTGGCTGTGTTGGGTGGTGGTCGGTTTAATGAGACATTTATATTTACGCGATCTAACCCAAAAAAACCCCTCTATAATGGATATTGGTCGTGTAAGCCTCCGTGTTAAACTAGCATGATGATTGATTGCGGGGAGCAGTGACGCAGTGGTTAATACACTGCGATGTGAACCAGGCAACCTGAGTTGGATTTCCAACCACAACCAACATCAGTGGCGAATGATATTTGATCTAATCTTGATTTGTAGCTTTCGTGACTGCAGGAATCCATACTCTTTGGTTCTTTCGGCAAAGTCACGTAGGTAGAAAAATAAAATAAAACAAAAAAAATAAAACATTGATCTGGCCCGAAGCTCTCATATCCACAATCCACGCTTGCCAGCATGGTAAAGTATTGCCAAACAACATCTCATAACAACACAGCGTGGAGGGGCATGCATTTGGCAGCGGCATGACAAAGGAATGCAAACAATATTATCGTAAGTATTATGGTAATAGACTCAAATGTGAAGGCAGAAAACGCTTTCTGATTCGGGCTTAACCTTGCGTGGATGCGTTTGCTAATTCAGATAGTGCACTGCTTCTGAAGACCCGGGGGCAATACCAGAGCGTCGTGAGGGGTATTGGGGCTGCGTGGCTGGGGTAACATCCATCTCCACCTTGCCCTCACCCCAACAGCCCCCTCCACCGCCCACCGCCCCCACCCCATGCCCCATGCCACCCATGAGCGCGTGGGGCTGTTAGCGTTGTGATGAGATCCAGCGCGCGGCTTCTCTCAAGCGATATGTAAATTATACGTGGCCCGTTAAACCGCCGCGGCACCACGGGCCCGATGTGTGCAACAATACTCGGTAATTGACGAGGCTGCCTCTGCACCTTCGCAATTTAAATCTCCAGTAAACATTTCAGTTTTGGGATGAAAAATATACATTCGTACATATACACCGCATCATAGAATACATGTCCGTAGGAGTGTGTGTACACTACGCTTCAATGTACAGCGTTCATATTTGGTTATATTCTGAATAATTATGCTAGTAATTTCCACGCTTTGTGGGCCATATGGTGTTTATGGTGGCATTTGCAAAGAGGTCCTCATCTGTCAGTAGACTGAGAAAGTTGTAGGACGCCACCACTGATGCTGATGATGATACTCATGGTGGCGGTGATGTGTGTGTGTGTAATTTAGGCCACCGCATGCAGTGCTTTGCAGATTGCTGGATGGGAGATAAAGGGTCCTGTGTGGGACATTTTAGAAGCGAGGTCTTAAAGAGCGCTTGTGATTGACTTACTAGATTTTGTACGGTTTCAAGAGAAAGTTCAGTGTTCATCTCTACACGATAGGAAATGCTCTAAATGAAGCAGTCAGGTGGCTCAGAGGTCAGAGCACTGAGTTTGCACCACTATGATCCTAGTTGTGAATCCGTGGCGCTTCAAGTGATTAAACCGGATTATCGAGGGCAGTGAGTTGATGGTGGCTCTGATTGGTCACCACATACATCACAAAAAAACATAATGTTACATTTGGTTCTGCATCTAATTTGGCAAATTCCAGCTCTGAGAATATAAAATATGGGTTTGCCTGGCAAGTGATGAACAATACTTCCGGTTGGCAGGGCGGATGGGAAAGTGCTGCCCCCCCCCACCATAGCATGTGGATATGATGTCACTTGAAGGGATCTCAGAGGTAACTCTGTGATATCCACTTTTGTGGGCTGTTTTCTGATCAGAAGGGTTGCATTGCTCTGCAAGAGTTCCGAATAGATATTTTTTTTTGCCTCGTGATATGTATCGTGGGATCAACTTTGGGGAAAATACAATAAAAAGCAAACAACGCTCACTAAAGAACGGCCTTGTATTGCCCGGTGTGATATTGCAGCTGTTTCGCACACAAAGCTCCGTGGCAGCTCAGCAAGAAGGTGTCAATGGGAAGGCACTGGAATGTAAGTCATGTAAGTAATGTAAGTAATGTTGTGCAGTAAGCACGTACGGTGGAATACCCCGCGTGGGGTGGCGCAGTGGTGTCGGAGTCAGCACAGCGCGCTATCAATCCGGCCACTTGAGTTTGACTCATGGTCACGACTAACATCAGTGGCGATATTTAAACCTGTTCTGGATCCCCCCCCCTCCTTTCTCCAACCGCTAATGACCAGTATGGTGAAGTATGGTCAAACAAATTCCCATAATCAACACGGATTGTTGAGTCCTTCATCCACCAGTGGGTTGAGATTTTGGCTGAAAATTATTATCACTACACAGACCATAATAATTTAATTAATCTCGTCCGAAGTCCACACGGCATTACGTGGCTTACACGTTAAGAGATGATGATGATGATGATGGCATTGCAACATCACAAGAACGCTGCTGATACCTTCTGCACAAACGGAGACCCAAGGGCACTCCACAATGCGAATCCAGTGAACGACTTCATACCATGGAACAGCTGGTAAACAACTCATACTCATTCCCCAGAAACATCTCCAAAAATTCACTCCCCCATCTCCCAAAGCTCTTGACTGGATATTAAAACGTAGCATCATACTGAAAAATGTTGTTATTCCTCGATACTTCACGATGATGATGGGAACATTTTAAGTGTATACCTGCATGTCATCAGGTGTGTGTTGCGTGTTACGAGGGAGCGGTCGTTTAGTGGTTAGCGAGCTGCGATACGAACCCTGCGACCCGAGTTCGATTACCACTCATGGCCAACACCAGTGACGATTATCTGAACCGGGCATGGGCCTCCCCTAGGTCAACTCAGCCTCAAATGAGTACATAGTGTGGTGTGCAAGCATCACCACTGGGGAGACAAATGCGGCCAGGCGTGGTTCTGGCCACCCACGCCCTCGTGTACTGTTCCGTCGTGGTGCTCGCTAACAGCACTTTGCTACAGGCTACACGAGAGGATCTTTGTATTTGTCTCTTGTTACGTGTAAACACGTGTACGCACCAAAAGTGTGTGCACTGCATTTTGCAGCGTGCCTATTAAACCTGAGTGTTAGGAAAGGTGCCGGGAGGATAATGTTTGGTGCGAGCGGGGAGCTGGGGGCGCTGAGCTGCGGTGAGGCCGTGTAAAGTAATCAGTGCTCGTGCCAAAGGCTAATTAATTCTATGGATTTTTATGAAATAATGCCTCTTTATAGTATGGAGCGAATTTGGGGTGAAGAAAATCAATGGCGGCATTGGCATGGAGTTGTAATTGTGCGTAGAGGCATTTCACAAGTTAAAAGTAATCTGTGGGGACTAACTGTATTAAAATGCAAATTGTAAAAAAAAAAATCCCTCCATCAACGTTATTATATCTACAAATAATGCAGGGCAGTGGTGTAGAAAACACGTGTATCGGAGTAAATGAACGCATTCAGGTGAGATTAAAATCGATGTTTTTTTTATACCTTCAACGTTTACCCTCGGGCTAGGAGGAAGAATAAAAAAACGTACAAAGTGTTGCGCGCTAAAACTAAAATGTTTTTAAGCCAGCCCAGGAGGCATGGCAAACAGGGATCTCCACACCGCGTCTGGTCGCTGGGCTCATTTTGTTCAGGTCACATGGAGAAATGAGAACTCGCAGATTGAGAACGAACTTTGATTATAAGCATATTTTCTGGACCCAGTGGAGGGTGAGAGAGTGAGAAGAGACTTTCCAAATTTAGCCCACGATATTAGGCGTCAAATTGTTGATTACTTTTGGTTTTGTGTTGTTATTTTTTTTGGGGGGGGGGAGCATTTTCTTATTTTTTTTGGTAAACACGTTTTAAGCAAAGTCATGCAGTGTAAAATAGCTCGCGGACTGCTGTAAGGGAACACCTAAATTGGTGTTTATTTGCTCCAGTGGGTACGTTTAAGTGACACCCACGCTGGTGTGCCATGGCAGGTTTACTCTCTCCGCGTGACTCCGGCCGCCTTAGGGAAACCGACTCGTCCCTTCCACGCATACGCCGAGGCCAGCGTGGGGTTAATGTGGGAGTTGACTCCCTGCTGGAGGCTGCGGCAGCCATCTCCCTTCGGCACACAAAAACCCTCGGCCGCTGGAGGTCACCGCGGTCATTCAGGGTCCAGCAGTAGCTGGTGCAGTCCCCGGATTGACCGATGTAGACCAGGTAGCCCTCCTGGCATGTTTAACTTGTACACGGTTGCTATAGCGGCGTATATAACAGGCTAACTACGGAACCCCAGGACACCATCAGTAGCTCCTATTGGGGTCCTAATACGAGTTGTAATGTCGTTAGTCACCCCAGGCCGAAGGATGACGACTACCATAATGTAACGGCGTTGTCTGTGAGAGAGTTACGATAGTTGCTGGGTTTTCTTTTTGTCTGTGTGTGTTTTTCTGTTTCTTTCTCGTTGTCAAGATGGTGTTTTATTTGGCGTTGGGCTCCTTATATGACCCTCGGTCCACATCGTTGCTTTTGAAAACTTTCCGCACAAAAAACCCGGCCAGTTTCACCGCCTCCCCATTCCATCTATTGCCAGCCCTTTATTTATCCTCCTTGGAATTCCACTTTTTGTTAAATGGAACTGCAGTCCATTGTGAAAGGTATGTGTTATTCTCAGCGGTGATCTTCCCAATTCAATTATTTAAATGACACAAATAAAAAGCCTAAACATTATGTTCCCTGCACTTAAACTATATAACCATAGTCAACACGCGCCATTTAGCTCACCAATGGACGAGAGGCCCTATTCCCTCAGGGGATTCTTTCCATTGCAATATTTTGAAGGATAACTCCTCTAAAGTAGAAAAAACACTGCAACAATATCTGTACTGTACATGGATGTGTCGATTTGCAAATGATTGCGAGTCCAAATGACTGTTCGGGGTCAAACTTAGTGTTTAATTCCTCCGAGGTAAAAAAGAAACGAGTGCCACTTTGTCAGATTACGAGAACAGCGGATGTCTTATGGTGAGACCTGGCCCTGTTATAGACATCCAGAATTTCCACCACTAATGGCTTTTGGTTGTCAACAGAGATGCGCAACGCCTCGCATTTGCTCGAGCATGGGGTCACATCATTGTCGACTACAAGTCTGTAGGTATGTACGTCTGTGCGTAGCTATGTGTTCTGTAACGAATGTGTGTTTTGAACTTTATAACAGCGTCGTGGACATATGCAGTGACTGCCACCATCATTATCATAATACAATAACCCAACTATTATCCAGTCATCGTCCAATCTAATCATTGTCATACAATTAATATTTATCACGTCAACTGATCCAAGCATATTACAATCATCCAATTATTATCATCATAATCATTCATTATTATTAGAATAACAATAAAACCATTATTATAATCCAAGCATTTTCCAGTCACCCAATGATCATGCAGTCACCCTGACATCATCAAACTTAAA
Source organism: Lampetra fluviatilis (assembly GCF_964198595.1). Classification (NCBI taxonomy): domain Eukaryota; kingdom Metazoa; phylum Chordata; class Hyperoartia; order Petromyzontiformes; family Petromyzontidae; genus Lampetra; species Lampetra fluviatilis. The sequence continues at coordinate 9,752,004 of NC_136284.1, read as the reverse complement.
AACGAATTTCTTGAACACAGCTTTTTGTGTTTCGTTTGTTGTCTTTCCCCCTCGTCTCCGATGAGCACGGTTGGCAACGTACGGTGCGAAAGAAGTTCAACATACTCAATGCAACATGCGTACATCATGAACATGATGCTAACAACATCATCACCATCATCAATCCAATAGCCGCTTCACTCATCCTGTCAGTGAGCTATCAGGAAGAGCCGTGCCACATGGCTCCCCCTGTCCCGTGTCGCTCCCCGTTCAGCCTGCGGCTCCGCTGTGGTTTCTTTTTTTTTTGCCGCTCGAGTCTCATCCCCGTGCGCTGCGCGGACACCGCGAGACGGCGCCGATTCACCCGGCTCGAGTCGTCGGCGCGCCTGACTCGGGGTAAAATTAGATTACAATTAGTTGTTAATACACGAGGGTGTGTAATTAGCATATCGTCTCCACTCTCGAACAAAAAATCTGCCTCCGGGCTTCACGTATCTTGATCATTTCTTTTTGGAAATCTCGTAAACGTTCACAATTACCGGCTTTTTGGTTCCGCAGGTTGGACGTTTGTGTTTGGGGAGTTTAAGTAGTTTGTTCAACATTTCCTTCATTGCTTGAGCAAAATGAGATGCATTGCACAGAGCGCGTGTATTAACAGACGAGTGAATGAGAAATCCGGTTGGTGTTATAGCCAATGCCGTGTTGGAAACATCTTGGAGAACAGTCTTATCATTGTGGTGAACTTACAGAGTAGTATTTAAGTTGCTGGGGTGGAGTGGTGGCGCACTAGTTAGCATACTACACTACAAACCCCGATTCTTGAGTTCGATTCCCAGTCATGGCTAACATCAATGGCGAGCGATATCTGAACTCATCCTGGGATGCAACTTTCGCAACCTACACTCGCCAGCGTGGTTAAGTAAAGTCAAACAACTCTCGTGACCTACACAGGGAGGCAAGGGGTGTTCTTCTTCCAGCAGTAGATTGACCAAGCGCTGTATTATTTAGGAAGCTATAAACGAACGTATTTGGAATGCTTGCCATCAAGCTATTGTTCACAGGGTTGATATTCGTCAAAATATGCGTGGGTTTACAGGGAGTACCCCACGTGAAGGCAAAGGCACATTAATGGACAAACATCCCAGTGGAGGACCCTCCTAACAAAAAGATGTTGTTCGAGACGCAGAAATGCTTCTCCGGGTAAATAATGAGCGACTTTAGTGCATAATTTGCAAGAGCAGGTCTTTGAATGCTGGTGTCAAAGATAAATCACAATATTTATTGCAATGTTCATCATAAAAACATATATAATTCACAGTCAAAATTGTAAATTACACAGGTCTCTCTCGCAAAAAGAGATTCGTATATCACCACTGCTTTCTAAAGATGATAATCGCTGATAATCGAGAAGAATATATGGCTAAACAAAGCCACGCACTACTGGCTCCACACGTCTACCGCTTCTTAAGCGACTTGAACAGAATCCACACGTCAGACGCCGAATCCGCAGTAAATCCAGTGGCAGAATTATTATTTTTTTCCCATTACATTTGTTGTGAGTTTTTTTTTTACAGCAACAATAACAACAACCCTTTGAATTTTGGGCCCGAGCTACCGTAGAAACACGTGGCTCTGGGGGGGGGGGGGGGCGGTTGATGGCTTGTGACCTTTGCCTTCCAGGCTCGGCTTGGGCGATTCGTACAAAACGAAATGCGTGAGCGCACAGTGAGACCCCCCCCCCACCCCCACGGCGCGGCAGAGCCCCGTGTAGCACACGGCGACCCGAATCTACCTTTCTTGCCCTGTGGCCAATGAGCAGCAATTATCAGAGATGCAGTCATACCTGTCAAGCCGTACGGTGCAGCCGTATTCTTGAACAGGCGAATTCAGCTTTTTTTTTAGGTCCATACGGCGTACATCCGTTTCAATACGGGCAAAAAAAAAACAATGTGTCTATTTGTTTGTGTTTCTCCTTTGTGATGAGACTTTTGGATGAACGTTGATATTTATAAGGGCACGGGGTGACCAATAAGATCTGAATTGGTCTGTAATAAGAAAGGGCACTGATAAGGGGTTGACACGTATGTGCAGTTGCGAGTGATTTAGCCATTGACTCGCCTGAGAGTCATGAACCAAATATGCGACAGTTCGGGTGATGATTTTCAGATTCAAAAAGTTGGATTTTTTTTTGGGCGGGGGGGGGGGATTTCCAAGGTGAATCTCGAAAACTTTGTCGGATTTTCGGATCAATTTACGTGACGTAATAATGTTAACACCTCTTCGTGCTCGACGAAATCGAAGTCGCCTGACGCCCACGCGACTCCACTTTTGGCGGTGGGAGCGCATAAGTGATGCATCGTAGGCGACGCTTCTTCCCGCGACGTTGCACTTTTAACTCCGCATTTCGGATCTTAAGCCCCCACTGTTGGATTTGTTGCAATTCATCGGGAACGCACGCATCCCTTAGGAGCGGCTCGGCAAGCGGCTCGCAATCGTGCAGCTCTCCACGGCTGCATCTGCTGGATCTCCACCTGTGCTGCGGTTGTCGTATGGAGCCTTAAGTGTGTGTTTGTGAGCGTGCGTGTGCGTGCGTGTGCGTGCGTGTGCGTGCGTGTGCGTGCGTGTGCGTGCGTGTGCGTGCGTGTGCGTGCATGTGCTCTACGCATCTCCATAACCGATCCGTTATTTTGCCCTGGCACAAGCCGCTGGCAGCAGGAGAGCACGGGCAGACCGCGGTACGCGCGGACTCCCAAAGATTCCCCGACGCGCGCGTGTGTGTGTGTGTGTGCAAAGACAAAGATCCTCCGTGTAGCCTTAATGGAGTGTAGGGGCAAGTGCTGTTAGCAAGCACCTATAAAGGCCGGCACGGCAACACGAGGAGGTGGGTGGGCAGCACCACGCCCGGTTGCCTTTGTCTTCCCAGTGGCGATGTTTACACACTGCACCAGGTACTCATTTGAGGCTGAGTCGGCCTAGGGGAGGCCCGGGATAGATTAAAATAATCGTCACTGGCGTTGGCCGTGAGCGGGAATCGAACTCGGGTCGCCGGATTCGTAGCGTAGCGCGCTAACGGCTACACCACCGGTAGTTCACTATCGCTAACATCACTTGCCCCAACAGTCTGTTCAGGCTATACGGGGGATCTTTTCTTTTGTGTACTCAAGCAGACAATCCCCGCCACGCACCGGTTTTGACGGTGGGAATAAATTGGCCGTGGGGGGGGGGGAAGAAAAAAACAGAAAGCAAGAAGGCGATACTCTGAGCAATAGCTCACTCTAATTGGGACCGTGCAATGGCTCTGATAGACAAACGCGCTGCAGGGAAAATAACAATAAAAACGGAGGGAGCGTGTTCTTCACACCAACGTGAGCACAAAGGAGGCGCAGGTTTAATTAGGATAGCCGCTCCATATTAATTTCCTTTGGCTTGTTAAAACATTCCACCTTCACTTTTCGACGTCATTGTGCGCGCAGGGCAGGGCGTACAAAATTCATTAAAATTCTCGGGTAGCATTAACATTATTTCAAAAACTTTATTTTCCGTCAACTCTTCGCAATGTTATTTATGGTTCTGAGTCACCCCCACTGCTAAAACACCACGAAAGCGTGCGAATCGAGGGAGCATGCTGATGGCTGATATTTATGTAGCAAGCATCACCCGAGTATTTCCTAATGGATGGCAACAAAAGCACTCCTGGAGGCTTTGAGCAAAACTGAAAATTTAGTATTGAGGACTCCCATAACACAATCGATCTCTTACCCTCCCACAACCAAGCATCATCGTGACGTCTCTGAGCCGAACAATATAATTGTTGAGATAATTTCTAGATATGTAGATAGACGCATTTGCATTTTCTAGATACGTTATAGGGTCAAACAAAAATTAAATTGCTACGTAAGCTGCCTCGTGATAGAGATGTCTGGGTGGCGAGTGGTGGTGCGGTGATTCGTGCTATAAACTCGGAAACCTGCGTGCAGTTCACGACCACCCCTCATCAGCAACCCATCACCGACCAGTGTGGTGAAGTATGGTGAACAACCCCCAAGACTGACATGGTGTGGGGAGAAGCCCACCGTGGAACAAAGAACGACTCGGTGCTTGATTCACAAATACAAAGGAGGCATCGCGGCATTACATGTCGCTACTCGTGACGCAATTATCTGGCTCAACTGCCTCAATGTTCGATTGTAGCTGCTGCTCTCGGTCAACATCAGCCAGACGAAGAAGACGTGGATTGACAAAGGACTGTAAATTAATGTAAATGTCTGAACGGTCTAATTTTTTTGAAAATGCGCTGACCTTTCAGCACGACCACTATTATTCCGCACAAAGAAAAACTATGAGACTTCCACATACGTGTGTTAGGTTAACTGTAATTAGGGTTCCATCTGTGTGCAAGTTAAGCATTGGCAAGATATGAAGGCCAGGCTTGGCTGAGCACCTTCAACTGGAATTGAGCCACGTCATAAGCTTTAAGCGACGAGGCCAGGCGAAGGAAGGGGGCTCGTGACTCTGAGCAAGCGTCAGCCTCTCCTCGCTGACAAGAAGTGTCCAAGCAGAGAAAAACAATAAAAAAAGGCAAAAGAGTCGAGAGCTGTTCTTCAAAAAACGAACCCTGTTTCCAATTTCTCGGCTCGATTGCACACGCAAAATAAAAAAGGGGGCCGAGTACAGGAAGAAAAAAAAAAGATGAAACATTAAAATTCCGAGAGTAAATAGCGGTTCTCAAAAAAAAAAACTTAGATCGGGAAACGTGCACGTCCTCTGATGTGGCCATTCCTCCCGCTCTCAGCGCTGCGCAAAACAGACACGTGCATTTCGGCCATTTATCTAAAAGTGACGGTGAATTTTTAATGCCGCCGTTTGATGGATGTCGCATAATGAGAAAAAATCTCTGCATGGCGAATGTTTCAAACGGGGCCATGCATCGCTCATTTCCCTGCGAGCAACAGTCATACGTTAAATTATTATTGTATGAACACATGGATAATAAATACGGTGTGTTAACGCTGACTATAATAACCTTCTTCCCGAGAAAGGGAATGCTAAAGAGGCTGCTGCCATTCCGCACATGAGTCACCGTTCTTACCGGGATTTTCCTTTCATTAGGTGCTGCTGCAATGCTCAAAATGATGTACGTGCGCTTGTGATGGCCAGATGCATGCACACGCTATTCAGCAGCCTGGCTGCAAATTGGCTTCCCGCGTGGAATGTTGTTGCACAAGTAAGATAAGTAAGTGCACGCAGTGCTGTGTCTACATATGTACGTTATGGTAAATGTATATATAGCATACACACCTATAATGCATATATATGCACGGTCTGTATACAGCATCGTGTACGTGTGTGTGTGTGTGTCTGCGGAACAGTGTTGTAGTTCGTGATTGGCGCACATCGCTACTCCGAAACCGGCTACTTGAGTTTAATTCCCGGCCATGGCTAACATCGGTAGTGTATGTCCAAGCTGGTGACCTGGTACGGGTTGTAATAACATCATCACTGGGCAGACAGAGGTGGTTGGGCGTGATGCTGGCCGTACCACGTGCTCGCTAAGGGGCCTTGTCCCAACCGTCTATAAAAGACTACACGGGGGATATTTATAGTTTTACGTCTACGCCTGTATGTGAAGCGATGGCACTGTGCTCTGAACCCATGCAACATGAGTTATATTCTTTGCCATGGCTAACACCGATGCCAGGTCGTGTCAGAACGTATTCTGTTGACTCGGCTTTAAATGAGTACCTGGTGCGGTGTATTAAAACCCATCAGCAATGGGGAGATGAAGGCAGTTAGGCTGAGCGCTGGTCACACTGCCTCATCATGCGCTGTGCTCAATAGGCGATCACTAACAGAATTTTCCGGAAACAATATATATAACTCTACGGGAGCTCTGTGTTTACACGTTTATATGTGTGTGCATTGGTAATAGGGCTTCCTGCCTGTGCATGTTGACTTTGGCAAGAGCGATGTATTAGTAAACGACTTCGAAAACAAAAGCGTTCAATCATAAATTATTCAAATGAAACTAAATCTTGAACTGCGCGCATTGCAGAAAAGACGTTTCACTGCAAAAGTTGAACCTACTATGGCAACTAGATCTTTTGAAAGGGTAATAACGAAAGTGCGTTTTGCAGCGAAGACTGGGATTTGATAAAAGCCATCGAGATGCTCGTGTGCTGTGTGGACTGTTCTGGCAAACCATTGTTATTGGACAATGGATATGCAGCACAAGGTTAAGAAGGGACACTTTTCCTTGTATGCTTTGTCGTAACTAATTCTAGACAAGTTTGAATGAAAGCAGGTGGCTAGGGTTCTTGTTTGCATCCAGAAGAAGTTGCTCCACTCTTAGAAAAAATAAAAAAATACAAATATCGCTTGTCATCATTCACCGTGCCCTACGTGCATTTATTCTAAGAAAAAAATTTGGATCTATAAATGTAGCAAGGAGGTGGAGAGGTTGTGCAATGGTTAGCGGACTGCACAATGAGCGTCGCGCCACGGCCAACATCAATGGCGAGCAATATCTGAGCCGGTCCTGCCTCCCCTTCGTCCACAGACCAGCGTGACAAAGTATTGTCAAACAACCCGCATGATTGGCACAGGGTGTGGGAAATGCCTTGGTTCATCATTGTATTGATTGAGGGCTCTAACATTAATTGTATTACTGAGGTAGCTTAAAGCTATTGTTGTTGGCATGCTTGCCATCTCAATGATTGTTTGAACCTCCTTTACTCCAGTAAACATAATTTAATTAAACGGGGTGAAAAAAAAGAATTGGAAATCCAATTAATTTTTATTTATTTAAATAGACTATATATTAGGCCACCCAATGAAGTGGTGGCGCGAGTGGGGTTTGCGGTGTGGCTGTTGATATCACTTGCGGGAAAAGTCCGCCCGGTCGCAAGCGTGAGGCTTGCTTTACATAATCCTGTGGGCGGCAATGACTTTCCAACTTCAATTTGTAGAGAGACCAGGTGTGGGCAATTACGGTTAATTAAACCACATCTGCACATAGCATCGTGCATTTAGTCTATTGACCACCATATATTATGCGTAAAACATATTTACTCTGTGCGTGCGCATATGCTTGAGGGGGTGGTCTGTACATTTCTTGACAATGAATCGTTCGCGGGTGCTGTACACGTGTCCATGTGTAGAGGCCATCATCCAGCAGTAGAGCGCCGCGGTGACGAGATGTTAACTACCTCACCTGGTATGAAGGACGTCGTGGGTTCAATGCAGACCCTGACGCCTGCACATATGGAGTTTGCATGTTCTCCCCGTGGTGGCGTGGATTTTTCTCTAGGTCCTCCGATTTTTTTTCCTCCCTCCACATTTAGAAACGTGCGTTGAGAGTATTTGACTGCTATAAATGTCCACGCGATAAGCAACGTTGATGAGCCATCACTTGTGGCCAGGTTCTTTCTAAAAAAAGAGCAAAAAAAGCTCAGTGGACCTTACCTGGTAAGATAATACATTGTTTAGTTTTAGTGGATTGACAAATGCCCGTGCACGAATGTAGAGTCGGATACGTAAATGACCATAGAAGGATGCCGACAAAGAAAACGGAACTAATATGGAACGAAAGCATAAACGTTTGCAAAGAAGCGCGGATAGTCGCACGCTTTGAATTTCACTGCCGGGGGAACACGTGTGCACCGTGGAGCAAACGCAACTCGGTCTTCATGTCGACCGCTAAGCATAGTAAGTGTGTTGCCTCCGAAACGTCGTGATTTTTTTTTTACTTTTATTTTACTTTAATTAAATTTAATTTAAAATTTTTACCTACGTGACTTTACCGAAAAAACCTAAGAATATAGTAAGTGCACTTGGGCAGAACACATTTCGAGACGCGATGATAGCTGTTGGCATGACAGACGAGGAAGAGAAGGTGCCCGATAGTACGGCCACCGCGGAGATGGAAGGATGAGAAGAGTTTGCATGGAACAGCAAGAAGGCTTGTGAGCAGTGCAGGCCTATGAGCGATGGTAACGGCATCGAACGGTCTTCATACAACAGTCGACAGACAATGACTGGTTGTGATGATATACATCTCGGTATGTATGATCACATACTGCTTCTAGTTCACTCGTCGTCCCAGACACTTGTAAACATTTGAAATGGGTGCCAATCTTCATTGCCAGAAAGGGTAAAACCTATTCTTATTTTTTTTATACATTGCATGACACTGTTATGTTATTCTTTGTTTACGTTCCTCACAATGGTATAGTTGAGTGAAGAAAGCCGAGGCATGTAAATAATGTGCTCACCACACATGTAGATGATCTGCATTTATAATCAGGAAAGAGCCCATTGATACCATTATAATAACTTCCAATGTGGAACGGAAGACAATGCAGCAACGCGAGTCAGATTTCAGTTTATTTTAAAGTACCCTGTGAGCTAAGAATATCTTAAGTCGGGTTTCATCAATAAAAACCACACACCGTTTCCACGACAGCCATAACACATCGGAGAAAAACAAATGACTCGTACAAATGAATGGAAATGTAAGAAATCATATCATTTAAAATATAAAGTGTATTTTAAAAATGTTTGCGCTATTTAAGCTATCAAATAAAGTGCAAGATTATGCATGAAAAGTTCCAGTGGTAAAACTAATGGCAAATGTACAGCTATTTTTCTCAATTCACTGCTAGATGTCCTCCCCACGCTTGTGTGGGTTTTGGGCGTTACTTTACCATCTTTCACCCCGTGCCGGTCAGCGCAAGTTAATGATGGTGGGTAGCATACGAGTTCGGTACAACAATGATTTGTGCTGCACTGCCGTCTGCTCGTCACAAATACTCGAATCCTATAATTATATTTTTATTGAACATATGAAAAAGTTACATATTTTTGAAGGTTCAGTAGCAAAAAAAAATACGATTTATTTTTTCTGCCAGTTGGTTCATTGGGAATTTTGAATATGTTTTTAATGCAGCAAAGGAAAAAGTTAAAGGTGCTTCAGAACGCCCCTCTTATAGGGTAGTTGGCCTACTCTTCCACACTGGTCAGATGTCTTGTAAGAGGTAAGAGGACCCTCACTTTACTACACCTGACCTGTGGTGTGCCTATTTATACTGTTAGGTGGACAGAGAAGGGGATGATTTAAGAAACTTGCCCCACTTCTTCGAATCCACAACCTACAGATTGCAAGCCCTCTGGATTGCAGTGAATAAATACATTAAATTAATTATACAATAAGATAATTGGTTTTTTACCCTTATATCTGGCAACAAAACTGGCACCTTTTTTTACAAGGAGTCATGTTTGCATTGACCACAATACCTGCAGTCGGAATGCAAACAAAAAACATAACTCTGATAATGTATGCACTGTCCTTGAAATTGATTGGTCCACACCTGAGACAGCTTTCTTTAGAGCCTAGTCTCACATGGTATTGGACCAGATGATGCCACAAGGTGTCATCTGTTTGCATTTCGACTGCAGGTATTGTGGTCAAGGCAAACATGACTCCTTGTAAAAAAGGTGTCAGTTTTGTTGCCAGATATAAGGGTAAAAAACCAATTATCATATTTTGTTACTGGCAAATGAGGTTCCAATGGTGGAATAATTATACAGTTATGGTAGTTGCTTGTACCGTAGTCAACGGACAAATGTACTCGTTGTGCAAAAAAGGGCCTTTCTGGGACTATAAAAAAAAATACTTTTTCGTGAATTTTTTAAATGTAACCCGTATTTTCAAAAGCTCTGAAAACGACACTTGATTTGTTCGTGCGTCGTTGGATTTTGACGTCTGGGAAAATGGAAATGTCCCTTTCGAAAGATCAATGATGTCGGAGGCAACCCTTTAAATCATAATGGAGAGTCACGTCTTGACAGACACACACACACAGACGCGCAGCGCCGGGCTCCACGCGCGCGACACTCAGAGGCTCAGCTTCCCTTCCAACGTGACCTGGACCCGCAATCCACAATGGAGCAATTAAAATTCACACCACCATTCAAGGTTAGTGCGCTGCTAAACAGCCACTCTTTAATTGCCTCTAATGACCACGTCTGGTGTGGGGAATTTTTTTTTTATCCCTTGAGAGACCGATGGTTAAAAGTTGACCGCCTACCTGCCTTTGGGAATGTTCTTTGACATTTAAGGCTCAGGGCAGCGCTAAGACCTTTTGGCCCAAGTTTTGTTAACCTGTATTGGTTGTGTTATGCTTGCGTATAGAATCAAATTTGTCAGTGAAATTATGACATGAGCATGAGGCCACAAGTGGTGGTGTTGGAAAGGAGGAAACCTCCAAAGTGGCTCAATACCTGTCTGGATTGTGGCATGCTACTGGACTTTGAGAAAATATGAGGACATCATGAATATGGTGATGATTAGGGCCAGATTAAGTTTGAGGCGTCCCAGTGCTGTTCTACTTTTGGAAGGCCCCTCTTTCTCTGTCCAGTTCCTTCCCTCGATTATGTTACCACCACCCATGCCCTATGCAAAATGCTCTATTGTTATTTACATTGCCTCTTTCAGTTCTAGTATTTTCAAATGTGATATATGAAATTGTAAAGGTGAATCAATGTTAAAATGAAAAGTTATTTGCCAATATTTTAATTTTGGCACGTAACTGGTAGCAAGTAGTGATAATGTGGCTTTAATTATCAAATTACCTATCATAGCACTACAGTGATGTGTTTGAACCATTCTAAACCTATATACCCAAAGCACTAGGCTTGCAGCCCCTAATACCATTGCATTAATTGGGGTTAACCAATGAAGATTAATGAGGAAACGTTGGTTATATTATCTCTTATGGGTTTCCTCAAGCGATGTGTATGTGTAAAAAAACATTGGCTTGTCAGAAAGCATGGCTTTATAAGAGTGTTCATGCTGCAAAAGATTCGTATCTAGATATGAAGATTATCTTCATGTATAACCAAGTAGGAGCTCATTGATTAATAGAGGTCACTTTCAAGGAACACCTGGGATTCAATGCAAAGTGTTGTTGTGCTCCCATCGAGTTTTGCGTTTGTACCCTAAACCGGAAGCAATTAACGAGCGACAGATAATTAATTAACTATTAAATTAAGCTGGGCCAGGTTTGACAACCTGTGCTTCTCCTGACAAATGTTGGCTCGTCTCGGGAGAGTGAACGCGTTGATGGGGAGGTGTTGTCCACACGGCCCTCATGGGGCCACTCAAGAGTGTGGAGCTCGATTACCTGCGCCTCAAAATTGTCCGTGATTTTCCACCACCAAAAAAAGAGTTCCCTACCCCACCAACCTCTCTACCTATGACTGTGATTTTTATTGTTGTTGTTAAGTGTGATTGAGCTCAACTTAGTTGCCATGTAATTAAAATGTTACTGTTCTTGTGCAAACGGTAATTAATTTAACGAAATGTGTGGTATGATGACATTTTAATTAGAAATCTGGACCATCATTGTCAGCTAGCAATGACTTAATTAAAAACATATATATATAAAGTTATGGTCAAACACTTTGGCTTTTTTTAATATGGAATCACAATGGTGCCACCTTCACTCGCCTGCACGCGAGCATTCAACTGCTGCACGAGGCTGAACTCATTCAGACTCTGCCTTCTCGACAGACCTGTTCTCCCCCTGAAGACGGCTGCTTGCGTTGTGGCCGAGACGTCGTGAGAATTATTTTATTATGTTTTATTTTTATTATTTTATTATTTTCCTTCTACGTGACTTTACCGAAAGAACTAAGAAGATGAGGCTGAACTCTTTGACTTTACGCTGGTCTACGGGAAAAACCCGGCCTGGAGACCGCCACGTCGGAGCAAACCACGTACAGGAGGGAACCTTTGGCTGCCATTCCTTGAGTGCGGTACCCATCCCAGCTCGTAGAATGTGTTTGTGAATTACCGTCGAATACGCATTTACGTGCCTCTTGGTCAAATATGTAATTCTTGACTGCAATACAGCAATGAAGATTGGAGTGACAAGGCAATGTACTGTGCTCCAAAAAGAATGCCCATAAATGCTGGTTCAGATCCATAGTTTCAGACTTTCAAGTCCTCTATGTACAGCGCATATTAAGAGACCGAGTTTAATCCTGCGTTAATAATACAGGAATCAAAAGCGTGACATTCCTGCTGGATGAAGACCCCCCCAATGACCCGTAGGTCATGGGGAATTCTGACCACACTTCATCATGCTGGTTAGTGTGGGTTGGTGAAGATTGGGACCAGGACCGGTTTCTGATATCTGTTAGCCATGACCAGGAATAGAAATAGGGTCACAGGATCCATAGCGCCGCTGATCCCCCCCATGTTAATAACACACTTTGCAAAAAAGAAATGTTGAAATATTGTGCAGCCAGTCGCCCCATTAGTTTAAAATAAATACAAGATGTAATTCTCAGCTGCTCGGCGCCCCCCTGTGATGGTGTACCAAAACAACCCCAATTGTCTAGATTATTACAGAGGCTGGTCTATGCGACTAACAGTGCCGTGAAACTCCAAGAGCCGAGCAATTTTACTTCATCTTGCCAACTCTCCCACGGTCTTCCATGTTTTGCCTCTCTCTCTCTCTCTCGATAGCCACTGTGTAGTTCATTTTGTCTCTCGTCAGTTCTCAGGACGTGTCCGGCCAATGTTTCCACTTTGATTCCCTTTACTTTCGCACAAGCCGCATGATAAACACACAATAAAAATGCCCGTGTGTTTAAGAGAGTGATGATGAATTTTGCCTTTCACATGTCGCTAATGTGCCGTTTGATTAATATACTGGGGTTTATAGCTGTTGTTTGCAGATTTCCACCGAATCTGTGCGCAGCTGTCTCTTATAAAACTTTAGTAAGTTGGTCTCAGGAAAAGACTACAATGGATTGTTTAATAATAACTTGTGCTGTTCTGCTCTTGTTCTGTGCAATCGTGTGCAATTTCAGAAAGTGTTACACTTTACCCGCATGACTCCCGAGTAATTGGGCAGCCGAATGGCCACTCAAATAACTTCGCAGAATTCCATGACAGAGGCTTTCTGTTTGTTTGCTTGTTTGGAAGAAGTTTTCTGTTTGTGTAAAAAGAGTACGGCGCCATGCAGTCATGTCCGTCAAATAGGCGTTGGTAAAAGCATTGTGTATTTCATTTGTAGTGTTGTGCAACTTCCTCATTGATGCCTCAACTTTGTGCCGAGGAATATTCGGCGTCAATATCCTTTTGAAAATCCTAAAACTGAGCGAAGGCATCCCCGAGCCAAAGCGATGTCGGCCATTTGGGGTTGTTGTTGTTGTTGTTGGACTATACTTCACCGCGCCGATCATCTCAGGAGAGTGAAGTCGGTGAAGTCGCGATTCACGGCCAGGGATTCGCTTGAAAATCTACTTTAAATTTTTCACATTTGCGATGGATGTCGCGGCCTCTAGTGACTGCCGGGAAGTTACACGAGTCCAATACCTATAGCACAGCGTGAGCGTTGCAGTCGATGATGGATTGACGAGGCGTCGTTACGTACCCAGCGGCCGCGTGCCTTGGCCACAAGCCACGTGGGTCTGCGCGTGCGTCCGTGTCAACGCGTCCCTCGTCCTTGTTTCGTCTCGATGCAAATTGACAAATGGCCGCTGCCAGCCATGCAGAATAATGACACGGTATAAAATGAAGAATATTTTTAGCCAAAGTAATTATCATCTGTTTTCATAGCCGCGGCATTCATTTTTCACATTAATTAGCAAATAATTTCATCACGACCACCAATTCATTTCTGCGCTCATTATTACGTTGCTAATTGAGCCTCCCCCCCGCCCTTTCCTTCTATTTATTATTATTACTTTTTTGGTTCGTCGTGTGATATGCTTGGTAAACGAATATAAATGTCAAGACAAAATATAGGACCTCGACGTGCCTTGCATTTTTTTACGTAATTTTTTTTTGGAAACCATCTGCTCTTGCATATGAATGTTCGTTTATCCACAGACGCATCACAATGCAAGTTCCCTGTCAGGATTTTTTGACATGTAATGAATATCTGTGAAGATCTGAAACGCATAATTTTATTGTGTTCTGACATGCACTAAATTATTGTGTCCTGTGAATAACACAAAAGCCAAGGTTTTTTTTTCCATTAACTTTTTTTATTCATTTAATAAGTGCCGATGAATGAAATCCAAATATTTTTGGAAGGACAGTTATATTTAAGCCAATAAATGCATTTTGGGCAGAGTCAATAAGTTCAAAGTTCAAATAAAACTCCACCTCATGGATTGTATCCAGCCACAGACAGTTATGATCAGGATGCTGCTGTGAAAATAGCACTGGTAGTTGTGACCACAAAAAACACAAGTATATTTTGGGATCCGGTGAGTTCACTCAACGTGTGCGAACACTCCGTTTTATTTGAATGAGCTTAGAGTTGTTCATTCTACTTTTTCCTGTTTATTGTACATGTTTGTTCGCTTCGTGGGTCATGTCAGTCGGATAAAGTGTGCGGCTTCAAGTCTGCAGGTCATGCACGGAGTTGAAATCCCGCTCGGGAATTTGACTCGGCCTCTTCACATCTCCAGGGGTCGACGCAATAAAAGGAGCACCACTTTGTCCTACACTGATTATTTTATCACTTTATGTGAGGGGAATGACACAATTAACACGTTTTCTCATTGAAAATATGTAAATTTCAAAACATCACTGTCCTGGTCCCAAAAGCAAAGTTTGTGGGGAATAATAGCCATTTTCTGTACTTTTGAAGCATAAGCAATGAGAAAATAACACTTACTGCCCAGGTACAAAAACAAATAGTGAATTATCCTATGGATGGACTGGCCCCTGACATGAGATTGTGGAATTTTGAACCAATGGTTCGGAATTGTAAACAAGGGATGAGCCTCGCTCCACAATCTTTGGCTTTTGATTTGATACAGGGACGAGTTTGTTGATGATAATGATGACAGTTTTTGTCACTCTGGGCGTCAACACCACTGCCAATAACAATCTGTTAGACTTTGTTCCAAGTTGTTCTCTTGAGCATATCATTATGAGTGTGATATGTCTTCTGATGCTGCTGCAAGTAGTTTTAATGTCTGCATATCTGGCATGCGGTGCATTCCAGGGGTAATTCAGACTCTGAAGAAAACACGTTGCATAAGACATCACAAAGTTGTGCCAGTGGGTAAAATTAAACACCACGAAAGCTCTTTACATGAGCCAATTAAACCCAGCAGTAAAATGAGAATAAAGTTGCCGCTTCCTTAAAGTCTTACACAAGGCACAGGTTAATTAAAATAAGATATATTAGTGTTTTCCTCTGTCACTGACAGGCTAGAAATATCTCAAATTGTATGATGACTGGCCTTCGGAAAACATCGCAGTTTATGAAGTCGTACATTTTATTGGAGAGGTAATTGGTGGCTTTGCGGTGGGGGGAGATGTCAGATTTGACTCGATTGAGGTGCAATTAGTTATCACCGATTGAATATATCCGGATGCGTTTCAGAAGTGAAGTATACGATTGCATCACTGAAGTGTAATCAGCTCTCAGTGGAGAATAAATGCATTCGGGGTGGGGGGGGGTAGCTCACAGTTGGTTGAATGTTGAGGTTCAATTAACACTGTGGAGGTGCATAGGAAGGTGGATGTGAATAATGATTCCTAGCTCATTGTCAACCGACTATTGGATGAAGGCATCCCCACACTATGTCAGTTATGGGGGGGGGGGGGGCTATTTGACCATACTTAGTTATGCTGCTTAGTGTGGGTTGGCCATTTGGGGAGGCGAGGACCAGATCAGGTATCACTCCATCTCAGGTTGGCGGATTTATGGCTCGGTCTTCTTGGTTCTTTCGGTAAAGTCACGTAGAAGGGAAGTAATACTGGTAGGAACGAAGTGGACCAGACCACCAATAGATTATATCGTCCGTCCGTCCGTCCGTCCGTCCGTGTATCAACATCGCCCCCTACTGCAAACACTTGGCAGGACCCTACAAAAACCTTTTGACTCAGTGGGGCTTTCCTGGCTTAACAAGTGTAATAATACATTATGTTTATATTCTTTGGTTATTCGTTCCTACCAGCCCACCCCGCAGGGTCCTGTTAAAATAATAAAAATAAAACATAATAAAATAAAATTATTTTATTTTATTATATTTTATTATGTTTTATTTTTATTATTTTATTACTTCCCTTCTACGTGACTTTACCGAAAGAACCAAGAAGATGAGTCCCTGCAGTCACGAAAGCTTTAAATCGAAATTATGGCTCGGTGTTCTAAGCACCGCGCCACCACAGCGTTTTAATACAGTTTTTTTTAAATATTTGCTGCTTTATTCCAGGATGTTTCTGTTGCGCGTCGTCGCTTTGGGATGTTCTGTGTTCATATTTTGTTTGTTGCGGTTGCACCCGACTTAAGAGCCGCATGGCTCACAGGGCTATACCAAATAAATAATAAATTAAACTTTAAACTTTAAACCACATGCCCTATTGAAAAACAAAGGGCTCGCATCTTAGGGGTCGAATTCATATGTTGACGAAGGAGGCGAAAAAAACCCCGGCTTTTACGATTTGTTCCATTGTTGGCAGAGATGACATCGGCAAAACTCGGGCGAAGTGGACGTACGTAAAAAAATATATGTGCACTTCGCCCCAAGTGGGTGCCATGATGGCGAGATGTTAATAACCTCGCCTGGTATACAGGGGGTCGTGGGTTCGATGCAGACCCTCATGTTTGTATATTTGGAGTTTGCATCTTCTCCCCGTGGTCGCGTGGATCTTTCTCCGCATCCTCCGTTTTTTCCCTCCACATTTAGAAACATGCGTTTGCAGTATTTGGCTGCTATGCATTTCCAAGCGATAAGCTACTTCGTTGAGCTATCATTTGTGGCCAGATCGCTTCTGAAAAAGAGCTAGATAGCACAGTCGGCCTTACCTGGTAAAATAAAAATAAATATATATATAGTTTATAGTAACCCTGCATTCCATCATGCGCGAAAGCGGCTATGAGACGAGAACAATGAGAGCTCCGGCGCTTCGGGAGTAAGAGAAACCCACGCAGTTCAATCAATTAACGGGTCCTGCAAAAAAAATGGGCTTCAGATCAAGGTAGACACCTTCCACTAGCAATATCTGATTACTTTTTTCAGAGAAGAGACAGATTTGTTCAAACGTGCTGGTTCAGGAGGAATAATATTAGGAAAAGAGGGTAAAAAAAACGGAGGACCCGTGCTTTCTTCCCCCCCGCTCGCTCCAATTGCCAGCACGAAAAGGAGCAGAGATTAGTTGCGTCCACTCGTTCTCATTGTTGGCCCAGACGCTGGCTCCCACGTTTTTTTTTTGTTCGCGTGTGAAACGCTCCGCTGACTGGCGCGTCGCTCGCTAGGGACACACGCCCCTTCTCTCCCCGCACGCTTGACCCTCGGAATGACGGATAACGTGTCGACCACCGGGAAATGAGGTCAAGAAGCAATTTTCACCGACGGACACGTAGAATGTGGTAGACGTCCACTGGGCGGAAAGTGGCACTCCTCAACCGTGTTCTTCCTCCTGCTTTCACCGGCTTCTGTAAAGTGACGTTATGACTGTAATGTATGACTGGAGGAGAGAGAAAGAGTGATCATTAAAGTGTCAACCCCATCAGGTGCCCCATCAGGAGTCCCTGACGTGATCACGATGCCATCACGTCACCAGCTCCCACCCTAGGGAGTCACGGTAACTTTATTTAATCAGGTAAAAATTGCCCGGTTCATAAGAGACACTTTTCTACAAAATGACATGGACCAAATCTGAACATAACAAGAATAAGAGACACACACTGCACGGTTTCCAACTCATCAAAAGGTTCCGTTGTTAAACATTAAATGTGTACTTCATAAAGCAATCAATTACTTTCGTGCACATGGCATCATTGTCAGCCATGCTTTATCCACTTCTGGATGAAAGTGTTGCCAAGCTGTCACCATCTGTACAGATCAGAGTGCTGTATGTATACCTCGGGCAGCTGTTGAAGACAGGTCAGGATGAAATTGATTAAATAAATGGGTGGACAAGAGGAGGTTGGTGTCCTTCTAGAAAAAAAGTGAACTTAATAATGAAAAAAAGCACAAGAAAGCTTTTAAACTGTGTATATATCCCTGCTGTGACATGTTAATCATAAACATGGATATAGACACAGAACATTTAACAAAGGAAGCCTGGAGAGATGGCAGTGAATGGTTATGTTCAATCAGCAGCATTGAGTACAACAGTTGGCCAAACCCCTTAATTATCCTTGCATGCTGTGCCATTCAGTAATTATTTGCGGAGCCTAATTAACAGTCTCTTAGTGCCAGTTGGATCAACCACTGCACCATTGCATTGGCCCCAGTGATCACGTGTCCACACCGCCACCACACCAAGTTACAAGACTCGTCAAATCGCTTTCTTGGGACCCAATACTCATGTTATTGGCTTATACGTTTTGCACGCTGTCAGTAATTGATTACCGCACGCGTTTACTGCAGGTGAAGGGGTGCAGGAGCACATGATGAATTAGAGCGTTTGCTTTATTCGCCTGGGAGGAGGTGGGCTCTCATCAGGTGAATGTAGCGGAGGGAGGAAGGAGGGGGGGGGGTCTGCGCAGCGTGGACCGACAAAACACAACGAGTGGCGTGCTCCGTGAGTTGCCCGGTGGCCGCGATTGATCCCGGCACGTGAAGTGTCATCGCCCGCTTGAGACCGTCGCACCGATGAATTTGCGTTACGTGGCTAATTGGCATCTGTTGTCGCGGGCGGTGACATTGATGGGCGTGCATCTGGCAGGTGCAAATCACTCTCCGCGAAACGGGTCCGCATCCCTCGACGCTAAATATTATCAAGCCGTAGCGTGCGTGCACGAATGCTCAGAGAGCCAAACTAAGGCGCCATGATGTATGCCTGCAAGCCAATTTACACTTCTTTGAAGTCCCATTCATTTTTCGATTTAAAGCTTTCGTGACTGCAGGGATTCATTTTCTTGGTTATTTCGGTAAAGTCACGTAGAAGGGAAGTAATAAAATAATAAAAATAAAACATAATAAAATAAAATAATTCTCACGACGTTTCAGCTACAACGCAAGCAGCCGTCTTCAGGTGAAGAATGAGACACTGGCAATGAGACACTGGCAGTCTCATTCTTCACCTGAAGACGGCTGCTTGCGTTGTAGCCGAAACGTCGTGAGAATTATTTTATTTTATTATGTTTTATTTTTATTATTTTATTACTTCCCTTCTACGTGACTTTACCGAAAGAACCAAGAAGATGAGTCCCATTCATCATTCTTTTCCCACAGAGAGCGAAAGCGCCTTGCGAATGGCTACGTGCAGCAAAGAACTAAAGGTGGAGTGGCGTGGCGATGTGGGCGAATTGATGAACGGAGAGGACGAGTACATACAATCTACGCTTTAAGATTGTCGGATATTTTGCGCGATGTTTTTTAGTCTTGACCGTAAGACTCGTTCGCTCTCGTGAGTGCAGTTGATCGCCCTCGTGCATGGCTGACGATGCATTTCCGGCTTTTCGCTGCGTTTTATTTCGGCTTGCTTTAAGTCGCGTATAACCTTTATGGAGGGAGGAAAAAAATATCGCCTCTTTAAAAAAAAACTCACGTCGTGAGGTGCACTTTGGGCTCCCAATAAGTTCCAAGTGTCGCTGACCTCCGGCTGACCTTACTTGGCGTTATGTTCTAGGGCGACTTTTTTCTATGATTGCGGTTAACAAAAGGAAACGGTGGAAGGTGATGGGGGAGATCGATGAGTAATTATCAAAACTTGCGGATGGCTGCTGGAAAGCTTTCATTTAAGACACAGAATCCCTTGTGATGGTAAATGTTTTCAAGCTGTTCTTAAAAAATGGAAAATGTGAGCTGTGGTCAAAGAACTGCTGCCACAATTTTTTTTTTGTTCAGACGTGTCTGTATGCGTAATTTGGAGTTTGATTTAATTGCCTTTCAGAATTTTTTTCAAAACTCTGAAAGGACTATATGGATTCCTTTGTAGTACATAAACGTAACTACTGCAATTCGCGGGGTCCCTTGTGGCTATCTACAAAGCTGTAAATGAAATTTCAAAGCCGGTCATACTTGCAGAAGGGGGTAAAAAAATAAAAGAATCCCTCACCCTAATTGCATTTTCCATCCAAGTGAATGGTGGCAATTTGCCATTACGTGCGGCTCAGCTTTAGCTCTAAAGGCGAGTCGATCTCGGCCTCGTAAAGTGCCAGCCTCTTGTCGCCGGCTCTACCTGCCAATTGGGGACCCATGCAGTGCCGCGCGGGGGCCGCGACAATTTCGGAGGGGTTCTTCGCAACGCCGAGTCGGTCGTCACGACGGACCTGACATTGCGATTCACTTTGGCTCTTTCTTTCTTTCCTTCTGACTGGGTGACAAAGCCAAGAGTGAGTGACCTTTGCCATTAACATTGAGCACTTGCCTGCGGCTCCGACCTGACTGACATACTCGGGGTGGCAATTTGTGGCAATTTGTGGCAATGAACGCACACGCGTACACAGCCCCCTTTTGCCAAAAACCACAGCTGGATGAGTGTCTCCCGACGCTGTGAGGGTCATGGGTTTTTGTTTTTGACCATACTTCACTGCGCTGCTTAATGCACCTTGGTAAAGACAGGAAGCACATATGTTGTAGACCAGTGTAGTACAACAATGGTTTGTTTTTCTGCACTCACACTGCTGGAAAGATAGTACCGCAGCAGCCTAAAACACCTGTTAAGCATTGCGGTCACCCCACCCGGGCACCATCCAGACTCAACTCTACTTAGCTGCCAATGTCTGACAAGATCGGGCATCATTCTGGGCGATTTGTTTAACACGTAGGCTTTCACGACCAATATCATCCGTATTGGTCGCGAAAGCCGACGGTGATTTGTTAACAGCCTTTCGCGACCTGCGTACATGCAAACCTAAATGGACGCACCGCACACACCCATGCGTAATTAATACTTCAGCTGACCACGAGGCATGCAATGCCGCTTCAATTCACTAGCTTAACAATTGGGTGCGTGAGAACGTGTTATTTACGCCTTGTTGCAAACGTAACCGTTGCATTAAAGCGCACGTGGTGAACAATCGTGCGCAGACGAGATAGATAAATATTACAGGAGCAATTGAGTCTTGAATTGGATCACAACCATGGAATTATGTTGATTAATCAAATCAATGGGAGGGGCGGTGCGTGGGGCGAATCGCTAAATGCCACTGTTACATATTTGTGTTGTTAAAACATTCCTACTAAAGTTATTGTGTATATATATACAAATGTGTGGGGAGCGGTCGTGTAACTGTTACCGCGCTGTGCTACGAACCCGCTCACGGCCAACACCAGTGACGATTATCTGAACCGGTCCTGGGCCTCCCCTAGGTCGACTCAGCCTCAAATAAGTACCTGAGGCGGTGTGTAAACATCGTCAATGGGAAGACAAAGGCGGCCGGGCGTGGTGCTGGCCACCCACCTCCTCGTGTGTCGCGTCGGCCTTCATAGGTACTCGCTAACAGCACTTGCCCCAACAGTCTGTTAATGCGACACGGGGGGGAGGCTTTGTCTATATGTACATAAATAAATGGCAAACACAAAATGTTATGGCAAGATGTTAACGTACTTTACTGCAGAACGACAAATACCCCCCCTGACGGCAGTGTCTGTGGAACTCGTCGATGATATTGTGGTACAGCGGGGGCTGGAAGTAAGCACACCTTATATAAGCACAGTTCTGATATAAGCAACACATGCTTACTTTACACTCCTTGGGGCTGGGGGTGGCAAAAGGCAACTTCTCATCTCACCACACTACTTTACATATAAGCACAGATGGACTTGCTCCCAATGAGTGTGCTTATATCCATCCTTTGGTGCAGTTGCGAATTACGTGATTCAAACACGCCATACAACAGGTTGCCAAATGAACACGCGAGAGACACCAGACCATGGAAAAAGATGTTCACTAACATCACCTTTGTCTCGACTAGACACTGCAGCACTGTTGCGCTCAGACAAGTAGGAATGCGGTCCATTATCTTTGCCATTTGCATTGTTACGAAGTGTCCCGTGTTTGTTAATAAGGTTTTACGTCCATTACTCTCCGCATTAATTTTCGACAATCTGCGATAAGTGTGAGTGATTTTGTTTCTGCGTTGGAATAACGCACGTGGTGGGGGAGGCGGGACACACACACACACACGCGCGTACACTCACACGGTGTAATTAAGTGCTATGTTGCTCTTTGTTTAGATAAACTCACCGGAATAATCCACTCCGTGCCCCGGGATGACGAAGACGACACGAGTGAGTTTGAATTTTCACCTCCACAGCGGGAGGGGGGGAGGGCGGGGTGGGGTGAGGAGGCAAGGAAGAGGGCACCCTGTGGAGTGGGGTGGAGAGAGCAGACGTTTGGAAATACAGGTTGAAGAATGGTTACAAAAGACTGGTTCCAAAATTGAAGCCTGTCGAATGATCTGCCATGGGGATTTAAAATGCCGCTCCCCACCTCACCACCACATCCCACCGCTTCAACACAATTGGGGCTTGAGTGACCACGCATGCATGTGGAGGGTAGGAAATTGTGCGCGATGCTATTCTCAATTGAAATATTTTCACTTTCTTTTCAGAAAAGTATTTCGCCATTCTTCATGCAATCTGCCCGCTACATTTGTGCGTCCTGACTTATTTTCCAGAAATGTAACATTACGTTTCACAGTAATTGGGGTCGTATGCGCACTGGCTTGGTGATGTGAATACATTTATTTGTTACGTTTGTTTTGATTTTATTATTTTTGTCAATTGACAATATGTATAATCGTGTCATTTAGACAAGACGAGGCTGTGAAACTTAATGGCCACATTATTCCCCTTGTAGACCTGTGATGATTTTACATTCGAGTGCAAGGGCATGCGTGCGAATTTACGTGCGCATGTAAGTGTTTGTGTGTGTGATTCCATGTATGGGGAGCGGTAGTGTAGCGGTTAGCGGTCTGTGCTACGAACCTGGCCACCTGGTTCGATCCTCGCTCACGGCCAACACCGGTGACGATTATCTGGGCCTCCCCTAGGTCGACTCAGCCTCAAATTTGTACCTGGTGTGATGTGTAAACATCGCCACTAGGGAGACAAAGGCGGCCGGGCGTGGTGTTGGCCACCAACCCCCTCGTGTGCTGTGCCAGCCTTCATAGGTGTTCGCTAACAGCACTTGCCCCTACAGGCTATACGGGGATCTTTATATTTTTTGTGATTCCATGTACATGCGAGGTGCACCTTGCTTGGCACAAGGGTCGTTGTGACGTCACCGCTACTTTGTGGCGAACGGCGGTTGTTGATGTTGTATATCCATGTTTGTACACATGTGTGTGTGTGTTGACGTGCATGTATATATATTTTTTACGGGAAGCGGTAGCGTAGTGGTTAGCGCACGGCGTTACAAATTGGCGATCCGAGTTCGATTCCCGTCACAACCAAGGTCAGTGACGAATATCGTCAGCAGCCCTGGGCATCCCTTGGATTGAATCGGCCTTCAAGTGAAGCACCTGGCGTGGCGTGTAAACTTTAGCCCTTGGTAAGGAAAGGCATCTCAGTGTGGTGTTCACAACACCGCCTCCTTGTGCGCCATGTCGGCCTTAACAGGTCCTCACTTACATTAATTGCCCCTCACCCCACCCCACAATCTGTGAAGGCTACGTGGGGCACCTTTGTCCTTTTGTAATGACGACTTGACACACTTCTCTTGAGATGGCACTTTATTGACGACACGTTCACTTGACATCAGGCGGAGACCCCCACTGCAACAGCCCCGAGTCTCCCACGCATCTCCCCCTTTTATACCGACACGAGGCCACGCCCACCTTCTCGATCATTCTCGCTGACTCTGGACGCTCCCTCTACTGGCAGACTCCGCCGTCCTCTTCCGTCACCTAACCACGCTCCCTTCTCGAACTTTCCCGTAGCCACCAGTCCTTTCACACTCGCAACTGATACCCCTGTCATTACCTCCCGTGGCCATTAGTCCCCTCACACCGCATGCAGGCTCTATTGACATTACACTTGTACGCACGTGTATTCGTCTGTGTGCGCTCCAGGCTCGGGCAGCGTCAAGGAAAACTACGCCCTCTCCGATGGCGAGGAGACTCGCCCACCCCCACCGCCCACCCTTTCCGCAGAAGTCGCGCCGGCCGATTCGGTCAGCAACCCAAGTTCCAGCGTCACCTCACCCTCAAGTTCTACCGTTTCACTTCCGCCTCCTCCTCCTCTTCCTTCTCCGTCAAAAGAAGAGGGGGGCGCGAGGCAGGCACCCGCTGCCACGGTGGTGCCTAAGATCCACGTGGCCGGGAAGGCCAGCGGCAGGAGGAGGAGGTGGAAGCTGCGGCGGACCTGCAGACGGAGGCGTCACGTGCTCCAGTCCTCGCTTCCGTTCTGCCCGCCGCCCAAGTCGGCGCTGTCGCACCTCAACGAGCTGAGGCCGGGACTCAGCTTTCAGCTGGCATCGCACACGGGTCCTCCCCACGCCCCGCGCTTCACGCTCGCCGTCGAGGTCAACGGCACCACCTTCGTCGGCGCCGGCGGGAGCAAGCGCGAAGCCAAGCGGCGGGCGGCCGAGCGGGCGCTGCGCTCCTTCGTGCAGTTCCCGGACGCATGCGAGGCTCACCGCGCCATGGGCCCCGCGGCGAGCCTGCCGGCCTGCTTGGACTTCGCGTGTGACCCCTGGGACCCGAGCTGCTGCGACCCGGAGCGAGGCCTCGCCGACGACGGCCTGCCGGAGTTCGCCGACAATCGAGACGAAAACTCGCAGAGTGCGGCGAGGACGGAGCCCAGGAGCTGCCCTCCGGGGGAACTCCACGTCAACGCGACAAAGTCTCCTTGCTGCTCCTCCTGCTGCTGCAGCTGCAGCGGCTACTGCCGCCATTTTACAAGCTTGCCGGCTCCCAGCGATGCCAATTGCCTCCCTAAAGATTCGGACGCCGCGGGAGCTTTTGTCCGACCGGCTCCCGCCGGAGCGTACGGGAGGTACCCGGGCCACGACTCGTGCGGTTTGCCGCAGCAGAGTCTGCACCGAGCGGCTCCCTGCAGGCGTTCGCTGACCAGGGTCCTGCAGCCGGGCCGACCGTCCGGCGACTTGCACCCCCTTCCGCACCCCCTCCTGCACCGTCCGTGCAGGACGTCTAAAGCGGAGCCCTACAGGAGGTCTGCGATCAGCCATCTCGGTTCGGTGATGCCTCAGACTGGGGGCAGGAAGGCTGGCGTGCCTATCGATGGCCAGGGCTGCGTGAAGAGCCTGCAGCTGAGCGTGAAGGCATGCGCTTTCCGGTAGATCACAGCTGCTGTGTGCATTGTGGGTCACCAGTCGTTATAAGGAGAATCCTCCCTGCAGACAAAGCGAGGTGACCTGCGAAGAAAAACGAACGATCCTCTTGACTACTCTGTCTCATGGGCTCTCATTTATTCGGCTTTACAAATAGTAGAAGATTATTAACAACTGGTTGGCACATATTAATTTAATAACGCCACTTCGGTTTGATTCATTTACACGATTGAGGGTCACGTTTCAAAAATACTTTTATTGGTCTCCATTTTATCATCTTGTTGGTGTTGTTTCTCTTTCTTTCTATCTTGTTTGTAGAGTTGCGTTTGCCTACTTAGCATGTAGCATGTAGCTTGTATACACATTTAAATAAATCATGGTAAATCAATTCCCACAAGTGTGACAATGTATGTGAGAACGAACATATCCAATTTATTGTCTAATAGATATGATCAGTTTTCTTCAATGGGAATGAATCGCTTGGTGTTGTTCAAGGAACTCCGAATCGTTGCAAGTGGGCCACAGCACAGGCCTAACCCGTGTCACCAACTCCATGGATTGCGTGGGAGATGTCGCAGTGAAATCGCGTGGTGAGCTTCTTCAGCCAACCCTTCTGATACCCCTCCCCCATACCCCCCTTCGCCTCCTCTCCGTGACAAATAAAATTCACTGCGGCCCTTCTTCTTGGCAGTCGCCCGAAGAGAGACCACCACGCTGAAATGACGTAACCTGCCACGGGACGAAAGCGATGGGGTGAGAGAAAATGATGATTTGAACAAACAAGATGATGGTGACAGACTGTCATCGTTCGGGGAATAGCCGAGGTGGTAGAAATCGGGTGCGGGGGTGGGGTGGAGAAATGAACAACAATTAGGAACAATCCCTGACGGGGAGAGGAGGGATGCAATCCCAATCGCCGGGCTCCCAGGGACAGCAATAACGAGACGGCGCAGCAGGCCCAGGTGTCACTCGTTACCTGAGATGATGAACTACTTACCCCTGCCCACCTGTCTGTTTTGTGCCACGTACCGTGTGCCCTTTGTGTAAAGCGCTTTGCAAACAAGTTTTTTCTTCTCTCCTGATTTTGTATTCTTCTGAAACGGCACGCGCACGAGGGATGGTACAAAACAAATGTTTTATGACGGCGATGCTGAAAAAGTCGCAGAGGGTGTGTGTTCTTGTACTTTATTTATCGTATATCCATAAAATGTTCGGCCTAATAAGCTATTATGATGGCGCATTGTTACGTACGAACCATAACATAGATTTACCGGTTTGGTGCGCGCAGGCTAATGTAGTGAGACGTACTGTAAGCTTCCAATGTGTAAGTGTACGCTGTACCTTTTTAATATACTGTTTACAGCACTATCTGATCGCTCCTTTGTGTACATTTCAAGCAGTCGCTTGAGGTTTGACCCTGGTTGTCGGCAAGGTACCTTACCAAGGTATTGCTTCCATGCCAGAAGGGGGATCCATGATTTAGTTCAAACATATTTACGAGTGATGGCATGGTGGGCAGAGTGACGGCGAAGTGGCTGGAAGCACTGCACTATAAACGTAGAACCTGAGTTTGATTCCCAGCAATGGCTAACATCAGTGATAAGTGGTAATTGAAATGGGCCTGGACCACTCCTTTTTTTCACCAAATCTGCACTCACCGCCTTGGTGAAATATGGTCAAACAATTCCCATTACCAACATGACACGGGGTGGCCTTCATCCAGCAGTCAATTGGTAAGGACGGGGGTGTACATTTATATATTGATGTCATGGCAATGATGCTGATTATACATTCCTAAATAATGACACAGATCACTTTTGGAACGCAGGCTGTTGTTAAAAAAAATACATCTGTGTGAGCGGACAAAAATACACGTGGCTAACAGAGAAAAGTGAGATTCCAAATCCAATGATGATGCACCTTGCTCACCTCTTATAATCTCACCTTCCTTGGTGAGCCGTGCACTTTTTTCCCATTGTGTGTCGAACAATTCAATGGATTTACTCTCATTCAAGACAGTCTTAACTCTGATGTGGTTATCGGCTGCATGCGTGACAGGTCTGTAGACGTGGGGGGGGGGGCTGGATGGATATGTCTGGATAGCACAAAGCGTTAGTAATTTTTTTCTGTGAGACTGTCGTTCCCTTAAAATATAAAGCGGCACCAGCGTTGTCAATTTGTTCTCAAGCGCTGCAGTTTTTTTTTGCTGTTTTCTTTTTTGTGGCAGGAGTTATTTAGTAGGCTATTGATCGTGCTTATCGGCTGAGCCAGTGGTTATAGCTCTCTGTTGGGAGATTGTAAATCATTGCCATGAGTTGACAAACCATATAGTCGTGCATTAGCTTTGAATTACTGTGTACTGGGTGTGCGCTGTATAATTTTGCTTCAGAAACGGATGTCCTAATTATAGACCCCACATCAGCTTAGCCAAGGCTAACACTGAATGGACAATTTAAAGCATGGCTGACAGTACTGTAGTTGACCATATCATTAAATAAAAATTAGACTTTTTAAAAATATGGTTTAGCTGTAATCTATTGGTGTTTTCTCCGTCGAGGCTATTGTAATGATGTAAAATCAACAATTTTACTCGCATCCGTTGCACCCTATAGTTTGGACGGTATGGAATAAAATTACAAAATACATTTGTGTCTGTTTCATAGTTACTTCATTGCCCTCATCACGTACGTATTTCTGAGTTTTAACAATTTACTCACATTCAAGGCAGTCTTAAATGTACCACGTGACCGATTGCCAAACTCGACCCACGTGACGTGAAGGGGTGCTGATTAATTTGAATCGACATTGTGTCACGTGGGACACGTGCGCACGAGCTATCATTGACCGAATCAGCGCTCTCCACGTCACATGGGACACGAACGCACACGTATACACACACACACATTCTCGATATTAATTATAATCAGCACTCCTATGCCCCATGAGACCCACGTACACAAATACACCAACCGTTCTCTAATATATATGAAGCATTGTAAGCAGAACTGTATTCACTACATCACGTGGGACAAACGTACACAGGTCCTTATATAGTGTAGTATTTGAATAGGCGCGCTTTCGTCACATGGGACGCACATGTACAAAGTCCAAGATCTTCAATTTAGCCTTAAAAGACTTTTGGGGCAAGTGCTGTTAGCGAGCACCTATGAAGGCCGGCACGACACACAAGGGGGTGGGTGGCCAACACCACGCCCGGACGCCTTTGTCTCCCAAGTGGCGATGTTTGAAACACCGCACCAGGCACTCATTTGAGGCCGAGTCGACCTAGGGGAGGGCCAGGACCGGTTCAGATAATCGTCACTGGTGTTGGCCGTGAGCGGGAAGCGCTACACTGCCGCTGATGCTTGGAAAGCCGAGTTGGAGTTCACAAGAAGCCACAAACAAACGCCTCCTCGTGAGAAACCCGACAACGGAGAAGATCCCTTGGCTTCGGTCTTCCGCGAAGCTAATGGGCCACAACAATACACCGCATCCACTGCACAAAGCGTGGCAGCAAATGCGGATGAATATAATTGATGATGATTCACAAATGGGAAATAAATCAATAAAATCCCCTGTCAATGTGCGAATGTGGTCACCACCCAGAACAGGCCACGATTCGATTCGCGACACACAGCGTTACTTCTGCGGAATTTATCTGGCTCGATCACCTCAATATAATAACATCATCGTTGTTGCTCTACGAGTCTACATCATCATTAGCCACATGAAAATGAAGATTCGAATAAACGTTCGATACGTTACACGGGGCATACACCAGTATTGACTGACGCAGAGACACGAAGAGTTGGAGGCACTCTGTTTACTATACGGCCTTAACAGTTAACACTTGGTAACTATGGTCCCCAGTCAGGACAGCTGGTAAACTGCCTGACTGGCCACGCCAAGAGGGTGAAGAAGGAGATGACGGTGAATGCTCCAGCAGCACGACGGGATCCCACTCCAAACGACAGCCCCGAACTCCCCTCCCGGGGCCCCTCTCATACTGTCAACGTGGCCTGGCTCTGCCCCCGGACACGCCCACAGCCACGCCTCCTTCTGGAACCTACTAGCGGGTTCTCGATGTGCCCTTTCCGTGACCATTCCCCTACATCCCTCTCTGGTCTATCACGTGGCCTGCTGTCAGTCAGGGCTGCTGCAAGCTGTAGATCCCCTTCCCAGCCAGCAGCCAGCGCTGTGCTGCCACGTGACCGATTCTATGTCACTACACACGTAATCACATTTGCTGAATTACTTTGTTAAACAACCCTGCACCTTCACACACACAGTGTAAGCATGTTGTGCTGCGTTGAACTGCAAAATAAGTTAATGGAAACTAAACCAATTGTTTTATTTTGTCGGGTAAGGCCCATTGAGCTAAATGGCTATTTTTCAGAAGCGACCTGACCACAAATGATAGCTCAAAGAAGTGGCGTATTACGTGGAAATGTATCGCAGCGAAACACTCTCAATGTATGTTTATAAGCGTGGAGGGAAAACTCGCAGCACCCAGAGAAAAGTCCACACGAGAACATGCAACTCCAAATATACAGACATCGGGGTCAGGATCGAACCTACGGCCTCCTGTATACCAGGCGATGTATTTAACATCGTGAACACCAGACTTTGGGGTAGCGGGGCACATTGTGAATAATAAATATCATCGGCCAGTGGCATAGTTTTCTCTCCGACCATAGTTGCTATTTCCATGAACTTCAACTCCTTGATTCCTTGACAAGGGGAGAACTTGGATAATTGTATTCCTGCATCACGGCAAGGCTCGTGCCATGCACGCTGCACCACGTGTGTGTTTTGTTGTGAAACGCGACCCGCACGTGAAACAGAGGGGCTGCTGACAAATCCAGCTTCCATTACTCTGTCTGCAGAAGACTCTGATCGTTAAATTGCAATTAGCATTTCGCGGTTGATTTCCATAAAAAAAAATGCTCATTCAATCAAACGCCAATTACAGACAGGACAGGAGACGTGGCACGGCCCACGGGCGCGAACACAGTATATAATGATGCACAGCACAGTACTTCATAGGCAAATTAGCCTGGGTTGTAGATACAGATTCGATCTCTCACTCGTTGGACGTAAGGCATGCCACTCACGCACATATATCATACTAGTTCATACGCTTGTCTTCGCCGGGTAAAAGTTTTAAATAAATATCATAATGAACCTTATATGGGTTTTTTTTACAATTTTTATCTACAATCATACAATAATAACTGCTCCAAAAATGTGCATTTTTCTGAAAAAAAATTGTTGATGTATTCATTCAACTTGTTATATTTAGAGATATACCCATTGGAAACCACTCAATTTAATGATTCCGTTCTTTGTTGCTATTATATAGAGCAAAACATCAATTAACTTAATACTCTTTGATGGGAAGCTCCTATCTTTCACCGGTTTCTAATTATTCAGATTTGAACATAAAATGTATATGTTTTCGTTTAAAACCACTTGAATCGGAAATATCTCAAAAACAATAAAAGATGGAACAATAGTTATTGATTAAATTTGATTTTCTGTGTAATGCTCTATCAAAAGAAAAAAACGCAATGTTATATTTGTAACGGTTTCTGAATGACACGCACAAGCATGTTAATGGGACACATCAATATCGAGACTTGGGGGCCTTAAAATGAAAAAAGCTACGATTTTTCTGATTTTTCCTGTTGTTTGTGCCCGAAAAGTTAAGTTTTCTGCCATGTCGGGAAGTACCATAGAGGTTTTTGAGACATACAGATGAAGGTTTGTATTTATATAGATAGAAGATACCGTATTTTGTGCAACTTAAGTGACGCAGAGCACATGTTTTGGGTGCCTCCTGCTTGAAGGAGCAGATTATATTAATAATCCATAGAAAACGGCAATTTAAGGTGGCGACTTATCAGGAAATTCAAAATCTGTGGATACCAAAAATTTGAGGTGTCAGGAGATTCCCGCTTGGTGTAAAAATGCGGGTTGGAGCCTCACGGAAGAGTTGCAGCGTGCAGCATAAAAACACGCTTCTGGTGGTAAGTGCATCTCAATGTTCGGAGGATTTTAGACTTCGCGACATCTCTGTTCCTATCCCAAGGCTCCCCACATCACAGTCTTCGCGACCTACCGCGGTCCTCCATTCGAATACAAATCAAGGTATTGAACGACAAACAATGCTGACAATTAATACTGTTTAAATGGTACTATAGCTACATATGAAATGATCGCATGTTGCCCAATAATCAGGCACGTGCAGCGTGTGTAAAGACTAGACCATTTGTGTTTGCAGAATATTGGTGAAGGAGGAAAGCGTACTGTAGTCGTGATTGGGGAACCCCACTCTCGCCATTATTTAACTAATAAGCAAGTAGCGACAATTCTACAGCACTAAACAGATTATTTATTTCTGCGACAAACGCGTCGAATCGTGTGTGTTGCTCGCAATGCTGCAAATTATTATTCATAATCACATTCAAATGTTACTCTGCAGGATAATTGGGATCAAACGAGATGGACAATATAGATTAATTCGGGGGGGGGGGGGCGATTATTACATCAATCGGGGTCCAAATTGAATCGCGCTATCCACTGTCGCCTGTTTTGTGTTTTGCTGGAAGGCAAATTAAGAAGATGGATGTGACGCTTTGTTTACAGATATGTGCAACGTATTTTAAGTCAGTGCTGGTTCGCGTCTGGTTGTGAGGTCTGTCGGAACGGTTGCATGACATAGTTTTGGTCATGCATCGGTGCATTTGAACAATACTTTTGGCGTGTAATGATACTTCACCACGCAGCTATCACCTCGGAAAGCCACTCTATCTTTCACCACCCATCACACACACACACACCTGTGTCCCACCATAGGCTATACATACCCACACTACTCCCCTCCGGCTGAACAAATCACCTGGGGCAGTTGTTAAACAGACCGGCTGTTTTCACAAATGCAGGCAACTTCGCAGTTTTAGAAAATATGGACTTGTATACGGTGGAGCTCTGGTACAGCGATTATCGCGGTGCACTATGGACCACCCTGCCACCCGCGTTCGACTCTCTGTCACTGTGAGCGGTGGCAAGTGACACCAAAACCGGTTCTGGGACATCAGCAACCCGCACTTACCAGGGTGGTGAAGTAATGGAGAAAAGCTTTCATGACCGACAAGGTGTGTTGTGAAGAAGGACCATTGCCTGAAACGTTGCCCATTATATATTATTCCTTTTAAGGCCACATTTTTGTTGGCGAACGTGTTGGGATTTTCTTTTTTTTTGACGTGTTGTGCGGGAGGCCTTCGCCCATTGACATTCACGAAACTGAACGGCGCAATCACTGTACCAGCGTGAACCTACGGCGTGAAAGAAGTTCAAAATACATACAAAAGACTGTTTCATTGGAATAGGGCCGACACCACCGTATTCAATGCGCATTTTTCTCGAACCAAGAAGAGTGGACGAATT